>NC_086323.1:149116365-149768865 GCF_036172605.1 Pelobates fuscus
GCGCGGCGAGAGGGAGCAGAGAGCACACAGCTCACAGCACACAGCTCCCTCGCTGCGGCTGATATGGAGAGAGGCTGTTAAGGACAGGGGGGACACGGGGGAGGAAGGGGGACATTTAGGTGCGCTCAGTGCCTGCAGGAACGGCGTTCCTGCTCAAATAAAAGTGCAGGATCGCTGTTCCTGCAGGACAATCCATAGATGTGCCGCGGGGATTAGGGTGTGCCCAGGCACACCCGGCACACCCCGTGCGCACGCCTATGTTCACAATCATTGCCCACATATGTATGGAGATACAGAACAGGATATCCCCAGAGAGCAGTTACAAATCACTTAGGACTTGATGCATACGTCCTGAAATAATTGTATAGCCAAGATGAATCATAGCTGTGACTAAGTATGAACTTATAGTAGCGTGTGTGGAACTGCATCCACTCCCATAAATCTGAGCCAGGGTGCTTGCTGAACTGGAATCAAACACCAGATTTCCCAAAATGAATAAAGTAATAGAGGTCCAGGCACTCCTTGGTTCAAAACAGGTACTTTATTAGGAACCACAACAGCAACGTTTCGACCCCAAAAGGTCTTTGTCAAGCTGATACATACATCAATTTTACAATATATATATATATATATATATATATATATAACAAACTTTAAACAATCACAATTATAAAAAATACACATGTGAATCAGTATCCTAAGCAAGTAGTTTAGCAGCTGGAAGTAGTATACTGCTTATCAGCAATACTTTGTTAATTACATTAATTAGAAAGAGAGTCAAATACTTAATTTCCAAAAACTAACGAGCTTTGAAGGACTTATCAATTTGTTGATACAGGAAAAAGAAATGTATATATTATTTTTATATGGATACTGACATAACATCCATGTATATATAGGACATAAAATACACATATACAACATAAATACAATACAAAGATAAGACCAGAGTAAGAGTAAGTATGAACTTATAGCTGCTGTACTTTTTTGAAAATGGTTGCAGTACAAAGTAACAGAGTTAATGGGGAAATAGGAGTTCTTTCCCCAAAATGTATGCAAGGAATACAGGTAATTATAGTGCTTGGGGTTTGTGGGTTTTTCTTTTCATTGCTTTTGGGTTATCTTAGTACCTCCAGAAGTCACCTTATTATTATTTGTATTAAACATATCTTTAATTATTACTTTTAATTTTGTTTTTACTTCTGGATTGATGGACTGGAGACTCGGTTTGCAAACATGCCTTTCTGACCATTTTACATACATTTGTGAATTTATGTAAACAACTGAGCAACATTTCAAGTGTAAGCCCAAAAAATCAATCCTCTTTTTTTTTTTTTTGGATTATATTTGATCTGTACTAAATTATTCTTACATGTAATGACAACAAATTCCACAAGGTGGCACCATTGAAACACAAAACAAACCCCAGCCACCTATTTCCAATGCATTGCCTAGTTCAGGTAGATAAATTGCATGGCTGAAACACATGAAACGTGCCGCTCATTCAGATAAATATTCATTGAAAGATAACTTTGCTCGGGATTTTCTCTGTAGATAATAATCATTGTATTTATAGTTCTACCCTTGCATGCTAGTTGCTTTGAAAATTGCTTACTATATGACACCCTGCATGTCAAATTAGTTGTGTTTACATGCAAGTTTATTCATGATGCAGCATTTGGCATAGCTAAAAAAAACAAGACTATTGTTCAGTCCATAGCTATTCAACAGAGATTTCTCAAAAAACAAACACTTTGATCAGCAGTAGCGGTTGAAGTTTTAAGATGGTGGGGTGCCAGACTTCTCCCCCCAATTTGACCCCTCCCTATATAGTAGAGTGGCACTCATACAATACAGAGAGTTGAGCATAATACAGAGATTCTCATACATTAAAACAAGCTGGGCACAATAAAATATATTTATAGAATACCTAGAGCCTGGAGAAATACAGAGGTAACTATGTCACAGACAAAGCTGGTAAAATATTGTAATACACAGAGCTTGGTACAATACAAAGATACCTGCACTATACACAGAGCTGGGTCAGCTACAGAGACATCCATATAACAGATAGAGCTGAGTAAAATACAGAGAAATAGCACACAGAGCTGGGAACAATATGCAGATACTAATAACTATTCTATCCCACATGGATTACACAGAGTTGCAATACTAAGATCCCCACACAGTACATGTCTCTGTAAAATACATTAGCACTCTATCTCCATAGCTCTCTCTTAGCTCTCCCTTAAATGATCTTCAGTAGTGCTCCTGCTATAATGACTTTAGTTTTCTATAAAAAATTGCTACTCCATTAGCTCTCAGCACACAGTGAGCACATGGTTAACACATCAAGATACTGATAGACTCCAACCATTTCAGCTACTCCTGTCTCACTATTAGCTCTCAGCACACAGTGTTCCAAAGAACTTTCCCACGCTGTGTAAAATGACACAGAGCACTCTGATTGGCTGGCTTAAACCAACCAATCAGAGTGCTCTGAGCCTAATTGCAGGGTGTGGGAAGCCTTCCCTACCCTGCGGAGCTCATTCAGCGCTGTGCCCTTGATGGGTGAAGAAGGATTATTTTTCTACTATCGGGATTTTATTTGTTTGCCATATTTTTGGGGGGCACTCTTTTTTTTATTTTAACAGTTGCGACGGGTATTATGGATTTTTATTTGGCTTTTTTTGTGGCTGAAGAAAGAAAAGAAAAAAAAGAAAGAAGACATCTCTAGGTAAGTATGACATTTTATTTTACAGGGGATGAGGGAGTAGGCAGGTTATTTTTATTGGGGGGGGGAGTGACTAGGGGCTTGGGGATCCCTAGTCACTTTATTATTTTTGGTCCCCTCCCGCCACTCATGGGTGGGGAACTGGGGGGGGGGGGACATTAGGTCCCCCCATTATTTAATTATTCAAGGTGCCTGCCTGCCCACCTGCCTGCTCCTCACTGCTCCCTCGCGCACGCCGTCTGTAAGTTTATTTAGTTTTTTTGTGGCCCACATAAACTTAAACCTTGTTTATTTGGCCCATGCTAGACTTTGAGTTTGACATGCTTGATATACACCATCTAGTAAAATTGCATGGTCCCAATTTGCTTGGCACTGAATGCATAAGTAAGGAAGCTCTAGATCAGGAGTAGGCAACCTTTGGAACTCCAGATATTGTGGAGTACATCTCCCCTGATGTTTTGTCAGAATTCTGTCAGTAAGAGCATTATGGGAGATAGTCCCTATCCAAAAGTCAATAATAACTGGAGTGACAATGTTTGGTTACTCCCTGCTCTGGATAGAGGCACCGAAAGCTCCTAGCTGGACTATTATGAACAAAAGTAGCTTCATTTGGTTTAAATGTTACACTAATCGACAAAACCATTTAAATACACACAGGGCCGGTGCAAGGATTTTTGCCGCCATAGGCAAAATAAAAATTTGCCGCCACCCATGTGACATGACAATGCCCCACCCATATGATCTGCCATATGAACTAACACCAGTGCTGCACGCAGTGTGTGTTTACATTAAAAAGCCTGTAGAGACAGGCTATATACACCAGAACCACTACATTAAGCTGCAGTGGTTCTGGGGACTATAGTGTCCCTTTAATGTGAGGTAAATTAGAGATTAGTGTCACTAATAATATACTAGATTTCCTACTTACAACCAGATGAGGATGGTGATGGGCTCTGGCTGTAGCCTGGCTCCACTGGTCTGGTGTAGGACAGGCTCTCTGGCAGCTGTTTGTAACTGTGGTCACAAAATTCAATGTTCTAGGGAACGTGAAGCAGCCCAATTGTTTTGGACCCCTTGCATAGCTGAAGATCTGGGCCCCAGGGCCTGACGGTGAGCATGCCCATAAGGCCCACCCATAAGTCCACCTACATGTTCCACCCATGAGCTCACTCACAGGTAGTGGAGTGTGTAAGGGATGTGTTATGTGTTAGTGTAGAGAATCTTAAGTATGTGCTTATGGAATGTAGTGTATAGTGATACCAGTTTGTGTAGGTGATGTATTGTATGTGTGTGTGTGTGTAGTGGATGCAGTGTGTTTTTGTGTAAGGGATAGAAAGCAGTGTGTGTTTTTGTGTAAGCAATGTATTGTGTGTTTCTGGTTGTGTTTAAGGGATGCATTTTGTGAATCTGAGTCTGTATGTGTAAGGGATACAAGGTGTGTTTCTGTGTATGTAGGGGATGCAGTATGTGTGTCTGTACTGAGTGCATTGAGTGTGTGTAAGGGGTGCATTAAGTGTGTGTGTAAGAGATGCATTGTGTTTCTGTGTGTGTGTGTAAGAGAAGCAGTGTGTGATTGTGTGTGTGTGTTCATGGGGTGCATTGTGTGTTTATGTGTGTTTCTGTGTATGTGTGCAAGGGATGCATTGTCTTTGTGTCTAAGGGTTGCATTGTGTGTGTGTAAAATGGATGCATTGTATGCTTCTCTGTGTGTAAGGGAAGCATGGTGTGTTTCTGTGTGTGTGGGGATGCATTGTGTGTTTCTGTGTATGTATAGGGAAGCATTGTGTGTGTAGTGTGAAAGAGAGGGTTTGTGGGGTAGGATAGGGGGTGAGTCCTGCCAGTCCCTTTGTGTTTCTCTTTCCCCCTTTCCTCAGCCTCTCTCCCCTCTTGTCCCTTACTGCTCTCCCATCCTGTCCATTAGAGCGCTCCCCTCCTGTCCTTTAGTGCTCTCCCCTGCCCCACTGTCTATTAGTGATCTCCCCATCCCATACTGCTCTCCCCTCCTGTCCCTTAGAGCTCTCCCCTCCTGTCTCCCAGTGCTCTCTCCTACCCCCACCCCATCCCTTGGGGCTCCCCCCATCCCTTAGTGCTCTCTCCTACCCCCCTTAGAGCTCTCCCCGGCCCCCTTTCCTTTAGAGTTCTCCCTTGCATCCCATAGAGCTATCCCCTGCCCCTTAGTGGTCTCTCCTCTCCCCCACTCCATTAGTGGTCTCTCCTCTCCCCCCTCAGTGGTTTCTACTCTCCTCCCCTGCCTCCCTTAGTGTACTCTCCTCTTCTCCCCCCCTTTCCATTAGAGATCTCTCCTCTCCCCCTTAGTGGTCTCTGCTCTCCTCTGCCCCCTCAGTGGTCTCTCCCACCCCTTTCCATTAGTGGTCTCTCCTCTCCCCCCCTTTTCATTAGTGGTCTCTGCCCTCCTCCCCCTATTTCCATTAGTGGACTCTCCTCTCCCCTCCCCTAGTGGTCTCTCCTCCACCCCCCCACTCTCCCCTAATGGTCTCTCCTCACCCCCCATCCCTACCCTAGTGGTCTCTCCGCCATCCCCCTACCCCTCCCCTAGTGGTCTCTCCTTTATCCCCCTCCCCCTCTTCTAGTGGTCTCTCCTAAACCCCCAACCCTACCATAGTGGTCTCTCCTCCATCCGCTTCCCTTCCCTAGTGGTCTCTCCTCCACCCCCCTTCCTCCCTTAGTGGTCTCTCCTCCACCCCCACCCTCTGTGGTCTGTCCTCACCCCCGTATCTCCCTTAGTGGTCTCTTCTCCACCCCCTCCCTCCCTTAGTGACCTCTCCTCCACCCCCTCCCTCCCTTAGTGATCTCTCCTCACCCCCCACCCCTTGTGGTCTCTCTTCCATCCCCTCCCCTAGTGGTCTCTTCTCACCTCCTCCCCTCCCTTCCTTAGTCGTCTCTACTCACCCCCTCCCATAGAGGTCTCTCCTCCATCCCCCATGGGGGTCTCTCCTACCCCCCCCCCCTTCTGTCCCATAATGGTCTCTCCTCACCCCCTCCCATATAGAGGTCTCTCCCTCACCCACCATCCCCCTCCCATGGTGGTCTCTCTCCCCCCCCACTCCTGTCAGGCCGGGTATAGGAAACGGATGTTCTTGTACCGCAGACCGGAGCTCGGCCACGCTACACTGAGGGACTGACAGATTGGACCGCTGTGCGCTTCCCTCCTGTTGATCCCTCTTTTCTTGCATGCCTGGGCTGGTGCGGCCTCATGGACGCGCCGGCCGGGCACTGCTGCAGCCGCCTGAGGCTCTCTATAGAGCGCTCAGGCGGCTGCAGCATTTGAGGGGCCGGTGCTCCTGGCGGCACCCCTACCTAAGGGGCGCCCTAGGTGACTGCCTAAGTCACCTGTAGGTGACTAGAAACATGAATGTACATTATGTTTCTAGTGATATTGTTCTATCAGTATTTTTTATTTCATTGTGGTTGTGCAAAAGATCAGAATGATCAGAATGATTACCCATGTAGTAGGACCCGGATTTAAAACATATATTTTTCAATATTATATTACTACAATGTTACATAGCAAAAGAGGAAGGTAAGGGCGTAAGAGGAACATAGGGAAGTAACTCTGTAGAGCATCAACTACCTTTAAAGAAATAACTTAAAGCTGATTTTTTTGCACTGTTATATGCTCTACTAGCTGTGCCTTTCTCTCTAAGACGCCAACAGCATCCTAACAGTGGGTGGAACACTACCTGCTGCATTCACTACATCCACTTCTCTCTCTGTATTTGTCCTATACTACACTGATATTCCGAGTCCTGCTCAGAATGGAAGAAGAGACAGATTGACAAAATTAGGATGTGCACTAGAAGGTTAGGAAATGGGTTTGAACTCTGGAGCAAAGAATACTAGGGAGGGACAGCGGCTTAAAATAGTAGATAGCATATCATAGACAATCGGAGCATAGGTTTAACAATAGATAGGAAAGCTTCTGAGAAGAACCATTTCTAGTTTGGAGTATTCCAGAACAAATATCAAAGTTCTATACTATTCTGGAGCTAATAAAAATTGTCATAACGTAAACAAACATTTCTCAACAGATACATTTACAACAATGTAAAAGGGAGCATTCAAATAATAAAACCCACAAAACCACACAATTATCATAAAATTAAACTGAATTCAACACAATTATTATTGTTTTGACTGTATAACAAAAAACCTAAACAAACAAATGCACGAGTCCAATTAAAATATGACCTAATTAACACTAAATGTTCTAGTAAAGTTAATTAGCTCTTTAGAGATTTGCAGCTAAATAACCGTCAATGTATTTTGGTCTTTAACTGAGCTGGTGTATACTCATCCTTTGGATATTAGGTTCACTGGTATAGTTTAAGAAACTTGATTACAAAGCAGAAATTTTGGAAGAACGGTAGTCACTATGTGCCAAATGAATGTTTTTTTAATTGTTTTTCTACTTTCTGCCTTCACAAAAAATGAACCAAATGATTTAATTGTAATGAACTTCACAAATATACCACATTACTGCCACCTTGGGGTCCCTACTTAAAGGACAGACGTTGAACAATTAGAAACTACTTTAGTCCCCATATGATGTTAACTGAAATGAATATCATTAGCAAATTTTCCTCCAAATGCCTATATATTTCTTAAAGGAACAATAGAGGGCCAAGAAGACAAACATGTAGTCCTAACCCTATAATGTTAAAATCACTATGTACAACCCCCTGGTCCCCCCTTGCTCTCCTAAATATATTAAAATCTTACCTTTATTCCAGACTGCTGGTGCTGGATCTGCCCCTGATCTGCCTCCTTGACTGACATCATTAGAAGTGACGATCTCCACCAATTACAATGCTTTTCATTAGGAAAGCAATGGATTGGCTGAGATTGTCATTTCTTATGATCTCAGCTAAGGAAGTGGGCCAGGGGGCAGAGCCAAACGCTGCCGTGGCCAATCATCATCTCCTCTTGAATCAATGCATCTCTACGAGGAAAGTTCAGTGTCTCCATGCAGAGCGTGGAGACACTGAATGTCAGTGCTGCACAGTTGCCACTGGAGGTGCCCTTAGGCTGTAATGTAAACACTGCCTTTTGTCTGAAAAGAAAGTGTTTACTGCAAAAAGACTGCAGGGACTGACTATACTCACCAGAACAAATGCAATAATCTGTAGTTGTCCTGGTGACTATAGTGTCCCTTTAAATAATTTGATTTAATTTACGTTTTAAATATTCTTAGAATATAGGAATGCTTTGATTTTTGTTTTTAGTTGTATAACATGTTCACTATGTTTATGTGAAGTGATAAATTCAACTCAATTACATGGAATATACCCATGGGGTCACATAATCACAACCACAAGTATAGAATATATAAATTATTAGATAAATACATTATATATTGAATGTGAAATGTTTAGATAGTAATTCTGCTTTGATTCAATGCTGCCAAATATGTTACATTGCTATAACAGTCACCTCCTTTGCCATCTGTGTCCTGTCTGGCTAGTGATTTAATCTGCCCCGCTTGCGAAACCTTTTCCAATCAAGCCAATCCTTCTCCATGGAAAAAAAAACTAATATTGGCTTAATTGCTAGCACAACAATATCTGTGAAGTGATGAAGTGATATCAGCTACTCTGAATTTTAAATTTAAGTACTGTCAATAACAAAAACAGAGAACGTGAGAATTCTGAGATTGCACAAAAATTTAGAGACACCTTAAGAGCTTGTCCTTTGGTTAGATCCTGCTCAAGTTTTAAAAATGTTTTTGCTGACTTGTGTCGTTATAATTGTATGTCGTTAAATTAGCCCAGATACAAAATGCGGGCAAGTTCACTTTGCACGAGAAAACAGCAACCCTGGATGATTGTTTTGGACTTCTTTGCACTTTATCAGTGAGGTGTAGCTGATACCCCTCCAGGCACAATGAGTACAGGGTCTATGTCAGGGTTATCTTTTTAACTTAGGGAGAGCCCAAGTACGTACACTGCAACAAAAATAGAGAATATATGAACTAATAAAATACTGTCAGAACTGACAGTAAAAAATACATACTGGATAATGTAACCAAAGAAGCGCACAATCAAATGAACCCTATTAGTGTAACTGTTAAAAGCCTATATATATATATATATATATCATTATAAAGCTTAGGCATGTGAAATGCATTGCTTTAGTCAAAAGGTATTTGCATTGGTTTTCAGTTGAAGAAGTGTCTCTGCTAATTTCTCAAATTTACCCAAAAGGCCCCCAGCATTCTATCAGCTACATAACCTCTCTTTAATCAAAACCTATCATGTGTCTCTTCATACAAAGATATTGGCACGCTCCAGTAGCCCTTAGTTTGATTTGCACACCAAACAGAAACTTTTGCTTTCATATGTTAAAAAATATGAATTTTGTGTGATTTAAATTGAATGATGGAGAAATCACAAGAGGATGTTTTGATTGTTCGAGGGATGACAGCTGCCAATTAAGAATTCCTCACAAATGACTCCATGTGTTCTTCTTGATAACAATAGGTCATAGAATGCCTGAGGTTAAGTAAAATAAAATATGTGTACAAACAAATTAAACTAAAAAGCACTGGAAGAGATGCTTAGAAAATCAACTGTGTGTTAAAAAAATTGCAGCAAACTTCCTGGATATTTTGGATAAGCCAGAAGAGTACTGTTTCATGTTGTGATCTCTTGGCAGTTCTACTAAGGAAATATCACTTAAAAAAACCTTTATATGTGTAATCATATCAGAGATATGAATAATAGGAGAAACTGCTATGTTTACTTTAGGGTTAATCCAGCCTCTAGTGGCTGTCTCATTGACAGCCGCTAGAGGCGCTTCCGCGCTTCTCACTGTGATTTTCACAGTGAGAAGACGCCAGCATCCATAGGAAAGCATTGAGAATGCTTTCCTATGGACTGGCTGAATGCGCGCGCGGCTCATGCCTCGCTTGCTCATTTAGCCAATGACGACGAGAAGGAGGAGGAGAGGAGGAGGAGAGTCCCCCACCCGGCGCTGAAAAAAGAGGTAAATCTAACCCCTTCCACCCCTAGAGCCCAGTCAGAGGGGGCCCTGAGGGTGGGGGGGACCGAGAGACCCTATAGAGCCAGGAAAACGAGTATGTTTTCCTGGCACTATAGTGGTCCTTTAAGTTCTAAGTGCTTTATAAAACATCCTTTGCAGTCAGGTAGTGAGATCTGGTTTAAAGTGTGCTGATCTTTTTTCTCCAAGACTGACTCAAAATCCTGCTCACATTAAGTTCTTTGTAAGAGCTCTATAAGAAACAGCATCCATTGCAGTCAGGTAGAGAAATCAGATTTTTTTTTTCAGGTAAGAGAAGTTTTTTTTTTATTTTACCAACCAACAACCATGAATTTGGAAATCTGGTTAAAACAAGGAACTATCAAGAGAAAAATCATTACTACTTCTAACTGCTCGTCACTTATAGAAACTGAGAAAAAAGATAGAGCAAGAAATCGAGAAAACAGATCCCAAATAGTTGAATCTACTGTTTCTCAAATAGTAGAGACAAGTGACAAGGCAAAGTTAAAAAGAAAAGCACACAATACTACCCAATCTTCTTCTCAAACAAAGAAATTAAAATATGACGACAGCTACTTATCATTTGGATTCACAAGTGCCATAAATAAAAATATTCCTCAAGCACAATGCTTACTTTGCAATAAAATATTGCCAAACAGTTCGATAGTACCTGATAAATTACTTCGTCAATTTGAGCAAAACCACACAGAGTAACAAGATAAAGACATTGCCTTTTTTAAGCGAAAGCTTCAGGAGTATCATAAGACTAAACAGTTTATGAGCAAAATATTTAAAAATAATAAAAAAGCCACTTATTAAAAGGTTTGTGCTACGGTGCAAAACTTTTGTTCAGGGGTTCCACGATGTTGGTATACTGTGTCAAAGGGTTCCACAGGAAAAATGAATTGGGAACCCCTGCTCTAAAGAAAAGACATAATAAATCTCCAAATTGGAAATTAACAGTAAGGCTTCCCCTTCTCATTAGGATACAAATGTAGCACTTCAAACTAACATGCATCTATCTCATATATTAGTTTCCCCTTTTACGTTGCATTACTGAAATAAATTAACTTTTGCACAATATTCTAATTTTTTCGAGTATCACCTGTAAGTGCACTAATCAGCATGCTCAATAATAGACTAGCTTCAAAATTTACACTGGAAAATTTATATTTATTTTATCTTTAAATGACAGAAAAGAAAAAGAGCAACACAAAATATACATGACGTGTTTAGCTCTTCAGCGCAAACCATTGTTAAGTCTGATTTTGTGTCTTTGTCATTGTGAATTCTGAATCTGTCCTCTTTCTGGTAATGTTGTTTAGTGTACCTGGTTCTGTCTTTGCTCAAGGTATGATCAGACTTGAGTATAATATAACCAGGTAACTATTGAAGTCTAGATTCAGCACAGAACAAAAATCTTTACACTGCGCACACACAGCGACACACTATGGTGAATTTAACATCCCTTTACTTCTTATACAATTTCGCCGTATCACATCAACGTTCTTTTTCTCTGAAAAGACAGTGTTAACATCAAAAAGCCTGCAGAGACTAACTATACTTACCAGAACAATTTCAATAAGCTGTAGTTGTTCTGGTGACTGTAGTGTCCCTTTAAGAGGGAAAACTCTGCATGAATTTAAGAGATGTAGGGAGTAATAGACCAAGAGAAAGAAATTTAGTGCAAAAACATTTACTGTACAGTCAGGTGCATGTTTGCAAGTCACGTGCTTAGAACGATGGCCCCCAATCAGTGCATTAATTAGGTATTTCTCAATTTTATTCTAATGAAAATACTGTCAGAATCTAAAATGCAGGTGTACCTTGAAGACTGGGTTGGGAATAACTAGCTTAGAATGCCCTTTAATTGCAATATCTCTCTGATTTGGAAGGACAATCTGAATGCACACCTATTTTTAATCCCTTAAGGGGCAAGGACAGAATGTTTATAAAATCCAGTCTTTATGATAATGGAATGACGGCTGCATTAAATGATCATGCTGTTATAGGATCTTTATGGGTTAGATCATGTTAAAAGAACACTCCAAGCACCATAACCACTAAACTTGGAGATTTGTTTCGTTATGAACTGCAGTTCATCCAAATTTGTACCGATCAGGTGATCATACAATTTTCTTAACTCCATGCCAAAATGTAGCTGAATCACAAAGCAAACAAATCATGCAATTAATGAGCATGTTTGTCTTGATTCGTGGTTTGGAAATTCCTCCCGTTGTGCCAAAAAAAAAGAGATGATTGAGGAAAGATGATTGATGGCAAGAGGACAGCCAATAAATGTTGATTTTATTCACACATCAAGTGATAAGTGACCAACAGAGGGCATAAAACAAGAAGCAGAACAAAAATATAATATATACATTTATAAATATAGATTTTTTTCCCCTCTTCTCATTTGATCTGTGAATTTGTTTACATTATGTATATATTTTGAAGTATTTTGAAGTACACTTATTGGCCCATTTTCATGGACTTTTGGTTCATCTGATTTCTTTCCTGGATCTTTTTACAGTAACGGAACCCGAGCTGGCATATTGCCAAAATTTCATTCGTCCCAATTTTTTCTTTCATTTTAGGACAAAGTATTTCGTCCAAAATATTTTTTTTTAACCATACACATGTCTAATAACCACTACAGCTCATCAGACCCAAGGTAAGTTGTCATTTTTGGAGGGTACCAGAAGACCTCTGGATGCTGTAGTGGTTACGATGGCTACTACTCATTCGTCATTTATGGCTTAATGAATGTGATTAAAAGATGGAGAGTCTCTAAAGCTGATTTTCAGGTTAGCACATTTAAAATCTTACTTTCCTATTAGCAAAGGAAGCCGATTTTCTATTGTCTTGTAAATATAAGAAAAATATGCCATGTTTTCAAAAAACAATTTAGATGCAGACTCGGAAAGTAGTTAATGTCGATCATAATAATAAATTGGTTGGGCTATATCAAACAGAGTCACAGACAGAACTGATGAAAATGTGACAAATTTTCACTTGATAGCTGATCTATTGACCTTTATATATTTTTGCTGCTTTTAAACACGCGTGGATCCTATTGCTAAACAATTATATTGAGAAACAAGCTGAACTGAACATCACAATTTAAATCTCTAATTGCTGTCTGTTCTGTTTTCTTTTTAGGTCCCAGTTGGGAAAGATATTTCTATGAAATGCAGAACTAGTTACTCGCAATTGCAAATGGGAATTTGGAACAACATTGAAGCAGATACTAAAATAATTGTGTTTGACTTGAACAAACTTCTTGCAAAATCCCCAAGGTAAGAAAACTTTGTAATTTCTAGATAGAGAGAGAAGTCTTAGAAAGCCTGGATTGGCAAATAGGTGACAAATCACCATAAGAATTTTTCATTTTAAAGGATCTATTGCACAAATAGATGTATACTGCGGGCAGCGCATATGAAAAATCTTGGTTCTACAATACTTAGCTTGAGGACCAAACAAATATGGGTGTATTCTATAAAAATTAAATTGTAGTGACATGAAAACAAATTTGCTAAATTTTATTGTAACTGATTTGGTAAAAATCAGTATTGCAATTCACTATAATCCTTTGTTAGTAAATAAACATCAATATTGCTTTTCAGAGAGAGCACTATGTTAAAGAGACACTCCCCTGCCCAGAGCATATATTGTTCGATTGCACTACATGGCAAGGTAAACAGAAGGATTTACCTTTTAGGGTACATTTTCAGAGGTTTCCTCTGCAAAGTCTATATGATGGGAAAATCTTGCATTAAATATGACATTTTGATAATTGTTCTTTATGTCTTCATGTTAAACGAATGAATAGTGAGATGAATTAGAATACATATAAAAGAAACATATAAAAGTCTCATCAGGTATCAAATGATGTGGAATGCTACCTCCCCAATACGATGAAAAGAAACACCAGGCACTCAGGAGTGGGTGAGATTGATTTGGATTGAAGTGTCTTTATGTTGTTCACTTACATCTGAGTGTCTGCTGCTCCTGTTCATTATTTTTGGTCATATGAAGTAGTGATGTCCCGAACGGTTCGCTGGCGAATAGTAATAATATCAGCAGCAGACCCTCCCTCCCAGGCCCTCCCACCTCCTAGACAGCATACAATTTAGATTAATTCTGAAGCTGCATTCATTTTTATTTTCTATTATTTTTTTTTTGTGTGTTTATTATACATTATCTTCCATAGCCAGTAACCTGTGTTTATTATACATTATCCCCCATAGCCAGTAACCTGTGTTTATTATACATTATCCCCCATAGCCAGTAACCTGTGTTTATTATACATTATACCCCCATAGCCAGTAACCTGTGTTTATTATACATTATCCCCCCATGGCCAGTAACCTGTGTTTATTATACATTATCCCCCCATAGTCAGTAACCTGTGTTTATTATGCATTACCCCCCATAGCCAGTAACCTGTGTTTATTATACGTTATCTTCCCATAGCCAGTAACCTGTGTTTATTATATATTATCCCCCATAGCCAGTAACCTGTGTTTATTATACATTATCCTCCCCATAGCCAGTAACCTGTGTTTATTATACATTATCCCCCCATAGCGAGTAACCTGTGTTTATTATACATTATCCCCCCCATAGCCAGTAACCTGTGTTTATTATACATTATCTGGTGTAACAGTAGTGTACATTTAAAAAAAAATACAGGGGCTTGTTGTCACCTTTCGGGGACCCTTGGTGTTGTACGTGGCTGGTTGGAGACCTTCAATGACATCGGTGAGGATAAGGAATGGGACATGGCTAGCTTGGTATCCAACCTTGTGCAAATGGGGAGTTTGTGGTTGTGCAAATGGACTGTTTGCGGTTGTTTGCGGTGCGTTAAACGGGAGTTTGGTCTGTCACTGTGAAGCGGGCATAACCCTTACACTACCTGATCGATACAACATCATACCTGATGTTTTAAAGCACGTTATTCCAAACAATTTAAGAATGTTAGGTGATTTATGCCCTTTATGGATTAAAACCAGACTCTGCATCAACTATGTAATTTTCCATGGGAGTTTTCCATGGATCCCCCTCCGGCATGCCACAGTCCAGGTGTTAGTCCCCTTGAAACAACTTTTCCATCACTATTGTGGCCAGAAAGAGTCCCTGTGGGTTTTAAAATTCGCCTGCCTATTGAAGTCTATGGCAGTTTGCCGGGATCGCCCGTTCGCGAACATTTGCGGAAGTTCGCGTTCTCCGTTCGCGAATGGAAAATTTCATGTTCGCGACATCACTAATATGAAGGCATCTGTTTCGTACACAAAATGTGCAACGTCTGTTGCTTCCGTAAGTTCAATTTAGTCAGTTCTTCAAAGCGTAACTAGGAATGACAGGGCCCTAGTGCAAGAATCAATTAAGGCCTCCTTACTCCCCCCTAAGCAATACACCTGAGTGGAATGATTGTATGGGCTGTGTGATGATGTGAGCTAAGGCTGTGAGTGATCATGTGTGGCACTTGGCTGAGTGTAATTGTGGTAGTTGCTTGGGTGTGATAGCTGACTGAGTGTGATCTGACATTGTGCAGTGGCAGAACTAATCTACAGAGGGCCCTGGTTCAAGAATGTTTTTGGGCCCCTCTAGCACAAAGATGGCTTTTGCATTGTTGAACTCTGACAATGGTTTGCCAGCTGGGGATTTACCATTTGCCCATCCTTGCAGGGTTGTATTTGTGAGCAATGTTTGTGTGTTTGAATGTAAGCATGTTTTTGTATAAAGTATGTGTGTGCATGTAGGGTGTATTTGTCTGTACTGTTGCCATTGGAGTACAGTGGTGTACTTGCGTGTAATGTTTACATTTGAATGCAGGGGTGTGCTTGTATGTAGTGATGTTTTTTTAAATGTGGATGTACATTTGTGTGCTGTATTGGTGTTTGAATGAATGGATGTGGATCAATAAGTTATTTACCTGTCAAATTTTACTTAGAATTTTGGCCCACCCTCCTATCTATCTGTCTGTCTCTCTATCTATAAATGACGTGAGGAAAATATACTTTTTTTTTTTTAATTCTTTATTTTTGTAGTGCATATGAGAGTAACATACAGGCACATGGTACCCCAAAGGCAATCCACATGCTTATTTCAGAACAGAAAGTACATAGCATAGAGAGCATTAGGGAATGGTAGTACGGTGCACTATTTTTATATATATATATGGTCACGTTTAAATCGCGCTGTTTATGCATTGTGTAGATTAAGATTCTAGTAACATCAAGATAGTATACAAGAAGACAGCTTGACAATAGAAGTGTACAATTATTTTGCAGGTAATATGTTTAGTTTAGATAAGTGAAGGGCTTGCCATGCGTGTAGTAACAATGGATCTCATTAGCTCTAACATGCATAACCTACAGTGGTACTAACATTTTTGATAACAAACGTAAGGTCTATTTTCTCAGATCATGGTATTATCTTGCTTAAGAATTGTATTGTGTATAAGAACTGAACAAGGACTGAACAAGACGTGCCCTCAGTGGTAGTGGCATCACATGAATAGATTACTCAGTAGCTCGAGCATAGTGTGTACAAATGCTGTGATTTCAAGCATGGTAAGCATTAGTGGTATTTGCTAATTTATGAGGGAAACAAGCCTAGCATTCATTTTTGAGTGAGTGTATGCCATAGTCCTCAGTTATCTTGGGTGGCCACAGAGTTGTACTTGTCATTCGCTTTACCCACTGCCTGCTTGCGTGTGTACAGTGTCCTGCTGCCCTGTTGCCTGCCGCATGCTGACCTGGCTCACAGTGGATCGGCCGGTGGGAGCTGTCGATGGAGGGGTTCCACCTAGTGCCGTCTTCTGTGGGGTCCCCACCGATGTCGTGCCGGTCTTTCTGGAGGGTTCCCGTCTTTTGCTCCGAGAGTTTGAGCAGGGTTGCGAGCAGGCTGGGAAAGTCTTTGGCTCCGACGCCATTTTCCCGCACTTTCCGCTTGGGGATGTTTCGTCGATGGCGTGTGCTGGGTGAAGCTACGTCGGGTAAGGCGGCTTTCGGTTTGCAGGGTTGTTCCTGTTCCAATCTGTCAGCCAGTTTCAGGGTCAGGGGGTGGTTGTCTGGGTGGCTGATGTGAGCTAGCGTCGTTTGTGGCGGTCCCCTGTGATAGTAGCCGGCTCGGCGCCATCTTCTGAGGCCTCCGCCATCTTGGAAGCTATGCCTCAATGTCGGCAGCGCCCTGTCCAGTCAGAGCTAAAAAATGCGGACCGGGATCACCTCCCCGGTCCAGATGAGGGGGGGGGGGGGGGCCTTTTTTCATCTCGGGTCTGGCCCTTGGTTGAGTACCGGTGGGCGGGATAGCGGAGCAGCGGCCGTCTGCTCCACTCACCGCCGGATTAGGCCCCGTTTGTGCCAGTGAGGATTCTTCCTCCAGGGGACTGAAGCCCTTCTGGCCAGCCTCACCCTGGGTCTGGTACTCTCCACCCGATGAGGGACACCGTTGCCGGACGTTTTTTGTGTCGAGTATCCCAGTCGCATGCTCGTTTTTTGGTGAGTTTTCAGGAGCTGGTCTGACATGCGACCGTCCTGTTCGGCGGTCCGGCCCCGCCCCCCCAATATACTTTTTTTTAAATTAAATGCTTTCATCTTTTTAAGTACACACATTCTCACTGATCCATACTTGTACTCGTTGGCACACATTCACACTGACAGACAAACACTTGATATACTGACACACATTTTCTTTGATGTCACACTGTCAGACATTTAGACAAACATTGAAACACATAAATACACACTGACACATGCACACTTACTGACATACACACACTAAGAAAAGGGGAACAGGGGGCACACCCGGAACATGCATTTCGAAGTAAAGGTTGTGCTGCTATAGAGACCAAAATATATACAAAATACAGATTAGGCAATGATGCACACACAAACGCAAATATTTTTTTTTTTACATTTTACAAGGCTACTTAAAACCTATCTTAGCAAAACAAATATTGGGATTCAGTTACAACACACGGCCATATTGTGTTACGCCCACCACTACATCATAGTACCCCAACTATAATATGTTAAATTAGCGTATGTCCTTCCAAATATTATGCTTATTTAACATGGGTAACTGATGAGTTAACTTTTATAAATTGCCTGAAACATTAACCATCATGAGTATTTTCTATTTTTTAGAAATGGATTAACGACTTACTTTCAATGATACATGTTTCTGAAATTGCACACATTAGGGTGCCTTTGATCAACAATATATTTTTCTACAATACAAGTTACAAAATGCATTTTGTCAGAAGCAGCTAAAGAAATGAAATTAAAATTTTCACATTAAAGATGCTACTTTCATAAAACTAAGTATAAAATACATACCAGAAGCTGTAAAATATAGCAAAATGATGAGATATGCAAATAGGCACCAGTATATTTGCGTAGCATTTCTTCTGTTTATATAATAGGCTCACAACCAATTATGCACACCCTATGAACGATCCTATTCAGTCTGATGATTCACAAGGTGTTTTGTATCAGCTAACTGACTTCGCAATTCATTGACTTGATTTTCAGATTTTATTCTGTCTTCTAATAATAGAAAAAAATCTCAACCTAATGAGATTTGTTGAAACCTCCCCCCCAAAAAAATCCAAGGTATCTCTAGAGCTGTGTAACTTTCAATGACTGGATTAACAGGAGAATCATCTTAAAAACAGGCAATTGTAGTAATTAAATTAAACACGTCTCAGAAAAGTTTATCATTCTCGAGAAATGCCTGGGGGCATAAAAATGAGTCTGCGACACAATAGATGTTTTGGTTCACTGTGTATTTTGTGAAATCAGATATTATTTATGATGAATGTAAAAGTAAACCTGAGAAAATGCAAAATATTTTTTTTTAACACTGTACAGATGGTGTTACAACTAGACTTACTGAATGTAGCTTTAAAGACAGTATCAATTTTCTCCCAATAAAATACCTTTTTCGTATTGATTTGCCAGATCAACGCTTAGAAAAATAAGGTAAATTGTTGATAAATTAATTCCTGTTAATCTGAAGCAATCAGTTTATTAATAGGCTATATTTGAAATTTAATATTTTTTATTGTTGACTCACCAAAATTTGTCTAGGTGTATTCCAGTCCTATTTTCAGACCTAAAACAAAATAATAAACAGTATAAAAAAATGTTTTTAATTACAAGATAAAACATTCTTACCTTGTTTGCAACATTTAAAATGATGTTACTTTCCACAACATCTAAAATAAACCTTCAGCCAACACAGGATACACAGGTGCAGGAAGTGTACCATAGGATTACAAAGCTCTTATTAGCTCTTTGGTAATTATCCTGGTCAGAGCTCGAATAACTCTGATGAAAGTAAATAAGTGTACATAGTGCATTGATGCAGAAATTGGAAAATTTTGTTATCAAAAAAGGTTAACATTCACACAAAAAGCATGCATACAAATGAAAGAAGAAGAAGGTAGACATCCAAAATGGTTGAAAGTGTCACATGATCTGATTTCCAGTGAAGCTGCCAATGGATTGATGAACCATAGTGTCAGATTTCCCACTAGGCATAGTAGGTACCTGTCTGCATGTGCTTTTCTTGTAGGGGACAGATATACAGAACCATTGATGTGCCTTTTTGGAGCTTAGGTGAGCTGTTAGGGAGAGATAAGTACCTTCGGCCATGGCCAGTATCCTCAGTAGCCCAGTCACCTTACTATGCTTGATAGGAAAGCTGCAGGAATAGTTATAGCAGGTATAAAACCAAGTTCTGTCCTAGCTCCTCTGTGTCTGTGTGTGAGGCTGGACAGGAAGTGAAAGGGATAATTTCCCATCTGCCCACTAAGGGCCTCACACATAGGAAATCCCTTACAAGGCTTACAGGAAGAACAGTGACATCACTGTGTGATGCACACTGTATAACAGCTCCTGCAGCTCATCACTCCAGCAATGAATCAGAGGGGGAATAGGAGGGTGGGTTCTTTTTAAATAAACTTTTAAACCATTTTCCCTAACCCTTAATTTAATACCTCCAAAGACTTAAACAAATCCATTCCTTAGCTCCACATTTAAGAACTCAAAGCCTAAACCTTAAAAAAGCCCTTTAACTTTACCCTAGTTTTCAATACTCCGTTAAGAAATTAATTAAACTCACTTCCTCTTTTGTATTATTATTATTGTTATTTTTTTGGATTTGGGTGTGAGTGAGAAAGGGGACATTTTAGAAATCTGTGCCTGCATGTATCCCACTAATCAGTCCAGAACAGAAAGGAACCTTTATAACAAGCAAACCCCACCAGTTTTATACAGCACTTTCTGGTTCTAAAACCTAAAGTGTTTTTGAAACACTTATATACATTAAATATCAGGAACTTTCCAAGTTTTAAGTCCTCTACAGCCAGGAGTTAGTTACACTCCACTATATCCACTACTCACCCATTTGCCCTGGTGCGAAAATTGAGCCCTCTAACACACACACAGACACACACTAACACTAACACTAACACACACACTAACACTAACACACACACACACACACACACACTAACACCACACACTAACACTAACACACACACACTAACACACACACACACACTAACACACACACACACACACACACTAACACTAACACACACACTAACACACACACATTAACACACACACACACGTTTTTTTTTTTTTAAATGTAATCCCCCAGCCTTCCTACCTTTGGGAGTGCTGAGGGGATTCCCTGGGGTCGAGTGGTGTCATCCGGCTGACGGGCTGGCGCGCGCGCGAGGGAGCACTCTCCCCTGAGTGCTCCCTGTTCAGCTCCCTCGCACGCCGCGTACTGATACCGGAGCCGGAATATGACGTCATATTCCAGCTCCGGCATCAGTGCGGTGCGCGAGGGAGCTGAAGAGGGATCACTCAGGGAAGAGTGCTCCCTTGCGCGACCGCCATCCCGTCCGCCGGGTGACACCAGGGCCAGCCTCGGGGGGCCCTGAGGTGACCGGCTCCTGGGTCCCCCAGGAGAAGAGGCTGACGACACTGGGTACATACCAGGTCGCTGGGTGGCCAGGCCCCCTGGTGGGCCGGGCCCAGTCGCAGCCGCGACCCCTGCGACCCCGGTATGTACGCCACTACCACCACTGTTTTATAACATGTGTCATTAAGAGCATTAAAAGAATGCCTTTTATACAGTGAACAGATTGTGTAGTAAAGGTTACTCCAACCACCATAACCACTTCAGTGCTTGAAACACTGCACAGAGATATTTGCACTTGTGTGTCAAGGTTAGTTACACCCCCCCCCTCCCCCAGCACACATGATTTCGAGCATCCTAATGTAAATTTTGTGCATATTTTACGTATGTCTACAGTGCCCACAGCATGCACAGCATGTTAGCGACAGATGTAAGGGTATTCTCACCTCTCCCACTATGTGCTCCCTCCAGTACAGCCTTAAAAAAAATAAAAAATGATTCCGTACTCTCTCTGTGCCTCCTAACTCCCTCCCAACCTCCTTTTGCTGGCTCAAAGTGCATGCATGCTCTCTGAGCCAGCAAAGCAGTCCAATCACAGGTCTGTGATTGGACCGCGCAAGGGCTGCTATAACATAGGACGAAGGAGGTAGATCCGCACAGGAATATTCGCCTGGCACTGGGTTACTGGTAAATAAAAAACTTTTTTTTCTATTGTTTAACCTTGTGATTAAAAAGGTTTACAGTAATCCTTTAAATTTTGAATTGTTGCTGTACTGAACTGCTAAAAGATTCTTAGAGTGAACACAGACGTGGAACAATGGCCACCACACAAAGTAGAGAACATGTTTAAACAGCTTCTGTGCATTCAGAAACAAGACATAAAATTTTATATAGGTCTGCACAGTACATACAAATGTATATTCCACATACGCCTATTAATTGTATTTTTTAGACATTACAAATATGTCCTACATATAGCTGCTACACCGGTTGCTTGTTAAAGATACCTTTGCTTAGTGTTTAACCTCCCAGAGGTGTCTGAATACCGGACCTGCCTGTTTCTCGGGCATCTGTGGGGTTTACGCATTGATCAATGTCCTATTTTAACAACTATGATTAAGTAGTGTACCTCTTCTTACATTTCAAAGCATAATGTCTATCTATTCGTGGAGATACTATTAGATCACTGAGTATCCTTCTTTTGTTCCTGCAGGATGGGATTCCATGCCAAATCAATGGTCCTGTCTCACTGGCTTTTCCTGGCCTACGTGCTAATGGTGTGCTGCAAAGCGTTGTCTGCCTCTAGCTTCCATTCCCGAGGGCAAACAGGTAGGAGCCTTTGACTCATTACGCACTACTGAGACCAATTAATAACACTCAAACGACCACAACGTCCAGTTTTTAGCCTCTCCTAATTGATGAAGTTGATGACACTATGTTGTAATCATTATCTCAGCCGCAAACTTAATGAGTCGACTCACTAAACTGATAATTGTGGAGACCCGAGAAGGGAATTGGAATTTTAGGCCAAAATAGACGAGCTAGAAAAATAGCTGAA
The DNA here is from genome assembly GCF_036172605.1 of Pelobates fuscus. Lineage (NCBI taxonomy): Eukaryota > Metazoa > Chordata > Amphibia > Anura > Pelobatidae > Pelobates > Pelobates fuscus. The sequence continues at coordinate 149,138,622 of NC_086323.1, forward strand.
TTGGAGAATGTTTTATTATCAATTTGACTACTCTGGTCTTAGACTTGCAATTTCCCTTGCCGAGTCTCCTCAGTTCCTAGTTTAGTGAATATATTATTTTAACTTAACATGTGGCAATTGTTTCCCTGTGTTGTGTGTGCACAGTAAATCAGAGTACTTTCCTCTGATAATAGCTTTCCTATATGATATTTTATTGTATTAGATTCATTTCATGCCTCTACCTCCTTTCTTTTTATTCCCCCTGAAGAGGTGTAAAAGCACATATTCTCCCTATTCTACCTGTTTATTTAGCTTTTCCTTTGAAGCAGAAACTGTATTGCTGTTGTAAAATGAATCCTGAAGCTGAATTATTTAGTATAATTTCTTACAGTGTAATGATCTCAGCTACATACTGTACAAGACTATACTCCCAAATGGGAAAAGACTTAGCATAATGCATGCGCAATGCTAGAAAGGATGGCAATATTAAATTTAGCCTATTTTTTCCACTAGGATCCTAAACCACAATACAAAAATGCAGCTCATTTTTTTTATTTTAACAAAACTCAGTTTTTTTTTGTTGCTTTTCCTTTTTTTCTTACCGTATCTCATTGCTGTAAAACTCTAAGTTACAATTCATATAATAAAAATTCAGGGATGCAAAAATAACTTGCATAATGGTCTATTTTTTCCCCACTAACAGAACTTGCTAAATTGAATTTAATGGCATTATTGCTTTGTTAGTTATGCGTAATTAATCCTATGGGTGCTCAAGTGTTATAAAATGTGTTGCTGCACAAAATGTTCCTCATATTTGCATTATTATATTGTTATTCAATGTTCTTATTATCTGTCTGGCGAACAAAATGTGAATGGATTGGTAAAAAAATAATGGGATTTAGTTATCATACATTGCATAAGACTGGAATGAGGCACCTGTGACAGGGAGGGGTCCAATGCCACGGTAGTTACGACACACCCCAACCAACTTTGCATTAAGACGAATTACGCCTATTATTTTTATGTTTACGACCACAAGTTTTAAGGCCATAGGCCTGTGTTTGTGGGAGGCGTTTGAAACTATCTTAACCTAGAAAAACCCCAATCACCCTCTTACCTGGGCCGTTCTCGTTCAGATCGTTCTACCCACCACACTCCTCTTACTTTATTTATCATAACAATTACCCTTGGTGGGCCCTCTTTTTATTACAGGCCTACCCGTACGTTGGTTATGACACACCCCAACCAATTTTGCATTAACATGAATTAAGCATATTACTATATATGTGCACACTATATAGACATACCTCTTAATTATTGAATTCAGCTGTTTCAATCATATCCATTGCCACACTCAAAGGCGGCTTTCTAATTAGGTGATTAAGGTGGTCGCCTAAGGCCTTGCGGTGATGGGGGCCTAGCGGCCACCAAAATCGCCTTAGGGCAGTGTGATATGTTGGGTCCTCGGTCAAAGACTGAGGACTAGAGATGTCCCGAATAGTTCGCTGGCGAATAGCTCCTGGCGAACATAGCTTGTTCGCGTTCGCCATGGATGGCGAACATATGTGATGTTCGGTCCGCCCCCTATTCGTCTATTCATTTGACCCTGTACCTCACAGTCAGCAGACACATTCCAGCCAATCAGCAGCAGACCCTCCCTCCCAGATCCTCCCACCTCCTGGACAGCATCCATTTTAGATTCATTTGGAAGCTGCATTCTTTTTTTTCTTTTTTTTTTAGAGAGAAGTGTATTATGTTTGAGCATGCTAGGCTGAACGTGCGTATATCATGGCTAGTTGCACTGAGGGTATGAGTATATAGCAGTACATTGTTGTGAAAGATGGCTGTCATGTTTAGGGTGTAGCTTGCACGTTATCAACTGTGTATTTATATCAGCAGCTCCACCACTAGTTATAAATCAAGTGTGAGTCGCCCCATGAGATGAGACTAGTGAATGCATGTAAGGAACTACGACAATAAACTCTTTAGGAGGTGAAATAATGATATGTTTAAATGCTTGCTACTTTACGATTAGTTAATGTGCAGAGAGCAGTTCATGTGATCAAAGGCATGGTGTGGAGGGTCGGCTATAGTGGGACATGCTTGGCAGGCTGCTGTTTACTGCTTGTGCTCTTTCGATCCCTTCTGGGCGCCAGGTGCAGACCCTGGGAGTCCCTGATACCTGGAACAACAAAGGCAAGTCTCTGGCTGAGTGCCGGGTTCGCGGCTTGAGGTGGTGGAAGCTTGTTTTGTCGGGTGGTCGGATCTGTCCCAGTGGTGCTTCACGTCCGGTGTGGGATTGTGGTGGCTTAAGGTGGAGGCGAGTGCTTGACGTGGGGCAGGCTCTGCATTTCTGTTTGTGCCTCCGGTCACGTCTTCGACGCCTTTTGCGTTGGTGGATTTTAATGGGGACTGCTTTGCTTAGCTGTGGTGGAGCTTGTTGGGGCTGGGGGGAAGAACATACCTTCAGTGAGATCACTGAGGACAAGGTTACTGATGACTAGCTTCGAGACTTGCACATATCTCAATCTCAATATTGCAACTGATTCTGACCTGATGTCTACACTTATATGTTATTCAATAAAACTCAGATTTTCGTACAAAAAAAACCCCACAAAAATAAATAAATAACAAACAAAAAAACAACAACCATACACACGCTCAACACATTTATTAACATCAACATTAACAAAACATTAATGAAGAAAAATTTGATGCAATTAAATAATTATTTCTAGATGGGCTTCAGCATTCAAAAGTATAGAAATGATGTTCATAATATTATAACTATAATAAAATCAGCAACTCCAAGTATTTAGTTGTTTCATTGTCTTCTCTATAAACATTTAATTACTGGTTATTATAGATAAGATCAGATCAGAAATGATACCATTTTGATTACAGACTCCCAGTGTGTCCACTATAGGCCCTAGGTTGGGTTGATTAATCCCTTAAGGACATGGCTTCAGAAGTAAAAGGCCATGATGGACAATTTCCACGATGTGTCTTTAAGGGATTGAAACATGGCCAAAATAAGCAATGCTTAGCAGTTTGTGAGCTGTGCAATCATGTTACACCCACCTGTCTCTTGTGCTATTCTGTAAAAGTGTTTTTTTATTTTTCAACTGGTAAAAAAAAGTCACAAGCAGACGAAGGAAACAAATACAAACATCCCATTCAGATCTAATGTTTTTAACCAGCACTGCCATTTTGCTCAATAAAAGTTACTTGTATATATCCTGTCCTATTGTGTTTTATACCCCACCTCCTATAGACCGTAAGCTCGTTTGAGCAGGGTCCTCTTCAATCTATCGTTCCTGTAAGTTTTCTTGTAATTGTCCTATTTATAATTAAATCCCCCCTCTAATAATATTGTAGCGCTACAGAATCTGTTGGCGCTATATCAATGGAAATAATAATAAATTTAATAATGATAATAATAATATACCTCAGACACTGTTCCTCCAGATAATTTTGTTTTTTTATGGGGAATTATCAAATCAGTTGAATTTAAATCATTTTCCATTAATATTTGTTTTATTAAAAAAATAAAAATAATTACAATTAAAGCATATCAATATTATAGCCAACCATTTGACACTTTGTTTTTAGGATGTTTGGCATGGATATAGAAATAACCTGCAGTACCCTATGCTTACACCAGAGGGCTCTACAAGGCAAATAATTGCAGTTGTGAAATAATTCACGCTGTCTAATCATTCAGCCCCTAATTCGGCTTTTGCTAATTAAAATTATGAGTCATTTGTAATTTTATTGCAATATGTCTTATCGCTCAGCGCTTTCTGTTCTTGTACATTGAATTGCTTTATTTGGTGTATTATTTAAGTACGTTTAATTCTACAGTAAAGGGAAAAAAGAAAAAGGTGCTTTGATAAAGCAGGCATTAGGCGTGGAGACAATAGGTATTGTTAATAATAAGAAGGTAATCCAATTTCAAATGGTAGCTTGCACAATTTTCAGGAAACAGTGTGCTTTTTACAGCTGAGATGAAGAAAGGAGACATTCTGATACAATGTATAGAAACGTTTTTTGTTCTTACAGTTTTTGTATTCTCAGTGTACTGTTCGTTTATTGACTCTTTCAGTACTTCGATAAGTGAGCTTTGCAATGGCTTATCCTTCTATAACTCTATCTTTCAACCATCTCCTCTTTCAATCACTTGTGGGATTATTAACTGTCTAGGGCCAAAACAGACAAACTAGAAAACACAACAAAACAATAACAAGTGGTGTGCTGAAATGCAATAAACTATTTAAATGTAAAAAGTGTAATAAAAAAAAATGTAAAAAATATTTATAAGTCCTACAATATGTTAGTTTGATTCTTGAAAAGAATAAATACATAAACATTCATAAAACATATTAATATAATACACATATAAAAAGAACACATAAAACATATATAGTGTCAACTGTTATAAAAATTGAGATGCATTGTAATAGTGTAGCCGGATGGATGGCAATTCATATAAAACTGAGCCTCTTCACTTGCTCACAATTCATTCTTAAAGGAAGATTGCCATCAATTGTTTTCCTTTTTTAAAACAGTTTATGGCAGTTACCTTCATATTTGTGTTTCCTTCTTCATTTGCAATTATTTTGACTGATCTTGGGTCAGAATATGAGAATTAAAAGTCTGCATGTATGCAGTTAAATAATGTGCAGCTCTGTACTATTAGTTTTTTCTTCTTGGTGTGTTCAAGAATTTACTATGATTTGGTAACAAACACAGTAGATTAATAGCAAGAGTTCTCAAATAAAAATGAACCGAAAGATTCATAGTCAACATTAGAGTTCGCAAGGGTACAGTTTGTCACAATAGTGACAAATTAGCTTTCCAGTCCTATTTAAGCCGACCTTAGCCAGATAAAAAAAAAAGGAAAAAAGAACACATTTCAGACATAGCTAAAGGAAATAAAACAAATGAAATTATTAATAGAAAATGTAAAAAAAAAAAAAAAATGAAATATACAACCGAAGATTGTGGTTAATTTACTAAACTGAGGATATAGTTTAGTCAGCAGGGCTTGTGTTCTGAATTTCACTTTGAAATCACTTTCATTATGTAATTATCATTATTTTGAGCGTTAGAACTGAGGGCCCTTTAAAATGAAATATATTCATTGCAAGACCCTGCACAAACTCTTTACAAATGTACATGCCACACAGACACACACTTTGTCCAACCCTTACATTATATCCAGCCATTCCCCTCTCCTCCTCTTCCCTCCCTTCTTTTACCCCTCCCTCACAGACGGGGGCTGGTTGCAAGAGGCTTGTGCCCAAACTCATTTTCCCAATTCTGTTTACCCTCTACTCTTTCCCCATCAAACTTACTCTATTGATATTCCAATACATAGGAAATGCAACAATCTGGTTTCCACACATTAGACAACTGGGACGGACGCCGTGAGGGAACAGCACAAACCTTCCTTTAAACAGACTTCCCCAACATTAACACTATCATTCTTCGAACAACACACCTGTTGGGGAGAGCATCTTTCACTTTCTACTCACACAAGACAGAGACCCAACATTAGCAATAGACGAATGCCTCAAACCTCTGGGCTCCTCGACGACCTCCTCGTACACATGACAGAGCCTTGGTTCATAGAGCAAAGCTGGGTTTACCTCCATGGAACACCGCCACAGTGCAAGAGTTTGCATCGCATGTAAACCTCATCTTTTACAACGAGCACAATGAGAATATACAACTGTTGTACAAAATGTTCTGATTGAAATATGTAGTGTTCCACTGCACAGACTCATATTTTTAAACAAATTTGAGACATTATGAGCTATCTACACATATGTCACGTTTAAACATTTGTTATGAAGGAACACAACTGCAGATTTCATATAGTTTGGGTATTTATTATAATAAGTAAAAGGTATTGACTTTAAGTCCAATTTACAGGTACTGTAGCTTTAATTAGTAAACGATAACTGAAGTTTCACAATTACAGGCACTGTAGCTTTAAGTAGTAAACGATAACTGAAGTCCACAATTACAGGCACTGTAGCTTTAAGTAGTAAACGATAACTGAAGTCCACAATTACAGGCACTGTAGCTTTAAGTAGTAAACGGTAGTAATTAACACTGAATCAGAAAGAGTCTCTTTAGTAGTATTAATGAATTAGGTGATAAGAAGTTACAATAGCTGTTCCATAGACTTTAACTGAAGCGATATAGATGCAGCTAACTGAGACAAAGTATGAGTTGAAGTTAGCTGTAACGGTTTTGTTTTATCGAAGGACTTTGAAGACAGGAAATAACAGCTTTGAAATGCAACGCTTATCACAGAGGTTTTACTTAGCTTCCGGCACATAGAACACTGGTTCCCGAGATCTCCTCAGATCAGGCGGTTATCCTGAAAGGAGAGAGTTCAGCTTTAGTCGTGGAAGAGGAGAGGTGAAGGGAACTTGAAGTCTTCTAGTCCGGTCCGGTAACAGAGGGCTTTCACAACGATGTTGTAGCCGGTTCGTGAGTACGGAACGTAGTTCAATAATCCAGCCTCGATCAGCTGGTGCGGTCGGATTAAATAGGAAGACCGTGTCATAAAGGGGTGTGGCTAAGCTCCGTGGAACCAGGAAGTACGAGGATACCATAGTTAAGGCATGACAGTACCCCCTCCTTAATGAGCAACCTCTGGGTGCTATTGACTTGGTTTAGAAGGGTAACGCTTGTGAAATTTGGAAATCAATTTGTCAGCATGAACGACAGAGGAGTTTTCCCATGTATCTTCATCAATTCCATATCCTTTCCATCAGATGAGGTATTGTAAAGAGCCACGATGGATCCTTGAATCCAGTATACTTTGAATTTCGTATTCTTCTTCGCCCTGGACCAATATGGGATCAGGAGAAGTAGTGACATTTCTTTGAAAAGGGTCAGGATGATGAGGCTTCAGTAAGGACACATGAAAAACAGGATGTAGCTTCAAAGTAGGTGGAAGTTTCAATTTAACAACATTACGGTTGATGACCGATAGTATTGGAAAAGGACCAAGAAAAAGGGAACTTAACTTCTTTGATGGACGGTTTGTAGAGATGTTCTTTGAGGAAAGCCAGACAAGATCACCGATTTCATAAGAGGGTGAAGGTTGTCTTTTTGTATCAAAAAACTTCTTTTGATTGGAGGAGGCCGATTCTAGATTTTCATGTAATTTCTTGAATAAAGAGGACATATGAGAGTTTTGATTCGAATCGGAGAGATTAGATGAAGAAACTGTCTGAGCAGGAAATGAGGAAGGATGAAATCCATAATTGGATAGAGATGGAGTCATTTTGCTGCTGGTATGATGATGAGAAGGAGGTAATTCCACCATGAAGTCCATAGAAATGGATTGCCAAGGTCGTTCAGGAATCGGTAAATTTAATAATTGACCGAATGGTTGTTGATGGACATGTTTGGATCTTTGGCATTCAGAACAAGATTTGACATAAGATTCAATAGTTTGGTCTTGACGAGGCCACCAATAGTATCTTTTAGACAATTCAAGGGTCTTTTTTATACCTGGATGACCTGCCAGAGGAGAATCATGAATAAATTTGAGTACTTTAATTCTGAAAGAGGGAGGTACGTAAATCCGGTCTTTAAAATAGTAGAGACCGTTTTTCTTGGATAATTTAATTGATTCAGGAAGTTCAAGAGCATCTTCACTGAGATCTTTAATGTCGTCAATAAGAGAAGATAAGATTCCAATGACTGTAGACGGAGGAGGTTCAATTTTAGTGTCTTTATGGATCCTGGAAAGGGCATCAGCCTTTTTGTTTCTAGACCCAGGTCTAAAGACTATTTGGAAGTTGAACCGGGAGAAAAAGAGATTCCATCTTACTTGTCGAGCAGACAGTGTTTTATTGGAGTGAAGATATTCGAGATTTTTATGGTCAGTATATATGATTAAAGAGTTCTGAGCACCTTCAAGAAGGTGTCTCCAGGTTTCTAAAGCCACTTTGATACTTAATAATTCTTTTTCCCCTGTAGGATAATTATTTTCGGCAGGAGATAATGATCGTGAGAAGAAGGCGACAGGATGAAGAGGTTCTTGAGGAGTTTTGTGTTGAGAAAGGACAGCTCCAATTGCAAATTCCGAAGCATCCGTTTCAAGGACATAAAGATATGAAGGATTTGGAAGTTGAAGAACAGGAGCTGTTGTGAACTTTCTCTTTAATTCATTGAAGGCAGTTTGAGCCTTCTCGTTCCAATTGAAGGGATGTTTTTTACTGTTAAGTTGATTGAGTGGGTGAGCTATCTCAGAGTAGTTTTTAATAAATTTTCTGTAGAAGTTGGCGAACCCTAGAAATCGCTGTAATTCTTTTACTGTAGAGGGAACAGGCCAGTTGATGATACAATCGACTTTTGAATTATCCATAGGGTCACCAGGTATGAGGTCTACAGGACAATCGTAGGAACGATGAGGTGGGAGCGTTTCAGCTTCTTTTTTACTGAATACGTCTGAAAAGTCTGAATAACAAGAAGGTATAGTTGGTTCTTTGGAGATCTGAAGAATAGGAAATTGCTGTAAACATGTTTCTTTACAATAATGTGAGTTAAAGGTGAGAGAGAAAGGAGACCATGAAATTTGAGGGTTGTGGTTCCTTAACCAGTTGATCCCTATTACAACGGAATAGAGAGGTGATGGAATAACATCAAATACTAGAAATTCAGAATGAATATGATTGGTGGTTACCTTTAGAGGGATGGTTTCATGAAGAATCGGTCCCGAGGATATAAGGGAGCCGTCAATCACTTTAATAGGAACAGAAATGGCTTTTCGAACACAAGGAATTTTATTCTTTGTTACAAAGGTTGAATCGATGAATACTCCATGTGCACCAGAATCGATGATAGCTTCAGTCACAATTCTCACCTTGTCCCATTGTAGTATAAGAGATATAGGAGTGAACGGATTGGTTGGTGTAGAAGGGAGCGCACTGAAGATCGCAGAGGTATAGGCTTGCCTACCGGCCTTTGTCCGTTTTGATAAGGGACAATCAGAAACCAAATGATCTTGAGAGGCACAATACATGCATAGGTTTAATTGACGTCTTCGGTTCTTCTCTTCAGGAGTGAGAGGATTTCTTATTACCCCTATTTCCATAGGTTCACTTGGTAAGGAAGTCTTTTCTGGAGCTTTTGAGGGAGTGCAAGGTTTGCGGTCTTTAGAATGTAAAAGAGCTTTTTCGGCCTTTCTTTCTCTTAATCTTCTGTCAATACTGATTGATAAGTGAATTAGAGCGTTCAAAGTAGTAGGGAGTTCTGTTCTAGATAGTTCGTCTTTTACAGCTTCAGATAACCCAATCCGAAATTGGTTGCGCAATGTGATGTCATTCCATTGCGTTTCTACTGCCCATCTTTTAAACTCAGCAATGTAATCTTCAACGGGTCGATGCCTTTGCTGTAGTGTTCTGATTGTTAAATCAGCTGTTGCTTGTTTGTTAGGATCTTCATAGAGAAGAGACATGGCTTCAAAAAATTCATCCAGTGAGTCTAAGATGGGGTCATCGTTTTCCAAAAAGGAATGGGCCCATGACATAGGTTCACCTCTTAGAAAGGAAATAACCGAACAAACTTTAGTTCTTTCTGTAGGATAAGATCTAGGTTTCAAAGCAATTAATAGTTTGCAAGAGTTGAGGAACTCCCTATATTTGGAACGATCTCCAGATAACTTTTCAGGGTTACATACAGCAGGATCACTAGCCGAGTGCAGAATGGTTTGAGGTGTATGAGTTTGTAGATCTCTGACATAAGTAAGAATTCTTTCGTTAGTAACTTGCAGGTCTTGCACACCTTGGGCTAGTGTATTAACTCTTTGATTCAGCGTAGTTATCGTGGAATCGAAATCTGCTGGATCCATTACAATGGCTGGATTATTCTGTCACGTTTAAACATTTGTTATGAAGGAACACAGGGCCGGCCTTAGGCATTTAGACGCCCTGTGCGAAAAATCTTCACAGCGCCCCCCCCCCCGTCATCCATGTATGCTGTTATGTTTGTGTTGTCTGTGTATCTAATAGTACGTGTGATGACTGTGTGTGATATGTATGCTATGTGTGATATTTGTAATGGGTATATTAACAGTGTGTGATATGCGTGTATTGGTTGTATGTGACACACACACACACAGAGTCAGACGGCCATACACACACAGGAAGACATCCACACACACACACAGGAAGACATCCACACACACACACAAGCAGATAGTCATACACACACACACAGGCAGACACACACAGGCAGACATACACACAGACACACACAGGCAGACAGTCAGTCATACACACAGACACACACAGACAGTAATACACACAGACACACACACAGTCATACACACAGAGGCAGACAGTCATACACACACACACACACACACACACACACACACGCAGACAGTCATACACACAGACAAACAGAGGCAGACAGTCATACACACAGAGGCAGACAGTCATACACACAGAGGCAGACAGTCATACACACAGAGGCAGACAGTCATACACACAGAGGCAGTCATACACAGTCACACACACAGAGGCAGACAGTAATACACACAGACAAACACACAGAGACAGACAGTAATACACACAGACACACAGTGGCAGACAGTCATATACACACAGACACACAGTGGCAGACAGTCATATACACACACACACACACACACGCAGACAGTCATACACACACACACACGCAGACAGTCATACACACACACACAGTCATACACACACATGCAGACAGTCATACACACACACACACACACGCAGACAGTCATACACACACACACGCAGACAGTCATACACACACACACACAATCATTCACACACACACACACACAGACAAACACACAGGCAGATAGTCACACACACAGAGGCAGACAGTAATACACACAGACAAACACACAGAGGCAGACAGTAATACACACAGACACACAGTGGCAGACAGTAATACACACAGACACACAGTGGCAGACAGTCATATACACACACACACACACACAGGCAGATAGTCATACACACAGAGGCAGACAGTCATACACACAGACATACACACAGAGGCAGACAGTCATACACACAGACACACAGAGGCAGACAGTCATACACACACACACACAGACAGTAACACACACACACAGACAGTAACACACACACACACAGAGGCAGACAGTCATACACATAGGCAGAGAGTCACACTCACCTGACAAGCACACAGTTACCTGTGGAGTTCATTGTGGAGGCAGTGCAGCTCCTGGTGACTGTTTGGTGGGGAAGCAGGGACTCCTTCCTGCTTCCCCTGCAGCAGTTTTCCGGCGCTTTTAGCTCCGCCCCCGCCGCACGGTAAGCTCCGCCCCCGCTGCAAATTTTAAAAAAAAAAAAAAAAAATTTTTTTTTTTTTAAAATCGGCTGTGCGGCCGCACGGCGCCCCCTGCTCCATGGCGCCCTGTGCGGCCGCACAGCTCGCACACCCCTAAGGCCGGCCCTGAAGGAACACAACTGCAGATTTCATATAGTTTGGGTATTTATTATAATAAGTAAAAGGTATTGACTTTAAGTCCAATTTACAGGTACTGTAGCTTTAATTAGTAAACGATAACTGAAGTTTCACAATTACAGGCACTGTAGCTTTAAGTAGTAAACGATAACTGAAGTCCACAATTACAGGCACTGTAGCTTTAAGTAGTAAACGATAACTGAAGTCCACAATTACAGGCACTGTAGCTTTAAGTAGTAAACGGTAGTAATTAGCAAACACTGAATCAGAAAGAGTCTCTTTAGTAGTATTAATGAATTAGGTGATAAGAAGTTACAATAGCTGTTCCATAGACTTTAACTGAAGCGATATAGATGCAGCTAACTGAGACAAAGTATGAGTTGAAGTTAGCTGTAACGGTTTTGTTTTATCGAAGGACTTTGAAGACAGGAAATAACAGCTTTGAAATGCAACGCTTATCACAGAGGTTTTACTTAGCTTCCGGCACATAGAACACTTTAGTCGTGGAAGAGGAGAGATGAAGGGAACTTGAAGTCTTCTAGTCCGGTCCGGTAACAGAGGGCTTTCACAACGATGTTGTAGCCGGTTCGTGAGTACGGAACGTAGTTCAATAATCCAGCCTCGATCAGCTGGTGCGGTCGGATTAAATAGGAAGACCGTGTCATAAAGGGGTGTGGCTAAGCTCCGTGGAACCAGGAAGTACGAGGATACCATAGTTAAGGCATGACAACATATGAGCAAAAAAGTTGGCATTCATGCACTGTACATTTTTCCTCTGTTGCAATGAGCCAATGCATAAAATACTTTTCTGATTCTAACTCGGACCATTGCTAGGTCAATGGTCCGAGATACTTACCTTCATCTAACTTTAAAAAAAAATAGCAGTTAACAAAGATTAAGTGGTTTGTAAATATCTCCAGAACCCTGAGATGGCATTATATTTTCTTATATTACATTATATATTAGTATTGGGTTAGTGTTAATGTAAGCTCGTTTGAGCAGGGTCCTCGTCTACCTATTGTTCCTGTGTCACTGTGTAATTGTCTCATTTATTGTAAAATTCCCCCCTTTCATAATATTGTAAAGCGCTGCAGAATTAGTTGGCGCTATATAAATTCCAATAATAATGTGTAAGGTTAATGTATAGTGATAGTGTTAGTACAATGTTAGTGTAGGAGTTAATATTTAGTGTAGCATATCTAGTAGTAAGGGGAGGATGGCAATGTAAGGGGTACAATGTTCCATACACGTTCCAGTGCTTCCTGAGGATTGAGGGAGTTACAGTCCCAGGTGGAAGCTCTTTCAGGCATTTGCCACTCAGGAGTGTAACGTCCACAAATCATGAGCAGACCTGTGCAGGTTCTGCCGAGATTAGGGTGCCCAGTGCATTGTTATCCATTGATTATGGGAAATAATTGCACAGATCAAGGGTTACCACGTTGTGGAGTATGGTATTCTCAAACATTATCTGCCTTGTATACTATCTTTTTCAGATTTAATGCAATGTTTATGTTTTTTTTTAAAGATGTTATTCTCTAATCACAAATTTAGATATTTTACTTTGAAAGGGATCTTGGTTTTGTATTATTTTCTTCCCTTAAAAATATCTGTTTTATAAATGTATGGTCCAGAACTCTATGGAATAGGTCAACTAACCAAGAACAATTGTTGAAAATGACCGCTACAAGGCCAGTATATCATTTATTAATGACCCGGAAACTTTGCTCAGAATAGCTGTATTTTTGTCTCAAGCTAAAGTCCCTTCTGAGACCTTTAGTCCAGCTGCTTTTCTGCTAAAATAAAACAAATAGACATGGTCTGAAGAGTAATGTAATTGTCTATACCAGCTATAAGCAACATGAGCTTGGGAATTGTCAGGGCTAAAGATGGGTGAGCATTGGCCTAAAAACGTAGAAAAATGAAAAATATCAGGTTTTACCTTGATGGTCAATTCCGCAAAAGGTACCATTTTCCATATTTTAACATGACGATCGTAGCATTTATATATCTGAACAACTGCCCAATAGCACCGTTTTTCTGATGAGTGTTGGTAATAAATATGCTTGCATCTTACTAGGTACATTAGGGCAGTCCCATTTGGTTTTAATTTGAAGCAAAAATGATTGTATTCTTTGAGAATAGGGCTGCTGTACCCCTTATATGTTTGGACAAACATAGATTCATCATGTTGTTTGGCAACACATGAAAATGCTGCTCTGTAGTATGTAGACTTTTTTTGATGCAGGATTCCTAATTGATTTACCACCTGATTTATTACATGCTGTTAACATTTACATATTACAGGGCACCACTTTACATACGTTATAGCATCCCTGTTCAAGAATGCATGTAGATATAGAAGACAATGCTATATAAATGTTTTACTTGATTGATTTGGCCTTACTTTTGCAATTCTGTTCAGGATTGCATAAAAAACAAACAACAACAACAACAACAACAACTACACAATAAAAATAATCAATATGATTAACACAGGTGGGGCCTGGGGAGGATACCAAGTCCTCTCTTTCGCTCAAACTAATATTTAATTGGAGACCCACTATGGGGGCATGGGGGAACGGGACACTATTCTCCCTGCTTCATAATTTTATTTAAAATCCTACCATGGGAGCACAAGGGCGAGGGTGGACAGTGTTCAGCATGAAGCATGGGGACACGAAAGGCACATTATTAGTGACTGTGCAACAAGAGATGGTTGTATGCTGTTTAGCAGACATGCCCCCATTCTCAACATAATGAGTTGAGCCAGGTGGTCATATTGGCCCAATGACTTTTTTCTTTAACTATTTCACGTGGCTAGCAAGTGCTGGCCAGCTGCCACATTAGTAAACCCTCACAATGCTGCTGAGGTGTGGTTCAGCAAGTGTTTTGGTATTCTTAAATACATTTAGCTGAGCTGAACAGAAACCTCTCAATGTTGGAGGTACCTAACAAAATTTTCTATTCTGAAAATTTGGCACAGAAGAACCTACATTTTACTATTGCTCACCACGGTGATGATGAGCCTGTGTGTGACTTAAGGGAACACTCCAATCATCTAAAGCACTTTAGCTTTATGTGTGAAGAGAGTGTCCTCTTATTTATTTTGCAAAATTGCAGATTTCAGTAGAAATTAGCGTTTTTATAAATGAACCCTATTACACCCCGTGACTGTCAAACAACTGGTCCTGTTACTTCCTGGTTTGGTTAGCTCAGTTGCACTAAACTCTGCAAATACTTCTCAATGTACTGCAATGGAGAGTCTGTGATTGGACAGCCACATAAGGTCTGGGCTGGGGAAGAGGGGGAGGGCTTTTAAAGATTGCACACAAGTGATCTGCAGCTTTTTAAAGTTGTTTATATAAAATGCAAATATTTTCATTGCAGGTATATATACTAAATAGTGTTGTTTTTTGTGTTTGGGCAGTGAAATATCCCTTTACAATGTATCAGTGTGTGACTTATGGTGTGATTGCTTGAGATGTTTCTCTGTCTGACATTAGACATAGTTGTATGTGTGATTTGTGGCATGTCTGTGTGTGTGACCTGAGATGTGCCTGTGTGTGTCTGCATGTGATATGAGATATCCCTGTGTGTTTGTCATGTAATATGTCTGTGTGTGTGACTTAAATCCTACTATAGTGGTTATGGAGCCAGGAGTGCCTAGTACTGTCCAACCATCTGTCTCATCTGGTCCATGTGCCACATCTTGGCTTCTACAACAGGAGACGTTGGGTGTTACTCTCAGCCAACAATTGTGGTCCTGCTTTGTTCTAAAATGACACCTGACTTCTCCTATTGAAGAAGAATTTATGCTGTTCAGCCTCACCCAGGAAAGTTAGCAAATATCTACATTGGAACAGTGAAAGGGCACTCCTGGCACCATAACCACTGCAGTGGTTATGATGCTTGTTGTGTTCCTTTAAGATCTTTTTTGTGTGTAATTTGTAAGTGTTTATCTTTTAATGTGTACGTGTTTGTGATTGTGTGTCTTCAGATGCTTTTATGTTACCGAAGATAACGCTAAGATTTTTGTTTGTGTGTCATTTGTGAGTGTTTATCTTTTAATGTGTACTTGCTTGTGATTGTGTGTCTTCAGATGCTTTTTTGTTACTGAAGATAACGCTAAAGATTTTTGAGAGCTGAGGATTATAGCAATGACTATAATATATTAAGCCTAGGCTGTATGAATAGTATTTTTTGCATAAGGAAGCAAAAATGAACCATTCCTTGATAAATTACACTTATTCATTTGATTGATTTCTAAAACATTGTTATAAATGAAGACACTGTTCTCTAGCAGCAGCTCTGAGTGTCTTCTTGACTTGTATAAATTGTTTAATACTTTTTTGGTCCTTATTAATCTCTACAGCTTAAAAATGAAATCTAAACGCTTTCACAATAGCAAGGTGACCCCTCTTCAATGCTATGAAAGACATTAAGCATTTTACCAATTCATTTTAAACAGGTAGCATTACTTTTTACGAACCTAGATATTCATACCGGAGCAGCCTTTTTGCACACACACACACTCTGTATATTCTTTTGCTTCCGATTCCCTCTTGAATTTCCCATTTGAATTGTTCTGCAGTTCCAGTGGAAGCTTCACTGACCTCCTTGTTAAAAACCCCAACAGAGACCTTGGCTACGATAGAGGTCAGTTGCCAAGTGCAATGATTTTGCATCGAGTATGTTACAAAACTGTTCTTCTGAATACATATGATAACCTTGACAATAAATAATATAAAAAACTGGCATTGTTGAACTTATGGCATGTTTTCAACATAATACTGCAAACATTATTGAATTGAAAAGATATTATAAAGCAAGTTGAGTGTGCTAAACATGCTCTGCTTCATTAGATATGAGCTTCAGACTCTGGCAATGTTTTGTTGAGTTTTAGAGCAAGTTTCACAATAGAAATATTTTTATCTATGCGATGAATATAAAGTAATGCAGTGATTTGAGAGTTGACACATTTTAAGGAAGATAGAAAACACTGGGTAATATTTTCACACTGTACATTCAATAGGGTGGGTTAGCGGGAAGGTAAGACCAGTAATTACAATTTGCAGTATAGGACAAGTCACATTACATTTGCATCTAAAATCTTCCAAATATGCAGATATAAATATATATGTTTAAGAATAGATCAAAATCTATTTTTATCACATTAATACAGCTATTGAATAGGAGTACACTACAAAGCAGACATGAATCAATGTTATTTTTTAATATGAATCTTTTTCTTAATTTGCCCATCTAGTACTTTACTATTACCTATGGGCAAAGTAGAAAACCGTCCAATATCTAAACGGTTGGCCCTGTAGTCATGCATCCCAGACAACAATATACTTACAATTATTAAGCCAGTAGGCACCCAAAATGTCCCCTTCTCAAACAGAATTTCTTTATTCTCACCCATGTGGCCAGTCATTATAGGAACTATGATTGCATTTTTTTATTTTGAAGCCCTTATTCCTTTATACCTGAAGATTGAGGAGGAACTTATTTTCAGAGGGCACATGGATCAAAGGAAGGCGTAGATCTCTGTATCTCACAATCTGCATGCTCTTGCAAAGTTTTGCTGACCAATTTGCTGTACAAAAAAAAAACAGAATATCAGAGTTTACACGTTCAGCAAACAGGGCACAACAAGACAAGAACTAACAGCCATAGCAGTTCTTAGTCTATTCCACATATCTATGTTTTGTAACACTAGTTTATTCTCTCATCGACAGACTATTCTGTCAAAGAGAGAATAACTAGTGTTTTCTATTTAACAGAATAGCACTTTCTTACTATCAATCAAGTAACATGCTTTGGTGTAACTACCATGCTTGGTCGAGCACATGGACTGGTCAACCTCCAGAACTGGGGAGGGAAAAAGCCACTTTGAAGGCAAAATCAGAGACAACTGCTTTTTGCTAGTTCTCTACAGAAGAAAGATGAGATTAGGGCCATTGGAAAATTCAGTTTATTTCCTGATAAGTATGATGTAATAGCCATCCACTGCAGAGGATCTGTATGCAGTTAATTGTCACAGTGATAGCAGGACATCTCACATTAGGTTTATGAAAGCAAAGCTGGATAAATGATGGGACAAAGTACTATATTTTGGTAATCACCACTGAAGAAAATTGAATGTTCCTTTTATAGTTAGCACTTTACACAGGAAATACATTGTTCTACCAATAAGTGGATGAACAATGGGCAACTTGACAGCTTCACTGGGATATGACATTGCTAATTTTGGAGATTAATGTAATTGCCCACTTGTATTTAATATAGCTATTTAACCCAGAGTCTGTAAGACTTTTTTCTATTAGACAAACCCAGCATGTTTATAGGCATAGTTGTTGTACTCCGGTACCACACGGTCTTATGTCTACATTTTTGGTAAACATTGACTGCATAGGTTCTATAGGGGCCACAGACAAATAAACTAATGCAACTACAGTGTTGTCGGGGACTTTGGCTTTAAATGGTCCAGGAGACCCAAGGTATCTAGCAGCTTGCCCTACAAAAATGGTTAGTTTAATTTAGACGGTAGAGAAGGACTTCTTGTTTTGTTTACAGTAGAGGTTAGGATATGTTTTGTGTGGCTTCTTCTTCACTTCTACTTATGGAAAAAAATAGGAGACTCTTAGGGCAAGGAAGGTGTCCTTGTCAAAATATACTAAAAATAAGCAGTAAATCTGGGCAATAAACAATCACTTGTGTCAGTAAAACAAAAAATACAGAACAGTTTATTTTATCCAATAAACACCTGGACATGCATGTACAATTTTGCAAGTGGGTTAAAAGTTACGTTTTTTGGACTCCTTCCAATGTGAGGATCTGTGCGTCAACACTGAAGAATATCAATTAATTGGTGACATTGCCAAGTTGAATAATCGCTAACTTTTCATACGTCTTTCATACGACAGGAAATAAGTTATGGTAAAGAATAAGAGCTTCAGGGGTGAAAGGTGGTGGTGGGTCTGTAAATCTCTTAACTATGGCAGAGATTTACATCCAGAATCGGACATTCTCGGTGCACTTCTATAAATATGTATATGCACTGTGTTGAGTGACATCTCCAACAGGACCCATCACACGGATATTTCCAAGCCATTTCTAGTATATACAATTTTTTTTTGTCTAATACAGAAAGAAAATGCAAACTGGCAACAAAAATACAAAATAAAATTTCCTTTAAGTGATTTTATGTGTAAAATACTAATACATAATTCATCATTCATCATTTTCATCTTGTTTTACCATCTTTCTTTGGGTTAAAATAGGTCCGCTGATTCTTGCGTAAAGGCAAATAATTTGCATTCGAAAGTGCATTTTTTTCTGACCTTTGAGAGACCTTCATCCATCCCTATATCCACTAATATTTAATGCACCCGAACTGTTTACAAGATTCTCTCGGAATAATACAGCACAAGTTCTGCATTTATGGAGAGGTGGTTTTGAAAATGATAAACTACTGTCTTTGTATTAGAAATCCCAGGCTGTTAGTTGTTTTGTCTTGCATGCACAAATCATCTGCATTTTACAACACTATGTAATGTAAAAAAAAATAAAAATGATAGATGTCACTTGAATACATTTAATAATGTTCTGCCTAAACTAAAAGATGGTGTGAGATATTTATAAATGCCTGCTTTGTGTTTTCGGGATAACTAATTTCACCCTTGTAAAGCTCAGTCAACCAACAACTAGTCAAAAATGACCTGGGTTTTTCTGGACCTTATTTCCTTTTTATAGGAAGTGGAAGAAGAGTGGATTTCCACATAAATCTTAAAGATGTAAACAATTAAAACTGGATCCATAAGGATTGCAGAAAATATCTCCCCAGCCGTCATTCACTTCAGTTATCTAATAGCCTTTTAAAAAGTGTGACAGCCAGCTGAGGGCTATGAATTCTAAATGGAGAGATTAAAGATGTCTTGTTGGTGTGTGCTTTGCAATCTTTTCTTATCAGCCTGTAAATGATATATCAGTACAGGGTTGGGAGTGAAAATTCGCCATTTTTTCTGTTTATTGTGGTAATCTTTACAAAAACTGACAAGGAGAAAGAATTATTATCATAGAACTTCACAGCATAGAGTTTTTTAATCTTTTAATATCTTGCACACAGGGATGCATTGGCAGTATGTGCTATAGAAATGTAGGATGCTCAGATGATTAATTGCTACTTTGTAAAACCTATATCTGCCAAGGACTCATATTTATTCTTCTGTGATGGGAAACGTGAGAAACAGTTGATGTTGAAAAAAATGTTTTGTTGAGCAGAGGACAGAAGAATTTAACTAATGGTAAGACAATCCCACAAGCACAAATGTTCCAAAAATAGCAGTATAACACACCAACATACCCATCAAATGGCTGAATAACAAGCCTTTAGAACGAGTACAGTCAGAGGTCATGCAGACCAGAGCTCATCTTTTTAATTGGGAATCCATACAACATCAGTGCTATTGAGAATGGAGCGGACAGATAACTTCTTGTAGCCTGCTGGTGGACTCAGCCGATTTGGCACCATTATTTTTAACCTGCTCTATGACAGTCTGAATCAAATCACTAGTGCATGGGAACCAACGTCTTCTGGTTTTACAGTAACTATGTTATTAAAAAAAAAAAAGTTCTGCAATTTGTGTAAAAAAACAAAACTAATTTAAATACTTTTCCTTAAAGAAAAAAAATAATGCAGTCATAGGGTATGGCAGGTAGAATGTCCACTATTCTACATGAAGATAAAGGAGGAAAGTAGAGGGCATGGGGGAATGAAGGTAGGACAGAGCTACAAAAGGATTAAAAGGGTATGCAGAGGAGAAAAATTAAAGACTAGGCAAGTCTAAAGTTTTCACGAGGATGCATAGTTAAGAGGTTCACTATTATTAGCCTTGACCAGACTTACCAAAAAAAAATTTCTGGTTGCCTGCTAAACTAGTTCAATTTAAAAAAAAAAAAAAAACGACTCACAGGGTTATTCACTAAAGTGAGAATTCAAAGTGAATTCAAAGTGAATTTGAAATGTAAGGTCAATATAGCTGAAGTGGAAAAATGCTAAATCAACTATACTTTCTGTTTGGCTACTTCGGCCTAAAAGTTGACATTCACTTTGAATCCACCTTAAATACTCACTTTAGTAAATAACCCTGTCAGGATCAGTAAACTATACAAAAAGAAACAAAATATCCCTTTATGCAGACGGATCACTGGACAAATAACGTTTCCCATAAGAGCAAAGTAACAACTAAATAGAATCCTAAGCCTCTGTGTGTGTATATGTTGTTGCAAAGAAATCATGAACTGCAATTTGCTTTGCGGATGTGCAGTTTGACATTGCTGTACTTGCTAATGATGACAGATAACACACAGAAGAAGCTCATAAAAAACAGTTTGAAGTTTGTAAAGTCCATATTGCATTTGTATTAAAAACAAACATTTCTGCACAGAGAAAAGAATTTCTTTCGGCCGAACAACCACCTCCTCCAAACATAAATAAATTGTGAAGGCTAAATATCGGCCATATGGCAGTTCAGCTCTCTGAATTTTGTTAATGAAAAAAGTCTCAGAAAAACTAATGAGACAAACAAAAAGGGCATAAAAATGGGCCAATCAGTGTACTGCATACATATTAGGCATACATATTTTTCAGTATACTGATAGGTGCATTTTCCTGCCATCTGGTTATTATTATTATCACTGATATTTATAAAGTCCCAACAGTGCTGCACAGTTGGGGAAAATCAAGTTTTTTACTGCTCCTCCTAATTTTCCCCTTCATTGTTCACTTTTTACTTAATTTGTGAATAAAATTAACATTTTGTGGCTATCCGCAAGCTTTTCTTCCGATAAACTAACTCCTTTATGGTGTCACAGGTGCAACCCTGAATCAAAAATCAAAACAAACAAGCTCATCCATTGCGCCTTTTAATTTGGTTCGTGTTATGGATACATTTCGGCACGAAGTTCAGAAATTCGTACGAACGCTCATACGGCCTAAATTTGCACTAATTGTAGTTCATAGCGGAACAAATCATCAAGTATAATTTAAAATGCTAAGAGAAGGGAATGAATGGAAAATCCATCAAAATGTTTTCTAAACAGAGAATGATGAAACCATTAAACAAAAAAATGAAAATTTAAATAAAAATGTTTATTTGTGTTGGCTTGGTATTATGCTTAAATTGAAACTGTCACTTCATCGGATATTACACCATTAAATAAGACATTGAAAATCACCTATAAATTCAGTTAATCTTTTTTTTTTATATAATGATTTGTTTTCTTTCAAGTGTAAGATTTAACAAATAACATCACAATCCAGTTAGTCAAGGCATAGTTATGGCACACACTGTGAATGAGGAATAGAAATAAAAACGTTGTTAAATTTTTTTTCTTTTCTCTCTATATTTTCTATTTACTGACTGTAGAGTTCAGAGATTACGGTAATGATTGACCGGACGCTAAAATGGAGATGCCCAACTGTAGGATTCAAACTTACATTTAATTTTATTTCTCAAACTACAAATATACATATTTGATAAATATAGGCGTGGGGCAAAAATAATATTAAAAATCATGGAAAGTGACTGTTGTCAAATAAAGCCTAATCTCCTTTACTTTATTATGATAAAAAAAGGTTAATTTTCTATTTTATTCATATCATAAAGCACATTTTGCTAAAGGGAATTTATCTTCGTTTCTGAGGTTAGCAGCAAATGTAGCATCGTCTGGAACGGCTACAGACAAAATGTTACACTAGGGTATTGAATGACAAATCAAGAATGTCAGGGTTGCTTTTTCACTGTTTGGCCTCTCTGTCCAATAACAATAATGCTTTGAAATACTTAATAGAGCCATAAAGTCAGGCAGTCCCTCTCCAATCTATTTTTCTTGTTACCGGAGGTACAAAGCAATATAGTAACATGTCCAAACTCAAGTGGAGATCTAAAAATGAGATCTGCAACTTCTAAAAGCTATAACTGTTAAATTAATGGCATATCAACTTCAATCTGGCAAATTCTCTGATAGTTTAAAAAAAATTAAGACCCAAACTCGATGTAATGGATCATTGAATTACAGATTAGCATAGAATGAATTCAATGCACGAATCTTTATTTCACTTGTGCAATTGTCATTTGCAGTCTGTCCATGTTCCTCAGGTGAGGGTGCAGATTTATAGAAACTACTTCCTGTAGGTCATATATCAGTATCGCTATGGTCTATGACAGGAAGCAAGAGTGGGGATTAGGAAAAATATGATTGATTGTTATAGGACAGACACTAGATGCCGATTCACAGATAAAATGAGAAGTGACTAATAGAAGAAAAAAAAGGAGGAACAGTAAATGAATCTATATTGACTCAAATATATATTATATATTTGATAAATATATAACATAAATATAGATATTTTTCTGTCCCTCCATTTTTACTCTGTATTGGTTACTTTTTTATTTACTTGATCTGTAAACCAAATGGCAGGTAATGCCCTTTGTAGTACACTTATTGGCCCATCAAGTTGTTTTCCTGAATATTTTTTTATGGATGATATTTGTATGAATTAAACCACCAAATCAGATGACCCAAACTACCTTTTTTTTTTTCACCCTGCACACGTCTACTTTCTGGTAATTCTGGCTTGGTGGTAGCATTTCAAGAAGCAGAGTTTCTGGAGGATAAGGGATTTTTTTCATGTTGAGCGTGTTTGATTGAGTGAACATCCATACAGTTCGCAATGAAACTGTACTACGTAGAAAACAACAATTGCTCTACATGCTGGGGTTGAGGAAAGAGATGGGCAAATTATTTGAATGGTCACCAGGTCACCTACAGATATGTATTCCTGACACTACAGTCTTGATGTGGCATTTTAAGTGACCAGCCCCATTCTGATTGTGCTGAAAAGGTAAATTTACTGACCTTTTCTTCCATGCCACACCAGCATGACCCACCATGGCTGAGATCATCAATCTTGATAATCTCAGCCAATCCAATGCTTTCCCACAGGAAAATGTCACGCTACACCAATCAGCATCTCCTCATAGAGATGCATTAAATCATGCCGAGCGTGGAGATGCTGAATGCCAGTAATGCACACTGTGCAGCACTGGACTAGGAAGCACCTCTACTGAACATCTGAGTGACTGCTACTAGAGGTGTTACTAGGCATCAATGTAAACACTGCCTTTTCTTGAAAGGAACGCAGGGACAGGCAATAGACACCAGATATTGGGCTGTAGTGGTTCTGGTGACTATACTGTCCTTTTAAATGTTTTAAAATGGAAAATAGGCAGTTATATCCTGAAGGCATTTATAGATCGTATCATCTACATTAGCCCCTTTTGATCCACTGCTATTTTCAAATTTGAAGAAAAAAGTTAAGCTAGTTTTATGGAAGTCTGCTACAAAAGAAGTTCATATACTGTATATATCAAAAGCATGCATCTACGCACATCATAAAGTTTGGTGTCAAAAGACAATTAACATTTTAGAAAGATAATAAATCCCCACTTGTTTTTTGTATCTAATTGTATTCATCTTTCCCAAATTCTATTCAGATTCAAACCATGCTTTGAAAATCATTCCTCCGAGAGCCAAACAGCTTAGATTGATAAGCACGTCACATTGCTCTGATTAGGTAGATTGTTGGTGAGTAGCATTTCTGCATTAAGTATTCACCGCTAACAAATGATATCTGAGGTTTAGTGTCTAAATAATTCCTATTATTCCTTAAAACCAGTCCATTAGCTAACTTGGCCAAAAGGCCATGACAAAAAAACAATTTTTGAAATATTAGCAACTTTACAGGGAATATTCGGTACTTTACCTTTGCAGTTGATTAGGTCTCGCTTGGAGTATTTTAATTTATAGCATGACAGAAACCTCATAGAATGAGATCTGTTAAATAATAAATAGTATTAGGAAGGTTATATTCGAAGGGGATTGACAGGGGAAAAAACCTTGCATTCTGGAAAAAAAACAAAATAAATCAGTTTGCAGTGAAAAAAAAAAGTTACATTCTTTGTTGAAGAGAGGCGTGAGTGTCATTGCCAATAGACATTATTTTTATTAATATAAAAAATGACTAATTGTAGCTCTCATCCTGATTACATAATAAGATTCAAGTAACCGCATTAGAGCATTACTTTACTGATAACATTTTAGACATTCTTGCGGCTAGAGAGATTTTCACTTAATTTAAACTGCATAATAGGATTTTTTTTCCCTTTTCTTTCCAGTTATTAAATCTCATAATTGTTTATATTATCATTATTTCATAGCTGTAGGCAGAGACTTTGGTCATTATGTAATTATGTATTGCTTTGGTTTTTAACACCTTCATTGCCAATGACATGCCAAAAGTGGACCAGTCAAAAAGGAGGTTGAATGTTAAAACCAACATATTTGGTTTGTATAGATCCCAGGAAAGGTTGGGGTTCCTCATGAATGTGAGCTGATATTAGACTGGTTAACAACTATCTCTGCATCTTGAGATTTGTATTCCAACAGCTAGAGCTATATCTGCTTCCTCAAAAGTTAAGGGATCCTGAAACATCCCAATATAATTTTGCTAGTCCTACTACCTCAAGGGTGGTCAGAAGGTTGCTCGGTCTAGCAAACCATCATGGTAGCTGGAGTTCTACAACAGTTGAGCATCAATCTTTTCGTCAGTCGTAGGCTAGCCAATCTATGTTGACATAATGTGACCAAAACTGGCCTTGTTTTAATCACAATGTTCTCTCTCAAAAATATGATGCACATGACACTATTAAAGGTAGTGGGGTGGTATGGTTGTCTACACTCAATGCAGTAGTAGCAATATCTGTAATGTGATGTTCTTTTGTATGCCCTTCATTCCCGATGGTTGCTAAAGCCATACAGCATTATAACCTGTACAGTCTTCTATCAGAGTAATCTATTATATTATTTTCGCACGATTGAACACCTGGGTCCTACCAGTCACCCACACAGCATCTGGTCTTTGTGAGAGAAGCAGGATGCTGTTTTGTGCATTAGGGTTATCTCATTGAAGTCATTCGTTGGCTGAGAGTGCTCAGCATACACTCCCAGATCATTTATAATCTGTCCTGCTCTGAGAATACTGGGTGTGACATAGATGCCCCATAGGAAAAAAGTAATTGTCAAACTGTGCTAAGTATTGGCAGGTTATTCCAGCACCATAAACACTGCAGCTCAATGTAGGTTGTGGTGCTTGGACTATTCTTATAAATTTCCCACTTTATTTAATTTTACAAAGTGGTCATATCTTCCTAATATTTTAACCTTATTTGTTATTTATTTTATTTTTTTCTGACATTGCTGGAGTTCATAATTCATGTTAATTCCTGTCAAGGCCTGCCTTAGAGTCCAAATCAACTAAGCAATGAATCTCGGGAGTGTCTAATTAGAGTGACATGTTAATGCTGCAGTGATCTGAGCTATATGTATTTTAATATAGGGTGCTGTGAAATCTGCTAGAACTCTGTAAAAAACCCAGAATAAAAAAAACGAATGAAAAAGAAATGCAAATTGTAATACATCTGAAACTGCTTGTATAAAACATTGTACAAATACAATTTCCTATTCCAATATGCAATATCTGAAGTTCACATCAATGATTAGTCAACTGTGTTTGCTTATCTCTAATAACAAATTAACAATCAAATGTTAATCAGTGTATTTTTAAAGCTGCAATTATGATTCTGCGAACCAGCGCGGATGGTGTTTTTTCTTTAAAATATGTCGGATAGTCAGGCACGCTAAAAATATACAGAGCATAAAAAAATAAAAGCACTCTTTGCTGCATTTTGATGAATGGTCTTTGGTTTTCAACATGTCATAGTTATATGGTTAAAAAATAATGTTAGTAACTGTATATATAGATTAATGTTTATGTATGAATGGGTGTGCGTAATGAATTTTTCCTCCTGTTTTAGCACCACATATAAATCAACATAATAACAAACCATAACATTATGGTGGCGCTCGCTGTTAGACATTGTGAAGATTTTAATTGGGCTTGTGAATATGTGTAAAGAGACAGAAGCATATAAACTCATGAATTACAGCAGCATCTACATCAATAAGCCTGTTTTGCATGATTCAAATAAGCTAGGGACTGCCATTTGGCAATCATTCTTTTGTAGGAGAACAGATAAGGGTATGTGTTCAAGAAAGTCAATGTAAAGGTATCCAAGGGGTCATGTTTCTTAAAGTTGAATACATTAACTTCTGAAATGTATGTAGACCCAACCCAAGACAGTGTGGCCCATTACCCCCCAGTCCACCAAAGCTCGTACACATTAAACCATATGCACACACTAAGTGCCTCTCATTCCCTTTACAAGATACAATTAAATTGTCCTTTGCTGTTCCCTTACTCTTTTAACATGTGCTTTATACTGCCTCCTAGATCATCTGTCTCCCCTAACCACATGTCCCAAAGTTCAGCAGCAGTCACATAGACTCATCCACACATACAGTGTCACACGCTTACATAACTGTTACGGTTGCCTCCAGGCTGGCTGGAAGTTGGACCGTAGAAAAGGATGCTCCTAGTGCTCACCAAAAGACCATCAGAACTGTAGACACCATAACTACTGTGTAGCCACCATAAGTACTGCAGACTCCACGAACCACGACTGCTGGGCTGGTATATCGCCGTCTGCTATCCACCCTGGACCTATGACCAGGCTCCAGGTTCCAGTAGGTGAACCTCTTCCTTCTGTAGAGGGAAGCAGGATCAGGAACAAAAGCTCTTACAAGAGCTCAGTAGCTAAGGGAGTATGAAGAGCATAGCAATCCATGTAGTGATTATAGCTGTCCCCTACAAACATGAGTCGAGGCTGCAAGTTAGAGGGACAAGTCATTCTGTTTATTGGCACCCAAAGGGCTTTCTTTTATGCAGGTTTCCCTTAGATAGGACCACCCACAGGGTGTTACAAAATAACCAATCATACACGTACATTACAGAAAACACTCCCAACAATTACACACAAAATCCTCCCCTCTGCCTGTGATATAATTATGTTACACAATGGGTTAACATAATTATCACAGGCAGTAAAAATACAGTTTTTACACATACACTGTAACTTTAAAACCATACATCCAATCTCCATAAAAATCACATATTTAGAATCAACAACCTTTAAATACACACAGAGCCAAGAATCATACAAATCCCTCCAGTAAATCAAAAGTTAGACGGAAGTCCTTTATGACCGACCGCAAGCACATTTTCCTGCCCAAAACAGTTCCATAGATTTGGGCTGTGCAGCCGGTCAATTTCCGATGTTAAAGGCAGTTCACTTAGAAAAACTACTAAGTCCCATTCGAATGCACGAACGGCCCCGTTCGTGCAAATAGCACAGTGTAACATGGTGTTCGAATTGTGAAACGCACTTCGACTTTAACCGAAGCGTCGAAGTGGAGGAGACGGTAAGGGTCAGCGGTATTCGTGTATTTGGGTAGACGATTTTAGTTCCATGGATTTCTTAGCATACACCGCTGACCACGTTCGACTAAATTAAAATGGCAGCGCCACGTGTTCCTTTGTCGAATGGCGGCCACTTCGACGACTTCGGCACTTCGGCTGCATCCCAAGTGCCATATAAAAAGTACCAATCCTTCCCCACAGTATTTAAAGGGCCAGAAGTAGTGACATACACTCTGGTATGGCTTAATACTGTTTTTAAAGGGCCCAATCTCCCAGGGCCATAGTCATGCGGGAGGAGGCTGGCAAATAGGCTTCTCCACAACCCAGGGAAGCAGGGCAGTTTATCATTTAAAGGGCCAGTTACAAATGGCAGTTTGTAACAATAATATTATACATAAACAAACATTAACAAGGCAAGGCAGGCTCTTGTACAGAGCTGTTGAGCCCCAAACTTGACATGTTAACAAGAAGAGTGAGAGACAAGGTACTGTAGAAGGAGAGTAGGAAGGTTGAAGTGAGACAGTTTGAAGTGAGCAGCAGACATACCTGAGTTAATATCAGGTAAATAGCCATGAAGTCAGCAATCAAAGAACATCAGCATTAGCAAATCTGATCTGGTAAGAGAAAATACTGTTATTTCTATATAATATATTTCTAAATAATATATGTTATTTATATATGCACTTTGGAATGTTTCATTAAAGGGACCTTCTGGACATCATAACAATTTAATTGGAATGTTGTTATGAACAACTGATTGGCGCTGCAGCACCAATTGAGAACCACGCTTGACTTGATTCTTATTGGGAAACACCTCTAGTGGCTGTCAGGAAGACAACCACTAGAGGTGTATTTAACCCTGCAATGACAATGTAGTTTCTATAAAAACTACACCAAGATCACTTCATTTAGATAAAGTTGTGATGGCGCCTTTAGTTGTCCTTTAAATATAATAAACTTAAAAAAACAAAACAACGATAACAGCTGTGGTTTAAGTTTCAATCATTTGTAGATATCTCATTGTTAGCAGATGTAAGCTTTATTTAGCTATACTTACATTGATATCCTTTTGTAAGTTTTGCTATCTTTGTAAAGCCTTACAGACGCTAACTGATTATAAATCACAAGACACATGTCAGTCTCGAGGCTTGATGAGATCATTGGGAAACATAGTCCACATTCTTTAGATCTGAGAGAAATGGAACTGGGGTTATTCACACCAGTACATTAACCCTCATTCCCTCCCCGGCATGTTAGGTGATTGCGTAGGAGGAAGCCTCATTTTTTTAAAATAAAATGTCCAAATCCCAAAGCGGAAAACACAGAAGAAGAGACAGATAGGCATCTTCAGGTTGATCATCTCAGTAACTTTATCCCAAGACACATTTGGTAAGAGTATAAGAGCCATCTGTCCCCTTCCCCCAGTTTATATTTGTTCCTGGGCCATCAGGCACATTTTAATGTATGTTGGCTGCTTGTTAGGCATTTAACTTTGAAAACAGCTTGAAAAGACTGATTTCTAGGTTGACTTGAGTCAGTAACATCCTTCCCGTACTCAGTTGTTAATAAAAAGCGAAAGAAGCAAGAGTTTGGGAAGACACAAAGCAGCTCGACTGAATTTATGTAAACTACTCTTTTTCAGATGTGTTTCTTTAAAAATCTGTTTTTATTGTTATATTTTAAAATTAATCTTTAGTATTAAGTGAAAAATGTAAAGCTTAACACATTTTAAAATTTGGCAAGTTTGTTGTTTTATAAAGCTTTTCAATCCACCACAATTTTAGCTATTAATGCCCCATAATTGAGTTTTTCTGTGAATTTTTGGGTTCCCATGATTTTCATTTGGCTTCCAGTGTTATTTACCAAAATGCAAAATAGCCAAATCTAAAATAATTGCTAACTCTGAATTTTGAAACTGATTTTTTTTTTTTGTATTGAGATATTTTAGCTCAAAGGAACCCTACTTTTTTTTTTTAGAAAAGGAATGGCACACACCAATCAAAAACATTAAGGGTCAACACTATGGTGCCACAGAGACCAGGGCAACCTCCAATCCCTCATAAGTTGTAGACAAAAAGAAAGATATCTGGGCATAAATAGGATCGTTCCAAAATTGCAGACTTTGTTGAAGCTTGACAGTCAGTGTTTCAGCTCCAACAGAAGCTGAGAAATGCTCCTGTTTGAGCCAAAACATCGCATTTCCAACTTCAATAAAGTCTGCAATTTGAAATAGAGCCTATTTGTGCCCACATATATTTATTTTTGTCTACTACAGTGCTGAAGTGGCTATTTAGGTGACAAGCCCCATTTGTGTGCGGTAAAAAGGTGATTTTACACAACTTTTCTCCCCAATCTTCATGATCTCTGCCAATCCAAAGCTTTTCCATAGGCGTGGCAAAATGCAGCACTGTGCCAATCAGCATCTCCTTATAGAGATTCATTGAATTTCCAGCGTCTCCATGCTGTGCAGCACTGGAGTACGAAGCACCTCTAGCACCTGTCTGAGTGATTGCCGCTAGAGGTGTTAATAACCAGCAATATAATTACTGTCTTTTCTTACATTAAGCTGTAGTGGTTCTGGTGACTATAGTGTACCTTTAACATTTGTAATTCAGTTTATGGTTTAGTCAATAAAAAAAAAAACTTTTGGTGAATTAAAACTGAACTACAAAGTGAACACACAAGTATCCAAATTGTGACAGTAACAACGTTGGAGAATGTTTTCATAGCATCGATTTTAGACTATATTTTTTTCAATTCGGTTTTCAGATTACAGCAGTCCTGTGTTTAGTGAATAAACCCCATTGAATTCACTTTCAAATCATTCACAACTATGTCATTAACCCCTTAAGGACCAAACTTCTGGAATAAAAGGGAATCATGACGTCACGCGTGTCATGTGTCCTTAAGGGGTTAAATAGCTGCACAATATGGAGTCTACAAAATTTCAAGTGAAGCTCAAACACCTTAAGTGGTATCCCCTAAACCACCTCTACAAGATACAGAAAAAACATCCATACATAAGGTGGGGCTTCTTGCATAAGTTGTTCAGTATATATCTGTAATAATATAAATACAAAGCACAAATAGCGCAATATTGCTGTAATAGAAGTAATCTATTGAAAAACGTATATAGTGTCACTCACAAGTCAGGAGTCATAAACCACATATGACTCGGATGGTAAGCGCTTGTGGACACTTTAAGGATGTCCAACCCTTTCTTGTGGTGACTTTGCTGGAAACCTGGTTCCTTTTGCTTTTTGAAGTGATGATGGTTATTCAGTATACTTGCATATATTTTTTTTAAACAGTTTTGGAACAACTTCTTGCAGATTCTCAAGAACCTCTGCAAATCCTTTGCTCGAATCATCAATAATTACTGTCAGGAAAAGCTTGCACCACACTTCATATTTTATTTCTTGTGTGTTTGACTAGTGTGCCCCTGTTAAAGACACCAAGTTAATTTACAGTTGCTCTGTGTCTCGGAATTGACTGCATTTTTGTCAAGAGACAGAACTGAATGTTTTAAGGCCTGAGCCACTGGAAGGGTCAAAATTCTCTTTTATCTGCCCTGCCAACTGCTTGCTTCTTTGTATGTCAGAGCAAGGCAGTGGTGTCTTAAGGACTTAAAACTACAGGGAATGTTGCACAGTATAGAATATCGATGAAAAGAGCAAAATCAGCATCCATTCATTCAATATGCTGATGCTTAACCCCTTCCCTATCTAGCACTTTTTTTTTTTTTTTTTAAATATTTGCATTGCATTTATTTGAAACATTAATCTTGGATAAATTAGCAATATATGTATCAATTGCTGTTCACAGATGCATAGAAATGTGAATGATTCAAATTTACAGAATTATAGTTTTTTTAATTAATTTGATTATCCTCTACTAAAATATTTTTGGATAACAGGTTCATTATTGCATGCGCAAGACTACAGCATTGAGGTCAATGGAGGAGCCTGCGAGACTGTGGGATCCTCCTTAGACAGAGCCAATTCCCTGAAGCCTTTACTGGTGACGACTGGGGGATTGACATTTCTTGACGCTCGTAGCTCTGCCCATTGTCAAGTGTCAGTGTTAAAAAAAATACTAAGATAAAGTAGTTCCCACGGTACCTCAGTATATCTTTTGACTGGGTTGGAATGTCAGTAAAATTCCAATGCAGTCAATATGAGTATTTCATAAAAATGTTATCTTTATAGAATACTAAGCATGCAGGAGGGTGGTGACAGTAGCAATATATTTACTGCAAGGCTAACAAGGCATTTACCCTGGGTGGCACTTTTCATGGGGTGGCAAAAAAAGGCCACCCCCAAATGCCCAGACAGATGCTCTTTTAGCCTAATTTTAAGGGGGGCCAAGAGCTGGCCGGCTGGACACATTTGGGCCCCAGGGGTGGGCGGCCAAGCTGTGTTTCAGGCAGGCGACGAGGGAGCGCTTTTCTGTAATGTTTTCCTGCTCTTTTTGTTCAGCTACCTCGCACGCTGCTTAGTAATGCCAGGCGCCGGAATATGACATCAGTCCGGCTCCCAGCATTACTAAGCAACACGTGAGGTAGCTGAACAAAAAGATCATAGCTACCTCACTGCCTCCTGGCATGCCTGCCCACCTACCTATCCCCCCAGCAGCCTGGTCAACAGCCAGCCCAGAAGTCTGACTGGACCCCAGGTAAAAATTCCACCCACCTCTCCCAAATGTAGGAAGGCTGGGTGGATTTAAATAAAAAAACGAATAATAATTTGTGAGTTTTGGGGGAAAATGTGTGTGTGTCAGTATCAATGATGTGTTTGTCTGTCAGTAAATGTGTGTGTTTGTATGACTGTCAGTATGTGTCTGCCAGTGAATGTGTGTGTCTGTGAGTGTGTGTGTGTCAGTGAGTGAATGTGTGTGTCTGTGAGGGTGTGTGTGTCAGTGAGTGAATGTGTGTGTGTGTGTGTGTGTGTCTGTCAGTGTGTCTGTTATTGAGTGTATGTGTCAGTGAGTGTGTCGTTCAGTGTGTCAGTGATTGTGTGTGTGTGTCTGTCAGTGTGTGTCTGAGTGATTGTGTGTATGTGTCTGCCAGTGTGTGTCTGAGTGATTGTGTGTGTCACTGAGTGTGTGTGTGTCTGTCAGTGTGTGTCAGTGATTGTGTGTGTATGTGTGTGTGTGAGTGAGTGAGTGTATGTGTGTGTATGCCAGTGTGTTTCTGAGTGATTGTGTGTGTCTGTCAGATTGTGTCAAATCAGTGAGTGTGTGTCTGTCAGTGAGTGTAAGTCAGTGTATCTGAGAGTGTGTGCCTGTCAGTGAGTGGGGGTGTCATTGTGTGTCTGACAGTAAAAGTGTGTGTTGGTTAAACAGTGTGTGTGCCAATGACTGTATCTGTCAGTGAGTTTATGTCAGTGCATGCATCAGTGAGGGATTGTCTGTCAGTCAAAGTGCGTGTTGGTCTTGGAAGAGGTGCAGCCTTGACTGGAAGGTGTGGGACATATTTAAATTAAGGGGATGTCCGTGTTTTGTCATGCCTAGGACAGCACGAATCCAAAATACAACCACGCGCTTGGTGGGTTAACTCCACCTCTAGTGACTGTCTACCAGACAGCCACTCTAGGGACTTCTGGGTGGAATTTTTTTTTTTTTTTTACAGCTAATCTATTTTTAGTCTGAAATTTGAGAATCTTGTCAGTTCTTCACGAGTCTCAGTTTAGTGATCCACCCCTTAGCTAGAGAAAAACAACCTTTCTGTTGCAATTTTCTGTTTAACAGTATAATTTACTGCAGCAGCCTATCTGCTGAGTTTTATAAGTTTTTTTATTTTAACAGGAATGTAGATATTTACATATTTATCTTGCTATTGTAATATGTCAGATTAAATGCGGCCTTGTTCATTTTTCTTTTATTTGTTACATGGAGGCTACGAGGCAAATGCATTTTATACTAGGAAGGTTTACGAGACCCCATTTTAGAACATAAAATAAAGTTTTCGCAGACAAAGGGTAAACATAAAATATTTCAGAGGAAAGTTGGAGATTTTTTTGTAATTCAAGCACAATTTGGCAATTGGGCTGGCAGCCTAGCCAATAAAGATGGTTCATTTCATTTTCTTGATCTACAGAAGAACATTCAAAGGGATTTCTTTCTTTCTTTCAGGCATTCCCTGCTGAGTCTCATGTGTGCTGTACTGCAGATTACCAAGAAGATTGTAAAAAAAAATAAAAAATAAAAAAGCAGAGAAATTAGACGTTTTGGGAGTTAGATGCATGTTTTCCATTCTATGAAGTCAGCTGGTGTTTTGCATTTCAATATGTCATTTTGTGTTTGGCTAATTAAAACAAGTGACATCCTGAGACATGACCGTTCCCTTTTTGAGAGGCTTTACATTGTAACAAGCTACAGAATCAATATGCTTTTTTCCCACAGCAAGTTGAAGTCATATCTAGGATATCAGCGTGGCTGAAAATTACAAAGCATTTATAAATAACTACAATAAAGAAAAAAAAATCCCAGGAAACTGTGGATGAATCAATACTTATTTTTCCTCCAATGCAAAACTATTCTGTTGCAAATTTCTGTTTGAACATTATTATTAATAATAATAAAACCATCATGGTCATATAATGTGAATCTTGAGAATTTGACCCACTTTCCTAGTTGAAATCATGGGTTAAATGAATAGTCTAAGTGTCAAAATGTTGTCATCTTAAGTTATTTTGTGGCATAAATTCTGCCTTGTATGTTTGCTTTTGTAAATATTGCCATTTCTAAGAAATGCCACTGTTTACATTTTGCAGTTTTTACGTTTCATAGTAGTTGTCATTCGGACTAATATAAATTAAATTGCTAAATCTATTTTATGTCTGGCATCAGCACTAGATTCTGTGGGTGTCCAAAATAGTCCCTCTTTGTGATTATGGTAGAAGCATACCCCAGATCCCCTGATTCTATTTCAAACTGCTTTCGAGTGGTTTGATACAACTCAAGGTTCTCTTGGGCACCTGTGGCCCAGCCTGTCACTATGCATATTGTTATGGTGGAAGTTACCTTTCTACATTCCAAATATCAATTTCACCCATGTTTGGATGGAATTCAATGGCTAAATGCATTAGCGGACATGAACAAAATTGACAATGCAAATGAAGAAGTATTACCGGTACTTCTGCTATAACAATACAGTAATAAAAGGGTAGCGGGAGAGAGCCTTTGCTTCGGAACCTGGATAATTAAGCAAAGGATATGCTGGGACCATGTATACCGCTTTAATATTAGAGAGTCCTGGCCTTTCAGTTCATCATGTTTATATGTTCTGGTAAATCTGGTATGCATGTTTAATCCTTAACCCCTTAAGGACACATGACGTGTGTGACATGTCATGATTCCCTTTTATTCCAGAAGTTTGCTCCTTAAGGGGTTAAGCATTGTGGATATGGTGAGCTCTGGGTGATAGCTCATTTATTCGGCTAGTCAGCCCGTACCTGCTATTGCATGCTTTTGAATGAAATTAATGTGTTACAACCTATTTATTTAATTACATAGTGCAGAAATATCCAAAATATAATACTTCATAGCTGCAGAATCTACAATGCAAGCTAACTATTTACAGTGCAAAGTCAAAGCTTAACCTATAAAGTAGCTTTATCTATGTTTCCTTGCCCTTTGGAATGATTCAGGTAAACCGTTGAAGTCAGCAAATCACGGCAGGGCATCTGATAGAATCCAATTTAAGTAAAATTTCTGCACAAAGTACAAATGTCTTTGACTGCCTTGATTAAGTGTAAAGTCGCAAGGCTTGCAGGTGTCATCATAATGAGGTGACTTGGGGCATGAGAGCTTAGATGTTGTAAAAAAAATTCTGTAGATGTCTTCACTTGAGTTGTTTCCTTAAATAATTGAACAGAATTCTGTGGACAGCTAGTCATTAATGTTGAAAAGAAATACAATATTATATTATGCATGCCATATTCATTAATTCATTTAATTCATTTGGAGAAAGCAGAAGTGAATATAACAAACATCAAGGGTGACTTCTTCTCGACTTGCAGTGGATACCCACTAAGTTGTAAGCCCAACATTATAGTACACTCTGTGGTAGAAAGACTTTTCTTTTGAAAACTGGTAGCTTTTGAAAATTGGTATAATAAGACAAGCCGGGAACCTCAGACTTGTGCAATAATAATTAATTATAATTATGCTAAAGGCTTCTCAAATTGCAGTTTAATGTTGAATGTTTTTCCCATATGGTGCTCATTGGATGTTCCCTGATAGCTGAAGGTTTGAAGAAGGATGTATCAGGTCATACTTGATCATCAGTCAGCTTCGAAATGGTCTGTTCAAGCGGACTTTTCAAAACTAAAATAAAGTTGTTTGTTTTCAATCTAATACTTAACTATCGGTGGACAGCACATGTGTCGGCTGGATTCACACACCCCCTATAACCAACCTCAACTAATTTTGTTTGGAATTATTTCTTCGCTGCTCTCCACCAACAGAAATGCTTGTCATGGACAAGCATGAAATTCAGTGCTTCTGTAAGAAAAACACTTACTACCACATTGAAGCGCATTAGGGAACGGTTTTCCTTTAAATATATTTTCCATCTTCACTGCCCTTACCTAAAAATACTGTCTGTGCTTCAACTGAAAGACAAAGAATAACCTTCTATAAAACTGTAAAATTATTGCTAGAATAGCTGATTTGGAAAAGGAAACCAGATTTATTAGGACTAAATGTTGTCCTAAATATGTGAGTCAACTAGGCAAAGCTTACTGTTTAGTAAACAGTGCTTGCTAACTTGTTGCTCAGTGTCAACAGATTTCTTTTCCTGCAAATGATCATTAGATTTTAGATCCCCGTTCACTATGAAACTACTCCATCAGCTTGGAGAAACATGTGTGTAGGTAGCGGTTATCGTGTGGTGCGACTCAAAACATCCCCCCCCCATCCATTCCCTTAACCCAATCAAAACTTGGAAACATATATGTGGTATAAAAAGGCCACAGCTTTTATTTATAATTTAACAAAATTATTTATAAAACCAACCATAAATAAATTCAAGGTATAAGCATGGTTTAACTCGAACTAGTCCTTGCCAACCGTACCACCAACCCTCTAGGGTACACACCCTACCGAGGCATCAGCCCTCCCCCTCGTCCAGGATACCTGGCCTTCACCTTGGCCTTCCTATTCCACATGCCAACCCCTGGCCACCATTCCTGGCACAGAGGGCACGCCCAAATACCCAAACATTTCCCGAGGTTAGGGGAGGGGGCCCGACCCAGCATCCTTCTTTTCTTGTACTCCTCTTCCCAATTGGTTCGGCAAGGACCATACCCGCCACTAGCCCCTGCTGCATTTACGCCTAAATCAGCGGGCGCGACCCACAAGCAACGCCATGGCCTGTTCCAACGAATCCTGTAGCTCTAAGTTAAATAAGTCCAAACCGAGATCAGTTAGATGGACCCCATCCGGGCGAAAAAAGATCGCTGCCTCCCGCTCGAAAATACGGTGTTGCACTGTCAAGCCCCCGACACCTAGCACAAATTTTGAAACCCGCTTATTAATTTTCACCCTACAGCGCTCAATAGCTCCCTGATCACGTGCGCACTTCCAATATTTCCTGGAAACTATACCCGACCATACTAGGCAAAGCTGCGGAAAAAGCACTCGCAAGCGCGCCAAGTCTCGCCTAATCAGCTCCCCTAGTCCCCACGCAGGCAGCGAACCTAAATCGTTCCCACCCAGATGCACCACTAAAACATCCGGGACTCCTAATAAAGTAGATAACTGCACAACCTCCGGCAACAGCTGACCCCATTTCATGCCCCGGAACCCGAACCACCGAACCTCCGCCAGTTCCCGAGGTATTCCAAGCTGTGCCCCACCCGGGCGTACCCCTGCCCGCAGGTGGGCCCAGTAGATGTAGGAATGACCGATTAGCCAGATCCGTCGGCCGGGCCCTGTGGAGAAAACACAAGGGGGATACCAATCAGGCGTGTGGGCCGCACGTAGGACCGAAACCTCCCCGATTCCCATCTACCAGTCCTTTGAATGGCCTGGTCCGAGAAACCTAAACGAGAGGCTTCCGTAGCAGCCCCAATCCGAAAAGAGTGACCCCCAAAGTCTGTGCTCGAAATACCCAGTTGTTCGAGTGTCAAACGGAAAACCCGGAGAAATTGGAAGCGGGAAAGAAAGGACCCATCCCCATGAATTAACAATGGGCCTTCAACACCCGGGCGACACGGACCGTAAGATTGAAAAGATGCGACGGGACAGACGGCCGAACCGGGAGTGGCGCGGAGGGAAACCCATGCCCCCCTACCGAAAATGTCAGTTTTCGACTTCCGCACCAAAAAGCGCACCGCATCATTCACGACAGACACATCATTGAACAACAAGCCGCCTGGGATCCGTTTGCTAGGGCTCACAAGCTCCCCAATCCGCAGAGCCCCAAAAAAGGCGAAAGTGAAATCCACCCGAAACAAACGCGCTTCGAAATCGGACAAGCAGACCCTGGATAATACCGACGCGATACCAAGCAGCAGCGCACCTGAAACCGGCCTCCTAGAATCCCGTGGCTGCGGGCCTCTACGCCAGCCGCGCATTGCAAGCCGGACCATGCAGTCTTTGGTAACATCTGGCACCTGAGTCAGGTTGAACCAGAAGCTAAGACCTGACAGCTTCCCCGATACCGTGGCCGGGGAACATCCACTAGCCTCCCAAAACCAGAGCAACCGTAAAACCCCTTGAACCCTCTCCGCAGTTGAAGCGAACCCACCTTGGTCCTGTTCCAGAGCGACCCAGTCCCCCCATGCCTTACCGTACTGGACCCAAGTTGCCTCCGACACTGAAGACTGTATCCATTCCCTTATTCGCTCAGGCCATGGGACCATAGCTCTCTGGGACAGGGAAGGCCCTCCGTATCTGCTTCGGGCGCGGCCAATCGAAACACCTGCCATTGGAAACGAGAAAGAGCATCAGCCGTGGTGTTCTCTACACCAGGAATATGCACAGCGCGGCATGTAACGTTCAAAGACAGGCAACGCAGTACAAAGCTCAGCAGGAGCCTGACCACCGGAGGAGAGGAGGCTGTCAACCTATTAATGGCCTGGACAACGCCCAGGTTGTCACAGTGGAACACGACATGCCTGTCCTTGATTTCTGATCCCCAAAGATGGAGAGCCACCACAATGGGAAAAAGCTCCAAGAACGCCATGTCGAACCACGATTTTGGCCAAGGTTCTGCACACCATTGTTTACCCATGATAGCCCCAAAACCAGACGAGCCCGCGGCATCCGTAAACAGGTGCAGCACTGAGTTCGCTACCTCGGGCTGCTGCCAGTAAGACCTGCCATTGTACCCTTCCAGAAAAAACGCCCACACCGCTAAATCCTCCCTGAGCGCTTTGGTCAAGCGGACGAAGTGGAACGGCTTCAGTATCCTAGACGTGGCTGCTGCCAGGCGTCGGTTAAACACTCTGCCCATGGGCATAATCCGACAGGCAAAGTTCAACTTGCCCAACAGGGATTGAAGTCGTTGCAGCGTGATCTTCCGCAAGGAGCTCGCCTCATGGACCACCCCACGTAGATCAGCCAACTTGTCCAACGGAAGCCGACATTCCCCAACAACCAAATCAATCTCGATCCCGAGAAAGCACAAGCACGTGGAAGGGCCAATCGTTTTGTCCGGTGCCAGCGGCACTCCGAACTCACAGGCCACATCCGACACTGCTTGTAAGATCCGTGCGCATATCGGGGAATGCGCGGGGCCCACACACAGAAAGTCATCTAGGTAGTGAAGCAGGGAATCGTAACCGGACTCCATTCTCACTACCCATTCCATAAAAGAGCTGAAACATTCAAAATAAAAACAGGATATTGCACAACCCATCGGGAGACACATAGCCACGTAATAATGACCTTCAAATGCACAACCCAAGAGATGATGGCATCCCGGGTGAACCGGTAGGAGGCGAAAAGCAGACTCAATGTCAGTTTTTGCCATGAGTGCTCCGGGGCCAGCGGCCCTTACTATGCCCACAGCAGCGTCAAAGGACGCATAGGAAACGCGGCATAATTCCGCTGCAATGTCATCGTTTACCGAGCACCCGTGAGGGTGCGATAGATGATGAATCAGCCGGAACTTTCCCGGTTCCCTTTTGGGCACCACGCCTAACGGTGAAACCCTCAGATCGGGGAGTGGCGATTCCCGAAAGGGGCCCGCCATGCGGCCCAGCGCTACTTCCTTTTCCAGTTTTTCCCTGACTACCCCCGGATG
Organism: Pelobates fuscus; assembly: GCF_036172605.1. NCBI lineage: Eukaryota > Metazoa > Chordata > Amphibia > Anura > Pelobatidae > Pelobates > Pelobates fuscus. The sequence continues at coordinate 149,178,806 of NC_086323.1, forward strand.
TTCAGAAACGGATCTCAGGTTTCTGCAGAAACCGGAGACCTGCCGAGGCCGGTGAGGGATCCAAAACCCCTGCCCAAATCCCTCCAGTAATAAGGCAGCCGCCTTCTTATTCTTATAACGCTTTAGCCATGGGCGCATCGCGTCGACGTCCACTGGCGTCTTCGCCCTTAGCGCCCACGGAATCACCTTTGTCGACAGTTTTGGCTCGTTTGAAGCATTTGGAAGCGGGGTGGGACCCGCCGCACCCAGAACATTCATGCTTGAAGCGACAACTTGACCCGAATTTGCATTGGCCATCATTATATTGCCAACAGCAGCCTGTTTTTCGCTGACCGGCCAACGCTGCGGTTGAAGAACCCGCGCCGGCCCCCCCAAGAAAGGACGACAGGCCCCCCTGATGTGAGGCTGGGCGGGTCATGATAGTCAACCACAAGCCGATGTCCATTTGATCCCAGCCCATGGAAGGCCGAACCGCTAAACGTTGGCGGAACTGCTCATCATACCGCCACCACCCTATCCCGCCGTACACCCGACAAGCGTTCCATATCACGTCCTGGTAGCAAAATAGGGAAGAGCACTTGCTGGGAGTCTTCTCACCTATCACGCTGGCTAGGATCGAAAAAGCTCGGATCCAGTTTCCGAAAGTTTTCGGAATCTTCCGATACCGAAACTTTTCTTTGTCCTTTTCGGATTCTTTAGCATCTGCGTCCGCCCGGGGAAGATCTTCCATAGGGAGGAGAGAAAAAAATTCTACGAATTCCCCCTTGTCTATTTTTGCCCGCAATTCCGGCGTTAGATGGAGGCCCAGGGGACCTGACCAGCACATGTACCCGCACTGTGCGCAGCCGGTGCTACCCCTAAACCCAAGAGAGCAGCGACGTCCCGGCCGTGCCCCCGGCAGACTCCGGCGCCACCGTCAGTGATGCCGAGGTTGAGGGGCTGGGGGCCTGTATCCAGGGCCGGCCTTAGGCATTTGGGCGCCCTGTGCAAAAAATCTTCACAGCGCCCCCCCCCCTCCCCCACTCCTTACCCCTTCCCACACACACACACACACACACAGGCAGGCAGACAGCCATATACACACACACACACACACACTCAGGCAGTCATACACAGACAGCAACACACAAACACACACACACACAGACATAGAATGTGACGGCAGATAAGAACCATTCGGCCCATCTAGTCTGCCCAGACAGTCACACATAGGCAGTCACACACAAACACACACAGGCAGACAGCCACACACACACACACACAGGCAGACAGCCACACACACAGCCACACACAAACACACAGGCAGACAGCCAAACACACAGAGGCAAACAGCCACACACACAGTCACACACACACAGACAAACACACACAGACAAACAGTCAAACACACACAGACAAACAGTCAAACACACACTGTCAGACAGCCACACACACACAGTCACACACAGACAGACAGACACACACACACACTGGCAGACAGTCACACACACACACTGGCAGACAGTCACACACACACACGCAGACAGTCACACACACACACGCAGACAGTCACACACACACACACGCAGACAGTCACACACACACACGCAGACAGTCTCACACACACACACACACATAGGCAGACAGCCACACACACACAGTCAGACACACACACTCACTAACAGACAAACACACTCACAGACACACACTAACAGACACATACACACACTAACATACACACACACACACTAACACACACACACACACACACACACACACTAACATACACAGACACACACTGCTGGGGGGGTCTCTTCCTCCCTGGTGGTCCAGTGGCTGCTGGGCGGTCGGGCGGCACTGGCGGGCGGCTGGCGAGGGAGCACTTCCTCTGAGCTGTATGCTCAGCTCCATTGCGTGCCGCAGAGTGAGGCTGGGAGCCGGAATATGACGTCATATTCCGGCTCCCAGCCTCACTCTGCGGCTGGCGAGGGAGCTGAGCATACAGCTCAGAGGAAGTGCTCCCTCGCCAGCTGCCCACCAGCGCCACCCGACCGCCCAGCAGCCCGGCATGTCTGTTAGCCGCAAGGCTAACAAGACATTTGCCTTGGGCATTTGGGGGGCGGCTTTTTTTGCCGCCCCCTGGAAAATGCCGCCCAAGGCAAATGCCTTGTTAGCATTGCGGCTAACAGACATGCCGTGTGAGCTATGCGGCCGCAGGGCGCCCCCTGCACCATGGCGCCCTGTGCGGCCGCACATCTCGCACACCCCTAAGGCCGGCCCTGCCTGTATCAGATTAGCGGGAATTGACGCCGCGACCGCCGCAGGATCAGACCCTGCAGAACCTGCCCAACCCGCCCGAAGTTGGTTATCTAAAGCCACCGGGGGAGAGGCCCAGGGGCGAGATCCCCGCTCAAGGGTTAGCAAAACCTGTTTCATAGCCTGGAGTACCGAACCCCATTCTTGCACTTCCCCTGCGCTAGCGCCCCCCAAACCCAACCCCGTTATACCAGAGTACTCACCTGCAGGAGCTGAATTGGAAGGTAGCAGCGGAACTCCAACATGCCCACCAGGCTGCAAAGGCCCCAAGGGAACTGCGACCGCAGGAAGCACTGCACCAGTCACAGCATCAGGGAACCGACTTGTCAGCCGACCAGGGGTGACCTGTGAAGACAGGACAGGTGAAAAGGAACCCTGCCCACCCACCCCAGGTACCTGGGGACCCGCAGGAGTAGTAAAAACCGTGTGTGAATCTGCCATGGCAGAAAGAGCCCCTGATGGGTCAGCATGGGCCGTAGTTAACGGTGGGGCAGATGCAGAGGGCATCATAGGAAGGGGCCCAAGGGGGGTAGGATGGGCAGGAGACAGTGTTGGGAGTGCTTGATGGGCGGATGAAGTTGATGGAAGTGCAGGATGGACGGATGAGGTTGATGGGAGTTGCTGCTGGACGGATGAGGTTGATGGGAGTGCATGCTGGACGGATGAGGTTGATGGGAGTGCATGCTGGACGGATGAGGTTGATGGGAGTGCATGCTGGACGGATGAGGTTGATGGGAGTGTGGTAGTGGCCGGGCCAGGGGAGACAGAGCGGGGAGGAGGAGAAGGGGGGGGGGTTGTGTGTACAATTAGCCGGACCTGGCTCTATGCACCGACCCCCCGAACCCCCCAACCCCCTACTGGTTGCCCTGCCGACTCGCGGCCTACTCACCACTCTTGAAGAAGGGCCGGCCGCAGACCTAACCTGCTCGCGCTCCGCCCGAGATCCGCCATGAGCAGAGCGCATGTCAGGTGCCCAGTTCGCCGCCCACGATGCAGTGCTGGAAAGTGATCTCGCGGCTGCCCTCCTGGAGGCCCGCGAGATCACAGGAGCAGGAACCGGCACGGAACGGCCATCACCTCCCCGAGAAGCGGCAGCCGCACGGGTACTCCTAGACCGCCTCGGGGAGGAGGCGACAGGCTGCAACAACTCACTGCCGCCCGCGGCCGCGGGGGACCTGGCGCGCGGGCCGGCAACGGGGCTCCTGCTCCTATCTCTCACCCGAGCCTCCCGCGAGGGGCTATAACGGGTAGGGGGACGCTCCCGGCGGCGCGGAGTACCATGGCCGCCGACAGAGGGAGCAGCTACCACGGAGGCACCCTGCAGCCTTACCAGCTGGGCCTGCAGGTGCCGGACACCGTCCTGGAGGGCCTCAGCCCGGAGAGCAGCAAGGATCCCTTCAATATCCATGCTCCTGGCCGTGGGGTAAGCAAAAGCAACAATAACTGCCAGGGAAACAGGGGAGAAATTGTCACCTCGCCGTTATATTTAAAATGGCTGAGGTAAAAGGGGCAAAATGTCAGTTATTTATACAACCCCACCCAACCCATTAACCTAAATGCCACACCCATTTTTACACCCACACCCACCACACCCACACATGCCTCCTATTCGGCTAGCTTTTAGCCCGCCTCCTCTGGGCCTGAACAAGAGTTTAGGAAGCCAAAACACCTTACCTACATCCCACCACATATAGAGTTATGAAAATAGGGGGTTACTGAACTGGTGAAATTGGGGCAAGAGTGGAAGTGGAGGCTTTGAACCTTTTCTCCCATTAAAAGAACACTCAGCTTGCTTAAGTACTTTATGTGTCACTATATATGTATTTTTTAATTCTTTATTTGATGAGAGACAGCGTCCGCAATACCCCATAGCAAAATAAAACTTTTTGGGTATGAACAACATGAATAATTTAGTTATACATAGTATTACAGTACAAATGTTACTAGTAATGTTGCATGGCATTGTTGGTATTTCACATTTATTCATGAGATAAGTTGTGTGTTCAGTTTCGTTAGTGCACTGACCATCAATTTTACATTTTTAATTTTTTTTTACAAAAAGTATAAATCTAAAGAGGTAGGTTGAAAGGAAAATAGGGAAAATAGGTTGGTTTTAGTAACCAAGAACAAGGGGTTATCTCCTTGAAGTCTGGTCAAGTGCCCTTGAGGTGATGTGTCACTATATTTTAAGTGCAATTTATAAAGTATTTTATTTTATTTATTTAAAATTGGCACTTTTATGAATGATTGCAGAACTGCCTTCCCAGCTATTAATCATACAGCTGGGGAGGTTATCTATTAGTTCTGTTAGCTACAAGTACCAAATGGACGTGGCAGGTACACGCATGTCCACGGACTCCCTGGCTTGCCTAGCTAGCTCAATGAGAAGTCTTTAAACTGGAAAGCTGTGCATGTGAGATTGCAGTTTAAAACCAGATGCTGCTTGCTGAAAGTCTATTCTGGGGACTAATGTGAGGGCTTGCAAAGGTTTTAGTCAAGAGATCTGTTAATACATACACCCCCAATAAAAACATGCATGCATCTACTAAATCTAAATAGCGTTTTTTGCCTGTGGAGTGTTCTGTTAGTCTGCTGGGATTCAATTGCACATAGATTGTGGATATTGAATGACTTATTGCTATACCTCCAAATAGAGTTATTCCTGTATCCTACAGCATGGAATATAGAAAGGAACAGTTCCAGAAGGTAGTTCCCATCCCACCCAAATCTGTTAGTGTCAGCATTACAAGTTGATCCAGCACGCAGTACTGTGTCACACCTAGGACTAAGGATAACGTATAACCGGACCATAGAATGGCCAGACATGACGTTTCTAAGAATAGTCAAACTACTTGCCGAGGTCAGGGATACAGAATCAGACACAAAGATGAGGGAAAGCCAAAAGTCAAGGATACCAGATATCAGGGAAGTCAAAACAAAGCCAAAGTCAAATACCAGAAAATCAAGATCAGGAACGCACTCTCGATAACCATAGGCATGAAACCACGACAGGGCAATGAGCAAGAGGAGATATGGGTTTAAATACCCCTCTTGTGGATCCAATTGGCTCTAACCGGCCTTTGTCCCCAAAGGCAATTACCAGGTGTGTATGATTGCTTCTCAGCTAAACCCTCTTGTGGATTTGATTGGCCATGACCGGCCTTTGACCACAAAAGTAATTACCAGGTTTCCATGTGCATGATTGCTGCTTGGCACAACTTTTCCTGTCAGGACGGTAATGTTGCTCAGCACAACTTTTCCCGTCAGGACAGTAAATGCCATTAACCACATTTTTATGTGCGGATGAATACGTGACAGTTAGGCCACACGCCACTTGTTGTTGTCAGAACCAAAAACTGGATCACTAAACAATTTCAGTGTATTCCAAATGTTTGCAACAGATACATTGTATTTATCAGGCAAATTCCCACAAAATGTGTATTGTGGTAGTAATGCCACATCAATTTAGATTGCTAAGACACTGATAGGAGTTAAATGAAAACATTTTGCAGAATGTGTTTTACTGTGTAATAAATTACAATTCTAATTCAAATGGATCACAAGGCAAATTTTACAACGGATTGCAAGCAGAGCAGATGCAGGGGCTGAATGAGAATATAGAATACTGAGATACTGACAAAACCTGAATGACTGAGGTGGCTTAAGGACTGGGTTTGAGGACCACCAGGCTGGAAGTTAAATGGGAATACCCTGTTTTCCTACTGCTAAATGCAAGCAAATCTCAGTGCCACTTGGCACAAGCAAATCTCAGTGCCACTTGTATTCAGGGTCATTAAACCTTAGGTGACTCATGGTTCTTTCATCCTGTGTGTAGATCCAAGATCAAGGATTCCATGGGTTTCCAGCAAAACCCTGCATTTTAATAATAAAGGCTAGTTTACAGAAGCCATGGTCATCCTAAGACAACTTTAACATAGTCAGCTGGTCAGGCAGAATAAATCATATTACATACTTACCAACTCTGGAAAGAGTGGCGGTTAGAACAAGTAGAGGCATACGCAGACTAACATAAGATGATCTGTAGGTGATACAGATAGTTCCCACCCATTAATGGAGTGTGTCATCCCGACTTGCTTAATTCCATGGCCAAGCAGGGTTGCACAAATTCAGAGTGAAATCAATTCCAGAGACATTGCTAGGAGCAAAAAGCACCCAGGACTTTCATGGGATCAAGCAAATTCATGGTTCTGGGCCCCTGACTAACCCCTGGGCAGCTGTTTAGGGTCAGGTGCATGCAGACACAGACAGGTGCCTTTAGACAGGTACACCGAGACAGGCACAGACAGACACACAAGCACAATCAAGCTCATACAGACACAGACCGGCACAAACAGGCACAAAAAGACACAGACAGGTACAAACAAGCATTGACTGACACAGACAGGCACACACAGACATAGACAATCACACAGGCATAGATATATGTAATAAGAAATGGCTCTATATCTTGGAGGTTGGATGAGAGAAAGGCAGGTGGCTGGTCACTTTTTCAGCAAGGCCACAGCTTCAAACCTTCTGTATTGGGAACTTTAATTGTTCATCTCCCCAGCCTCCTCTACTGCCAGTCTGCTCTGCTCTTCCTGCCTCCTATGCGCCTCAATGAGGTTCAGGCGGGACTGGTAGAACCACAGCGGTTCCAGACCAACCTCTGGACTCACAGAAGAGAGCGTGAGCAAGCAGGTTCCCTCAGCCTCTCTATAGACTCTATAGGTTCCCTCAGCCTCTCTATAGAGCCCATGATCAACAAGTTTTCATATGGGCCAAAATGTTCTAGAATTCTTGCCAAGTGCATTAATAAGCACATTTAAATATGACCTAGTGCTGCTCGTGGCTCTTTTGGGTTAACCAAAGAAAACATCAGGAACAGTGGTACACAAATCTCTATGAATTTGGGACTGTTGTAAAGAATATTATCAAATTTTGTTTGCGTGGAGAAAAAATAAATAAAAAATATGAAAAACAGGAACTTTCACAGAGGACCTCACTTACTAGTGGCAGCAGGAGGAACAGTGATACATGCTACACTAAATCTAAAAGGGAGGCTACAATATTTCAGCAATCATAAATACCATGTTTAGTTTTTCAAGAGCTCATTTTAGCAAGTCATAACTGGAGCAATGCTGGGTTCAAAGAGATACTTGTGAAGCAATCACCATAAACGAAATAATGCTTATGCTGATTATTGGAAAAATACTGCACAATGCCATATAATTTCTCTTAACTTTTAACATTTTATGCTCAGATCTTATGATATGTAATTTACTATATTCTCATTATTCTTTCAAAAGAGCATGACAGTTTGCAAACTGCGCTGGCTCAGAAATTGTAATGATGTCAAACTCATTATAAATTATTTATACGGTTAGTCATTGTCTTAAAACAACTGTATGATTCAGTATTTCTAGCTAAATCTATCTATCACACCTTTATACGAGAACATTTTTTGTCACATTGAACATTTTTTTAAGCACTACACCCTTGGTATAGCTGGAAGGAATACCATACAACCACATCGATCCAATAGCAAAGTGATTTCTCTAATGCTAGATAACTTAAATTACATTAACCATTAATCATAAACTAAAGGAGAAGTCTGCTACAGATATTGCAGAGAACATGTAAAATATTGCCACAGTCAGAGAACCTTGAGTTTTTCGAAAATGCCTTAGAGTAGATTTTTCCTGCCATTTTACTAACGATTTTTCATAAGGCACGGAATTTGTTTTCACATGGCTAATCTTCACTTACCTTCCTTTCCGTATTGATATTACTGATAGGAGATAGACCAGCAGAATTCACTCAAGATGAAATTAAAGTTGACAGATGCTTTGAAAAGTTATTAATTTCAGTATCTACATTCTAAGAAGTGATTTGCTCGTTATAAATGGACAAAAAAAAAAACCACATTCGGTGTGAAACTATGGAGAAATAATATGATGTTCTTGTCTCGGGGAAAGATTTAGGAACAATTGCCTTATTTCCCAGATTATCAATTTCCTTTCTATGCTGTAGCTGTACTTATTAAACCTGCACTATATGAATGCATCATAGCTCGACTTGACTTAGAGATTCAAAGTGCTTGGAAAATTGGTTAGCGGCATATTGCTGGACTTCCTAATAACTAAGCTATTCTGGGTATATCATCTTCTTTTGTGTATCGAAGAGGAACTGTCAAGCTGGTGGCAGTTCTGTCATCTCTGCACCCGGTAACTACAACAGAAGTGTTTACTGAGTTGAGGGGTGCAGGAGACGTATGTGTAGAAGATAAAACACAACTGCATTACTTCTAGTTACTGGTGTTGGTAACTGTCGATAGTGCATGGGCACTTAATCACTTTAATAGTGCGGCATGCACACAGCTATATTAAGCTATTTTAATGAGCCCAAGTGCATAGGAGTACCTTGATCCATTAATCAGGACAAAACTGGTACTATTCTGGGTCAAACTGCTAAATGTTAAGATATATACCATTGGTTTCAACAGTGATTGCTTCTCATTTAAAGATTGCAGGGTTAGATTTATAAGTCATACAATTCTAAGGTTTCCATGGCCGAGCAGTTGCATGCAAGCCTCACATAACCAAGTACATTTTTTTGTTTTTCACAACATTCTCTGTAAAATCTAGAGTCTATTGTGCATGACAATGTCCGCAAGTCAGCAATTTCTGAGATATTCAAATCACCACATATGCTATCAATATTTATTCAACTACTGACAAGATGTTTGGTTTGAACGAAAAAACACAACCTCTTGACCATGTCTGTATGCTTTTAAGCATTGAGTTGTTACCACATGATTGACTGATAAGATATTTTCATATATGAGCAGGTTTACAGGAGTAACTCATAAAGTAGCCACACAGTATTTCAATACATTTCAATGCATACATACACTGATCAGCCACAACATGAAAATCACCTGCACAATTTCATGCTGCCAAAACAGCTCTGATGCATCGGGGCACAAGACCACAAGACCTGTGAACATGTCCTGTGGTATCTGGCACTAAGACATTAGCAGCAGATCCTTAAGTCCTGCAAGTTGTGAGGTGGGGCCTCCATGGATCGGATTTGTTGTTCCAGCACATCCCACAGATGCTCAATTCGATTGAGATTTGGGGAATGTGGAGGCCAAGGCAATATCTCAAACCATTCCTGAACAATTGTTGCTGTGTGGCAGGGTGCATTATCCTTCTGAAAGAGGCTACTGCCATAAAGGGGTGTACGTGGTATGCAACAATCTCTAGGTAGGTGCTACATGTCAAAGTAACTTCTACATGAATGCCAAGACCCAAGGTTTTCTAGAAGAACATTCTATTTAAGATGTGTGTGAACAAGAGAATGACCTGTCCTACACTGTAATTATGTCAGGGTTTCTTTGCTGTTTTAAACAGCAACCCTTTCTGTTTTAGTGACTGAGCTTTCAGCTGTAATTACTATCAGCATGTTGCCACGGTTACTCACCTGAGAGTAGTAATCAACCCTGCTGCTAATCAGTTCAGCCTATTTAAGCAGCAAATCCCAGAACCTCCTTGCCTTTGCGTGGTTTCCTGTTCCCCAGAAGTCTCCTTGTTCCTGTGTTTCCTGTTTGTTCCTGGTTCCTGACTCCGGCCTTGTTCCTAACTCCGCTGCTCTCCGTGCTCCTGATCCTGGCTTGTCTGACTACCCGCTCTGGTGACTGACCCCTGCTTGATTCCTGGACTTTGCTTTTGGTTATTTATTTGTTATTTATTAATAAAGGTGTTTTTGCATCTAGTACTGTCTCTGTCTGGTTCCTGGTCCCTGACATTACGCAAGGGCCATGAATACAGATGGTACAGGCAATACACCTATACCTAACCTATTTACCCGGTGAGACCAGCAGAACCACCATTTGTACCAGTATGCCCATCTGGATCCAGCACCCGGCCAGCCTGCGATTGGGGCCGCCTCTACCTCACTTCCTGTTCTAGCACCGGTTGTAGCCTCCAAACCTGTTGCGGCTAGAGGAATGACTGGGTCTTTCCCGCTCCCTCAGTATTTTGGGGGTAACCCAGCTCAGTGCAAAGAATTCATAAATAAGGTTAAAGGATACCTTGAAATGCTGCCCCAGGCATTTCCTACAGAGAGCGACAAAGTCCACTTCATGATTTCTTTGCTGTCTGAAAAACCCTAGCTTGGGCAAAACCTCTCTGGGAGGCAGAGAGGCCTATCATTTACAATTACCCTGAATTTGTTGCGTCCTTTAAAAGGGTTTTTGATATTCCAGCTCGCTCCACCCCTACTGCCGAACTACTCATGTCTAATGCTCAGGGTACAAAATCTATTGTCGAGTATGCCAGTGAATTCCGTACCATGGCAGCAGAGGGTGGCTGGAACAACGAGACTCTCGTGGCTGCCTTTGCACAGGGGCTCTCCGATGTGATTAAAAATGAGATTGCAGCCAGAGAATTACCTAAAGATCTCGAGGAACTGATATAATTTGTCACCCTCATTGGCATCAGACTCCGAGAGAGATCCTCATCCAGGGAGCACCTGCGGAGGCCTCCTGTATATTTGGCACCAAGCTTTTCTTGTCCACCCAAACCTCCCTCAACTCCCATGCTTCCTGGTCCTGAGTCCTCTGTCGGTATGGAGCCAAGGCGTTTAGGCTTCTTACGCCTCTCGGTCGAGGAGAGAGCCTTTAGGAGTAGGGAGGACCTGTGCCTATACTGTTCCGGTTGCCAATCATGAGGAATTCATGAGGAAATCACGCAGCATCATTGACTCACGAGTCTTCAGAGGACAGATCCAATACTTGGTGCACTGGAAAGGGTACGGTCCAGAGGAACGCTCCTGGGTTCCAGCCTCTGATGTCCATGCACCATCCCTCCTTCGTTCCTATCACGCCCGCTTCCCCATGAAGCCCGGACCCACCAGCAGAGATGGGGGGAGTCGTTGAGGGGGAGGTACTGTCAGGGTTTCTTTGCTGTTTTAAACAGCAACCCTTTCTGTTTCAGTGACTGAGCTTTCAGCTGTAATTACTATCAGCTCCTTCAGCATGTTGCCACGGTTACTCACCTGAGAGTAGTAATCAACCCTGCTGCTAATCAGTTCAGCCTATTTAAGCAGCAAATCCCAGAACCTCCTTGCCCTTGCGTGGTTTCCTGTTCCCCAGAAGTCTCCTTGTTCCTGTGTTTCCTGTTTGTTCCTGGTTCCTGACTCCGGCCTTGTTCCTGACTCGGCTGCTCTCCGTGCTTCTGATCCTGGCTTGTCTGACTACCCGCTCTGGTGACTGACCCTTGCTTGATTCCTGGACTTTGCTTTTGGTTATTTATTTGTTATTTATTAATAAAGGTGGTTTTGCATCAAGTACTGTCTCTGTCTGGTTCCTCGTCCCTGACAAATTACTGTGACTCAAAGTTTAGCTAAAAAAATGTCTTAATGGACTAGGAACTGACAATATCTGCAATTCTCGTGCCCCAGTGGAAAGTCAACAGAACTATGGATTCTCCTCTGCAGCTCCAAAATCCTTTCAGCATGTCTTAATTGGAGTTCCACAGCGAGCTGACATCCTGTTGTTGGTGGTGTGTGGGAATACCTCTATTCTTTTGCTCCTGCCTCAAGTGTTGGCTAGCCTTCATGCTATGGTTGTCTTTTTTTACTGACCAACACACTCAAATTCAACTAAATATGTAGTGGTCAGACCAAACACAATAAGACTTCCCTGAAATGCAATAATGAATGTTGTATATCTTAAGAAGGACCTTTGGGAATGTCTATTTTGGGCACATTAATTTCCAACATCTTCCTGCCTCCTGTAATGCCTTGGCACCCCCAAACTCTAAACATGCAGTTGGATTTATTGAATTGCGACGTCCCTTGCATCATTTGATATGGGGAGGCTGTGATTTCACAAGCACAGTATATTCAAAGTATAGCTACCTGAAGCTGGATTCTTCATCAACATAATTTGTTGGCTGACAGGTTTCATTTTAAGACTTTTTTTTTTATTGAAATGCTCTCTACATCCAACAGATCATTTCATATATAATAATTATAAAAACTCTGGCAGTCTGTGAAGGAATTATTCATAACAATGGCATGATTAAATTAGAGAAAAATAACTTTTCTCTTGAAGATTCATTTGAAATGTAGGTATTCTCTGGCATTTTATTTTTTCCTTGATCTGGTCTATATGGACTCACATATGCCAGGTTTCTAGGGTAACACATAATTATGCTGATTGCCCTAATTAGAATCATAACTAAGCTACTTAAATGGAAATGAGAATTGCAGGACTACCCTGGCAAATGAATATGGTGACAGCATCCTCTTTTAAAATTTGAGATCAGAATGCTGAATACCTGTTATTGTGGTGAGTTCCAAGACTTTTTGTAATAGAGCGTTAGTCTTGCAAAAGTGCAGTGTAGCTTTGAAAAAATAATAATAAATAATAATAAACTGAAAACGGAGAATAAAAAAACAAGGCAATAACAAAACAGCCAGCGTCTCGTTCGTGTTTAAAACAGACATCTCCTGGATGCATTTCAACCAAAGCTACTTCCAGTTCCTACATATTTATGACCACCTCGGGCCATCTGCTGATCTGTTACTGATCTGAAATGAAGAGGAAAAAATTAATCTTAAACAGACTCTTGCTTATCGCAGCAAAACACACTTTGCCATGTTTATTTCTTGTCATTTTTCCACATTTAAATAGTGGTGATTAGTTTCACTCCTCCTGTGAAAGTGTTTCAGTGTAAAAGAATAAAATGTTGATGCATGGGGGTCTCTCTTAGGGTTAACATGTTCAGTGCTCTAAGGCTTTGTTGTCATGAAATAAATATTACAAAAATATAAAAGGTTAAATCGCAATTCAAATCAGCTTATTTGAGGGCAACTGTCTACAGGATAGAGTACCTCAGCTTCACCTATTGAACTTTTTTGTCTTATGTCCTTCTGAGTTGTACCTTGTGTTTGACCTGCCCATGGCTGTGAACAGTGGCTGTAGCAGAGATCCTATATCCCGACTGGATATCTCTGCTAAATTTCCCTCATAGCTGGAAGAAGTGCTGGTTAGTGAATATAGCTCTTTCCCCCAGTAATCAGACACCATCTGGTTCTGGGAGTACAACTGATTTTCATTGTCAAGGCACAGACTTTTATAAATGGACCCCCAGCATGGGGTCCATATTCAAGACAGAGTGACCCTGCCCTGGTGCCTCTGTGTCTGGGATAGAATTGAGTTATCCCTCACTTAAACTAATTATCTCCTGGATACAGAGGACACAACACAAAATACCCTCCAAAAATACATAAAAATTTAGCAAGAAGCGCCCTTTTTATACTGCGTTTCACTAGTCTTCTATGTCCTCTAGTTTGTCTCTTTCAAACTCTCTTTTACTTGCAAATTAGATACCAGGAAATCCAGGTAACACACAAGGTATTCACATGCAGCTTGACCAAGATATGAAAATATTGTGTAGCATTTAAAGGATAAATTGATTCATTTGTTAATCAATATATCTTGCATGATAACTGCCAGCCTCTCAGCTGTGCCACTTTTGGTTGGAAAGTCCAGATTTTGGGGTTCTGTTCCACTGCCCCAGGAGACACCAGGGAGCAGCACAGCATAAGTGCCTAGTTAGACATACTCACACTGTGTAGTGGGCACTAAGACCATGCAGAGAGCTCTTCAACCACACTCCCTGCATGATCTAGAAAGCAGAGGGTTGCCAGACAAACCTTTTCTGAACTGACCCGACAATTATAGGCATTGCCAGTGACGTGGGTCATGTCACTGCTGTTGCCCCATCAGTCCCTGTCCTCTCGACCCAACATTTTTCAACCCCCTGAATTGAATCCCTCATAAGAACACAAATATGCAAAGCAGGTGTTGTCTCAAGCACGCCTGATGCAACTAATCAAGGGCTTCATTAGTTGCACCAGATGTGTTTGAGCTGGAACACTTGAAATACCTGAACTGGAGAGGGGTTTATTGAGTGTAATGTTTGGCTGTATTGCAAAGTCAAAAGAATGGTCCACATGGTTAAAAGAAGAGATAATCGCAAACAAGGAACAGGATACAACAAGATAGCGAAGGCACTGAATGTTCCTAAAGACTCTGTTGGAAGCATAATTCATAAGTTCAAAGTACTTGTTACACTACCTGGACGGGGCACAAAAAGGAAGCGATTAATAACTGCAACCAGATTTCTGAGAATGCAGGTTGTGAAAAACCCTTGAATGACTGCAGCAAGACTTGGTAGCAACAGGCACTGAGGTTTCATTGAGCACAGCATGGCGTGTACTACCACAGAAAGTTTCCATGCCAGTACTCCAAGACTTACATCACGAAGAAAACAGCCCCAACATGCTCAAAATCATATAAATAAAGAGAAATAAGTTTTGGGATTCTGTTCTGTGGAGGGACAAAACAAAACTGGAACTTTTTGGCCCATTGGATCAGCTGTATGTCTGGAGGAAGAAGAGTGGAGCATATGCTGAAAAGAAAACTGTCTACAGTGAAGCATGGTGGTCACTTGGTGACGCTCTGGGGCTGCTATGCATCCTCTGGCACTGGAAACCTGCAGCATGTGGAAGGCAAGGTGGATTTATTGATGTATCAAGAATTCCTAGGAGAAAACTTCATGCTGTCTGTGAGGAAGCTGAAGCCTGGGCATCATTGGACCTTCCAACAGGATAATGATCCAAAGCATACCTCAAATTCCACCAAGGCTTGGTTGCAGAAGAAGTCCTGTAAAATTCTACAGTGGCATGACATATGTCATGGAGGCCTTGTTATCTGACGTGAGCTCTTTATACTGATGCTCGTTCCTGCTCCTTTCCAATATGTGTCATGGAAGATCAATTAGTATTACAACTCCCTTAATCCCACTCCCCCACCTAGGTTACCAACCCCATTACACTTGTTTCTTTAGATATTTGATCCATGGTTGCCATATGCTCCTATGTTTTTTATATAGGCCCAAAGAGGACCAGTATAATTCTTCCAAATACTGCTTTGAGAAGCCAATCTCTTTTACTAGGGGAAGTGAAGGACCTCCATTGGCTAGTAATCAGAGATTTTGCAGCTGCCAGTATTTGTATTTAGCTTAGGATATTGTTGTTGGCAGGGTATGGAACAGAAGAGCCTCTGGGGAGGCTATCCTGGAAGTAATTTCCCCCACTTCTTTCCAATATTCTTGTACTCTCGTCCCTATTTCCTTCCTGCATCTCCAGCATGTGGATGGTTGTGAGGGCTTGAATATATGTAGATCATGTGGTGTTAAATGACACTATAATCACCAAAGCAATTTTAGCTGAATAACAGCCTGACTGACTGACAGCCTGCATAGAAACAAAATGGTTTTATTTTCAAGCAGATGAAACTTACTTTAAAAGTTTTCATCTTCTGCTCTGTAAATTGAGCTATAATTAGACACAGGAGGCTCCAGCAGAGTCTGGCAGGCTATTAACAGAGAAGGAGATAAGTTATTCTAAATTAAATAGAATTTGCAATAAAGGAAGTGTAAACATTAGATGACTCTTTAAAGGAAGTGTTTAGGAAGGCTGTGTAAGTCACATGCAGGGAGGTGTGCCAAGGGCTGCATAAACAAAGTTATTTAACTCCTCAATGGCAGACAACTGAGCAGTGACACTGCAGGGGCATGCACTTTACATCAAAAGTGCTTAATTAAGCTAAGGTTGTTTTGGTGACTACAGTGTCCTTTTAAGTACCAACTAGATACCAACTTGTAGTTGGCCTTTTGGTGCACTAGAGTGTGAGAGATAAATAACGAAAAAGATCTCTTCCAATCCAAGGACGGAAAGAGAAAGCTGTTTGTTCCATACTTGTATTAAATATGGGAGTTTGTAAGCCAGGAGAAGACCTGGATTCTGTGGCAGTTTCCATCCGATTTCCCTCATTAACGTTGACATGAAATTGTTTACCTAGATGTTATCCATTAGACTCTGCTCACATCTGAGGGACCTAGTCCACCCTGACCGAGCGAGCTTTGTACCAACAAGGGAAGCCTTCTACAATACCACCAAAATGATCAACTTAATTCACGACACAAAGTGTCTCAAAATTCCATAACTTCTGCTGTTCATAGATGCCAAAAAGACATTCGACAGGGTGGACTGGTCTTTTCTCATGTGGACATTACAAATATTGGGCTTTGAGAAGCAGTGGTTGATGTGGATTTCAGCGATCTACTCAACACCCTCTGCTAAACTGAAGGTTAATGAACAGCTATCGAAGCCTTATCCAACCTTTTCTATTGTCCCTACTCTTTATTCTGGTGCTAGAACCACTCCTACGAGCCATAAGATGAAACCCAGGCTTACAGGGATTTTGATGTCTTAACTGGAACTCTACAGTGAGATGTCTAACTTTTAAATTAATGTAGATAAAAGTGAAATACTTAATCTAAATGTGGCCACTAACATAGTTAATGAACTCAGATATACATTTCAGTGTAAATGGGCAGATCAACATATTACATACCTGGGAGTCAAGATCACACCGAAGATCTCAGATCTCTATACAACTAACTTATACTGTTATTACAAAAGGTATCTAGTGACCTGCTGAGATGGAATAAACCCCACTTCAGATGGTTGGGTTGGGTCAATATTATAACAATGAACATCCTACCTAAAATATTGTATCTCCTTAACGCGGTAGTGATTCACATTCCCACCTCTTTTTTCCTCCAACTCAAATCTCTTTTTGTCAAATTAGTCTGGGCCCGGGGAAAACCGAGAATTGCATACAACATTTTTACTAGACCAAGAAACAGAGGAGGAACAGGTTTACCCCACACTGAGTTGGATCACTCAATGGTTCATTTAGAACACTTCCTAGTTTGGTCTACCAAACACTCATCCAAACAATGGATAAAGGTTGAGCAATTGTGCACAGATATGCCATTACAAGCTTTGCCATGGTTGATTACCCAAGCGAAGATTCCACAAATACCCTACCACCCCACCATCACTCCTACCCTCCAGATGTGTAAAAAATAAAACACATTTACACATACTTGAAGAACTGAGGTGGTCTATCAGTCTATTTGGCAATCTTGGATACTATACATGAGAGACCGACATATTGACATACCTCGTCACTATACACCCGCCTTAACTAAGACACAAGGCTAGCTAGAGACAAATTATTAGAGATATAAGATCTACAGACAGACACATATCTAGTTACTTTTACTGCTCCTACGGATATTGTAAAAAGACAAAGCAGATTTAATTTAAACCAGGGCAAAATGCTTATGTAATGTTTTTATTATGTTGTCCATAGTTCCTTTCTCACTTTTCTTTCCTTTTTTTTAAGTGTTTATGTATTTTTGCATTTCTTATAATTATTGGAGATGAGTCACAATATACTACCTATAGGCCGATATGAGACCGACCCCAACAAACCAAGGCACTCTTGAGTTGCAAATGGCATAATCGCATGTAGAATTGTGGTCAGACCTAATGCTAACAGTTTAATATTTGTGCAATGTTGAGTCCTTATCACTGCGTACATTTTTTTTAAATGCACTTACTATGAACTCATAAGCAGGTATGGTTTATATGTGCACCATTGAATGAACCTGTAAACCCTGTGAACTTAATTTCTGGTTTCATTATCAACAATATTCATGTAATACAGAATACCATAAAAATAAATAATTCAGCGTTTAAGTGAAATAATTACAGTCCAATAGCAGCTAAAACTCTCTCTTCTGATTAAAAGCTGGATAAAAAACATGAGGTAGGTGCAGCACCTAAATAGTCCTCAGGGGGTATAAAAGGAAAACGTGAGATATAATAGTGTAGTATTTAAAACTTCAGTTGAAGTACGTAGAAATAAAAAATGGCCACACTTTTCTGGAGCTTAGATACAGCTCCAACTTATGCGCCTGGGTGAAGTGATCCTTGCCTAATGATTAAGTGCAGGATTGATTCTTCATATTTTTGTAGTTGTGGGCGGTATCCTCATAGAAATAAAAATATAAAAGATATGTATATGGTGTAGTATGTTGGGCTTTGGAGCAAGAGTAGGTATAGATAACAATGTGCACTCACATGTTATGGAGCCATAGATATGGCTCCAAGGATAGCGTGTGAAGTGGTATGATCCCCACTCAAGGATATGGTGCAAATAGTTGTTCTCCATGGATATATATAAAGGAGGAAACAAATAAACCCACAATAGTGTAGACCGTAATATGTAGTGCAAAACATAAGCAAAAAGATAAAAGACCTACTCACATGTTCCAGAGCGTACACATCACATGATTTTAATGATGTGCATATATGCAACTCCCCGGACCCTCATATATTCCACTAACAAGGAACAATTATCCACACATACTTCTAATTAAACTCAGTTGTCTGGGAGCTGCTTATAGACGGCTGTTTAAAAACTGACATATTCCCCACTTTTATCTCAAGAGCAAATAGCATCAATTGAAAACCATTCTATAAATCCTCACCAGCACTGCATTTCTACCTGCAAATAATTCAATTCCTCTGCTTATGATCTCTGCAAAGGCATTGCAATTCTGGTGGCATCTTAAGGAAACTGCACTCTCAGAAATGCCACTATGCTGTTGACACATACGTAAAAATAAGGTATGCATTTAATGGAATTTAATTCATGGTATTTCTGCTTTTATGCTAATATTTCAGATTCTTTCTGAAGTTTTGAAGGACAAGACATACTATGAAATCCTTAAAACTTTTTAGCACCGCAACACATCTAAAAAGTCTAAACACATAAATGAAAAATACAATAGTATAAATGTACTAGATTTTAGTGTTCTAGGTATGTTTGGACAACAGTTAGTATGTTAAATTGATGTTTTTCCCTACATTTACATGCTAGCCAATTATCCCACTTTTCAAATAAGTATTATGCTGATTTATATAAAACAGAAAAGAACTTGGTGGAGAAGAGGTTAAATTAACATACATCGATAGTTCTATAGTAAACAGAGATAGATGAAAGAAATCGGCTTTGTGCCGGTGAGTGTTTAAATGGTGTCTATAAGGCAGGGAAGCAGTAATTCCAACAGACAGTTGAGAGCAGAGCCAGAAGCTGAACTAATGTTCACAGTATGTCATAAACCAATAAAATAATGTTTCATGATGTTTCAAGTGTGTGCTCAGCAATAAATGGCATGGTCGTGATGGGTCTTTAGAAGTGCCGGGGTGAACCATATGAAAAAGAAAATAGATACTAGCAACGAGTTTTTCATTTTCTTTTACTCTTTTTTTTATTTATTTTTTATTTTTTTATTGTTTAGCTTTTTTTTTCCTCTCTGCAACTACAGTGCATATTGAACGAACTTTAATATTTTTCTCTGAAGATTTCATTACAGATATTAAGAATCCTTTGTAGATTTATTAATAACATTTGGACATATCGCCGTTATAAAAAAAAAAAAAAAAAAAAAACTGACCTCATAATTCTGTTTTCAAATGACTCGGAAACTAATAATGCTTGCCTTACATTTGCTTGACAGCAGTAAGGCTGCCGCACACCTATCTGCTACCAGCTGTTCATATAATAAAAGCACTTACATATCTTGTGCATAGCCAGTTCTGCAGTATATTCATATTAGACTTGATTTATTATAAGATGGTGTGTTGTGTGAATAAAAATAATAGATTTGAGAATAATAACGTGACTGCTGGAGCATTTTTCCAGGATTATCATGAATTAATGTGCCCACTGTCCTCACATTTACGGACTGTGAAGGGTAGATATAGGTATGGCAATTCCTGATGGTTCACGTTGAGCCACCAGAGGGACCACAAGAGTCAACAATAACCACAAAAAACACAACATATTTACCATGATTCCCACAAAGGTTGACTGACAATCATAGGAAATACAATATTTAGTTATCTATTTTGCATCTTTATCTAACATATACAGTGCGCTTGGCTAGGAATTTGGATCATTAATAGAGGACTTCCTGTTTCCCTCTAATAGACCAATACAAATTTGGGTTAAATCTGACTGCAGCTGCCCTTTGCATAAACCTCATTCCCTACATAAACACTCCTAACTGTCAGGAGGTAACCCCTACACACAGAGAATAGGGAAACAGTAGCTAGTGTGAAGTAATGGGGTCTATTTCTGCTGTGTGAGGACCCACGACACACAACAAACTTTATGCGGGAAGCTGAACTCAACATTATAGAATAAAAGTGTTATACCATAGGTTGACATATTGATAGTACTGATACCATACATGAACAAACTTGTAATTGGTTTATAACTGGTGCATAACGTAGAGAATGAGAGAATTTCACAGGGGTAGTAAACTAAGCAATGCTTTTTATTTTGCATCACAAAACTGCAAGAATTCCTGTGCTCAGAAGCTACTGTAACTCTTCCCCTTATGTGGCTGTGAGAATGCGGCCATAGAGTTTGTCCTACAAAGGTTGCTGTAAAGAGACAGCATAGAGCTCAGGCAGGTTTGTTTCACTGCATGGTGAAAATCATTACTGCAGCAATGGGAAAGGCAAATGGGCCTTTCAGGGCTAAATTGAATTTTAGGAGGGAAGGGGTTAATTGTGATTACAACAGCATTTAAAAATGAGACAAGCATAATTCTGAGATCACTTTTCCATAATACCGAAGCATTCAGTCTTACTCTTGTCCCAAATTATTTGTCGTATTCATATGTTTATACTAATTTTGGTAAAACGGAAGTTTATCTACTAAACAGTGAATTGTGGTAAACTGACAATGAAATTGAATGTTTCAAACCAAAATAGTTATGCTAATAAATAAGAGTTTAGGGATATTTTAGCCTGAATTTTGCAATTCTTTTGCCAATTTATCACAATTGCCTGAATCTTTTGGCCTAAATATTACACATGAGTAATCAACCAAACTGTCTCCATAATTGTCTAGTGAATAAATGAGTTGCCTAAACCAGCTGACTCTTGTAATTCTCTGTCCACTAATCCCAAAGAACTCAGACTGTTTCTTTATAAAGAGGCTGCTGTTCCAATTCCTCCTTTGCTCACCTTTTTGCTGTCATTGTATTTTGATTTATCGACCGCTCGCATTTAATGCTTTATTCTATAGTGAAGGCTCATAGCTCCTATCTGATCTCTGGGTCAGAAGGACTACTTATTCCAGGAGACTCCAATCTCCATATGGATTTGACCTCTCACCAAAGGATTGAGTGCATTACTGTTTTACATGATTCACTTCTGCAGAGCCAGCTGGCTTATTCTACTGAGCATTGAAGGTCATCTTTTTTTGCTACCGTTTTGATACACATTAATAAAGCCAACATTAAAAATTCAATGCCCGTTTATTTACCATATTGATTATGTGTATGCTCACACAAATACACAGTTATCCAATTATAAATAAAAAAAATTGAGTACAAATGCTTAAAATCAGATTTTCATAAATCTCTCTGCTTTTAACTGTTTGAGTTTGCTTTTATATGTTTTTTATTTTTGTTATGCATGTGGATTTATTTTTTAAAAGGGAAAGTCTGAGCACCATACTCTATAATGCCCTTTGTAGTCTATTGGTGCTGTCCCTTATTTTATGGATTTTGACAGTAGACTTCTAGTACCAGTTTGACACAAAATGAGCCCTCTCCCTGGTGTGCACTTATATAGCTATATACATTTTATCTAGATTCAGATAACTGTGACGCCAGCTGTTAGTGCTGTCCAAATTTGGAAGGAACTAACATACTACAAGTGAGTGGCCTATTCAAGGGCTCAAGACCCTCCCTTTGAACGGTTTAAACTTGGATTTGGGTCCCAAGCAACTGTCTGCCCTGTCTCCTACGGGGTAATTAAAGAGAGTTAAAACTAAATTAACTATGTGGATTTTAAATAATCAGTGTTACAATGTTTAATGTGTAGGAGTTCATTGAGAAGGATTTTTCACAATACAAGAAAAAATTAACCGAAGAAGAAAAATGCAGCCTTGTAGGGCCATATGAAATCAGAACTTCACAATTAGGTAATAATCATCTAAGACAATGTCAGTACATATGCTTGAAATTTGAGTGCATTGTAGTCCTACATTAGTATTATCAAACAGAAGAGACCAATACGAGCGTGCGGCTTTTGGGAACACAGACTAGAAGAATTGTACCTGAGTGAGGAGATATTGAAGGGAACATAGCAGAGCGAAATAAATCAAGAGGTTTGGGGGTAGTTTGGGTGCCGCAGTCCTTTAAGACTGCTACCGGGCCCCTTTAACATCGGCCTGCTGGGAGAAAGTGACAGCCTGTCACTTTCTCGCCGCGTCATGCAGGGAGACAGTGCGGGAGGGTGAGGAGGCAGCCACAGCATGAGGGGAGAGGAGCACGAAGAGCTCCAGACCCCTCACTCCCATCAACAGGACCAGGACTCCAAGCCACACTTCTGGAAACACAAGGTTAGCTAACAGGAGGGTGACTGGAGATATTAAAAATATCACTTGTCTGTGTGTATGTACGAGTGTGTGTATGTATGCATGTGTCAAGATTACAGCATGCAGTACTGTGTCACACCTAGGACTAAGGATAACGTATAACTGTACATATGGACGGACTTAACTTCTCCAATAATAGTCAAAACACTTGCTGAGGTCCGGGACACAGAATCAGACACAAAGATGAGGGAAAGCCAAAAGTCATGGATACCAGATATCAGGCAAGTCAAAACAAAGCCAAAGTCAAATACCAGAAAATCAAGATCAGGAACGCACTCTCGATAACCATAGGCATGAAACCACGACAGGGCAATGAGCAAGAGGAGAATTGGGTTTAAATAACCCTCCTGTGGATCCGATTGGCTGTAACCGTCCTTTGACCCCATAGGCAATTATCAGGTTTCCATGTGCATGATTGCTGCTCAGCACAAACCCTCCTGTGGATTTGATTGGCCATGACTGGCCTTTGACCCCAAAAGTAATTACCAGGTTTCCATGTTCATGAATGCTGCTCGGCACAACTTTTCCTGTCAGGATGGTAATGTTGCTCGGCACAACTTTTCCTGTCAGTACAGTAACGTTGCTCGGCACAACTTTTCCTGTCAGGACAGTAAATGCTATTAACCATATTTTTATTTAATTGTATTTTACTGCTTCTGAAAAGGAATGCAGTGTAGGTTGATCACCAAGCTAAGAGAGTAGTATTATTACAATATATTTTCATAGTAAAATAGAAGGGTGAGAGTTTGAAACACAAGCAATCTTTAGAGTATACAATATTGAAAGTGAAACTGTTAACTACAAATAATGGGGATTACACTTATGCATGAGGGAAACGTGATTTGGCCAAAAAAAAAATTAAAAAAAATTGGTTCAGTCGATTTAGGATTCGACGATGCAACTGCTGTTTTGGTTAGATGAATTTTCATTTAATCTTTTCGGAAAAAAACAATTTGTACGTAACAAAACGGAGTGAAAATTGGACAAAGCAATACAAAATATATACATTATATAAATATTCTGTATTTATTTTGCAGTATACCGATATGTACATTTTCACACCATTTGGTTTACAGACCAGAAGAGGTAACCAGTAGAGAAAAAAAAAAAATCTATATTTATATATTTATTAAATATATAATCATTTTTTACTATTCCACCTTTTTTAACCTCCATTTGTTACTTGATCTATGAATAAAAGCAACATATAATGTCGGTGCCCTAACCATCAATCACCTTTCTTCCCATCAACCTTTTTTTTTTTTACATAACACATGGAATTCGAATCTCGTATCAAAATGGACATGCTTGTCTATTGTGAGAGCCATTTGTTTAGTGATTAGCCTATATTTCGGTTCGGAAATCAGGTATTCGTACGATCACCTGATCGGCCCAAATCCTGACAAATTGCAGTTCATAAATCTCCAAGTTTAAGAGTGTTTATATTATTATTTGAGATATCCTGCAACTGTGACAATAGATGAGTTAGAAAAATCTGAAGGGAAAAAGTATAGAGAATTACACTGTTGCTTTTCCGGAATGGGAAAATATAAGATCATCTTGTCCCTTGTTATTTATAAGTAGAGAAAGATCAATATTCATTTTTAACCAACACTCTAACACCTTCTACAATTAAAATAATAATAATATAATATTAATAATAATAATTTTTAAAAAGCAGCGCGGCATGAAGTCACCGAACTGACTTCTACGTCACTGATCCATTTACCCATATTTACTAGCAATGAAATGCAATACCGAAAGGTTTCGTTAAAGGTAAATGTTGGGATAAGTAACACAACCGAGCAAACTAATAATAAATTAAAAGCCAGATTTCTTAAAATGCATTTATATTTAAAAAAAAAAGTGTATTTTTGTTTTATTTACAATCTTTGCATTCTTTTTTTCACCCTAATATCTCATATATTTGCCTCCGAGAATATTTGTCTGTGCTGATAATAACTCCTGCTGTTATTAGAATAGGGAATTCTTAGATAAACTTTACGCAACAGTGAGTAATGTAAAATTACTTTGCATTCTCATAACTAGAAGTGATTGCTTCGCCGTTGTGCTAGACATTGGATACATTTTCTGAAATGACTTGGAGATCATGTAAAAAAGTGATTTTTTGTGTGTCTTATTTCTCATTAACCATGTTTATAGCAGGCAAGACATAAATAAATAAAATAATTAAATGGTGCATTTTATATCGGCATTGGCAGGGAAAAATGTCAGTCAAGCATACTGAAGCAGCACTGTCTTATTTGGACTGTGTATGGTAGAGCATGTCTCTGTATTAAAAAAAGTAAGTTGTGTCCCCCCTTCCCCTCCAAGGAGCTTAAACAATGTAATATATATATATATATATATATATATATATATATATATATTTGTGTTAAGGGCTCCTGATAGTACAGAAGATACAAACACTGTTAGGTGTGGGATGGTATTACAAGAGCAAGTCGGTTGTGGTGTGCCGGAACCGACGATGAGGTAGACCTGTAAATAAAGAGGGCAAAAGTAGAAAATCTAAATGTATTACGAAACGAGCAATATACATACTTTAACCAGACATATCTTGAAAGGCATTTCTAACTTCTTGTACTGGGTTAGGTGTGTATCTAGAGTATGCAGAGGACTTCCAGCGCTGTAGTGGCTGCTCCTATGCGGAAGGAGTGGCCCGAATAGTTATTTGCTTTTAGGCCTAGTTGTGTAAGTAATGACCTGACGTGGGTCATGAAGGTGGTGGTAGTGAGTACCGAACCTTGTAGACAAAAGTGGTTGAGATGGTGATGCTTGTAAAACCTGGGTATATGTGTCCAGTAATGTGACGGGGCACCACTCGTTGTGGGTAGGATAGTATCTAACCTCTACCGGAGGTGCGTGTTGATTGGTTTTGGAGTGATGCAGAGGCAAGATATAGTAATCCATGTGTTTTGTTAAGTGTGAGTGAAGCAGAATGTGAGTGGACTGGGTTGTGTAGATGGCGGTAAATTCTCTTGGTCTTAAAACCCATAAAAAGCCATATAGATGGCAGTTTTTATAACAAGGTTTGTGTTGTTGGCAAAGGGTTTTAAATCTAGTAGTTTGGATAGATCTTTGAAAATATTGACGTCTATGGGTAGCCTTTGCGCAGTACGTGGGGGTTCGGATCTCTGAATATCCCTAAGGATAATTTTGATCTGGTAGGAGGACATGAAACTTGTGTTGTTTGGTTGTAAAGTTAACATGTGATGTTGTATGCCTGTTAGATATAGCTTGATTGTGTTGTATGATAATTTGAGTTTGAGGTGGCAAAAAGGAAGCAAAACCCAACAAGGATGTCATCATGAAAGGTTGTGCGATATTGTGTGATGACAGAAATCTTTTGAATAGAAGGAAAGCCCTGTCATAGGTCTTCCGGGTATTGGCGGATAGCGCTAATTGTGACAATGTCCTGCTATGTTGCATTATAGCGTCTAGTCCATGACTAGTTGGTGGAAAGGTGGAGTGGTCGTGGCTGTGCGTGCAGCTGACGGAAGTATTTGTCGAAAAGCCTGTAAATTGAAACGAGACAAATGGTCAGCAGCCGTGTTGCATACACCTGGGACATGCACACAAAACAAGAAGAAATTGTGACACGCGGCCAGCCAGGTGAGTTTCCTCAAGAACCTCATAATGGTCAGTGATTTGGATCGACCTTTGTTTATGATGTGGTACGTTGCTTGGTTGTCTGAGTAGCAACGTACTGACGAACCTGCCCATAGATGCCCCCATGTCACGGCAGCTGCCACAATGGGATATATCTCAAATAGAGCTGAAGTAGTTGGAAAAACTCTCCAGGTCCTGAACCTCTGGAGGCCAACTACCCCAAAGCCATTCATTCCCGTAAATTACCGCGAAACCTGTGGTAGACCCGCGTCTGACCAGATGGTAGGTGAAGAGTCAGACAATTCAGGGGGGAACATGCTTTTCCCATTCCAGGTGGTTAAAAGTTTCTCCACATAAGTAGGTCTGCCGTGGCCTGGGTATCCAGGGGTAACCTGTGTGCATCATGCTAAACAGTGGGAACATGTTTAGGAGTCGTGAGATGAAAGCCCGGCCTTGGGGTATAATGCGCATGGCAAAATTTAGTGACCCAAGTAGAGATTGTAATTCTTGCGGTTGCAAGTACCGAGGTGTAAGTAAAGGTTGATGTTGGTAAGAATGTTCTCTATCTTGGTGTGTGGCAGGCTGGCTTGCTGGCTGTGGCTGAGTCTAGTATGATTCCTAGGAAAGTGATAACTGTATCTGGTCCTTCGGTTTTGGTGGGGGAAACTGGGACGCCCACCTGTTTAAAAAGACTGATGGTTTCTATGAGGCTACTGGGTGGAGAAATATTCTCTTCGATCAGTAAGAAATCATCCAGTAGTGTATAACTGTAGGGCATCTGGCTACATTTAACAATAACCAGCATAGTGTTTCGGCGCATATGTCGAAAATGGCCGGACTACTTTTGAACCAAACGTTAAACGTGAGAAAAAGTAGTAGTGCCCGGCCCACTTAATGCCATGCAGGTGCCATAGTGTAGGGTGGATAGGCAATAATTTGAAAGCATGTGTTATGTCAGTCTTGCTGAGCCGTCCTCCGACACCTGCCTGCATGATAGCCGTAATGGCGTGATCTATGGTGGAGTAGTGAAGAGAAAATTCCTCAGAGGGGATAAGGGAGTTCAGACTCGGTGTGGCAGAGGTGTGAGGTGCAGACAGATCGATGATAAATCTTTGTTTGTGGGAAGATTTCCCTTTATATCCGTAAGTATTGCTTAGGGTACATTTTATTTGGACACATAGTTTTCGCCTGTGCTCTAAAGCATGTTTGAACATATATGCAATAACCTACATCCACTGTAATTACATGCACAGACATTGAAATTATTACATATTTGGGATTTCCCCAAAAACTTGATAGGACGACCCAGTTTATCTTTGGGCGTTTCCTCTGCTGAACCAGCGGAACCAGTGCCCTGTGAGGTAGTAGGTTCGTTTGCAGTGGTAGGACAAAAATTGGCAGTATGGCCATGGAGGAGCAGTATGCACGGGCCGGTGTTCTCAGACCTGCAAAGTGTCTGCAGAAAATGACTGTATCAATCTTGCTCCAGTTGGACCTTGTCCCGTACTGTGAGAATGCGCCAGACACTTTGGAAAAATCCTAGGGGATGTACTGGCAGGCTAATTATGCCGGGTAAGGCAAAACCATTAATCTTGCTCTTTGGTGACAGGTGAGGCCCTGCTAGTTGCCAAGTGGCTATGAGAGGCTCTGTCTATGAGTTGGCGCGAGGGGTTATTGAGGCCACCCGTCGTAGTGGCAGGAATCGTAGGCCTCTCGGTGATAGTAAAAGAAAACAGGGGGAGGGAGTGACAGGTGAGGCCCTCTCTATAAATATTGCGAGGCGGCTAACTCACGTGTGGCCCGATGGCGTTTGCCTCCGAAACTTGGAGGCGGGGTGTTGGCCTCGCGGACCACTAAACGATAGGCAGAAATGCCAAGAAGGGAGATACCTATTTGGGCCTATACCCCTAACTTGCCAGTACTCTATGGCCTAGAAGAATGAAACGTATGTGAACTACAACGTGAGCAGGCTTACGTACCTGGTAGTATGTATAAAGTTTTGAGAATCGACAGGTATGAAAACCTGGATAAACCTAAAAAGGGATAGAGTGAGAATGGATCCCGTGAGACCTGTGTAATCTGTATAGGCTGGGATTAGGGCTTCTAGCAGTATGTGTGGGAGGTGTAAAAGTCTATGAGTAGGATAGTGACATGACTGCCCATGCTTGGTGACAAGCGTTACGCTGAGTCCAATACCTGGCAGCAGGGGATTGGCCGTGTAATGTGTATATATGGAAGGTGATCAGATGATATGCATGTCACTAAACTGATCTGGGAATGTAAGGGACTTTTTAATGTGAAAATGACAATATGCAGAATCATAAATGTTGCTGTAAAGTGACGTATGAACCAGAACGTGTGATTCAAAAACCGAAAGTCTTGTGAGACGTATATGCCGTGTTCTTGAATACTCGTGTTACAGCGTCTGAGTGTGTCAAGAAAAGGCCTGAGTTTGTAAATGCCATGTGAAATTATGTGAAATGACAATCTATGCAGAAAATGTTGTGACGTATGAGTGGTTGAACCAATGCGTGTGATTCAACCCGAAACCCTCTGTGGAAGGTAGGACCGTGTTCTTATATACTCGTGGTATTTCGTATGAGTATGATAAGAAATGGCCTGAATAGTTAGTGCCATGTAATCGTAGTGTACATGGTTGTAATAACATCATATCTCCATTATACTCTTAGAAAATAGGACCGTGTCCTTGAGCTTGTGGTATGTTGTACGAGCATGACAGAAAAAGGAGCCGTAATGTAGGCTAACCATAACTGTTGTATAACAGGATGTTATACTAATATATCCCAATTTAATAATATATCCTGAGCCCTCACTTAAGTATAATTTATAACACATGAATGGGGAGGATATGCTTTAAACATCATATGTATATAAAATACAGTCTGTGTGTGTGTGTATGTATAAAATAGATGAAGTATCAAGATGAAAATATATATACAGAGGTACTTAATAAAAGACTATGATTAAGCTTATTTACCAGGATAATTGCCAAGTACAGAAAATTTTATAAGGATAAATAGAAACATGGTAACATACTGTGAATACTGAATAAGGATGCATACGATTGCTACATACACGGTACATAGGTTTCCGGAAACCAGAGGGTTAATTCGCCTGTGACTTGGCCGTAAAGCGTGCGGCCGTAAAGTAAGGCCGTGAAAAATCGCGACGCCGTGGGAAGTGATCCGGGCGACGGACTTACGTTTTTGAAGACCTGAGGACTCAATCAACAATGAAGACCGGGTTTTTGTGCGTGGCTGGCCGGGAGGAAAGATCTGAAAGGAGTTCCTGGACACAGCTAACACCAACGAGACGCAGAGTTTTCCCGAAAGCAAGATGGCGCCGTCCGTGAACCGGAAGTGGATTCAGGATGCAGCGCTGACCTCGGACGGTATGGAGCCAGGTAAGGGGTGTCCCTTAAGTAGGTAGAAGGTGAGTCATATGCCCCTCCCACAATTACAGGCCTTGTTAATGAGCAAAGTGCCTGTTTGTATTTGTGTTCATGGAAAGGTAGTGTATGAATAAAAATATTTACAGAGACTGCAAACTCTTGCATAGATACACACATGCGCACACACAGAGGGGTAACCACAAACCTGAGACATATGGAGGGGTTGTGGGGTGAGACATATGGGGGGGCCCTAGTGTGAAAATAGCCCCCCATACGTCTCACCCCACAACCTCTCCATATGTCTCATTCACACCCCAGAGAGTGAGTGTGGCATGGTTGGGGGGACTGAGTATGACAGAATTGGAGAGGTTAATGTAATAGGGTGAAAGGGGCGAGTGTGACAGCGTGATGGAGAATGAGTGTGACAGTGCTAGATTAGGTGAGTGTAATAGGATGAATTTGGCAGAGACAGGGGAGAGTGAGTTATTGTGGGTGTGGCAGGGTGAAGAGGGGTGACAGTGTGTGTGGTGGGGTGACAGTTACACAGACACTGAAACACATGCAGATAGACAGACAAACACATACTAATGTACATGCCAATACACACTACAACACATACACGGACACACAGAATGACACACGTTGAGATACACAGAATGAGACTCCTACAGATACAAACACTGACACAAATACAGATACGCAGACACACCTATAGACACATATGCAGATACACAGACACTTAAGGACAAAAATTCAGATACACAGAATGACACTCAGATCCTAGTACAGATACATAGGGCACACACTAGCATACAGATACACACACATAGACACAGATACTGTCACGGTGTCTTATCGTGCCATTCAGACGGCTAGGTGTGTCCGCCCTATAAGTACCCAACAGGGGATTTGAACCTGGGTACTTTGCTGTCCTGGGCCTGCTATCTACCTTTGAGACACAGCAGTTCCTATTCTGTGGTAATATTCTAGTCCTGCACAGCTTGCTTGTTGCAGGGAGGAGTGGCTGGGGCTGTCACCGCCTTCCAGTTCTGACTTCATCACAGGGGGCCCAGTTGCACTGTTAAAGGGCCGAGGCACTGACCGGGCCCCCTGGAAAAGCTTTGTCATTGGGTGACCTTAACGGCATGGCCCACCCAATGGGCCACCTTCAATGTGCGGCCCTGGTGGTTATACAGTGCGGGCCAGGGCCGCACCAGAATGCCATCGTGGCCCCCGGTCCCAGGGGTCCCAGGGGTCCGCAGGGCGGCTGGGCCCGGTCCCAGCTGCGACCCCTGCGACAGCTGTAGTTCCGCCACTGCATACACACTAGAATTAGGTAAGCAAGTACAAAGTCACCAAAGCACAATAACAGAAAATATCACATATGCAAAGCATAGACACATACACAGACAAAATACATAGACACAGACAGCCACACACTCACAAGTCTAGAGGCAGGTAAAAAAGCACATCCTTGCTGCTCCTGAGTTTTGTTTCAAAAGGTAAAATTTTCCAGATCTTGCATCTCCTAAAACATGACCTGTTTGCATTCAAGCCATGGATAGGAGTCTGCAGGGAAATTTGAATCAGTGTAAATCAGCTCCATGCATGCTACAGAGATAATGTATAGGCAGCACATGAAACCTACTGCACTCCTACACAATTTGCAAGACCACTCCTCCTCTGGTTGAATGAGCCTTACACGCGCAGATCTATTGAAATCTCTATGACAGGCATTGGATTCGACCATTGGCCATACCTCCTCCATGACATTGCAGGAGAAGAGGTAAGTAGCACTGAGAGAGCCTTGACGCGGGAAAAGTAGCAAAGCTATAACCCATCATCATATCTGTAAATATAAAGAGTTATATATAATTAGATATACTGTCACAAAATAAGTAGAGGGCCCTGCTGGTTTTTTTTTTCCCTAACATTTCGAGCACTTTAATAGAAAGTGCTATTTAAGACTGCGCATGATCAGATATGAGCCAGAAAGATACATGGAAATTGGGGCTGCCACCTGACCATAACTGGATTTTAGAACGACTAATAAATTAACCCATGCATACAATATTGTCTGTCTTGCATTTTGTTAATAGGTATGAAGGTGTCAGTAATAATTCCTAAGGCAATTATGCTGTGTATCTGCCCTTAACTGCCCTGGAGAGTCACTCCTCTTACCAATGCTTAATTACTGTCTCTTTGAAGGAAATATCACAACTTTTCAAGATGTGACCTGCTGATGTCTAGCTGCGGTCCATCATACTTACGAGAGTTCTAGTGTTGGAGAGCTGCAGGTTTTCATTGACACTGGTCCACCAGACGGCAATTTACCCAATATCCCTAAGCCAGCTTGGAGGTGAAACAAAAGGGCACAGTACGTTTCCCAGTGGATACACATAGCCCTGAAAGTCTGATTTGCCAGTCAGTGGAAAACATTCTCTTGGGCAATTTAATAACCATAAAATTAGCATTTTTAGAATAAACTATCAATCATTTATTTGGCTCTGATATCGGTGGAGCATAGGTTACAACTGCCCAAATATTGTGACTTTTTATTTAATGAAAATAGTGACTAATAATTTACAGTTATATGCAGAGCTCCATACATTAATAATGTCAACTGGATAGTTGGCTATCTCCGATTTTTAAATAAAACTACTAAAAAACACATTATTACATTACTTAATCAATACAAAAAGAACCAATGGAACAGTCTGTGTACCAAAACCACTGCAGCACATTGCAGTACTTACTTTAGATTTCGTGATCTCAATACACCTGCATCTGGACTGAATTCATCAGCATTATGTGAGGATCCAAATGCAAGAGGAACAGACATCACTAATTCGGACGTAGGGACAGCTGCATTAGGAATCTCACAAAAGATGGTCAGGATCGAGGCAAAATGATGTAGTAGTACAACATGATGTAGTAGTTATGGTACTTAGACAGACCCTTTAAATTTGAACGTCTTTGAGACAATGAAGACAATGTATTGAAAGAAATTCTGGAGAAGTCAGAAAAGTGGAAAAATTTGAACATTTTATTAGTTTCCATTTAGTGCTAAATTACTAACATTGATCCTTAATTTATTTTTTTTTATAATTAAACCCTAGTGTGGATCTAGTAGTGAACATTTTCAAGTTGCTAGGCAACAAAACAAAACATATATATATATATATATATATATATATATATAAAATAAAGGAAATATATAGGAAATAAAATAAGAGCGAACAGATGCTTTTAGTTTGTGGTGAATACATTTTATGTACGGCATTGCAAATCTAATATTCTCAAAAGTGGTAAAGCTGGTTTAAAGTGCGTGAAAGTGTGTGAAATATTGTTCAGGTCTGAAGCACATGAGGAAGAGAGGAAAACTCTCCAAAGCTTGTCTTTTAAGTAATATGTAAGTATTATGTAAGTCCAAAGAAGACTTGGTAAGTCCAAAGGTATCATTGCATGCTGCAATACTCAGGTATGTTGGCAAAAAAATTCTACTATTATCCTCAGAACAACTCAAATATTTACATGTCTATACCGCCGCTCAAATGGATGATATTAATAAAGTTTCAAGTATTATTTAAAAATATCAATCTCAATAACAATTTGCATTTGACATAGATACTAAAAACAAGTAGCCAAGGAGTGATGTAAAAATGCAGGGCCAATATTCCAAGGCTATCAAAGGTAACTAGCGTGAGGCTATAGGACGATGACCCTTCCTACTCCATCATTGTCCATAATGAAATAAGAAAAAATGCAATCGGGACTGGATGGTACAATGGTGGTCTTTAAAAGCTGCAAGAATGGGTCTCTTGATGCTTAATTGTGCCATTGGATCAAGTCTACTTTTCCATTTATTATAAACGTGTCAACTTTTGTTTCTTGTTTTTAAAAAATACATGTACTGTATCTTTCTATATGCCTGTGTATGGGTACAAAATCAAAATAATGAGAGCATCAAGCAATGCCTTAATATCAAGTATATATTAGTTAATAACCAGTAGAGCTATCATTTGCAATGAGAACAACTTCAGACTTTCTTGGAACTTGGACGGCTTTCATGAATGTCCTGGACTGTGTATTGTGATAATAAACCATTTTCAAGAAGAAAATCATTACCTACTGGTCAAGAAAAGCATAGGTCTTCACAAACCCTTCTTATACTGGAATATGGGAAGAGCATGAGGGAAATATGTTGGCACCACTGGGTGACCTGGTCATGTATCCTCCATTGTCCTTGGCTGTTTTGGTGGGGCAAGGAGACTACAGTGAGCTCTGCTTAGGCTACTTCAAAATACATAAATCAGCATGTAGCCATAGATGTTTTACCCCATATGTGTTGGTGAAAGGAACTACTTCTTTGGTAAATGTGCGATGAGTTGAAATAAAGTAATATTGGCAGGAGGTGAGATCAGAAGTCAATTGCTCTGGAATAGGGTTAACATTTTCAAGTTTATAAATAAATAAATTAAACAAAGCTTTTATGTGTGTCTGGCAAATTAAGACAACCTTCAATGCTCAGTTCATATTTTAGTAGCAATTACTATCTTGGCTCTATCTTATCTTTGTTTGAAAACCAGTAATCTCTACCCTCTTTTCTCACTTTGAGCTTTTGTAAGTTATGTGAATAAACAATGCCTTTTGTGTCATTGATAAACTGAGAAAGCAGCAGGAAGTAGCAGTTTTTCAACAAGCAGATGATCATTTGGCAAAAGGCAGGCATTCAGAAAGAGAAACCAGCTGCTACAGAGGCAAAGAACATACAAAGCAGCTTATCTTAAGAGTCTTGTAAAAATTACTAGAAAACAACATGTTTGCGTCTATAATAAAAAAACATGCTAAGATCAGAGTTTTTCTTTCGTAATATAATGTGATAGAATCTCTGGACTGCAGTGATGTGGTAAAAATGTCATGTCACTATTGCCTGCACATATCTTAACCCCTTTCCAAAGTTAGGGCATGCTATGCTGACTTAGAAAAAAAGGACTTTAACACAGTTAGGGCGGCATAGCACACCATAGCACACCATAATATGTGGGCCCTTCCTCCAGCCCAAATACTCAACCACCTCGTCTGACCCAATCTGTGGGATTGCCTGACAACCAAGGCACTTCCCCTGCAGCAATTGCCACAGATCCGAGTCATGTGTGGAATTTCCAGTGGATATATATATATATATATATATATATATATACAGATACATACATACACTGCTGTGTGAGAGTGCTGTGTCAAATCCATTGAGTGCTCTCTCTTTATTCAGAGAGAGAGAGAGAGAGAGAGAATAAATTAGCACACTCCAAGGCCTTAATCCAAAAGATAAAACTTTGCTTTTAATTCATAGCAGAAAAATAGATCAACGTTTCAGCTCCAGCTTGTGCTCCGTCCCGAACAACGTCAAACAGCTAAAAAAAAAATTAGACTTCAAGACCTGGATGGTGCCGGTGCTGATCAGGCGAACATCTTTCGCCAAATGCACGGAGTGGCTGGGCCCAAGATAGTCGACTACATGGGGGACTACTCAGACTCCTCAGGGGAAGACCCACTTGACGAGGTAGCTGGAAACTTACCTACATGAGCCCCAATCCCTGAGACCCCGCAGAGCCCTGACTCCCAGCCTGTCATGATGGGGGCACTGAAAAACCTGCTTTCCAACATGCAAAAGAATATACAAGCCGATGTGGCCTCCCTCCGCACAGACCTCTGTGGCCTTGTGGGCAGACAGAGCACCCTGGAAATGTCCTCAGACGGCCAAACACAGAGAATTGCTAATTTGGAGGCTGTCGCCCTAGAAGTTATTTTACACATCCCCAAGTCTAAGAAAGCCCCTGACACAGCTACAAGAGACCTGGTCATATGCTTCTAAAATATGAGGGGTTAGTCATCAAGACGGCTGCTCTTAAAAGGACTTCCCTTCCCAGTTTGCATTTGAAAGAATGAACCTCTCATTCTATAATGATGTCTCCGGTAGCACATTATCTTGGAGAAGATCACTGCAATTGTTCACCTCTCTACTTTAAGAATGCATGATTCAATACAACTGGAAGACACCCTGTTCTCTCCAAATCACAGATGGAGGTGCAACCTATACAGTTCAGGATATGACCTGAGCATGTGCCCTTCTGGGTATCCTCGACCTCCTGCAAGAATCTCTGCGACAAAAGAAAGCCCTGGCTGTGACCCACAGATGGGTTCCAAGGAACATCACCCCGTTCATATCACAGCGAGCTGAGGCAGACACCTATGTAGCAGCAACCACCTACATTAACCACTTAAAAGTTCTTGACTATACATAGTTCACCATTAGTCCACTACTACCACCCATTAACACTACAATTTTAAAAAGGTGTAAACACACAGCGTGGGCTTGCTGAATAGAGTTAGCCTTAAGGCCAAATCCCCCCCCCCCCCCTGCCTCCACCTATGACTTACTAGAGACTAGATACATTTTAAAGGCAGTGAGGTGTTAAACCCCAAGGAAAGCAGTAACCCCTATACCTAGTACCAAAAGTCTTTTTAAAGACATGCCTGTCTGTAACAGATCCCAGTACTCCAGCTGAGTACATCCATGAAGAATCTCCCAAGTCCCAAACGCTGTAGTGAATATAGCTCCCAATCCCCCAAACATGAGCCTAGACTTCATGAAGGGGTAAGATGATCTGTTTAATCCAGGCTCAATGGCCTGCTTTTATGCAGTACAAGGACACAGAAAACACGCCCTCGACACTCCCACACAAAACAGGGTAATCCCTCCCCTGTGCCTGGGAGATAATTGAGTCAGGAACTGTACAAACTCAATTATCTCCAGGCACAGAAAAACATAACATTTACAAACACCCCAAAAGTACATTCAAAACACACTAAAAGCCAACAAAAGCTACATTCCCTGATAGCCCCGATCTGGGTGACAAACATGTCCAAAAATCACTCAGATCGGTTCAGGGGTTTGAGATTTCCATCAAAGTCAATTATTTGACCGACTGCGCACATGGTCCTATGCCAAAAACGGTTCCATGAAAACAGGGCTAGCGGTTGGCCAACTTTGGTAACATGAAAATGAATAAAATACCGAACGTAGTCTCTGTTTGAACCATGGAGCTTGTTCCCCTCATCCAGACAAACGATTCCACCGAACAGTGTTCTTCTAAGGTCTATAGAATCGAATGAAGGCGATGAAGGAAGTCCAGTGGTGTTCGGAAGTTTCAGTGTCCGATTATAGTTCCATTATCTCATCATATATTATTTTGTTTAAAATGTTTGTTGTGCGACGCTTTTTTACAACAGTGAGTCTGAGACAAAAATAAAGAATTTAAATTAGTACATTTTATTCCTTTTTATTCGACTAGCAGAATTTTGGAATGGCAAACTTTCGTGAGAACTTCCCTTTCTAAAGTCTTTCTTAAAGGGACACTTATTGTAGTTGTTTTCGTAAGTATAATCATTCCATGCAGGCATTTTCATGTAAACACTGTCTTTTCAGAGAGAAGGCAGTGTTTACATTGCCCACTAGGGACACCTCCAGTGGCCATTC
The DNA here is from genome assembly GCF_036172605.1 of Pelobates fuscus. Lineage (NCBI taxonomy): Eukaryota > Metazoa > Chordata > Amphibia > Anura > Pelobatidae > Pelobates > Pelobates fuscus. The sequence goes on from NC_086323.1 coordinate 149,216,138, forward strand.
CTGGAGGTGAACAGTGTGCAGCACAAGGAGGCAGATCTGGGGTGGGGCCAGCGCCGGCACACCTACTTGGCGCAGGAAGTAAGGTAAGCTTTTCTTTTACCTAAGGGGGTCAAGCCAGAATACATATACAAAAATACATGGACGTACATATAAATACACTCAATGTGCACAAATATATATGCATGCACACCTATATATACATCCATACAAAGGGTACCATATTTATAATTTCATTCCAAGTGTATTTTGATACTATATATATATATATATATATATATATATATATATATATATATATATATATATAATATGATATTATTCTATAGTATTTTATATAATATTTAGGTATAATAATATTATTTTATTAATTATATATTAGGCGTCCAGCCTGACAACACAGAGAGAAATACCAGAGAAATTTCCAAACCGTATAAAATCTGTACATAGGGAAGGAGGGCGGCCGGGGGTACTTTTGTATCAGTGAGACATCACTGATCACAAATAAAAGTGTTTTAGAGAAGTAAAACATATAATAACAATAATATCATCAGTGAAAGTGCAGTTTGTTTGGTTATTTTTAAATGCAAAAACACAAATATAGCTTTGGCCAGGGTTTGTGACTAAGTGGCTACTAAAAAAGGCTGGATATATCCCATTTTGAATACTGAGGGTTGTCTACTTTCACAAATGGTATGCCATGATGGGGGTAATTCTCATTCCTGGGCTGTCATATGGTCTCAACGCAACATAAGCCCAGCAAAGCCATCCGGCAAATTTCAATGTGTAAAAATGAAATGGGCAAGCTCCTTATTTGACCCTGTAACTTTCCAAAGCAGTATCAAAGCTGCACATGGGGGGCATCGTAGTACTCATAGGACATCACAGCACACGAATATGTGTGTTGTATTGCAGTATAAGCTAACAGTATAAGGACATTTTTAGTTAAAATGCCATGCAGAACTTGGAAAATAAAAATGTTTTAATTTCTCACACTTTTATAGATTTTATTCATTCGAAATTGTTTCATGTATAAATAGTTGATGTGAAATGAAAGCCCTATTTCTTCTAAACAAAATTATATATAAAAAGTGTTGGTACACATAAATCATGGTTTGAACAACAATATAGCTCAATTTCTAGCTTTGCCAGAACTTGTAGAGCCATACATAATTTAACTTTTATCAGAAAAAAAGGCACAACTACTAATCCTTCATCCGTCAACCGGATTTCTCAAAGTTTTTCCAGACATGGCACTTACACTTCTGAGAAGTGCTATGCAAATGTGGTCTACATGATTACCTGTAATCTTTCACATCCACTTTATACTGTGGATCTTATTATTATTATTATTGATATAGCGCCAACAAATTCCACAGCGCTGTACAATGTGTAGACTAACAAACATGTAATTTTAACTAGACGAGTTGGACGCACAGGAACAGAGGGGGTAGAGAGCCCTGCTCAATGAGCTTACATGCTAGAGGGAGTGGGGTAAAGTGACACAAAAGGTAAGGATAGTATTAAAGAAGTAGATTAGTAGAATAGTATACACTGAAGAATTAGTGTGTTTTTTAATGACATTTGCAGGAGAGGAATCAGTTGATAACTATAAACAGTTTAATTGATATGCTTTTGTGAAGGAGTGAGGTTGTAATAATTTTTGAAGGAGTGGAGACTGGGTGAAAGGGAAGCAAGTTCCACAGGAACGATGTAGCCCTAGATAAGTCTTGAAGGTGAGCATCAGAGGTGGGATTGTGAACCAGGGCCGGTGCAAGGATTTTTGCAGCCCTAGGCAAACAAAAATTTGCAGCCACCCCAAATGTTTTGCCCATCATGTGACATCACAATGCTACATTGAGTGACTGGCAGGTGGGAGTGACTGCCTAAGTCGCCTATAGGATGTTCCGGCCCTGGTATGAACAGAGGATAAATGTACTCTATTTAACATGTCTTTTGAAGCATAGCCTAGTTTAGATTATGTGATAAAAAAAAATAAACATTCACATACACAATGTTTAATTCTCAAATGTACTCACCATCAGAATGAGTCTATAATTGCGCAAACTCAATTGTAAATCATTCATGTTATGTTAAATATACAAAATGTCATTTTTTGGAAGTAAAATGGTGTTAAAAACGCCACTCAAGTGGTGCAAAAATATAAAAGGTTGGAATGTGCCTGTTGCTTCTACTGGTTTCCATGGTGATACTTTTTAGAACTGAATATTAACACATATTATAAATGCTATAATGTCTTGCTGCCTATTTAGGTCACCCCCCCTGCTGTGTGAGGGTTTGAAACATGAGCTTTACTTACTTCTCATACTATTGTGTCCTATTAACTATGACCTATATATATACTTTATAAATGGAGCAATATTAGCTAAGCTGTTTTGAGCAATCAAAAAATGCTGAAGAGGTCCCAGCCTTGAGTCTTCATCAATAAATATAATGGTGCTCACATGCCCCTAACAATGATTCATAAAACCGCAGTCAGCCCATTGTAGTCATTATGATGGCAGGTTTGCCTTGGTGACCTCTCAGTGTAAGTAGTCAAATTGTTTCAGAGCTGGGTACTAGCTACCTCCTCCTCCTTGACCTAAGCTCTGCCATGCAGTGCCAGATGATTGGTTAAGAGCATCAGCTGCATATTCTCAGTCAGTGAGAGAGCTGTAGTTGTTATAGTGCATGAATTGTACATTTAATACGAGATTACTCCACACAATATGACCTTGACTAGCAAGATGATATGCATGTTTCTTCCTGATCTCTAAATGACAATACAGCTGCAGATACATTTTAACTTGCTTTAAGAAGAGACGCTATCTGCTCGTTATAATTGTCTGTAATTGTTTTTAGGACATCACCAAGTCAAACAAGGGACCTGCGAAGTTGTTGCAATTCATCGATGTTGCAATAAAAACAGGATTGAAGAACGGTCCCAAACTGTGAAGTGCTCCTGTTTCCCCGGCCAGGTTGCTGGGACCACCAGGGCTAAGCCGTCATGTGTGGAAGGTAAGATGAAATTAAAGTGCTACTTGTACAATTGGCCATGTATGTTTGCACAAAGTAATTTATGTAAGAAGAAATAAAAAAATATATATTGGCAAACATGTTTTAGTGTTTAGATCAAAACTTTTACAAAATAAGTTTTTCAGTATTTTGTTTTTAGTGTTTCCTGTTTGAAAGGTAATAAACACAAATAATTGCAGTTACTATGTTTAAAATAACTTAATTTCCAACACACTTAAGTATTAGAGTAAGCCTTTTGTTAGTTTTTTATTTTTTTTATTTAATAGACTGCGTGTAAAAATTAGGTTTATTTCTCTAACATTAAAAACGAGTTCACAAAAGTTTAGTCTCATTCTTCTCATCATTCAGTTGGAAATAAAAAACTCAGTACCTTCTTAATTACCCAACTCTATAATAATAGCGGCTGTAACATGACATAACCCATATGCCTATACTCTGTCCATACTCCCACATCTGATGCTCACCTCCAAGATTTCTCCAGGACTGCAACTTATCTCTGGAACTCCCTTCCCTTCTCCGTTAGACTTTTACCCAGTCTCCACTCCTTCAAAAAAATCTTTGAAAACACACTTCTTCAGGAAAGCATATCACTTAAACTGTTTGTGGGTTTTCCTCCCCCTCGCCCCCACCCCTCCCCCTCGCCCCCACCCCTCCCCCTATTGACTTCTCTCCTGCAACTGTCAAAAATAACAGTGTCACCCTTTGTGTCACTATACCCCACTCCCTCTAACATGTAAGCTCATTGAGCAGGGCCCTCAAGCCCTCTGTTCCTGTGCGTCCATTTGTCTGGTTACAATTAAGTGTCTGTTAGTATATCCATTGTACAGCACTATGGAATTTGCTGATGCTATATAAATAATAAAATAATAATGCACAATATTTATTTTAGCAAACTCTCTCCAACCTAACCACTAGGTGGCAGCATGACCTATGCTAGCTTCTGATTCATTGACTAATATCCTAAATATTTTAGCAGTAGGTGCACACATAGCTAAAATTTAGCTGTGCTGTTAATTGAATGAGATAAAGAAAAAAAAAAGGGGGGGATATGACTAATACCTATAAATATAAGCAGTTGCACTTGAAAAAAATATGTAAAATTATAGACTGATAACATTCTTTTTTTTTTCATTATTACCTTTACATATAATTTTGTTTGCCATTATTAAGTTTATTACTTTCTAGATATCATGTTTACAATAAATAAATAAAATTTCAACCAATTTTAGATTTTCTTATTTACTAGAGAAAAATATGATCGGAACCCGAGAAAACCTGCAGCAATCGCATTCAGTATCCGGATTAAAATCAGTGCTCTCACTTCCGATCTCTATACAAAATAAAGTATTTTTACAAATATACACAGAAATATATATACAGAAATATACACAAACCACTGACGTTAATCAAATGAATGCATCCGAATGCATCCGGCAGGAGATTGCACATTTACAAATGATCTTTATTTTGTTTTGTTGTTAGTTGTTAGTTGTTAGTGATAGTACTAGTTGGTAAATAGTTCAAACCTTTTGGCAATGCAAGGTTTAGTTATGCTGCGACTGACCAGCACTTGCTAGCCAGTTGCTACGTTAAAATTGTTCAAAGAAAAAAAAAATTACTATAAGGGAGGTTTTGGAGAACCTATGCCCCCACCTGCCGCATGGTTTTGTGTATCTACAAAACCATGCGGCAGGTGGGGGCATAGGTTCTGTACAAAACTCTACAAAACTTTAAAGACTAATGACTGAGCGGTTATTGCTGGGCCCTGTAAATGACAGAGCAAGCATAGTGCCCCTCATGATCCTACCAGTGCTACAGTCTACCCCTACAATTTGTGGAATTGTCCCTGCCTCAGGTGGCTAGGAGTCCCCAATATCATAGCCACCCCATTATAATTAAAGGGACATGCATTAAGAGTTTTTAGAAACAGTGTCGATTTTAATAACAAATTGCATTTTTATAAATTATCCTTGTTACACCCTTATTACTTCCTGGATCCTTAGCTCAGCGGAGCTAAATTCAAGAGGCATCTTGCCCAGAGCAACTCCATTGTAAAGTCTTTTCATTTAGCTGCTTTGGAGAGTCTGTAATTGGACAGTCACAGAACTTCTGGTCTTGGATAGACGGGTTGGGGGGGAAGGAAATGAAAAGGCTTAAGACAGAACTGCAGCTTATGATGTTTTAGACCACATTAAAATACACAATCACAGCCACAACAGTACTCTTTAAAACAAACAAACAAAATAAAACACAATTTGCAAAAAATAAATAAAAAAAGATCAGACTGAGCTTGCATAGTGTCTTTTCCACTCTATGCAATATCAGTCAGAGTGCTCTCAATCTGAGTGCTCCGACAGGCAAGCCTAACTTCTCTAGAAATATATAGTATTAATATTCAGGGTCTCACTCATGAATATACAGCAATTATTAGAACCCCCCACTGCTGCCAATGGGTGGGGGCTGTGGTGGGGATATTAGGCCCTCCCTTTTTATTAACTGAACCCGCACGCGCTACACAGGTTGGGACATTAGATGCCTCCTTCTATTATATTTAGAACTCCCACCCACCACCCATGGCTGGGGGCTAGGTTGGGGAAATTAGGACCTCCCCCCCCTTTGTATTACATACATACTTAAAGCCTCCACCCATTGTCAATGGGTGGTGACTGGGGTAGACAGATTCCGCCAGTATAAAATTAATAGCCCCCATCTGCTGTTTACAGATGAGTTTAGATTTACCCCATTTTTTGTGTGATAACTCCACCTGCTGGCTACAGGTGGGGGCAGTTGGGTGGGCCGAAATTGAGCCTTCCTATTAAATGGGCAGCAGTAATTGTACAGTTGATAATTTTTAATGTTTAGTAGATATGCCCCATTGCCAGATGGGGGTCTGCAATAAGGGGGTCTTATTCACTCCCCATAGACTTTTTAATTAATTAATTACATTTATTTATTTTACTTTAATGTGGCGACTGACACAGAGTTAACCCTCGCACCGCCGAGAGTTTTTCACTATTTGTCTGCTGGCTGCTACTAATGCCAGCAGGAAAATCGTTATGATTTTTTTTTTTTCAAATCTAAGCCTGGATTTGAAGCATTTCAGTTCGGTTTTCAGCCGTTAAGTTGGTGTTTAAACTGGCTGAAATCCAGATCTAATTCAGGCCTACCCAGTACACGAACTGCAGAATCTGAACATTGTTAAATGGCATGAACAATGTATGAATTTTGCAGTCTGAATGGCCTGGTCTGCGGCCAAATGGTTTTACCCCAGCGCATCAGTCTCTATGTGTCTTTAAATGACATAACTGTGAAAACTGCATTTTCTTCACACTTGCATGCTAGAATGAATGCAGCTAACACACCATTGTGTAACGGTAAAAGTACATGCGCATGCAAAATCACATTTTTAAATGAATTAGCGTTTTTTTTTCTCTGACTTATTTTAATAGGCTGTAGTTGCTGTATTACACAAGAATTTGATTAGAACACATTTTTTATGCCAGTAAGGCACTTTCAGTTTTTTTTTGGCACAAAACCAATTGGCCATCTGTCTTTAGCCACTGTAACAAATATGCTTTATTTTCCATGATTGAAGATACCTTGTTTCAAATTTCATATTGCGTATGATATATCCCTTAAAGGATGTGTTGATATATTTTGTCTTCTCACTTTAATATTCCTGTCTGTGGGTATATTAGAAATATTTATCTAGTCTAATCTACTTTAGCTACAGTAGGCGATGTACAAATACGAGTGGGAAGCTCTCGTCTACTCTCTAATGAATTTGTCCTTTTGAATCATACACATTTAAAGTGTACATATTGCACAGAAAGAAATCCCGCTCCTTATGAAAGAAAATATATTGTAGACATTTATCAAAATATAAAGCTTCAGATCCATATCAGAGTACATCTTCAAGACAGAAAAAAAGATTAATATCTGGTTCACTACAGCACTAATTTATTTTGTCAAAGACGTGGCGCTCGAATGACAGTCTTTCTCGTCCCTGTGTGCAGTCTATGTGAAAACTTTGGGCTTGTAATGTGAGATAAATGTGACACATTTAGCAAAATATGGAGAAAAAGAACACAAGTTATATTTTCATTTAACATTTCAATATATTTGTTTCTTAAAGCATCCCATTTAATTGTGTTCTTTTCTTGGTACTGAGCAACAGTCATTGGCAGAATGTATATTCATTTTCATCATCAAGTAAGTACGTGGGTTTTATGGTTATATGAGTCAGCACTGGGAGGTGTGAATTGTGATACAATATAATATTGGAGTTGTTAACTTCTTGTTTTCAATCTCTGTTTATGATATTGTTAGACTGCTATCTGTAAAGGTGGAGAAGACTGATCGTATTAAAAGGGACACTATAGGCACCCAGACCACTTCAGCTCATTGAAGTGGTCTGGGTGCAGTGTCCTACGTCCCTTAACCCTGCAATTGTAAATATTTCAGTTTCTGAGAGGGACATCAGCGTTGGAAGCAGGTAAGTGATGGAATGTATTTTTAACCCTTTCTGCACGACGGGGGGAGGGGCTGCGAGGGTGGCAATATAGGGAGCTATACTACCAGGAAAACAACTTTATTTTTAGATAAAGTAGTTTTTTATCTGAATGACATCACATTCTATATATGTGCAACAAGTGTGCAGTGAGACAGTTAAAACATGCCAGAAACACAGTGATGGTATCAGGGTCAAATTGATGTAGGGCCACTCATTGCAACAGGACCAAGCTGTCTCATGTTTTTTTTTGTTTTTTTTTTGTGTGTGATCTACTTATTTCATTAAATGCTGAGTAAGATACATTGTCATAGTGTAGGCACAAATAACCTCTATGATATGGCTGTACATTAAAAGAAACACTACCCATAACCCCTAAAGTTTTAGATATATGATGTGGATATTTTATGCATGTATAGAGTCAACACACGATACACACATTATATGCATGATAAAGCAGTGAAAAGTAAAGCCATTTTTTTTATGGCTTATACCCTATACTCGTCAGAATCAGAGGAAACAGTAAAGAACTTATTATCGGTCCTTAGAGTGGCTGGGTTAAATGTAAGATAACAAGAGAAATTGTAAATGGAAACAAGTCAAGGTCAGGATTACCGTGGTACAGAGATAAAAAAAAATAGCCAAGCTCAGGGTTAATACAGATACATAGAGTTGATTAAACAAGCCAAGGTCAATGCTAGTAAGTCAGAAATACAATGAAAAGTTGCTGATCAGGAACCACAATCGAAACCATGACAGGACAAGGATTATGGGGTAAAAACACAATTTAAGTGGTTAGGTGTACTTAGATTGGTCCATGTCGCTCCTGCATGCCTAAAATATGTGCTAACGAGGGTATAGGAATGATGTGGGCTTCCTGAAACTGTAAGTGATGCTTCAAATTTGCATAAAAAGAGGTGTCCTGCAAGAGGGCAGCATCTTCTATGCGACCTGACCGAGAGTCACATGTTTCAGCCTCCAGATCAATGCAGACTAAGTGATTTAGGGGTATTTATTTCAGATGACTTAAAAGGTAGGCAGACAGTGTAATAGGACAGCAGGAAATGCTAGCAGAATGCTTGGTTGTCTAGGGAGAGGTATTAGCAGTAGAAAGAGGGAAGTGCTCATGCCATTGTACAGAACACTGGTGAGACCTCACTTGGAGTATTGTACGCAGTACTGGAGACCGTATCTCCTGAATGATATTGATACTTTAGAGAGAGTTCAGAGAAGGGCTACTAAACTGGTTCATGGATTGCAGGATTAAACTTACCAGGAAAGGTTAAAGGATCTTAAAGGGACACTGTAGGCACCCAGACCACTTCTGCTCATTGGAGTGGTCTGGGTGCCAACTCCCACTACCCTTAACCCTGCAAGTGTAATTATTGCAGTTTTTCATAAACTGCAATATTTACATTGCAGGGTTAACTCCACCTCTAGTGGCTGTCTATTAGACAGCCACTAGAGGTCACTTCCTGGGTTCTAGCACAGGTTTCCTGTGCAAGAGCGTCGCTGGACGTCCTCACGCTGTGTGAGGACCTCCAGCGTCGCTCAAAACCCCATAGGAAAGCATTGAAATGATTTTTCAATGCTTTCCTATGGGGAGACGTAATGCGCATGCGCGGAATTTCCGCGCATGCGCATTAGGTCTCCTCGGCCGGTGAGCGAGATCAGTCTCGCCCACCGGCCGACGTAATCACTAGGAGGAGCGTCGCGGAGGCGGAGACAGCGGCGAGGGACATCGCCGCTGTCCCAGGTAAGTCACTGAAGGGGTTTTCACCCCTTCAGTAACCGGGGATTGGTGGGTGGGAGGGAGAGGGACCCTCCAGTGCCAGAAAAACGGATCGTTTTTCTGGCACTGGAGTTTCCCTTTAACTTGAAGGAAAGACGAGACAGGGGGGATATGATAGAAACATTTTAATACATAAAGGGAATTAACACAGTAAAGAAGGAGACAATATTTAAAAGAAGAAAAACTACCACAACAAGAGGACACAGTCTTAAATTAGAGGGACAAAGGTTTAAAAATAATATCAGGAAGTATTACTTTACTGAGAGGTTAGTGGATGCATGGAATAGCCTTCCAGCTGAAGTGGTAGAGGTTAACACAGTAAAGGAGTTTAAGCATGCGTGGGGCAGGCATAAGGCTATCCTAACTATAAGATAATGCCAGGGACTAATGAAAGTATGTAGACAATTGGGCAGACTAGATGGGCCGAATGGTTCTTATCTGCCGTCACATTCTATATTTCTATTCCCCTCTTAGATGTCCTTTGTCCTAAAGTAAACAAGCTCAGTCTTTCTAGCTTTCATAACTAAACATTTCCATTCCTAAACATTTTTGAAGCCTGCTTTTGCATGTTTTCTAATTAATATCCTTTTTTTAAAATAGAAAAAAAAATAGTGCTCACAGTTGCACCACATAGTCAAGATGTGGTGTCATCATAGTTTTATAAAGGGGCAATTGACTTGCCTCTTTACACTTTTACTATTATAATTTACATTTCAATAGTCGAAGGGGTTCTAAATAATTGCAGAACACATCAAAGAACCTCCCAGTCATTGGGTAGCTCAGTCATTTTAGAATTTACCATTTTAGTATTGCCTGGATTAGGCATCCTGTCACAGGAATCATGAAGCCAGAAGGGCCCTTTTAAAAGCTATGTCCAAACATGTTATTTTTCAAAGGTTCCTGTCTTAAGAACTAGTGAAAGCACCTTAATTAATTTGCCTTTCTATGTCAACAAGAACATTGTGAATTATTTTTAGCTTTACACAAACAAATATTTCCATTTTCTCTCCTCTCAGACAAGCAAACAACAGAAAGGGCCATTGCCAGCCTATTTTAATGAATAGAAAATAGAATTTAGTCCACAGTGTCAGAAATATAATTTTATCTCACATAACTTTGACATGTTCATATCATTTTCTCAAACCCATTTATTGTTTTCTTTTTTTGTGTGTCTGTGTCATTTTTTTTGTCTCTATGTCAAGATTTTATAGTCATTGAAAAATTGTGATAATGTGTTGTGTGTGAAAAAAATATATACATATATATATATATATATATGATTGAAAATCTCTCTATATCTATGTCAACATTCTAAAGTAGAACACAGTCTATGCAGTAGGATAAGGGTACTCAACCTCAGGCCTCGAGGGCAGCAGATTTCTGTTTAGCATTGTTTAAACAAATTAATTTGTTTGAATTGTTTAGGTTGATCAGCTAGTGTTTAAACAGATATATCTTGAAACAATCCAGACTTATGTGCAGCCCTAGAAGAATGTAGTTGGAGATTATCAGAACCGCAAACGGTTTGGCAGTCCAACAGGTTTATTTACTAAAGTGAGAATTGTAAGTGAATTAGCAGTTTTTGTAAAACTGCTAATATTTTTAGATTGCAGGGTTAAGGATACAGGGCCACTGCACTCAGACCACTTCAGTGCAGTGTTAATTTTGGCGGCACATTTTTATTTAGTTTTAGTCATAGTCTTTTGACTAAAAAGCCATTTTAGTTTTAGTCATATTTTAGTTGACTAAATCTCCAGTAGAATCCAGTTAAATCCTCTATCTGTCTCTTTTGCCTCTTCCCAAGCCCCTCTGTGTCTCTTCGTGTCCTCCCAGCCCCTCTACGTGTCTCTCTCCAAAACCCTGATCTGTCTCTTTTGCCCATTCCACAGCCCCATTGTGCATTGTTAATTTGGCAACAAATTTCAATTTCGTTATAGTCAGTCTAAAATGCCATTTTAGTTTTAGTCGTAGTTTAGTCATCTGAATTGTTTTAGTTTTAGTCGACTAGATCTAAATAATTTTAGTTGACAAAATTAACACTGCTTCAGTGAGATGAAGTGGTCTGGGTGCCTATAATGTCCCTTTAATTTGAGGGGAGAATAATATATTAAGTTGCATAGTAATGCGAGGATATATACCTTAGTTGGCTATATTTCCACGATTTTCAAATGACCTTAAAACCGTACACATAAAACAGCATTATTCACTAAAATGAGAATACAAAGTGAATTCAAAGTAAATTTCAAATTTTCGTTTAAAATAGCCAAATTGGAAATAATCTCTTTAACAGCCATGATTTCAGTTCAGCTAATCTGGTCTTTAATCTGAATTCACACTGGAAGAGTTTTCATGAAAAAAAAAACAACACAGCTATAGGGATAGATAAATCTAGTCCTGAAGTCAAATTGGACTGGGTGGGTAAATAGGGCCTAAATTGAAGAAAAGTTGGAAAATAAAGAAAAAACTGCAAGACGTAGTCCTTGATAGAAAACCACTGGGGACACCAAGTCTCAAAGAAATACCCCCACTATTAGTAAAACAACATTTATATTGGTATCAGAAAACATCAGAATAGTCTTTATTAGTAATAATTAAATCACATGTATACAGATAATGGTGAAAAGAAAAAACGTGATTGTGAAGAAATAATGATAAAAAGGGGAGAGTTACATAGCCCGTCACGTTCAGCCTCATAATCTCGGTATAAATCCCCTTGAATAGATCCAACTGTAATTCTTCTATTCCACAATATGAGACTTATAGTCAACATTAAACTATGTATTAATTGTATATATTTTGACTCCCACAGCTGTAAGATTGTCTTCTGGCTAGAAAGTTAAATAGTAACAATGCCAGTATATATAGTTTTACTAGTCTGTGGGGATCGGGGAAAAGGGAATAAAGTATGAAATAAGGAGCAAGATGTTAATTCATAACAAACAGCTTGAAAAAGTTAGTTTAAAGCGATACTGTCATGGCCGAACCCAGTTTTTTTTTTTTTAACCCCCCTCACGACTACACTCCATCTAATAGTCACCCCCAAATGCCCCTAAATACCTATTTTTTCATCTTTATTTTCTGCCCGGACCTTAGTCCTGGGTCCCGCCATCTATGTGTGGGTAGATGAAGTCCCTGTTGGACATGTCATCTGCCCACACTAGATAGCGCTGTGAAATCCCTGCACATGCCTAGTCAAACACTTGGGAATACGAAAGGGGAATTTCATCTCTTCATTCATTTGTCAAAAAGACAAATAAATTAATAGAAATTTCAAACGAAGACCTTTTCGTTAGTTTGTTTGGTTTATTACATATAGGGAGCTACTGGCTCGCAGCTCCCTCCTTGTAATATGTAAAAATAGAAGCGGAAGGGAGCCGTGCTCCCCGCTACTTCCTAAGCCCCCTTGTCCTCACTCACTCTATGGGGGTCAATATGACCCCCATAATAGCATAAGGGAGATTAAAATCTCCTGAATCCCACTACTCGCTAGGACGTGAGTAGGGGCATGTCTACTAAACAGTGAGCAGCCAGTGACTGCTCAATGTTGTAAAAAAGAAACCCCGCCCCTCTAACAAATGGTCCCATGGTGGGGAATTTATTAACTAGCGGGGTGATGTGCTCCGCGCGTGGGGGCTATCTAAGTAAATGGGGGACACAGGGCGCCGGGTGGGGGCCCTAAATGAAAATGGGGGGCACCAATTGTCCTCTCCCCCAGCCCCCACCGATGGGTGGCAGGTGGGGGGTAAAGTGTAAATACCCCCAGGTGACTAGGGGTCCCCAAGCCACTAGTCACCTCCCCAACCAAAAGAAATTAAATAAATTCCTACCTACCCCCCTCACCCTAAAAATAGTGAGGGGGGAACGAGAAAACTAAATACCTGTAAATAAAAAAATAACTTACCATTTGAGGTTTTCTTTTTTTCTAAAATCTTCTTTATTCAGCCCCCAAAAAGGGCGAATAAAAATCTATAATACCCGTCGAACTTTGAAAATAAAATAAAAAAACTAGAGCACCCCAAAAAAATTTACGAAAATAAAACCTGACGCTTAAAAAGTAATCCATCTTTACCCAGTGAGGGCACCGCGCAGTTTGTGCTCCGCCGGGAGGGGAAAGGCTTATAAAGCCTTCCCACGCCCTGCAATTAGGCTTAGAGCACTCTGATTTGTTGATTCCAAGCCAACCAATCAGAGTGCTCTGGTTAATGAAGAGATTGACAGGTAAGTATCTACATTTAGCTGCCACAGCACTCTGATTGGTTGGCTTGAAATCCAACCAATCAGAGTGCTCTGTTTCATTTTACACAGCTTGAGAAAGTTCTTTGGAATTTTCCCATGCTGTGTAATTTGACTCATAACTCTTTGTCTTTCAGCCTTTTAGTATATAGCTCCCTGATACCGTGGGTATTAGGGAGTTATCTACTAAACAGCTGCAAGATGCAGCCGCAATCAGATCGGAATTTCATTCATTTGAATGAAATTTCTAATCAAACAAAAGTCCAGAATTTTGTCCTAACACGAATGGACTAACTGCTCTCATTCTGTTAGGAGGAAATTTGGTAGTTTTGCCGGCATTCGGGAATACGGAAAGGAGGCATACGAGAACACGGAGGAAAGGTGAGAATTGTGGGAAAATTGCTTTGACCACAGGAAACGGAGCACACTTTGTTCCTCCGCTGGTCAAAGCTGGTCAAGCGTAGGAAACCTCCATTAGACAAAGTAGTCCCTACTATGTCTCAGGTTTAAAAAAAAAAAAAAAAACTAGAGCAGACAGGAAGAAATGAAAAACAGATCCTGACAAAGTGAGAGAAGAGGAAGCGATTAAAGAAAGGTAAGTTTGGCATAACAGTGCCGCTTTAAATGCAACTGCAATTAGAACAAAATAGTGATCAGCAATACCTGGAACAAAGCACTATTAGAGTGTGTTAAGAAAGAGGGGGGGGGGGGACAACATATATCTCCACCCTACTTGGACTAACACTTCACAGAAACTTCCCAATCAGGGTATTAAGTGTACTAATCCAAAAAGAGCTCTTATAAAGTATTTGAGGAGAATAGAAAGTGTGTAGTAGGAGGTCACAATGAAGATAAACTATAAATGTGATTTGAAAGCGATATCTGGGACAGAAAATATCTGCAGCACGTCCCAAGTCAGTATCGTGTCAAATTGCACCTAGATCGGGATGTTAGTACACAGAGAGATGTCCCTATCCTGATACCAAACAAAAGACTTATATGCAAATTATCCCAGTACATTAATTCTATACAGGCCCGGACTGGCCATCGGGCAAACCGGGCAAATGCCCGGTGGGCCGCGATGGCCATGGGCCGGGGAGATCCAGCCGGTCTATGCAGGGCCGGCGCTATCCGAGCGCCGGCCCCGCTGTGTTGCATGAAGGGCCGGTGTGGAGATCAAAGATCTCCCTCACCGGCCCACATGCAATCAAATGCGGCCGCCGGCGGGGGAGAGAGGGAGGGAGCCAGCTTGCCTGGAGAGAGGACCCGGCGGAGCTCTAACTTGCAGCTCCGCCGGGTTTCTCTCGCGAGATCCGGGCCGTTGCCATGGCAACCGGCCCAGTCTCGCGAGAGTGAACTCTAGCCCCAAAGGGCTAGAGTTCACTTACCACGAGGACCACCAGGGATGGATGTCAGCAGCCCCCCTCCCCTCCAGGTTATAGGTAAGAAATAAAGAGGGGGGGGGGGTGATGTGGGTATTATTTAGGGTTATTTAGGGTACACCACCCTCATACAGCATCCTAACTCACACCACCCTCATACAGCATCCTAACTCACACCACCCTCATACAGCATCCTAACTCACACCACCCTCATACAGCATCCTAACACACACCACCCTCATACATCACCCTAACACACATCACCCTAATACATCACCCTAACACACATCACCCTCATACAGCATCCTAACACACATCACCCTAACACACATCACCCTCATACATCACCCTAACACACATCACCCTCATACAGCATCCTAACACACATCACCCTCATACATCACCCTAACACACATCACCCTCATACATCACCCTAACACACATCACCATCATACATCACCCTAAAACACATCACCATCATACAGCATCCTAACACACACCACCCTCATACATCACCCTCATACAGCATCCTAACACACACCACCCTCATACAGCATCCTAACACACATCACCCTCATACATCACCCTAACACACACCAC
The DNA here is from genome assembly GCF_036172605.1 of Pelobates fuscus. Classification (NCBI taxonomy): domain Eukaryota; kingdom Metazoa; phylum Chordata; class Amphibia; order Anura; family Pelobatidae; genus Pelobates; species Pelobates fuscus. Next base: position 149,231,688 of record NC_086323.1, read on the forward strand.
CCTCATACAGCATCCTAACACACATCACCCTCATACAGCATCCTAACACACATCACCCTCACACATCACCCTAACACACATCACCCTCACACATCACCCTAACACACATCACCCTCATACAGCACCCTAACACACATCACCCTCATACAGCACCCTAACACACATCACCCTCATACAGCACCCTAACACACATCACCCTCATACAGCACCCTAACACACACAGCGCCCTCACACAGCACGCTAACACACACAGCGCGCTAACACACACAGTGCCCTAACACACTCAGCGCCCTAACACACTCAGCGCCCTAACACACTCAGCACCCTAACACACACACCACCCTAACACACACAGCGCCCTAACACAGCGCTCCAACACACCCTATGGGGATGACAAAACACACCCTATCTGGCCCCGCCCCCTTTTCAGTGGGCCGCTGTGAACAAAAAATGCCCGGGCTGAATTTTTTTCCCAGTCCGGCCCTGATTCTATATCACAACAAAGATACACTCCACTTTCAGATCTCTACAAATAATGCCCTGCATCACAGTGCTACTGTACTGGAGTAGTGAAGGAGACTTATGTCCCAAATAAAGGGTAGAAATGTATGGCGTGTCTGTCTCTACATGTTAACCCTTAACTGCAGGGACTTTGTGAAAACTGCCTTATGGGCTATAAGTATTGTCCTTATATATATATATATATATATATATATATATATATATATATGTATATCTAGAGAGATATCAAACTTTACCTTCAGCAATGTCACTAGCAGCCCAGAACACTTTCAATGTAGCCACCCCACCCCGCCCCTTAAGTTTTACAGCTTTCTTTTTCTTTAAGGAATAAAAATATTGGATGCATCTTTTTTTTCCAAGCATTTGTCCTATTTTGTGGATATAATCAAAAGAAAAATGATGAGACAAAAAAGATAAAAAAAAAAAAAAAAAAAATTCTACACGTTGAATAATAAGTGGAGGAAAACATAATATTCTGGTGCTTTACAGAAAAGGTGGAAAAAAATTCACCAGTTTATAAATGTTATTAACGGTTTTATACCTAAGAAAGTGATGCATGTGCTTAAACCTGGTGCAAAAAATGAAAGTGAATGTGACAATTTTTATACATAATCACCTATAATCGTAATACTGCCCCAACACCTAAAATGTGTCCACTTTAAAAAAATTTACTCAGAATCTGGCCATATGTGATGCATTTTATTAGGGTTTTTTAAATAACAATTTGTTTTCCTATTAAGATGCATTACACCTGCCCAGGAACATGTATGATGTGCAAATGGAAACTACATATTAGTCATGCACAAAATGAGTCCTAAAGAAAGGAAAAATAAAATTGTATAATCAGAGGTGATCAAATGCAACAAGTTTTTTTTCTATACCTTCTGTCACCCGAACTGTCACCCACTCCAATAGCTTTAATCTTAAATTTTTCATAGAACAAAAATATGTGACAGTGTCAGGGACATGCAACAGTTAACTTACTTTCCAGCTGTTGCGGAACTATAACTATGAAGTAATAATTTTTATTTATTTCTATCTATCTATCTATCACTCAACCTACAAAAGCTAGCGAATGTTGTGCCCATTCACAAGAAAGGTAGTAGGGAGGAGTCGGGTAACTATAGGCCAGTAAGCCTTACTTCAGTAGTGGGGAAAGTGATGGAAACCATGTTAAAGGATAGGATTTTTGAACATCTAAAAACACATGGATTTCAAGGTCACAGACAGCATGGGTTTACTTCAGGGAGATCATGCCAAACTAATCTTATTGAATTTTTTTTAATGGGTAACTAAACTAATAGATCAGAGTGGTACAGTGCTTACCTAGATTTCAGTAAGGCTTTTGACACTGTTGCACATAGAAGGCTTATCAATAAACTGCAATCTTTGAGTTTGGATTCCAATATTGTTGAATGGGTAAGGCAGTGGCTGAGTGACAGGCAACAGAGGGTTGTAGTCAGTGGAGTATATTCAAGCATGGGCTTGTCACCAGTGGGGTACCTCAGGGATCTGTACTTGGACCCATTCTTTTTAATACTTGTATTAGAGATATTGCAGAAGGCCTTGATGGTAAGGTATGTCTTTTTGCTGATGATACCAAGATATGTAACAGGGTTGATGTTCCAGGAGGGATAAGTCAAATGGCAAATGATTTAGGTAAACTAGAAAAATGGTCATAGCTGTGTCAGAGATAATGCATCTTGGACGTAAAAACCCAAGGGCAGAGTACAGAATATTTGATAGCATCCTAACCTCAAAATCTGAGGAAAGGGATTGGGGTAATTATTTCAGATAACTTAAAGGTAGGCAGACAATGTAATAGAGCAGCAGGAAATGCTAGCAGAATTCTTGGTTGTATAGGGAGAGGTATGTGTGGGATAGGCATGAGGCTATCCTAGCTATAAGATAAGGCCAGGGACTAATGAAAGTATTTAGAAAATTGGGTTCTTATCTGCCGAATGGTTCTTATCTGCCGTCACATTCTATCTTCTCTATATATTTGGAATTATTTATTAAAACTATGCAGACATTTTATTTAAAAAATAGCAAGTAATTAATTAAAATACATAAAAGAAAAAAAGAAATATATACATACAGCCACCAACCTATAAAGTGGAGGGTATAAGGTGTATCTATATAAACACATACCCTAATCAGGGACAGGAGTATTTGACTAGAGTAAATGGGAGAAAAAAAATAGAAACTATATAGTGTAAAACCATATAGTATAGGAATATAGAAAAAACTTATAATGATTGAACGAACATGGAAATTAGCCTCAAAAGGCAGGCTCAGATCAAATACATGATCAAAACAGTGACCTGGAGGAGCTGAAGCTTTTTATTTTTACATTTATATTAATGATCACTTTAAAAATAAATAAATATTAATTTATCCCTTATAGTGCCTATCTCAGAAATGTGCTAAATTGACACAGAAATAATCGTATCTGTTTTGCACATAATATTTCTTGACATCAACTCTATAACATCATCTACTACAATAAATGAATACTTTGTTACTTCCGCTCCACTGCTCTGTGTTATGTATCCACTAATGATATTTCCTGTTGATTCTCAATCTGTTTCATTGTAAAACAAGGCAATTCATCTCTTTTTCATGTTCATTTTCTTAACAGAATTTTAAATCATCTATGAATAAGGTTTCCAGAAATATGTTCATGCACGCTTTCAATTATTTCTTGCACATTTTTTATGTGACACTTTCATAAATACCAATATGTGTTTTGCATTTGTCAAGCATGATATTTTAATAGAGTTTGCTTGTGAAATGTGGGAGAAAGCCTGTCTAAAATTAAATAAAACATTCCTTAGGTTGAAAGGGTAAACAGAAGGTTTGATTTGAAGCAAATTATGTGTAATTCATCTGGCTCTTAAAGTTCCATTATATCATGTGACTTAGGAAGAAGGGTGGTTGTCATTTAATACCAGGAAGTAGGGCGGTTGTCATTTAATACCAGGAAGTAGGGTGGTTGTCCAGGAAGCAGGGCAGTTGTCATTTAATAACAGGAAGTAGGGTGGTTGTCATGTAATACCAGGAAGCAGGGCGGTTGTCATTTAATAACAGGAAGTAGGGTGGTTGTCCAGGAAGCAGGGCGGTTGTCATTTAATACCAGGAAGTAGGGTGGTTGTCATTTAATACCAGGAAGTAGGGCGGTTGTCATTTAATAACAGGAAGTAGGGTGGTTGTCCAGGAAGCAGGGCGGTTGTCATTTAATACCAGGAAGTAGGGTGGTTGTCATGTAATACCAGGAAGCAGGGCGGTTGTCATTTAATACCAGGAAGCAGGGCGGTTGTCATTTAATACCAGGAAGTAGGGTGGTTGTCATTTAATACCAGGAAGTAGGGCGGTTGTCATTTAATAACAGGAAGTAGGGTGGTTGTCCAGGAAGCAGGGCGGTTGTCATTTAATACCAGGAAGTAGGGTGGTTGTCATTTAATACCAGGAAGTAGGGCGGTTGTCATTTAATAACAGGAAGTAGGGTGGTTGTCCAGGAAGCAGGGCGGTTGTCATTTAATACCAGGAAGTAGGGTGGTTGTCATGTAATACCAGGAAGCAGGGCGGTTGTCATTTAATACCAGGAAGTAGGGTGGTTGTCATTTAATACCAGGAAGTAGGGTGGTTGTCATTTAATACCAGGAAGTAGGGCGGTTGTCATTTAATAACAGGAAGTAGGGTGGTTGTCCAGGAAGCAGGGCGGTTGTCATTTAATACCAGGAAGTAGGGTGGTTGTCATTTAATACCAGGAAGTAGGGCGGTTGTCATTTAATAACAGGAAGTAGGGTGGTTGTCCAGGAAGCAGGGCGGTTGTCATTTAATACCAGGAAGTAGGGTGGTTGTCATGTAATACCAGGAAGCAGGGCGGTTGTCATTTAATACCAGGAAGTAGGGTGGTTGTCATTTAATACCAGGAAGTAGGGCAGTTGTCATTTAATACCAGGAAGTAGGGTGGTTGCCATTTAATACCAGGAAGTTGGGTGGTTGTCATTTAATACCAGGAAGTAGGATTTTTGTAATTTAATACTAGAAGTTAGACTTCCTTCTGATATGAAGCAAAGAAAAAGGAACCACATTCCACTTCAATTCCACTTGGCACTTGGTGCACTGAAGAAGGACCAACAAATCCAGTATAGGTATAGCAATAAAAGGGACAATATTTTCAGGCACTCACAGTGCTCAAGCCACAGGCAGAATTATTGTCTCAAAAAGGCAAAGTAACTTTTCATCCTGCTTGACAAAGACCTCTTAGCAGGTCAAAACGTTGCTATGAACTTGAGGGACTTGGAGTCTTTTTACAGCCTATATTACTGTGTAATTATTTTACTTTACTATACATGCTAAACTATGACAAATCCCCTTAATATCCAGCCAATGGTGAAGAGATGTATATTGCAGCAACATATTTGGTGATTAACATGATTGTTTACAAAACATTTTTAATGATTATATTGCAATTATCAGTTCCACATCTACAAAAAGATCTTACCGCAACTGCAGGTTTGACAAAAGTTGTTTTCTCCTGCCTTACACTAAGTTACAGTTTGTTTGTCTTCCTCTGCTTGTTCTTTGCCCTAAATATGCTTTCTCAGTTTTATAAAGAATATATTAGGCCAAGGTAGCATCTTCTGATAGAGCAATTTATCTTTCTCTATGTCTTGCACACTGCATTGTACTCAGGCACGCTCTTTCGCACTATTGTCACTTTTCATTTATCTCCTCTTTCACAGTTTTGTGATCCTCCACGAGTTTTGATCACAACAGACATATTTCTCTGAAATATTTTCAGCAGACACAAAGCTGCATCTTTCAAGTCAAATGAGCTTTTAAGACAGAAAGCTTTCTTTTCAAATTTCCTCTTTGTTTATATATGGCATCACAATGAATAAAAATCTGTTACTCAATTTTTAGCTTATTACTTGTATAATCACATCAACTAGTTAAATTTCAATCATTGTTTTAAGTTGAACCGATGGCTGCTTTAGAGTTTGCAAGATTCAAACATTTGATAAGGCAATCATTAAAATAATATCATTGGTATCAGTACTGGAACTAATTTACTGAGTGCCCTGGAGCAAGATTTTTTTTCCGACTTCTGTACCAATCCAGACAATTAACCTCTAATTCCCCCAAAATGTCCTCACTTGCCACTGCCAAATAACTGACTCTATAGTCACAAAACACTAGATCCCTATTCCAAATAACCATCTCCCTTACCAGTTTAGATTGGAAGATTCCACGGCTAACTCCCATCTCTCCCGAAAATAGATGGCCACATTCCTCTTCCATTTAACTCTTTCCCCCCAATAGACCTTGTCATAATCCTTGATCTTCTCACACTGCGGGAGGGCCCTACGCTGACTCTTAAAGTGCTGACCAGACTTCTCCTGACCCTAACTGAATGGATCCAACTGTTAGCTAATTAGGGCCCTTTCCATTCACATACACACTCCATGCAATTTCTCCATGCAGTTCACATACATAATTTTGTGTAGTACACAGAGACTACTATGCAGTTCAGTCACCCTCCATGCAATTGACATCCACAGACACACTCTTTGCAGTTCAGACACACTCTATGCAGTTCATAGACGACTCATGCAGTTCACACACCACATGTCTGAAATGTTGTTGGCAAATTAAATTAAATTAATTTAATAAATTAACATATAAAGATAGCAAACAGCCCTTCCTAGCCAGACCTCAAGTCCCAGTGCTCTTATTTTTCTATTGACAGGCAGGTTTACTCACTCAGTCACCTCAGGGTAAGGCTGAGGACAAAGGCCACACCCAGAGCAGGCTGAACAAATTGCTTCCTTTGTAATTCCACCCAGAGACAGCCTGCATTCTAAAGTGAGAAGGAACACGATAGATGTATCAACTGACTTAACATCAATTGCTTCCTCTTGCTCAAGGGACCTCTCCTGATAGTAATAAAGAAACCTGGGTGTCCATTTACCTCAGCTTACCACTGCAGGATCCTCACTGCTCTCCATCCATGATGTGTAGCTGTCACGATACTGGGGAACCCAACACGCTAACACACACACAGACACACAGACAGAAAGTGTGCAGTACCGGTCCTTAGAGTGGCCGGGCTAAGCACACACAGAATAGTCAGGAGACAAGCCGAGTAAGGGGAACCAGAAAACAGAATAACGAGAAACAAGCCGAGGTCAAAGGGTAGGAGAAAGTCACAAAGTCAGTATAACAAGCCAGAGAGTACGTAACCAGAAAGCACACGTTCAGAATCAATACTATAAAGCAAAGACCACAACAGGGCACAGATAGACAGGAAAGGTAAGTATTTAAATCCTAGCCTGAATCCTGATTGGCTAACCACCAATCAGTATTAACAAACACACGTGGGGGATATCTATACCCCCCACTGTGTTGGTTGCACTGTAGCTTTAACGCCGGGTCACGTGAGTGACCCCGGTGCTTAGATAATAGTGCCGGCTCCCAGCGTGCAGCGTTAGACATGCTGCCGCTGGGAGGAGGAGAGGAGGACGCGAGCGGCGTGTCAAGAGGAGAGGACGCCGCTCGCTTATCGGTAAGGGGAGAGGGGACCGCGGGCGGCGACGGACCGAGGGTGAGTGCTGCGAGAGGATTGCAGCCTCCCCTCACCGCTGCCCGCGGAGCCCTGACATAACCCCCCCCTCGAAGACCGCCCAGAGGGCGGGAAGCCGAAGGCTTCAAAGGAAACCGCGCATGAAAGGAGCGGATCAAGGAGGGGGCGTTCAAGTCAGAGACAGAAACCCACGACCGCTCCTCCGGGCCGTAACCCTTCCAATCAACCAGATACTGCAACCAACCTCGAGAGAAACGAGAATCAAGGAGAGCAGCCACCTCATATACGTCACTAGAGACCGCGCGGAGGGCATCAGAACGCCTGAGAGACCCAGAGAACCGATTACAGAGCAAGGGCTTCAAAAGGGAGGTGTGAAAGGTGTTAGGTATGCGCATGGAAGGGGGCAAGGCCAGGGAGTAGGATACAGGATTCACCCTACGCAACACCTTATAGGGACCAAGGAACTTGGGCACGAACTTCATCGAGGGAACCCTAAGGCGGAGATTCCTAGAGGACAACCAAACCCTATCACCCGGAGCATAAGAAGGAGCCGCACACCTACGACGATCAGCAAACCTCTTTTGAGTAGCAGCAGCACGACAAAGAGCAGCATGGACCTGATCCCACATCTTCCGTAAGGAGGCGAGGTGCTCGTCCAAAGCGGGCATTCCCTTGTCGGAGAACACACCGGGAAGGACAGCGGGTTGGAACCCATAAGCCACCATAAAAGGACTTACGCCAGTAGAAGAATGAGACACAGTGTTCCTGGCAAACTCAGCCCAGGGAAGGAGATGGGACCAGTTGTCCTGGTGTGCATTCGTGAAACAGCGTAAATACAACTCCACAGACTGATTTGCTCGTTCGGCAGCTCCATTAGATTGCGGATGATAGGAGGAAGTAAACGATAAGGAGACCCCCATCTCTGCACAAAAGCCTCTCCAAAACCGAGAGACAAACTGAGGGCCCCTGTCAGATAACATATCTTGTGGTATACCATGCAAGCGGAACACTTCTTTGGCAAATACCTGAGCCAACTGAACCGCAGAAGGTAGCTTCTTAAGCGGAATGAAGTGCGCCATTTTGGAGAACCTATCCGTTACAGTCAAAATTACTGTCTGCCCATCAGATGAAGGAAGATCCACAATAAAGTCCATGGATAAGTGTGTCCACGGTTTCTTGGGTACAGATAGGGGCATAAGGAGTCCCAGGGGTTTAACATTAGGGGACTTACACTGTGTACAGACACGGCAAGCCTGCACGTAATCTACCACGTCTTTTTTGAGTGAGGGCCACCAAAACTGTTGGAAAAGACCCTTGTAAGTTTTGGTAACCCCTGGATGACCAGCCGTTTTGGCTGTGTGAAATAAAGTTAACAACTTCTTTCTGTCTTTTACTTTCACGTACAGCTTACCGGTAGGGGTCTCAGAGGGTGGTATGACTTGATACCATCAAGAAAAAGAGACGAGATAACCAAACGGGTAGTAGCTATTATATTAGTTGTGGGTACAATGGGCTCAGGAGTGGAGGTAATAGAATCTACAGGTTCGTACTGGCGGGAGATGGCATCAGCCTTGACATTTCGATAACCAGGCCTGTATGTGTTTATGTACTGAAAACGTGAGAGAAATAAAGACCATCTAGCCTGACGAGAGGATAACCTCTTAGCATCTGCGATATAGGATAGATTTTTATGATCGGTTATAACCAAAATCTTGTGTCTAGCTCCCTCTAACAAGTACCTCCATTCTTTAAATGCCATCACTATAGCTAATAATTCCCTGTTCCCAACGTCGTAATTCTTTTCCGACTCTGACAAGCGTTTTGAAAAGTAACCACAGGGAAGGAGGGGTTCGTCATACGATTGTCTTTGTGACAACACTGCTCCTATACCTGATTCAGAGGCGTCTACTTCCAGTACAAAGGGAAGGGAAGGATCAGGATGGTGTAACACAGGGGCAGTGGCAAATGCCTTTTTTAGAGTCTCGAAGGCCACAATAGCATTAGGATTCCAAACCCTGGGGTGTAAACCCTTTTTTTGTCAGTTTAGTGATAGGGGAAATAATGGATGAGAAGTTTTTAACAAACTTTCTATAATAATTGGCAAACCCTATAAATTGCTGTATTGCCTTAAGTCCTTGGGGAAGGGGCCAGGACAGTATAGCTTCCAATTTTGAAGGATCCATGCTGAATCCTTGTTCAGAAATAACATAACCCAGGAATTGTACAGAAGTTTGGTCGAATAAGCATTTCTCTAATTTACAATAAAGACCGTTCTGCAACAACCTTTTAAGCACCATCCTAACATGAGTATGATGTGTCTCCAAATCCGGAGAATATACCAGTATGTCATCAAGGTAGACTATGGCACAGACATGCAGTAGGTCTCTAAGGACATCGTTTATGAGATCCTGAAATACGGCAGGAGCATTACACAATCCAAAAGGCATGACTAGATACTCGTAATGCCCACTGCGTGTATTGAACGCCGTTTTCCATTCATCGTTCTCCTTGATACAAACAAGGTTATAAGCCCCCCTGAGGTCTAGTTTTGTAAAATATTTAGAACCTTTGACACGATCAAACAACTCCGTAATGAGAGGGATCGGATAGGCATTTTTAATCGTTATATTGTTTAGTGCTCTGTAATCTATACACGGTCTCAAATCGCCCTCCTTTTTCGCCACAAAAAAGAAACCAGCACCAGCCGGATAGGAGGACCTTCTAATAAAACCTTTAGTTAAGGCTTCCCGTATGTACTCCTCCATGACCTGGTTCTCTTTCTCAGAAAGAGGGTAGACCTTACCCCTAGGAGGCATAGTACCCGGTAATAGGTTAATGGCACAGTCATACTCACGGTGTGGAGGTAACTTATCTGCCTCCCTTTTTTCGAAAACCAATGCAAGGTCTGCATATACAGAAGGGACAGAAACAGAAAGTGGTTTAGCTGTGGGCACGTTGAGTAAACAAACGGGACGTACCTGGGCCATACAGTCTCGTTGACAAGATTCCCCCCAGGAGAGTATAGCTAAACAACCCCAATCAAGTACTGGGTTGTGTTTAACTAACCAGGGAAAACCCAGAACGATGGTAGCAGTAGGGGAGTCAATTATTTGGAAGGTTAATCGTTCCTTGTGTAAAGCACCCACAGACATAACTATATCTTGGGTTTCATGGGTCACCAGAGGTTTCTCAAGTGGTCTACCATCTATGGCCTCAACGGCCAAGGGTGTGGCCTTTCGGATCAAAGTCAGGGCTGCGCTTTTGGCAAAGTTCTCATCCATAAGGTTGTCTGCCGCACCTGAATCGATCAAGGCTTTGGTTGTTATAGTGGTTTTATTGACCAAAAGAGAAACCGTAATAAACGGTCTGGAGATGGACACATGAGGGGACAAGGTCATAACACCCGAGGCCGACCCCTCTCTGGGCCTTAGGTGCTGTAGTTTCCCTGTAACTTAGGGCAGGTATTACAGTGGTGCCCCCTCTTACCACAATAAAGACATAACCCCTCCCTTCTACGATACGTTCTTTCAGCCTCAGTTAACCCTGTAGCACCCAATTGCATGGGTTCGGGGGATGGTTGCCTAGGAGCGGGTAATGCTAGTAATGCAGTACTGGGTAGAGCAGGTAACACCCGTGTATGCAGCCGTCTTTGAGTATGCCTCTTTCTAATACGGTTATCAATAAGGATTACATAGTCTATAACATCATCCAGAAGAACAGGCAGTTCCATGGATGCTATTTCATCCAGTATGTAAGCGGCCAAACCCTCCTGAAAGGCTGTTACGAGGGCGTCATTATTCCAAACCACTTCAGCTGCTAGAGTGCGGAATTCGATAGTATAATCCGCTACAGATCTGTTACCCTGTCGAACCCTAAGCAGAGCTTTGCCAGCAGAGGCAACCCTACCGGGTTGATCAAACGTGCGTTTGAATGCTGACAAAAAATCTGCAAAGGACATAGGAGACAAATTTTCCCACATGGGGTTTGCCCATGTCAGGATCGGGTCAGGGATCCAACACGCAGAGTACAAAGAGTAGCAGATACGTATACCGGTCCTTAGAATGGCCGGACTTAACGTATAACTACAATAGAATGGTCAGAGACAAGCCGAGGTCGAGGGAACGAGAGAACAGGTAAGCGAGAGACAAGCCGGGTCAAGGATAACAGAAAGGCAGGAGGGTAAACAACAAAGCCGGGTCAGAACCAAAGGACAAGAGAATAACAAAGCACTGTGTGACTAGGCGGACTAGAACCACGACAGGGCAATGAGTGAATGAGAGAGCCACTGTTAAGTATCCTGGCTAGGGAGAGAAGACACGCCTCCGGCGAGTCCTGATTCGTCTCCCGAGATTTGAGTGACAGGACGTTCCGGGTTGGCGTCATGACGTCTACCTCCGGTCCTCCTGTTATAAAAGGAAGTGACTCCCTCGCGGCCGGCGTTAGCAAGACCGAGTGAACCGCGGGAGGCCGAGGAGACATGCCGTCCGGACGGATAAACTTCTAAGTCTCTACCTCTCTCAGAGGTAGAGACCTCAGGTACCCTGACAGTACCCCCCCTCTCAGATACGCCCACCGGGCGGAAGGAGCCGGGGCGAGATGGAAAGCGGGAGTGAAATGCCCTGCGAAGACGAGGAGCATGAACATCCTCTTGTGGTACCCAACTCCTCTCCTCAGGACCATATCCCTTCCAGTCAACTAAATATTGTACTCGCCCCCGGGAGACACGAGAATCAATAATGGAGTTAACCTCATACTCCTCCTGACCCTCCACCTGAACAGGGCGCGGAGGGGCGATTGTGGAGGAGAATCTGTTACAGATTAGAGGTTTCAGCAATGACACGTGAAAGGAATTCGGGATGCGTAAAGTAGCTGGGAGAGCTAGACGATACGCCACTGGGTTAATTCGAGTCAAGATCCTGTAGGGACCAATATAACGAGGAGCGAATTTCATGGAAGGAACTTTAAGACGAATATTCCTAGTACTCAACCACACTCTATCGCCTGGAACAAAATTCGGAGCCGCCCTTCTACGTTTGTCAGCATGTTTCTTAACCAGTACAGAATTGTGTAGAAGAATCTGTCGAGTCTGATCCCACAACTTCCTCAAATTGGCCACATGGACATCAACCGACGGCACTCCTTGGGAAGGAGAAACCGGGGGAAGAATAGATGGATGAAAGCCATAGTTCATGAAGAAGGGGCTTGAATGCGTAGAGTCACAAACGAGATTGTTGTGCGCAAACTCCGCCCAAGGAATCAAACCGACCCAATCGTCCTGGTGTTCGGAAACAAAACAACGTAAGTATTGCTCAATCTTCTGGTTGGTTCGTTCAGCAGCTCCGTTAGACTGAGGATGATAGGCGGACGAAAAATTCAATTTGATGCCTAATTGAGAACAGAACGACCTCCAAAAACGTGAAACAAATTGGGAGCCTCTATCAGAAGTGATCTCCGAAGGAATCCCATGCAAGCGAAAAATCTCTTTAGCAAAGACTTCCGCCAATTCAGGGGAAGTCGGGAGTTTAGGCAAAGGTACGAAATGTGCCATCTTGGTAAACCTATCGACTACGGTGAGGATAACAGTGTGCTTTTTAGAAACAGGCAGATCCACAATAAAGTCCATTGCCACACAGGACCAAGGTTTGTCAGGAATTTCCAGAGGTTGTAGAAGGCCACAAGGAAGCGAATGCGGTAGTTTAGTTTTAGTACAGACCACACAAACCCCGATAAAATCCTTAATATCCTTCCGTAACGACGGCCACCAGAAATCCTTGGAGATCAAAGAATACGTCTTGCGAACACCCGGATGACCAGCCACCTTACTCTCGTGAAGACACTGTAAGAGCTCCAATTGGAGTTCAGGAGGGACGAAAAGTCTGGAAGCCGGAGTCAGTCTAGGTGCCAGATGCTGCAAGTTCCTTATCTGATCAAGTAGCGGAGAATGAACTTTGAGAGTAGTGTTAGCGATAATGTTACACTTGGGTACTATAGAGGACAAAACCGGCTCAGATACGGCAGCAGGTTCATATTAGCGGGATAAGGCGTCGGCTTTAGAATTCTTAGAACCTGGCCTATATGTGAGTACGTAGTTGAAGTGAGTGAGAAATATGGACCAACGAACCTGTCTAGATGATAGTCGTTTAGCCTCTCCAATATAGGATAAGTTTTTATGATCTGTCAAAATAGTAACAGGATGCAAAGTACCCTCCAATAAATGTCTCCACTCCTTCAAGGCCATTATAACCTCTAGTAGTTCCCTGTCACCAATGTCATATCTGCTTTCAGTACCTGACAATTTTTTGGAAAAGTATCCACAAGGATGTAATGGTTTATCTACACCCAACCTTTGGGACAGAACAGCACCTATACCTGTCTCAGAAGCGTCAACTTCGAGTAGGAAAGGCAGAGTAGTATCAGGGTGAACTAAAATTGGTGCGGAAGCAAACAGCTCCTTGAGTGTCTTAAAAGCCAGAAGTGCTTCAGTAGACCAATTCTTAGTCTCAGCCCCTTGTTTGGTCATATTGGTGATGGGAGCAATGATAGAGGAGTATCCTTTAATGAAACGTCTGTAGTAATTAGAGAAACCAATGAATCTCTGGATAGCCTTGAGACCCTTAGGTAAAGGCCACTCTAATATGGATTGGAGCTTCTCCGGATCCATTTCAAACCCTTCCCCAGAAATCACATAACCAAGAAAGGTAGTTTGGGATTGGTCAAAGCTGCATTTCTCTAGTTTGCAGTATAAGCCATGCTGAAGAAGTTTGTGCAAAACCCTTCTGACTTGTCCGTGGTGAGTCTCAATATCCCTGGAATGTATAAGTATATCATCAAGGTATACAATCACACAGTCATCTTGAAACTCCCTAAGAACCTCATTAATAAGGTCCTGAAATACCGCCGGGGCATTGCAGAGACCAAAAGGCATTAAAGTATACTCATAGTGCCCATATCGAGTATTGAATGCAGTTTTCCACTCGTCACCGTCGTGGATTCTCACCAAATTATAAGCACCTCTAAGGTCTAACTTAGTGAAAATTTTAGAACTTTTTAATCGATCAAAAAGCTCGGTGATCAAGGGAATCGGATATACATTTCTGATGGTTATCTTGTTAAGACCTCGGTAGTCAATGCAAGGTCTTAAAGAACCATCCTTCTTTTTAACAAAAAAGAATCCAGCCCCAGCAGGAGAGGAGGATCTTCTAATGAACCCCTTGTCTAGATTTTCACGAATATACTCTTCTAGAACTAAGTTTTCATTCGTAGACAAAGGATATACATGACCCCTGGGAGGAATGGTACCAGAAAGTAAATTAATTTTGCAATCAAAAGGCCTATGTGGTGGTAAGGTATCAGCCTTTCTTTTGTCAAATACTGCCTTTAAATCTTGATACAAGGACGGTATCTGTACTTTGGTAGAGTCGGTAGCGTTATTAAATGAGTTGACACTACAAAGAGGTGACACTTTCTTTAAACAATTCTCTTGACAATTCTGACCCCACGAAACTATTTCCCCTGATCTCCAATCTATAACGGGGTTATGTCTCTTAAGCCAGGAGTATCCCAGGACTATGGGAACAGAAGGGGATGAAATGAGTAGTAGGGATATTTCCTCCTTGTGTAGAATACCAGTAGTTAAGTAAAGAGGTGTGGTCTCCCGGAAAATCACAGGCTCAACTAAAGGTCTACCATCAATGGCTTCAACAGCCAAGGGTGTCTTCCTTAACTGGGATGGGATAGTGTGTTTGGTGAGAAACTTTTGGTCGATAAAACTCTCAGCAGCGCCGGAGTCTATCAATGCCATAGTCTCTAAAGTTCCCTTCTCCCAAGTTAAAGAGACCGGTAATAGGAGTCTATGTTCTTTGTAGTTATGAGTAGAGGACAAAATCGAAACACCCAAGGTCTGTCCTCTAGAGAAACTTAGGTGCGAGCGTTTCCCGGACGGCTGGGACAGCTCAAACGTACATGACCTCTGGCCCCACAATACATACACAGTCCCTCTCTTCTCCTGTACTGTCTCTCCTCCTCTGAGAGACGAGTAAGGCCTAACTGCATAGGTTCTGAAACCGGAGACCTCAGGTACCCTGACAGCCCATGCTAAAGCTCTCCCAGACAGGTGGTTTATCAAAAAGGCAATTTTGGACCTGTCGGTGGGATAGGAACGTTGATTCATCACCAAATGGATGTCAATTTGATTGAGGAAACCACGACACAAAGCTGGGTCACCACTATAGCGCTGTGGCGGTGTCATATGGACTACATGAGCAGGAACGGGTACTGGAGTGGCAATGGGTTCGGGCACAGCAGCAGCCGCCTCCTGGACGGCAGGCTGCAAGTGTGCAGTACGAGCCAGTATGGTCTGTAAAGCTTGAGCAAACTGATCCATACGGTGGTCCAAGCCATCCATTCTAGCCTCCTGATTAACTAGGAGCTGGGGTATGTCAGCAGGTTCCATTATGGCCCTGTTGTAATGTCACGATACTGGGGAACCCAACACGCTAACACACACACAGACACACAGACAGAAAGTGTGCAGTACCGGTCCTTAGAGTGGCCGGGCTAAGCACACACAGAATAGTCAGGAGACAAGCCGAGTAAGGGGAACCAGAAAACAGAATAACGAGAAACAAGCCGAGGTCAAAGGGTAGGAGAAAGTCACAAAGTCAGTATAACAAGCCAGAGAGTACGTAACCAGAAAGCACACGTTCAGAATCAATACTATAAAGCAAAGACCACAACAGGGCACAGATAGACAGGAAAGGTAAGTATTTAAATCCTAGCCTGAATCCTGATTGGCTAACCACCAATCAGTATTAACAAACACACATGGGGGATATCTATACCCCCCACTGTGTTGGCTGCACTGTAGCTTTAACGCCGGGTCACGTGATTGACCCCGGCGCTTAGATAATAGTGCCGGCTCCCAGCGTGCAGCGTTAGACATGCTGCCGCTGGGAGGAGGAGAGGAGGACGTGAGCGGCGTGTCAAGAGGAGAGGACGCCGCTCGCTTATCGGTAAGGGGAGAGGGGACCGCGGGCGACGACGGACCGAGGGTGAGTGCTGCAAGAGGATTGCAGCCTCCCCTCACCGCTGCCCGCGGAGCCCTGACAGTAGCCAAGAGTGGGCCCCTTAGCACTGGCGGGCCCTGGTGCCATTGCACCTGCAGTAGTTCCACCCCTGATTGGTAAGAATATTGAAACAATGGCTACTTTTTTGAAAATAAAATAAATGCATTACATAAACAAAGTGATGGCAAATAAAATGCTATAATATAGTTAGGAGTGTTTTTGCTGCAATACAGCTCTACCAAAGTCTGACTGCTCCTGAGATGGTTGGATAATCTAAGTAGGAGCTGCCATCTCCAGCATAATGAGACACTTCTCAGTCTTCCTGGTCTTTCTATATACTAATGATAGGAACTGCAGTATGCAACAAGACAAATCTCTTCCTCAGCAGACCCACTTCTCGAGTTTATAGTAAGCTATAGCTATGAACTGCAGTGTGCAACATGACAAATCTCCCACTCTGCAAGCATCCTGCTCTTGTCATATCACCCAGATAGGAGCTGCAGCCTTAAATGTAGTTAGTCCCCACCCATACACAGCCTGCTTTCAACATGTATAGCATCATATAACCCAGGGGTAGGCACGCTTCATCATTCCCATAATTCTATTACAGCTATAATGCTTGCAAAGCATTAGGGGAGCTGTAGTCCATAACATCTGGAGTGCTGAAGGTTGCCCACCCCCTGGGCCACAAGTGTCAGACTGCAATACAAAAAATATCCTCATCAGTTTTTCCACTACTTGCACCTGTCGGGTGGTAAAAGTAGGAGATGCCATCTTCAGTGCAATAAGTCTTCAGTCAACTTGCTTCCATTGCATTGCAAATGACACATAACAGAGACTGAAGCATCAGACTAGTCACCATTTATCATAGATAGACACTGATTAGAGCTTCACATTTTGCCTACTTCCCACTCTTGTCACTTAGCAGTTGAAACTGTTTCAATACCCATGTACAATCGCACGCATGCACATAACTTCCCCATTGCTGGATATGCATGTTAAGCATATTTATCAACATTTATTGTAAAATGATGCAGTTATATTTTTGCTCTGTTATTGATTTGGGATTGTGTCTAGCATTGTAAGTTAGATCCTCTTTTGACTACATTATATACAGTATATACAGGTTCAGAAAAAAAAGGGAATAGTAAGATTAAAGCGTCAAAGTGCCCATGGTCAAAATACTTTTAAGCATCAATTTCACCTGTTCTCCTTTGCTCACCTTCTATGTCTCTCTAGGCTCTTAACAAGCCCATATAATGCATCTACCTCCTGTCCATGGATCAGGTGTTTGGCTTCCTCACACTATAATATTAATGATGGCTAACCCTTTGACCAGCTAGAAACATCTACTGTTTCAAGGTTCGACGTCACAGCTGTATGATAATGCTCTATGGTAGTGCTGTCTGAACTTTGCCACTATAGTGGAGTATCATAAAAATAATCCCAGTCAACTGTAAAGTCAAGCTATTGCCATCCTTGATCACAAATGCAGCAGTGTATGGAATGTATTTAATAACGATGATTTCAGCTTCGTACACAGAAGTGACGTTGTACCATCTCTAATTAAATATTTTCAGTTTCATTTGCACAATAGAATTCACATGCTGGACATATTAAAATGATTTCCAACTGTTAGTGATATGAACAAGTAGAAGAACAGATGTTACATCCTCGGCTAGTTCTTGGTGCATCTCAGAAACCGTACTTGATACAGTTCATTTTGAGCATTGTATCTAAACAACTTAAAGCAGATAATGCGAATTGAAACATACCCATGACGCAGGAGGTTGGGAGGGAAGTGGTTAATGATACACTGTCATTTGACAAGTTAACGCATTAGCCCTTTTGTTTTACTAGCAATAGTTATAACACAAAGACACACTTTTGAAGGTGGCTCCAAGGACACACATTTGTTAGGTAGACTATGAAGGTTTTGTTATAGTTATACAAGGTGAGTTTTTTTAAATTAAACTTTAGGTATGTATATATATATATATATATATATTTTTTTTTTTTAGATAATAAATTAAAGGAAAAGGCTGGCAAGAGGGTAGGAGAGCAATTGCCCCAGTAACTACCCTACAGAAGCAAGGGCAACTATGTGCTTCAATGCAGGGTACTGTATGAGTTAGGCAGCAGGCAGGAATTGTGCTGGACCTTTGCCAGTCTAGCACTATGTGGGTTTGTTGTGAGCTTGTGGCCTTTATTCCCGATGTTCTCCAAGCTTTGACTGGACCACTGGGCGATTTCTATGAAGACTGCAGTATCTGGGGCCAGTCAGGCTCCACATCATACATGATGAACATGTATGAGGTGGAGGTGTTTGCAGTTGTAGTTTCAGTGTCTTTATGTCCGTCTGCGTCAAGGAGGGTAGGTTCAAGTCAGCTAAGAACCTGTCAATGTCATCCGTTGAAGGAATTTTTGTGTGGGGATCACCCTTGAGGTTATATAATTTGCGGTAGTACATAGCAAACTCATTGACAATTTTCCTGGGATCAATGATCTTGTGACCTTAATCATCTTTGAGGTAGGCAATCCTGGAGGCGACCATTTTTTGTTTGAGCTGTGACGCTAATATTGCTCCAGCTTTGTTCCCAGCTGCAAATAACTTGTGTTTGGATTTTTGAAGGAGGTACGTGGTTTTAGTTAGTTCTATATCTCTTCATTTAGTTTGTAGGTGAAGTAGGGTGTGTCGTGTATCTTGGGTTGGGGAGTGTTTATTCCTGTGTGTCATATGTTTTATTTACTAGACTAGTGTACTGCGCTTGCCGGGTTTTCTTGACATGGCTAGCATGTTTAATAAAGCTTCCCCTAATGACTGCCTTGTGTGCTAGCCATACAGAGTCCGGGTTGGAGCCTGGGGTGCAGTTCTCTGTAAAGTAATGTTCCAGGTCCAGTGTGATTTGTTTAATAATGTATGGGTCATTGAACAGTAATTCATTCAGTCTCTAGGAGGGGGGACCGCTAGTGGGGAATCTATCCTTGATCGTCAGTGTGATAGGAGCGTGGTCTGACCACGAGATGATGCCAATATCTGTGTCTAGTACTTTTGTGAGGGATGTCGTTTTGATCAAAAATCTGTCTATTCTGGAGTAGCTATTGTGTGCTGTGGTGTAACATGTAAAATCTATCTCCGAGGGGTATGTGATTCTCCAGGGCTCTAAGTAATCGTGTGCGAGGAGGGTTTTGCATATATTTTGGGATTGTGAGATTTGTTTCTTCAAAGTGGAAGAGGTGACAGTGTCAGAGGCTGATGAGTCCCTTATGCCGTCTTGGTGTCACCTCCAAGTATTACCTCTCCAAAGCTATGCAGAGTTAATAGTGCGAAAATCTGATTCATAAACATTTCTTGGTTTTCATTAGGCCCGTATATGTTCATCAATGTGTAGGGGCTATTGTTGAGGTGACATTGTAAGATAAGGTATCTGCCCTTTTTGTCACAGATTTTACGGACTAGTTCTAAGGTGACATGTTTACTCACTAGGATAGAAACCCCTCTCTTTTTTGTAGAATAGCAAGTGTGGTGATCTACTGGAAACCAGGGAGAGTTAAACCTAGGCCTGGAGCCCCATTTAAAATGCGTTTCCTGGAAGAAGGCTATTTGTGCCTTTTGTTTCTTGGCTTCCAGGAGTGCTAAGCGCCTCTTATTCGGCGTGTTTAGCCCTTTCGTGTTCATGGAAATTATCTTTAAGGACATTTTGCCTATGGATACTATGTGGCGGTCCTGTAATCAGCAGCTGCGCTTTGTTTTGGGTCTTTCGTGGAAGGGTGGTGGGTAATGTGGGGTAGTTCCAAGTATCGGGAATAATTAACAATAACTATGTACAATGGCCCGCTAGCCGAGTGGCACAATGCAGTAAACTGCAAACGGGTATGTTATGTGGCTCAGTAGGTAAGCCGTATGGGGTTACGTGGGCTTAGATTGTAAGTAACGTTATACAAAGTATTAATCGCAGAGTTATACAAAACTAGTAAATTTAACATAGGTTGCGTCCGCCTTATGTGGACTCCTAGCTGTAAATAACATTAGGGGGTGAGGTCAGTGAATGTCATGTTAATGTGTTATGTTTATAATGGTATTGTTTTAAATAAAGCTGTGGCCTGTTTGTCACAATTTACGTCTTGTGCCAAGTTATTCTGGGTAAGTTGCTCTAAATAAAAGGGGTTTCTTCCTACACTATCCCAACTACCTTCACACAAGGTTAAATAGGACTCTTGAATGAGGCACCTGTGACAGGGAGGGGTGCAAAACCAAGGAGTTGGCCTGGACTCCTAAATATATAAATGAAACCAAAAGGGCTGCACTCACCTGAATATACATTATAGGGTGCTACTGGGGCCAATTTAAACAATATACACGATCTGTCCCGATAGTAATGTTAAAATAAGAAGAACATTTCTAAAGTGCTACTAAAAATATCGAAGATACTTTTGGTATTTACAATAAAGTATCTTCGATATTTTTAGTAGCACTTTAGAAATGTTCTTCTTATTTTAACATTACTATCGGGACAGATATTGTTCTCTTCTCTTTTTACAATATTTCCCCAGGGTTACCCCCTTATCTGTTCCCCCAGACTCTTTGATATTTAATATACAAGATCTAGTGCACGTGCTTATTCACTAAACAGCAATTTGATGTTTTACAGAATGTAATAGTTTTATTTAAAAACACCTCACCTAGGCAAAAAAATAATGGGGGTTTACTTACAGTATATTATCATCATAAGCCTCACAACGTCAATGTACCGCATTCTTGGCAGGTCTTACTCTATCATACGTATGCCTGCTTATATATATATATTTGCAATAATACAATGACTCTTAAGATGAAGCTTCCATTAACACACCCCATCCAACTTTAGCAATGAGGATCCACAAAGGACGCTCCTATGTCTAGATTCAATGTGATGGATGGAACTATAATTGTCATGATGCTTTGCTGTTTTCCCAGTAACTTTGTTTATTACTTTGGCATAAATGTAGCAAATATAAATTCATAAAGTCACTGTTTAGTGAATAAACCCCTTAGCATGGGCTCATTTAATTGTCACTTAGCCACAGGTATACCATCTTGTAAGAAGATACTGATATAGGCACACATGCTCACAGCGTGCTCATCTGTGCAACATCCTGGACCACCTACCAAGGCTGCAAGATGGAGTGTTTTGACCACTGAAGAGAAATTTTACTTTCATGCTTTTTGAAGTTCTATATCTTTATTTCATTGTATAACAATCTGGCTTTGTGAAGAAAAACTGCTAAAATGTGTTTTGTTTATTCATTTTTTATTTATGTTTTACATTTTCACTTGGCTACAGGCAAATCACAGAGCAGGTGTTTTGCCTCTAAAAGAGTTATTCTAATGTGAAAAGTGAACTCAAGGTGAATTTCAAATTTAGAGACCAAATATCCAGACTGAAAACAGAATTAACTTAGAGACGTTTTTCAATTTGAATATTTTGGCCTTAAATTTGAAATGAACTTGAAATTCCTGTCAGTTCTCACTTCAGTGAATAACCCAGTCAATAATATGATAATATGGTATAGCAAACCTGCTTTCGAGCTTTATCTTTGAAGCTGTTATCTCTGGACTGTACTTTGGTCAAAAAAGATGTTACTATAGTGATGCGTCTGACTACACAACCAACAACATGTCCAATTTACAATTGGCTAAAGACATTTAGCCTGAACTAGACTTTCACGGTTATTTACTGAAATGAGTATTGTTGGGAATTTAAATGTAAAGCCATAGTAACCTAACTTGGAGTATGTTTCCAGTTTGGCTATTTTAGCCATGCATTTACCATTATTGTTGGAGGATTTGACATTATTTTAATTAAAGGTTAATTGAAAGGTTACTCCAACCACCATGACAACTTCTGTTTCTTAGCCGAAGGGCTAGTTACACTCTTCCAGGCTGCCTAATGTCAATTCTGTTCCAAATGTACGTCTGTTGTTAGTGCACACAGCGCTCTGGAGACAGAAGTGGTCATCTCTTTAGCAGGAAGTGTGCCTGCAAGGGAAAGCTTGACCTTCTTTCCCTACCATCTCATACTTCCTCACTTCATTTAGTAAAAAAAAAAATATATATTCAACCAAAGCACTTCCACCCCATCCCCTGTCTATCCCTCTATCCTCTCACAAACCCCAAGCCCAACATAAAAACAAGGTCAAAACATGAGTAGGTCTCTTGGTCATCGTCTAACCTGGTTAAAAATGTTAGCGTGTCTATCAAATTGCAATTTTCAGTGAGTGAAATTACCACCCTCTACACCAGGAGTGCCAGAAAGATAGGTTATCAGTTGCTGCAGAACTACTTTTCCCATGATGCTCTAATTACCGTAACACTGCCAAAGCATCCACGGATGTTGTAATTCTTCAGCAGCTGGGATGTTCCTTTTGGACACCCCTACTCTGTATCAACAGCATAAACAAAAATTACACAATATAGTTTGGCCAAACTTTAAACAACATTATTTGTTAAATAAAAAAAGACAAAAAAAAACCCCAAAAACTAGGCTCTATTCACTAAATACTGACTTGCAAAATGTTGGTTAACCCCTTAAGGACCAAACTTCTGGAATAAAAGGGAATCATGACGTGTCAGGCACGTCATGTGTCCTTAAGGGGTTAATATAACCCAACTGGGAAACTACTGCTATTTTGACCTAAATATGGTTTTTAAATTTACTGCTTAGTGAATTGGTCCCAAAAGTATTTGCTGGTAGAAGGTTGTAATAGAAAACAAATGGGAGGATTTTCTAAAAATATGCAAACACTGGAGACTTTATTATTGTTTTTTTTTTTTTTACCAAACAGCAGTTCGTTAGCACGGTAGTTTTTCTGCATTTCTAAAAATGAACCCGCTTTATCTTTTATTTGAAAGATTATTAAAATTATAGTATGTCAGTACTGCTGATGGCAAGCTATGAATTTTGCACATTGGAACGTGTCTTTGAACTAGTAATTATTTAGTGTAACAAAATGATGTCTTGTAATTTTCTGCTGCGCAAAAGTCATGCCTGAATGCACTCACTATAGGTAGATCTACTGCTGCTATTTAAATAACATTGTAATTATAGTGGTTTTACCTTTTCTCTGTGACTTTTCGTTTATATTTACTTTGTTTTTTTAATTTGGTTGGACATGGCAAGGTGTCAGATGAATTACATAATAATTTTCCTTTTTTTTTTCTGTTTTCTTTTTTTGCTTTTAGCTTCTATTGTTGCTCACAAATGGTGGTGTCAGATGAGCCCCTGTATGGAAGGTGAAGATTGCAAAGTATTACCGGATCTTACAGGCTGGTCCTGCAGCAGTGGAAACAAAATAAAAACTACTAAGGTGTGTATGGAATTCACAAAAAGATAATAAATAATGCAGAAGTTTTACTCGTCTTTTACTTAGTCATGACAATCATTTCTCCTACTGCTGAGATCATAATGATGGATGATCTTTGACAATCAAATGCTTCTCTATTGGTGGCTATTAGGCATGTGCATGGGAAAAAAATTAGGTTCGGCATTTCGAAATTCTGGATTTTCACAATTCGTGACTTCGGCAATTCGGCACTTCAAGACTTCGGAAACTTCAGAACTTCGGCACTTCAGCACTTCGGAACTTCGGCACTTCGGCACTTCGACACTTCGGAAATTCGGCAACTTCGGAACTTCGGCACTTCAGCACTTCGGAACTTCGGCACTTCGGAACTTCGACACTTCGAAACTTCAGCAACTTCGGCACTTTGACACTTCGGAACTTCGGCATTTCGGAATTTCGGGACTTCGGCACCTCGGGACTTCTCTTACAGCCGCTTGCTAGATAACTCCCTAATTCCCACGGTATCAGGGAGTTATCTACCAAAAGGCTGAAAGACCTAAATTGGTCTTTCAGCCAAATTTACTAATACTAAGTAAAAATTACTTAATATTAGTAAATTTTATCCGCTATACCGCGAGTAGGGGCATGTCTAGTAAACAGTGAGCAGCCTGTGACTGCTCACTGTTTTAAAAAAAAAAATAGTGCCCCCCGGCCCCCACCCCTGAGTGGCGGGTGGGGGCCCTAAAAACTAATAAGGGGGGAACCTAATGTCCTCCCCCTGGCCCCCACCCCTGAATGATGGGTGGGGGCCCTAAACTAGAATAAGGGGGGGACATAGTGTCCTCCACCCTGGCCCCCACCCCTGAGCGGTGGGTGGGGGCCCTAAACAAGAATAAGGGGGGACCTAGTGTCCTCCCCCCTGGCCCCCACCCCTCAGTGGCGGGTGGGGGCCCTAAATACTAATAAGGGGGGGACCTAATGTCCTCCCCCGTACCCCCACCCCTGAGTGGCGGGTGGGGGCCCTAAATTGTAATAAGGGGGGACCTTGTGTCCTCCCCCCTGGCCCCCACCCCTCAGCGGTGGGTGGGGGCCCTAAATACTAATAAGGAGGGGGACCTAAGGTCCTCCCCCCTGGCCCCCACCCCTGAGCGGCGGGTGGGGGCCCTAAAAAAAAATATCCCCCCCAGGTGACTGGGGGTCCCCAAACCCCTAGTCACCCCCTCCCCCCCAATGAAACTTATCCCCCTACCTAGCCCCTCACCCTAAAAACTAATGAGGGGGGACCTTTAACTAAGTACCTGTAAAAAATAAATAAATCTTACCATTCGATGTTTTCTTTCTTCTAAAATCTTCTTTTTTCAGCCCCAAAAAAGGCCAAATAAAAAAACATAATAACCGACGCAATTATAAAAAAAAAACGAGCGCAAAAAATAATAATCCATCTTCACCCATGGAGGGCTCTGCGCAGACTGAGCTCTGCAGGGCGGGGGAAGGCTTATAGAGCCTTGCCCCGCCCTGCAATTAGGCTCAGAGCACTCTGGTTGCTGGGTTTAAGCCATCCGTCTTAAGCCATAAGTCTCTACATTTACCTGTCACAGCACTCTGATTGGTTGGTTTGAAGTGGCTATGCATCACATCCCAGGCAATCAAATTATACAGCGTACTAGGTCTAGTGAGATGTCTTTGCGTTGCAGATCCATGTACGATATCCTTGACTGTAATTAACTTTACTGCACAATCCTTATGGAAAGATATTCATTGGAAGGCTTTATTTCTGTTGGGCATGGGGTTTGGGATAAAATGTGGAGGATAGTTTTTTAATCCGTAAGCCGAATGGAAGATTGTTAACTTGAACTGACTATTCAATTTTTGATGTTTAACATTGACCTCTCAGCTAATTCTTTCTATATGTAGTAATATTTACTGCTATTATAGTTTTATCAGAGTTAAGGAACATTGAGCTCATGTTCTTCGGTTACATGAATGGCTTATACAGCAAAACATATTTCAAGTAAACAGACAGAAAAAATAACCAACATAAAACATCCTTGTCATTTAACTGTCGATGATGAACTGTATATGAGATAATTTGCAAGGATAGAATAAATGGAAATGTTTCTATAAATAACAACCACTAATGAGGCTGTTGATATTTGTCATGCTAAACACTATGAGATAGGGAAATCAATTACTTATATAGGCCTACCAGTAGTACAATGACCAATAAAAGCAACTAATCTAATGTCAAATACCGTTCACTTCAACACTATCACGGGAGGCGGTCCGAAGACCGGGACCCCTCTGTGCCTGATGAGGATGATGGGAGTCTCAGTGTGGAAATGGACAATCAGTGTCTGGTGCAGGGTAACCACACGCCCCCTGGTGTTGAGCACCAGAGTCTGTGCGGCCACATTCCAGAGCCCTGATGCAGTTTAGCGGATGCCAGGAGCTGATATTAAGCAGATACGTATCCAGTCTTAGAAAATAAGGCAAGTGTAGAATAGGCACCATAAAAGATAAGACAAGACTAGGAGAACCCAGAATCAGGCCAGGACAGAAAGCAGAACCCAGAATATGTACACAATACATGAGGGAAACATGAACAGGACAAACAGTAGTGGTTATGTTACTTTGAATGTCTGTTTAAGATCATATCCTTTCTTTATAGTTTTTCTCAATGACAAGGTTAGTTTTAGACCTTCATCATCATCATCATCATCATCCCCATCATCATCATCATCATCACCATCATCATCATCATCATCACTTGGAATATTCCAAGTGTTTGATTTAGCGGCTATGATTCTGAGATCTTATTGCCAGTCTCCAGTTAAAACTATAACCCTCAACTGTTTGGGTAGAGAAATGAACTATGATTCCGCACACTCCATGACTAACTTCAGATAACTTTGACTGTGGGTTCTGGAAATACCTCTTTATGAAGAAAAAGGAGGGATAGAGATGTAAAATTTCTGTGCATGTTAATATCTTATAAAATAATATATACATATTTATGTTGTCATTTGAATTGTTTTATTCTGCAGACTTGTCAAATTGTCTAACCGTCTATGTCTAACCTCTGTCCCTCTCTGTTATGTATAGCATTTTGTATGCTATTGTCTGTCTCGTTGGGCACTGAAATGAAGACAAATAAAACATTATGCTTTAACTAACATCAGAAATCTGTACATTTTCCTTTAGGCAATGAAACTTTTTCTTATTTTCATGTGTATTTTCCTCTTCTTTGCATTATACATGCACATGATTTTGCCAAGACATTTTGTCTTGCACAATAAAAGTGTAATCTTTGAAATGACAAGGAAAATATGCTTAAAATATGCCTAAATCCTGCTGTCTTTTTCTTAGTTGCTGCTATGCGCCTAAAAGTGATGAAAAAAGACAACAGCGTATCTACATGCATGCGGCAAAGGGTTTAGATGCATAATAAGTAAATGAAATATGTTTCTTGGTATAGGGTTTATTTCACCAATCAGTAATCTACGTTTGATATTAATAACTAGCAAAATATAGGTCAAATTAATAAACATTTGCAAAAAAAAAAAAAAGCTTTGATTGTAGTCACGTTTTTTGCAACACTTATAAAATCGCAATTAAAACAACACTGTAAGCACCATAACCACTACCGCTCTGTTTTGGATGTATGAGGCTAAGGATGGGATCTACTAGTTTGCTATAAAAATAGGGCTCCCATATCCTGGAATCTACTCAGTAACACTGAAAATGTGGACATCACTAGTTTGCCAGGAATTTCAGACTTTGCTAGGGTTTCAGACCCGATGAGAGCCTTGGTTTTTGTCAGACTTTTCCAAAATGGTCTGACAAAAGATTAGGGAGTGTCACCCATAAATTTACAGTGCCATAACTAATACTATAATCCCTACTCGGTATAATGCTTATGTGACTTTGTTCTTCAACGACCTGTGTCTGGAGTATCCTTGCATCATCTCTGACCCGAGAATTCTTCCACACTTAGAGCGCCCTTTTAAAATATATTTTTATGGTTTGACATGACAATTGTATTTAATAAAAATGTAAATAAAAATATTCATCAAGGTTTATGTAGTATTAAAACCTTTACGCCCATATGATTAATTAAGAAAAAGCCATACAAGAGCAAGATAGTATTATTTCAGACCAATGGGTGAAAGAGAAAGCATGAAAATGTTAAAGGAACACTATAGGGCAGTGATGGCTAACCTTGACACCATAAATGGTTTCTGGACTACATTTCCCATGATGCTCAGCTAGCTTTTAACCCCTTAAGGACACATGAAATGTGTGACATGTCATGATTCCCTTTTATTCCAGAAGTTTGGTCCTTAAGGGGTTAAACTCTGAAAGCTAGCCGAGCATCATGGGAAATGTAGTCCAGAAACAATTTATGATGTCAAGGTTAGCCATCACTGCTATAGGGTCAGGAACACAAACATGTATTCCTGACCCTATAGTGTTAAAACCAACATCTAGCCCCCTCTGCCCCACCCCCCTTCCATTACCCCTTGACTCCCTAAATATAGTAAAATCTTAGTTGCATTCACGTCTGCTGCTGATGGCTCTGCCTCTGACCTGCCTACATGCCTGACATAATCAGAAGTGACTCTGTGAACCAATCACAATGTTTTCACATATGGTTGGCTGAGACTGTCAAGGAGGCAGATCAGGAGCAGAGTCAGCACAAGTAAAACATAGTTGTGGCCAATCAGCATCTCCTCATTGAAATGCATTTCTATGAGGAAAGTTCAGTGTCTGCATGCAGAGAGTGGAGACACTGAACGACAGTATGTAGCACTGCCCCAGGAAGCACTTCTAGTAGCCATCAGAGTTAACCCTAGGCTGTAATGTAAACACTGTATTTTCTCTGAAAAGACAGTGTTTACTGCAAAAGGCCTGAAGGTAATGATTCTACTCACCAGAACAAATACAATAATCTGTAGTTTTTCTAGTGACTATAATGTCCCTTTAATTTTCAAAAAGTGTTGCTTTTATATTGATAGCATAGCATAGTATAGTATAGAAGATACTTGGAACGACCTTAAATATATATATATATATATATATATATATATATATATATATATATAATACAATTGTTAACAATATAACATAGGATCACTTTTCAGAGCAAGATTTATGGAGGTAGAAAACAAGCACATCTTACAGCAACTTGTTGCATGAATAGATACCTCAAATTTAGATGCATAACACTTGCCAGTTGACCTTCTGTTAAGAATGTAATTTTTGTACCTATTATTTTGAAACTGCTGAGCATCTTCTTGGAATATTAAAAAGATAATAGCATTCTTATTTCATTTAAGCACTTGGGATATTATGAAATGTGTGAACAATTCTAGAGATTCACAGAGGGGACACTATATATTTTTTTCTTGAACCTAGTAAAGCTTTCATCCTATAATTGTATAAATAATTGGACCTCAAACATTCCTTAGAGCAGGATTTGACCTTTTTTGACCTTTTTTTCCAAAATGTCAAAATTTTTACTGTGATTTTTTTTTGTTTTGATTTTTTAATTACTATAGTGCATTTTCTATGCATTTTGGTCATTATGGGTTTAAGCACTAAAATTAAAAATATAACCTGGTACAATCTATGGGCATTTGGACACCAAAATCTGGACCTTGATCAGGATTTTGAACAGCTTTTGAATAAACATGAATGTAGTTTGGATTTCAGCCTGTCCAAATGCAACCAGGTATCTGTAATGATAAAATATCATTAAAAAAAAACCATGCACCCGCATGCTATTAATCTAAAATAAAGTACACAATTCTTTTGAGCCAAACAGTGAGTGGTAGATAATGGTCAATTATAATAATTGGTCTTTAGCACCATTTAGATAACTATCTTCTAGTAAAAAATGGTTAAGTTCACAGAGAGTTACATTATACAAGCGTTTTATGATATAAAATGCATTATATATATTTATATATAATATTTTAACCCTTTGCCGGATGGCTGATTTTGCTGCCAGTTGAAAAATATTGTGGATTTCTGGAGACCTTTTTTTTCAGATTTGTCTTTACAAAATATGTTCAGAGTGAATCTGGATAAAATGAAGTGTTTGAAAAATATGCAGTGGTTCCTAAGCCAGTTCCCATGGCCCACCAACAATGCAAAATTTATATATTTCCCCTTATAATTCCAGTGGAGATACTGACAAAACCTGGACTGTTGGTGGGCCACGAGGACTGGTTTGGGAGCCACTTCTTTAGGGAATGACTGATTTTAAAGCCAAAACACTGGATGATAAAGAATGAGATATAAAAACCAAAGGAAAAAGTTACCTGCTCCTTCTCCCAAATCCCTATGTATATTTAAACAAATGGAGGTTATTTAGTTACTCCAATGGCCATTACGTGTAATTACAACTCCTGGCTTTACGTTTAATGGTTCCTTACATTTTTCTTGTCTATTTATATAGTGAACTTGAAACAAAGCAGGAGAAATATAATGCCATAATGCTTATTTATTTAATTATTTTTCAGGTGACGCGGTAGCAAACAAAGAATCTATTGGAGCAAGACATGAAACTGGAGAAGAACATTGGTTTACACCATATGAACTCAGTTTCCTCCTATCAGATTATTCCGCACTTATTTCAATAATTGCCTCCTAGAATTTATGTGGATTAGGAAAAACAATGTTTCTACAGGTTTCTGGAACTGGAAACCAGAGATGATTCATAAGACACCTTTTCTGGTACAGAGAATAAAATGTTGTTCAAATATTGGAATGATGTAATATCATGAACTGTGTGGACCTACAAATCAAAACTGGATTCCATTTGTCTCTTGAAGGCCACTTGATTAGTGTATTTCATTTTGGATTATAAAAACTTGAAGGTCAAGTTGAAGACAAAACATTGCCATGGACACTGACAATCTACTTTGCTATGGCAGTTATGAAAAACTTTGCAGAACAAAAGTCTAATGTACTAAAATATTGCAATGATGAAGAAAGACATTGTTCTAGTACCAACTTTATTAAACAAATGCTGTTTCTAACTGTAGTTAAAAAGTAGAAGATATAAAATATTTTGAGTAGCTATAATTTTTTTTCAGTAGTCCTTAATGTTACATTTGTATTGTTTAAAGGACCTTTTATTTTATCTTTTGGTGCCCAATTAAAGAACCTACCACTTCTCTCTACCATTTCTCTCTACCAATTAAAGAAGCTACCATTTCTCTCTGTCCGTCATATCCAATGTTCGTCAAAAGATGGCCCATGTACTTCTGTAATGCCCTTAAGAAATCTGTATAGGACAAACATAAAATGTTAATTAGTTTTAGTAGACTATTGCAGAGCTATTTTTCTTGAATAGATTTCAATGGCAGTTATTTGAAATAGTCTTAAAGAGAAACGGGAAAGAATATTAAAAGACGGAAGATCTATAATTACCTGGTTTTATATCCTTCTTTGGGTATTCTATGGGCTATAACATGTACCTGTTTCAAGCAGTAATTTCAAAACTGTTTCAAAAAAGCAAATTACATAAAAATAAAGAAAATGAAAGCACAAACATTATTCAGTATAATTGGTCTCTGTGGAATGATTCAGGCTCCACAAAAGTGAATTTTTATGTTATTTTTGACAATGAAATATCTTCTCTCTTTTTTTTCATTATTCTTAGTATATTTTTAATCTAAGTATCATGCTGAGGTTTACTTTTGTATCTGACTTAACCTTCAATAACTGTTGAGTAAATGTAAAAAAAAAAAATGCTAATTCTAACTTTAACAAAATATACCACATTGGTTTAGTTTAATGCTAACTGAATATTATTGTTTTTTCAGGGAAGACATTATTTCCATTAAGTTTTTCAAAGAATTAAACACCTTAAGATCACAGCTCCAGATGCTTGCCTTGTACTTAAGGACATCAGCAATTTTGGCATTTTTGCTATGTGTGTGTTTAACGGAAATTTCCATTGTTTTCATTTATTATATACTTTTTTTTTAAAGGAATTGACATGATATATACATATAAAAATTCCTAGTTTATTGTAAAAAAATATTTTTTTTACTGTTTTGGCAATAATAGTGTGTGCAACATTAGTGCCGCTTAAGAAAAATAATCCAAAGTAAATTAATGTATTTGTCCTTATTTACAGCGTACATCTTATGTCTAGGATTTCAGTTTATTTTTGGTAGTGACAGGTCACAAAAGACAAGGATTACAATAACATTTAATTGTGGGTCGATTTTAGAATTTGGGATGTTTGTCTGTAAGCTTAATAGCTATAACAGAAAACAAAATGACCACACAAAAGTGTATCTAGTTATATAAAGTAGGCATCACAGGCTATTTACTTTTGATGTAACAATTTAACTGAGTGTCAATCTCTGCAAAATATTGTAATAAAAATGTGGGTTTCTGATTTTTAATATAAACACATATAACAAGGTTTTGAATCCTGTCACAAGAAGCTATAGTGTCATAAAACAGACATAACCACATAACCATTTCAGTTTTTATAGTTAGAATTTTGATAGATGGATTTGATGGTCCTATGTCTTATTTTGGGGTATTGCAGTTTGACGGTTCAAATAACCCCACACAGGCCTAACATGAAATTAGACAATCCAGGTGTAACGGACCGTTTCACTTACAAGAGGAAAAAAAACGTTTAGGCGATAATCCCCTTTTCCATAGACCAGCAGCTACTGCAAGCACCAATCTCCCGAACTGCAAACTGTACGAATTTTCCAACTCCCGAAATGGAAACACACGAACCCTGGAATCAGCCGAACAGGAAAAGCATACAATCCGCTTAAACTCCTGGCAGTCAGCATACAATCCAATTCCCCCAAAAACGAGACGACACATCGGTTTGAGGGTCAAGCAGAATCTGAGGTGCTGGCACACCCAGCCTGGTTTTTATTGCAGTTGTTACAAATACAGGTCCGCCCACAGGGAGGTATAAAACAACCACTCACACATCATTTACATCCCACATATTCCCTCCCCTTATCCATACTTTCTACCCAACTTTCATAACTCTAAAACCATACATCACATTCACATAAAAATACATATCAACAATCAATCCATTCAGGGGAACAACATATTAAAAAATCCTGGCATGAATCAGACCAGGGGTTCAAAAGTTAGTAAAGTATCTTTTAAAACCCCTGCCAGCATGGCTTTCCGGCTCAGACCGGTTTTACAGAGCCCTCTCTCCTGGAGACAATGGAGAAGTAATGCAATTACCTCCCAGGACAGAGACAGACTCCATTGAGCACATGGGGACACAAAGACAGTAAAACACTTTAAAATACATAAAGTCACCTTTTACACATAACACACAGACATTTCACATATCCTCAGATAGCTGGGATCTAAGCGCACAAAACTACCGAATAGCGCGCAGATCCTATTCACACAGTTCAATTGCCATGGAGCCGAAGTCTTTAACTACACAAATGGGCTCCATGGCATAGCTATCTGGGTTAACACATTCACATAAAGTCGGGTCCATAGTCCAAAGGCGAGAGGCGGGCAAGCAGCCCCCTCCAAGGACACGTGGCGAGGTCGGTTTCGCCACACCAGGTTATCTGATATGGTGTATATTATGCCTTAATATGCTGTCATTTGTTCACCAGTTCATATCAAAGATGGAGTTTCTCTTTTTTTTTTTTTGCTTTTTTATTTTTACTTTTGTTGTACAGTGATACATTCACAGATTCTCATAAAATAGCAGGATCTGAAAAAAAAGTATAGCAAGCACAAACTGAGTATAATCACATAAACAGTTGTTAAGCTAGGTAATGAGAGCAGAGTGTCCGCTCAGAGATAGGGTTCATGGTCAGATACCAATCATTCAAGAAGGCCCTATTCTTTATAGGGCCCTTCCAGGGCAACTGGGTTAACAGCCAGAAGGTCAATGGGTTGATAGCTGTGAAAGTCTGTAATGCAGAGTGGCAACTTTAACTTTAACACAAGACCAGTTGCCAGGTAGGTTCCATGTCTCCTACGGTAGTGACAGCAATGCCAGCCCCAGTCCATTTTATGTAGACAGTGTCACAATGTTCAGGGCCTCTATAGTCTTGAACCTTGATAATCAGGTACATTCTCACTGGTATGCCCACCCTGAATGTGAGGAACACACAGCTGTAGAGACAACTGTAAGACAATTATCTGTGACTCATCCTTCAAAACTTGCTGGTTGATTTGCAACCTACACCAAAAGTACTCGAACAGCATGTCCAGCTTAGCCAGGATAGTGGACAGCTTGTCACGGGAGTTTACTCTGTGTGTGGCATCTGCCATTTTAGAGAAGACTGGAATACTAATGGTTACTGGTCGATGTGAGTGGTTACCGTAACACTAGCTGTATGTGCCAGGATAACCCTCATAGGCGGGGGGGGGGGGGGGGGGGGGAGTAAAGGAGCATGATTGATATGATACAGATGTCAGCAAAATTAAAGTTTGAGGGATCAGCTGCCTCCCTCTCACCCACAGAGTGTGGCATCTTTAAGGCTGCAGTGGCTCCCCCAAGCAAAATCCTCCAGATGTGGCCAGAGTGCTGGCTATTTATAGTATGCTTTAGCCCACAAGGATGTAGGACAGCTTCAGATGCTGAGTGGCCCTTGATGATAAGCTTCTAAAAAGGTTGATATAACAGCTTTTTTCTGGGAGAAACAGATCACCAGGGAAGTCAGGCGCCCCCACACCTTTTTCTTTGCATTTTTCACATGCACATAAGATTTATATTGGTATTTTGCAAATTTGATATGTGCTACTATGATCAAATTACCCATATTATAATCAGCAATCTCTTCTGAATAAAACAAAACGTCCAATGTATGCATTTGGCATTATCTTGCAAAGATACAGTGCCTGACTATTTTAGTTTTTACAATTCAAATTTTAATAGATTAATTTGATGTGCTTATTCTGCATTTGGGGCATTGTTGCAGTTTGACAATTCAAATTACCCCATAAATGCATACCATTTGTAAATGTAGACATTGGCCATGTGATATTGTATATTTTGAGCCTTATTATACAAAAAAATGTAGCATCGATTTCTTTCAAAGTTCATGGTATTATTTTACGTTCACATTTTTTTTACATGCACATTGCAATTTAGTATTTTATTTTATAAACTTGCTATGTGCTACTGTTATAAAAAATGTGCTAAATCAGCTATATCTCCTGAGTATAGAATGACCCTCTTTTCAAATCCTTGTCAAATTTTGGGGAAGATAAGGGGCCAAATGTACAACCTGCCCAGTGCATTTTGTTTTTTGTTGTTTTTGTTAATTTTAATTACTTCATAAAAGCATATACATTTCCAATGTGAACACCATTGGGACTCTCTTGTAATTTGAGCTTCTATTGAAATGCTATGTTTTTCAAACTTTGTGGTCATTTTTATTTTTACATACACATTGTATATTTGATTCTTACTTTTTAAATTGCATGTGTGCCACTTAATAAAATTAGCGTAACTGTACTTAGCAACGTCATCATATAATTTAATAGAAAACAAATCATAAAATATGATGAAAAAATGTAAAAAACAAACACTTTTTCAAACTTTGACCCCCAAAATCTGTAATGCATCTACAACCGCCAAAAAACACGCATTCTAAATAGTTTCTAAATGTTGTCCTGAGTTTAGAAATACCCAATGTTAACATGTTCTTAGCTTTTTTTGGAAAATTATAGGGCCATAAGTACAAGAAGCACTTTGCTATTTCCAAACCATTTTTTTTCAAAATGAAACGCAAGTTATATTGTAACACTGATATCTGTCAGGAATCCCTGAATAACCCTTCACATGTATATATTTTTTTAAAAGAAGACAACCTAAGGTATTACACTTGGGGTATTTTTTTTTTTTTTTAATTCTTTATTTTTGTAGTGCTTAGAATTACAAACGCGTGTATTGCCACGACAGCAGATACAGGCCGATGATATAACAAAGAATATACAGTTCCATGGCATTCATTGACAGCACAATTTTTTTTTTTTAAAGGAAAACAGGAGCAGGCTAGGTGTAGATGTCTATAACATTAGTTTCAATCAAGCTAGTGGCTACGAACGGTAGGATAGACATTTTGAGTAACATCAAGAATGTATAAAGGTTAACATATGATATACAGGCTTAGGTAATTCGCTGCATTGTAGGGTACATTACATTAGTCTTGATTAGAGTCCTGCATAGCAGGTTGATCCCAGTGCCTATGTTTACGTGGTTAGAGTGTCACAGCATATGCTAAACAGGCTAGTCTGACCATCTATTGCTGCCTACCATGTTAAGTAATCACAAGAATGCTAAGGTCAACGTTTGAGGTACATGTTAGGCAGGTTCAATGTTAACATTTCTATATGAGCAGGTGTAGCAAACCCTGCGCTTATAATGCATACTAGGTACATGAAATGGGAAACGTGTAGAAGGAACAGGCTACGGCATGTTCTAAAGCAGGCACGGTATTGAGAGTAAGTTAGTGACATCCGCTTACTGGGTATGTTAGTATGCTTAGGGATCCAGAGACATGCCACTGTCCAAAGATATGCTGGGCTAATCTGCTAATATGCTGAGCTAATATGCTGAGCTAACATGCTAATCCTAGTATAACAGCTTTAAACATAATAACACGATAGTGACAGACAATATTATGTTCAATAGGAACACATAGTGCGAGGTGGGTGTCCGGGTTGTGGGTCGTTGCCAGCGGTGATAATGTCCCTTTAAGTGGGCCCCTTCAGCCTATGCCCACCTGGTGAACCGACCTCTCCAGCTTGGGGTTGAGCAGGAACCCTGTGCTTACAGGTAGAGTATTAGTGCACCCTAGTGTATTCAGAGGCATCAGCAGCCGGGGATGAGTCTTGTCCCTGTAGGTGCTAGTCAGCCGTGTCTTCTCCGGTCCTGGTTGTGGTAAGGAGTTGTTTCTTGCCAGGTGTGTACCCGGTGGACGAGTGTCTCTGCCCTTCAGGTCCGTTCCAATGGGGCTGGCTGTGCGGTTGGCGGATGATGTCAGCAGGGGTTTAGTTTGGCGGTGGAGCCCTAGAGGTTGCGGTCTGTTGGGGCCCCCCTTTGTGATGGGCGGTCTGCAAGAGTCTCTCACCTTTTTCTGTGACGCCTGTGCCCGGCTTTTGCGTGGCAGATTCATGCTGGGTGCACCCGGTCTTCGCTTTATCCACCTGGTCTCCGTGTTTTTTTTCCGCTTTCGCATGGTTGGGGTGAGTGGTGGTTGTGCTGACGGGGGTGACCCTTCTGAGTGGTTAGGGGTGTGCGTCGGTTCGTTGCCGGTGAGGCAGGCACCTTTACAGCACGTGGGCACCCAGCCTCGATGCGGTCCCAGAAGCGCTGGCAGATTGCGTCGAACTTGGCCTTGAATGCCGCCGCCCAGTCCTCTTCTCTCTGTTGTTGCAGAGGGACCGCTCTGTCGGCGGCCATCTTGCCCAGGCCAGGCCTCGTGGTGCTGTCATGGCGGCATGGCCCGGGTCTGTGTCCCAGAGGTATGTTTCCTATGCTGGAGGACCGGGATGACCCCCACCGGTCCAGGGGGGGGGGGACAGGGGTCCTTTCGCAGTGAAGCCCTCAGTCTTGGCGGGGGGAGAGCGGCCGTCTCTCCTGCTCCCGCTTGCTGACTAGGCCTCCGATGGTCGTCGGGCATAAAAGTCTCGTTTCGCCGCTTGAAGGGTAACATTCCGTTCCTCTCGGCATTCCCCATCGTTTGCTGGCTCTATCGGCCCGCTTAAGTCACGCTTGGGTCGGGGAAACCGGTTAAACAGCGGAGTCATGCAGGAGCCCACAAGGATGTCGACCGCTTGGCTCTGCGGTCAGGCCCCGCCCCCTCTTGGGGTATTTTGACTCTTTTCGTGCAACCATTTTACGTGTTTAAAAAAAAAATAATAATTGGTGATTTTCTTTGACACAGATAGCAATCTAAGAATTCTTGTACTGAGAACTTTAAGGGTTACTGCCAAATACACCCAAATATGTTTTTGGGAACATCTCCTGAGTACAGTGATACCACCCATGTATAGGTGTGTCAGGTTCTCTGGGGGCTAAAAGACCCTATTTGGAGGGTGCGCATTCCAGTTTTCCATCTTAGAATTTTCACAGCTGGTCATCATGCACCCATGTCCTATTTGGGAATATAAAGCCGGCAAATGTAATTTACCCCATCAAACCATATATTTTTGAAAAGTAGACAACCCAAGGTTTTCATAATGGGGTATGACCAGCCTTTTTTAGTAGCCACTTAGTCACAAACACTGGCCAAAATTAGTGTTCATAATAGTTTTTTGCATTTTAAACACACAATCTGTGCTCTGTTTTTCTTTATATGGATACTTCAAATGTAAAGCTAAAAATATGATGGCCAGTGGTTTGAGGGCTCTTTGTTATGTAAGGGGGGGGGGGTTATTTTAGACTGGACAAAGCAATGCTCAGCCCTTTGCAACTGTCTAAGGGGATAAAGAGGTATATCTCTCCAGATCAAACACTAGAAGACAGAGTTAAGAGGTAATGCGATTCATTGAGTTCCTAGAAGCTTGTGATTAACCACTACCCACTACACACACGAGGGGGTTATTTGTTGAACACCATTTGCATCTTTTAGGGAAGGAACAATTACCTGAGTCTTCCTGTTTTGGGGATCATTTTTTATTTTTGTACAGAGGGATCCTTTGCAAGTCTGGAATGCTACATATGTACTTGTTGTAGTGTAGTAATTTTATTTCTAAATATAATAGTATAATTCTTGCATTCTTTTGTTAATGTCATCCTCAAAAATATGTCAATGGCTTATTTACTAAACAGTGTGCTATTCTGAGACAATTGTATTACATACTCTACATACTCTATAGTAGACACGTGTAATTCGTTTCGGTCCAAATTTAAATTCACATGAATTTTGGCATTGGACATACGGATGCTTCCGAAAGTCCGAATTGCCGAAGTGCCGAATTTCCAAAGTGTCAAATATCGGAAGTGCTGAACCAAATTGCCAAAGTCCCGAATTGCCAAAGTCCCGAATTGACAAAGTGCCGAATTGACGAAGTGCAGAACCGAACCGAATTGACGATGTGCCAAATTTCGGAAGTGCCGAAGTGCTTCGGATTTCTGAAAAGTGGCAAAACAGGAGAGGGAGGTGAAATTAAGGGAATGATGACAGGAATCTAACCCCTACCCTACTCCTAACCTTACTCTTAACCCTACTCCTAACCCTAGTCCTAACCCTAACAATACCCCTAACCCTGCACCTAAACCTACGCTTACCCTTAGCCCTTACCCCAATCTTTCTCTAACCATACCCCTAACCTTACCCCTCACCCTCACCCTACCCCTAACTCTAACCCTACCCCTAAACCAAACCCTTACCCCAACCTTCCTCTAAACCTAACCCTACCCCTTACCCTAACCCTTACCCTAACCCTACCCCCATGGTAGGGATAGTTAGGGGTAGGGTTAGGGGTAGGGTTGAGGGTAGGGTTAAGGGTAGGGTTAGGGCTAGGGTATTGACGAAGTCTCGAATTCTCGAATTGCCGAAGTCCCGAATTCCTGAAGTCACGAATTTCGGAATTGTCAAACCGAATTGCCGGATTGCCAAAGTCCCGAATTTCAGAAATTCCGAAGTGCTGAATTGCCGAGGTCCCGAATTTCAGAAGTGCCAAACTGAACTGAATGTTTTGCCCATGTACATCCCTACTCTATAGAGAAAATATAGCTACTTTTCCAAATTTGCCATTTTTGAAATCTGTGAATAAATTCATCTTACTAATGTATTTTGAATATACTTGTTAACCCTTTAAGAACAGGTGAAAATATATCTTTGAGGCTCAAAAAGAAATAGTTTGAAATAGTTTATTAGGAAAAGAAACCAACAAATGGTTAAAATAGGGCTCAAAACACTACTAGAAATATATAAGTGCAAAATTACTGGTGTGTGATAAAACTAGAGGCACTTCCTGTTTTCTCACAGAGTTTAACTCTGTAAAACAATGTTGGACGTCCTCAGTGGATAGTAAGCCAACTAATTAGAGTGCTGACAGTCAAGTCTCAAGAGAAGTGAGACATGGGTTGGGGCTTTTTTCTAGCATTTATTTGCATGTACATTAGGTCCTCCATTAGCGTGATGTCTGAGAAAAAAAGAAAATGTGTTTGGGCGCAATAAATATCTATAAATAAATATTCTTTATCTCAAAGGCATTAGAAAACATTAAAAACATTGCCCAAATTAAGTAAAAAATATGAAAATATAAAATAAAAAAAATAAAAAAATACCTTTTAAAGTGCCCTTCATGAAGTTGCAGATGGATCTTTCCCATACCTGTATAAGATGCTCCCATCAGAAGTCTCTCATTCTGGCCTCTTGGGGATTGATAACCAGGGGAATATAGGATGAGAAGCCTATTCAAAAAAGAGTGGATCCACTCGCCCAAAGGGATGATTGCAACTGCAAACTAAGCTGAGAATAGTCATAGTTGCCATCATTTTATACACAGCCCAGTTCAATGTTTAATGAACAAGGCTGTGCTATACTAATAGCTGAGGGCAGTCTGCAGCTCAACTCTTTTCCATAGAAGAAATTGACCCTGACAGCCTGGAACTAAGTGTTCTGGGCTGCTTCATTTACATTCCTAGTGGGGATTTTACAAATTGCTGGCACTATAAGCCCAAGAACATGAACTTTGCAATAATGCCGAGTGCTCATAGTGCATAGATTGGCCCTTTAACACAGTGCTGACATATATGTGTGCTTTAATGATTGGTAAAATTTCAACCATATTACTCTATAAAATCCACAAAAATAAAGAGCAAGCAAGATCAGGTAAATGCTGGATATTCCCTTACTGGAAACTGAAACCCCTATGGGGTTTTTAACTAAACACTGGATTTTGTCAGGAAATACAAAATTCTGTGAAAATTACCTAATTGTGACCGAAATGGCAATTCTCTTATTTACTAGAGCCAAATATAGTTAGCATTGGGTCTCCCCAAGCAAATACACTGCAATCACCCAGATGCATTCGGGACCGGATTACATTTCTTGCTTTTGTATCCAAACTCTAAACAAAGTTTAGGATTCTCAAAAAAAAAAATGTCAAAATTGAAATTAAATGCATCTGGCCGGATGCACAGTCTCATATTTTTATTCACTTGCCTTCATGCAAGCAAACAATATTTTTTAATACTATTTGTCCGCTGACTTTACTAGATTCTAATGGGCACAAGTTAAATATCCCTCGGTAATGTGAGGGTTAATTATGTTGCAGCTTATAAACCAACCAATCAGAATGCTCCGAGGGCCAAGTCTCACTTCTCTCAAGACTAGGCTGCCAGAGCGCTCTTACTGGTATTACATGCATGTGAAATTTTCCCATGGAATGTAATAGCTGACATAGAGTTGGAAAGCCTCTATAAGGCTTTGTGAGAGCTCGGTCTGTAGTGGAAAAAACTGAGAATATGAAAACTCTAAAAATGGACAAAAGCTTAGAGAAACTCAATAACATGTGACTGGACAGCCAAGTCACTAGGAAAAAAGCCCCATTCCCTGTCACTTCTCTCGAGAGCTTACTATCCAACCAATCTGAATCCTCTTGGTCATATTGGAAAGCATGGGAAACTTTCCCATGCTTTGCAAGTGCTGTCATAGCATGTGAAAGACTAAATAAGAACTTTCCTCCCTATCATAGCGTATTCTGCGGCCAGTGGTCTATAGGTTAAGATGGATTTCTTTTTAATTTGTCCTTTTTCTTTAATTAGTGGCATTGGTTATTATAGGTTTTTATTTGGTCTTTTTTGGGGCTGAAGAACAGAAGAATGGGTGGTTTCTGTTTGGATCCTCGTTTAGTGCTCCTGGTGATTCCTTTGTGGTTTCCTGTGTTTGACCTCAACTTAGTATTTGACTCGTGATTTCTGGTATCCTGACCCTGGCTTCGTATTTGACTCGTGATTTCTGCTACCCTGACCCCAGCTTCTTATTTGATTTGTAATTTCTGGTATTCCTGTCCTTGTTTTATCTTGACGCTGTTTCTTGTTGTATTAATATGTGAAGTCTGGCCATTCTAAGGCTTGGTAATACACCTTTTGGATCCACCTTTGTGGGTTTCCTCTTTCCTGCGTGTTGGGGTACGACCCCTGTGACACACTCAGACAAATTAGGATGTTCTGAAAATTTTTCTGATTTTGGGTAAAATAGTTGGGCTAAGCCAAATTTTCTCACCATGCAGAATTCTAATATCTTCTCATAGGATGGCTCTTGAGTTTGTGTATTTACCTCAATATCTTGCTCCTCAGTTCCTAAATTTTCTTTGTCCAATCCAGATTTGTCAGCTGTTAGTTGCTTCATCTGTCAAGAGCCATGTCAGGATAGTATTCTTGCATAAGAATATGAAGACAAGTTGCCTTAGGCAAATGGCAAGATGTAGCATCAGAAACTCTACCCATTGATACTTTTTGCCAAGACTCATATTGCTAAAAATACAAGTGGTCCATAATTGGTCTTATGTACCATCTGTTTTCAGTGAAATTTAAAGCAGTCTATGCTAGTTTTCCATAAAGATTATATTGTTATTTGAAACTCCAACGTAGCAGTAACTAAATACAGAAAACATGCACTCTCCTATTTCAATACCCAGGTATTTTTTCCTCTCCTGAGACTCTAAGGAACTGATCCATGAAATGAGATTTAGCGGTTATTTAAAGCACATTAATATGCCCATCAATCAAGATATAAACTAGCAGAAGCTTTCAGATAGTGTCACCACTATCATTTCTAAACTGCATGCCGAGTTGGACAATATATTTTCAGAGAAAATAAAGCAGACCATATTAAAAGAAACCTTAACACCATCTAAACAATACTACAACAGAAAGGCAGTACATCAAAATGGAACACTACGGATACAGATTTTTAGATATGTAAGCAACCACAGGGCTCAAATCAATATGTGAAGTGCTCCAATTTACTTACATGTGCATGTATTGTTTGAAAATATATTTTAAATGGAAGTTCTAAAAGGTGCATAAAGATTTCTCTAAAAATCAAATGTTCCCTGAAAGTTATGAATTTTGCAAAATACACTTTATGATTTACATTATATGCCACACTGAATTGGCGTTAACCCTGGAGATGTTGTGTTCAGAGATGTTGTGAGAGTGCAGATGTGCCAATGGTACTTCAGTAGAAATAACCAGTATGCAAAGGTTTGTATATCACTTTTCAAGAATATGCCAAATTATATATTAATATACCTGAGTATCACAGAACATGGACTTTATCAATCACAGAGGTTCTGCAGATGTGGGCAATGGTGTCAATAGGGTTGTTGTCACCCGGTGCGGTAACTCACGGTGTCACC
Organism: Pelobates fuscus; assembly: GCF_036172605.1. Lineage (NCBI taxonomy): Eukaryota > Metazoa > Chordata > Amphibia > Anura > Pelobatidae > Pelobates > Pelobates fuscus. Next base: position 149,274,552 of record NC_086323.1, read on the forward strand.
TCAAGCCCCTTAATAATATGTTTTTGGGATTTCTTTTTTTACTAATGTAACTCATAAATCATAACTCCCATCAGGGTTGCTACAAGGCTCGCCCATAAGTCCACCTATATGGCCCACACCTTAGTTCGCTCACTGGAAGTGGAGTGTATGTGTGTAGGGGATATGTTATGTGTTATTGTAGAGGATGTAATGTGTGTGTGTGTGTGTTCTTATGGAATGTAGTGTATATTTGTGTACGGAATGTAGTGTGTGTATAAGGGAAGCAGTGTGTTTGTGTGTAAGGGATAGAAAGCAGTGTGTGTTTGTGTATAAGGAATGCATTGTGTATGTCTGTGTGTGTGTGTAAGGGATGCATTGTTTGAATCTGTGTTTGTATGTGTAAGGGATGCAAGGTGTGTTTCTGTGTATGTAAGGGGTGCATTGAGTGTGTGTAAGATGCACTGTGTTTCTGTGTGTGTAAGAGAAGCAGTGTGTGTTTGTGTGTGTGCGTACAGGATGCATTGTGTGTTTTTGTATATAAGGGATGCATTGTGTGTGCAAGGGCTGCATTGTGGGTGTGGGTGTGGGTGTGTGTGTTTGTGTGTGTGCAATGGATGCATTGTGTGTAAGGCTGAGTGTGTAAGGGAAGCATGGTGTGTTTCTGTGTGTGTAGGATTCACTGTATCTTACGGTGTGTGAGTAGGGATGCATTGTATGTTTGTGTGTGTGTAAGGATGCATCATGTGTTTCTGTGTATGTGTAAGGATGCATTGTGTATGTGTGTAGTGTGAAAGAGAGGGTTTGTGGTCCCTCTGTGTGTCTTTCCCCTCCCACCCCCAGGTCCGTCTGTGCGTCTCCCTCCTGAGCCCCTCTGTGTGTTTGTATGTTCCTTATTAAACTTCCCTCCCCTCTTGTCCCTTAGTGCTCTCCCCTGCTCCACTGTCCCTTAGTGCTCTGCCCTGCCCCCCTTTCCCTTAGAGTTCTCCCCCCTCCCCTGGTGGTCTCTCCCCTCTCTCCCCCCTCCCCTGGTGCTTCCATCCTGCCGGGTCACTCACAGAGCAGGTGCACCCAAAACTAGACCATTTAGAGAAGCATGTGAAGGACAAATATTAAAGGAAACATATTTTTTTTATTGCAACCTAATAAATGATTTAATTAATTACACAGGAGTTTGTTCACTAAATAGTGAATTGTGGTGAATTGTAAACTGAATTGCACAACTCAACGGTTCTTAGAAAGGTATCGGCAATACCTCACTGACGATGTTAAAACGACCGCCGGGGATTGCTGTACCTCTCATGCAGAGAGAGACGGCTTGCATTTTGGGTGGAATCATTCTTTTTTGGAATGGCACAAGATGAGCTAAAACCAGCTTAAGATGTGAGGGGGACCAACTGAAGGGTAGGCTATTTGAGCTGTTGTCGGTTCTCAGTACTGTCTTGCACCTTGTTTTTTTCTCTCTCTGAGTTTAAAGTGTAATCCAGATGTGGACCCCTTGTCTAGAGGGATATCGCTATACCTCACTGACGATGCCTAACAAGGTTGAAACAATCATCTGGGTTTGCTTTCTCTCTCGTGTAGAGAGAGCCTGCCTGCATTTTGGATCTGTACTGGCCTTTTGGGTGGAATCAGTCTGATATGCTAATGGCCTGGTTCTTTTTGTAGTGGCACAAGACGAGCCACAACTAACTTGAAATTTGAGCGGGGACCCACCGAAGGGCAGACTATTTGAGCTGCTCTCCACTCTCAATACTGTCTTGCACTTCTTTTTTATCCTCTCTTTTGAACCCCCCCCTTCCCCCCCCCCCCGCCCTTAATTTTAGCTATAGCCACAGCTTGGGTATTGTAGCCTAAATTTAGCAATTTAGTTTTTAGTTCACAAGTAAGTTTTAATTTACCCCTTAACCCATTCCACTAGGGATGTTGGCCCCGTATTTAAGTGTATGTACTTGTGCATTAGAAAACAGCATGAACACACTCTGATGACAGTCACTATAATAGCTACAGTCATGGTTGAAACCATTTGGATATCTATCCAGGCTAACAGCATGAGTACCCACCAGAGTTACCTATTAGGAAGCATAAGTGGCCGTTTAGGGCCCAGTGGGCCCAGTGGGCCTGTGTCTGGGTATGTGGCAGATAAAAAGATCTCCTGGCTCTGTACTATGCTTCCTCACTACTATGATTACACTACTCACTACTATCTCACTACACTTCTATTAAGTGAAGATCACTTTAAGGTCCCAATGCTTCTCAGTTACTCAGAGCACACGAGCTGGTGCCCATTGACTCAGCAACTCATTGTGAATTAATTTTTAGAGTGATCTGCACCGAACAGAGTTGCAGACCATAATCCTTCCCTACCGGACCATCAGGGAATACCGTTTACTGGACCAGCAGAGTTTATAGCCCCCTACTCCAAAAGGTAAGCAGGGGATGGGGAAAAAAAAATATAAAGACTGATGTGTATGGAAACTTGCCCTTCACAATCATCCTCCTCCCAAAACACACATAGCCCAGTTTCCCCACACACACAACACTCAGTCATTTCCAAACATATAACACTCAGTCACCACACACGCTCTTTCACACACACACACAAACGCTCAGCCACCACAAAAACACAACACTTGTACATCACATACATAACACTCGACCACTAAGCACACATAACAATGCCAAGGGCTCTTGGACCTATTTTGAAATCCTGCCTAGAGCCCTGGGCAATCTTAATCCAACACAGGTGCCTATTGGAAAGAAAATGCGGATGAGTTATTAAAAAGAGTGGAAATGGAAATTGTCGTGTTCTAAAAATAATAGAATAAATGAAAAAAACATACAGTTCCTTTATGAGAGGCAGGCTAGAACTGTGCAAAATCTGCAATCCGCATCTCCCAAGTCACCTCTAAAACATTTTGAGCTTTTTTTGAGCTAGCTCGGTTGCTTAAACATCTGCTATAAAACTCAAACCTCAGAATCTCAAATGCAGTTCCCCATGTGACATTCTAATTTTTTGTTTTATCCTTTTGAGGTTGATACAATTAATATAATTGAGTTGGGTAATAATGTGACTTCTACTTCACGACATAGAAAACTGGTAGAAAGTTCAAGGTATCTCTCCAGTAAAATTATTTTGATGTTGTTAATACTAAAACAAATAGTTAATAAGAGTTAAAAGTTAATACTCATTTTCTTGTGACATTTATTTTTCTAAGGACTAACCTTGAATGAATATTTTATATGAATAGAAAATGTTTTTCTATCTATATTTATTTTCCATGTATGTGTACGTATTTAAATGTCCTTCATCATGACTTTTTAATGAACATCTAAAAGGATATTAAAATAAAGGCCATGAAATTAAAACTACATATTTTTGTTATATTTTTCCTTTTATCTGAAACAGTAGATTAGCTGAAAGTTAACAGAATACAGACTTCAATGTGTCAATAGTACATTATGTTTATTCTTCCTGTATAAAAAAATGAGCTATTGGTGAGAATTCTTAATAAGCAATAAAATAAAAGAGTCTAAAAAGCCTATTAACAATGTTGCAAAATATTCCCTTTACCTGAATTGCTCTATTTCAGGATGGTTTTCGTAGCTGCGCACGACCTCACACTGTTAAATAAAAACACTAGTTATTTATGCATAAGTGGAGAAGAACCCAAATAAACTTCTACACAGAAAGACTAAACTAGCTCTGCCACAAATAAATTAACATACATTAATTATAAATATAGTATTTTCCTTTATTTTCTACTAAAACATTAGCATTATGTATCTCTTAAATTATGTGATTGCTAAAATTAAAATTGTTGCTAGGATTAAATTCTGGGCTTGAATTCTATCATATGCAACGGACATAGAGTGCATTTACTGGTATTTCTGAGACTGGTGAAAGTAACATAAAAAAACGCTGGTTGATCCTATTAAACATTTTGTTTTTTTAAATCAATCGACATGGCCCACCAACAAGTATTGGAGTATTGCAGTACTGGAGACTGTATCTTCAGAAGGATATTGATACTTTGGAGAGAGTTCAGAGAAGGTTCATGGATTACAGGATAAAACTTACCAGGAAAGGTTAAAGGATCTTAACATGTATAGTTTGGGGGAAAGAAGAGACAGGGGGGATATGATAGAAACTTTTAAATACATAAAGGGAATCAACACAGTAAAGGAGGAGACTATATTTAAACAAAGAATAATTTACCACAACAAGAGGACATAGTCTTAAATTAGAGGGACAAAGGTTGAAAAATAACATTAGAAAAGTATTACTTTACTGAGAGGGTAGTGGATGCATGGAATAGCCTTCCAGCTGAAGTGGTAGAGGTTAACACAGTGAAGGAGTTTAAGCATGCGTGGGTAGGCATAAGGCTATCCTAGCTATAAGATAAGGCCAGGGACTAATGAAAGTATTTAGAACATTGGGCAGACTAGATGGGCAGAATGGTTATCTGCCGTAACATTCTATATTTATATGTAACAATCCATGATTTATGTATTTCCCTTTTTCATTCCAATAGAGATACTGACAAAAGCTGTATTGTTGCTGGATTGTGAGGACTGGTTTTGGAATAACTGATATAAAATATATACTAAAGTCATCCACCCATCCTCATAATAATGTGTTCTATACCCATTATCTTTTTTAATAGACTTGGGTGTCAATTATGTTGGCTGGGGTATCCGTGCCCTCTTTATCTTATTGGCAACTTAGGACAAAGAGACTGCTCATCACCTGAATGTCACTTCCTCTAAAATAGTCCCATGTTAAGAGTTCTGAGTTTACATGCAATTGTGTTCTCATTAAATTTTTACAACTGTTTCAGTTATCCTAAAACCATGTCTGTATTTTCTTTGTCCTAAATCCCTCTGTCAATCTGTTAAATTAATATCCCAATATTTTATGCTTTGGGTGCCAAAACACGAGGGCAGTCCTCAAGGGAAACTGTCATAAAATACAAACAGTGTGCACAATAAGCCTTAAATATTCCTCAAATCACTAATGACCCACCTGACCGGCATAAATACTTTCCTAACCTTCTGACTTCAAAGGCTGCAGTGACAGATGCACTGTCAAATTATGCATCTATCAACTTTATCATGTAGATATCTGCAGCTGTTATGCAATCGAAATGTAAAGGGAAACAAACATTTTAACTTACAAAGTAACCTTGTCAACAGGAACTTTTTACAAAAGACCTGCGTTAAATAATATATGATTTGTAACTGAACCATACAGTGCAGGCTACTTAGCATTGATTTTTCTTAGCTGTGAAAGATGATGAGGTTACAGTCATTGCTCCCACGATACAACACACTGTTTTAATGTTTACTAATATCAATATTCATGGGGTTGTGTATAGTAATTTCAAGAAATGCATTTTGTTACTATTTATTCTTCGGTTTCAAGTAAACAAATTAATGTGACCTAGTCGGAGTGGATATGGAGGTTAATTCTATGGCATGAACATTAAAAAGAAAATAATGGCCTTTTAAAGACTGTTGTTCGCTTGAGTCCTTGGAAAGTGTGACCTCGATTCATTGAATAAGCAACTCCTTTCTCAGGCATATAAACATGGGCCGTGATCCCATTTAGAAGGAAGTGCTGATCTTACACAAGTACCACACCAGGCATACAGTATCTCTGCACCTCTTTTATATGACATGGAGTTAGTCCCCATGCCTCCTCTAAGTTTGTTCTAATCATATTCCTAATCATAGAACAAATGTTCTATATATATTTGGGCTGATGTATACTGTAGCCATTGATGCCGCATAGAAGTAGTGGGAGTTTGAATGCAGGGTTTAATTTTGTGTTTATACTCCTTTTCATATTATTTTGTAAAACGTATAAAATTGCTCATTAAATGATAAGCAAATGAAATCCATTCTCAAATGACCATCGATTGCAATTACATAAACATCATCATATGTCCCTGCCCCTTTATATTCTGAAATCTGTTAAATTTATCTAAATAGAGGTTAAAAAAAAAATTGTAACCATATGGCCTGGGAATTTAGAATGAAGTAAGGATCTCTAAACAGAAAGATTAGCTCAATTAGAATCAAGTGACATATAACATTCATTAGCCAATTCAAAGTGACGAGACTGTGAACCGGTCTAATATGTGTGCTTTTTAAAATATTGCTTTTGTATTTCACAGCTTTGACACATTGCCTACCTCCACGTGTTTACTATTTTGAGTTAACCCTTAACAACTGAGGTTTTTAATAAGCATCACGACTTGTGCAAAAGTCTAATAACGGGCAATAAACATTGACACATTTAAGCACTGGATGCCCTAATGCAACGTGCACAGTACACAGGTGATCATAATTTTTGCCGTTCATCAAGGGATTTTCATATGTTAAATACATTTTTAAAATTGTTAGACATGTGCATAAGTATGCAGTGATAGCTCCGCAATGCAGTTACATATTGTAACGGAACCGCTGGCACCCCGACCGCATACCTTCCATTGATGGATGCTCCTAGTGCTTCCCGAGGACTCCAAGCACTCTGCCAGACACTATAACCATTGCAGACCCCACGAACCACCGCAGCTTGGTTGGGGTCTCGCCGTCTCCACCCACTCTGAACCCAAGACCAGGGTTCAGCTTCCAGTAGGTCAACGTCTCCGAATTCCAGAGAGCAGGAACAAGAACCAGCTCTTAGCAGAGCTTAGTGATTATAAAAAAGGAAAGGTAATAGGCGCTCACTATAGTGACCAGGCAGCAGTATACAAAACAAGGATTCCCCAACCTTGTGAGTGAATAGCAGAAAGAGAGAAGGCGTATACCGCGCTTATTGATTTAAATGTAAAATATACAAAAAATACATACATATGTTCTTGGATATTCCAATTAATCGTGACCTCAAAGAGAAATAAAATAAAAAGATAATAGCGCAATACAGCAAATTTGGTCTTAAAAATAGATGGTTAGTAACTATGTACAGTCCACTCACATGAAAATGAGCTATAACAGAGCTCTACTGTAAATCGCTTGGACGGTACAATCCCCGCCTTTGGATTAGTAGTAGTTGCCGCAGATGTTTTCAAGGTGCCATGTGTGTAGTTGGTATAAAAGAAAAGATAGCAGCAATATGGTGAAGTAAGTCCAAATGGGAAAATAGATAATAAATAGTATTGTACTTACACTTTCCAGAGCATGTAACCTGCTCTAGTGTAAACAGCTTAGGTGGTATGATCCCCACCAAGGATATACAGGATACCAGGTAATGAAGATTGTAAGTCTAGAAAGTAACTTAAAAGTATACTTTAATATAAACAAACTAAACAATGAAATACTTAAGTGGGACTATATTTTATATCTATATTTTATATTTCATTGTTTAGTTTGTTTATATTAAAGTATACTTTTAAGTTACTTTCTAGACTTACAATCTTCATTTCCTGGTATCCTGTATATCCTTGGTGGGGATCATACCACCTAAGCTGTTTACACTAGAGCAGGTTACAGGAAAGAGCAGGAAAGTGTAAGTACAATACTATTTATTATCTATTTTACCATTTGGACTTACTTCACCATATTGCTGCTATCTTTTCTTTTATACCAACTACACACATGGCACCTTGAAAACATCTGCGGCAACTACTACTAATCCAAAGACGGGGATTGTACCGTCCAAGCGATTTACAGTAGAGCTCTGTTATAGCTCATTTTCATGTGAGTGGACTGTACATAGTTACTATCCATCTATTTTTAAGACCAAATTTGCTGTATTGCGCTATTATCTTTTTATTTTATTTCTCTTTGAGGTCACGATTAATTGGAATATCCAAGAACATATGTATGTATTTTTTGTATATTTTACATTTAAATCAATAAGCGCGGTATACGCCTTCTCTCTTTCTGCTTAGTGATTATACCCTGGGGAGTATAGTGATTATAGCAATCCCCAGAGTGTAGTTCTCCAATCCCCCAAATATGATCTGAACTTTTAATGACCATACACTGGCTTTTATGCAAGTCCCCATGCAAGGGGACATCCCACAGGGTGGGACACAGTACAACCAATCATTTACAGGAAAACCGTAAAACACACCCAGCACAAACATACAATCCCTCCCCTCTGCCTGTGATATAATTACTGAACACAATGGGTTAATGTAATTTATCACAGGCAGGAAAAATACACTTTTTATACATATACTATAACTTTAAAAATATGCATCATATTCACATAATGCATATTCAGAATCAGCATACTTTAAATATAAACATAACCAAAAATCATACAAATCCCTCCAGTACATAAAAAGTTAAGTGGAAGTCCTTTATGACCGACCGCCAGCACATTTTCCTGCCCAAAACAGTTCCATAGATTTGGGCTGTGCGGTCGGTCTATTTTACACAGAAAAAATGACTAAGTCCCATTCGAATGCACATCTCTGCAGCTGAAAACTCAGTGCAGGAGAAGGTAAGGGCCAGCAGTGTTCGGTGAACTGTGTAGCCGATTTCAGTTCCATGAATTTGGCTACACATACCGCTGACCTCGTTCGAATGAACCAAGATGGCCGCCACCACGTGTTCGTTTGCACGAACTGCGGCCACCCAGCGGTCGGCAATTAACCTGCAGTAACATCCCAGCCTGGGAGGTAAATTGCCTGCACACTTCCACTTCTGGGTGGTCCGCCTGTGTGGTACTTGGTTCAGTAAGCCCCATTGTGGCGGAACCTACCTCGCCACTGGACATTGGAGGGGCCTGGCTGCCTGCCTCTTACCTGCTGACTATGGCCCCTGGAAAATTGGTACAGTTAAAGATTTATATTTGGGCATATTGTACTGTATATTGCTGCTACTGGCCCTTTTAACAGCATCTATGGACACATTGGGACTTTTGGGACTACTGTCCCTTTAAGACTGTGAAGCATGTTCTAGTGTGCTGCCTGTAATATTGTATATGTATTCATGTGTTAAGTTTGACCTGGGTGATATGTATGCAGCATTCAACTGATTGTTCGGTAGAATCACTCCATTCATTATATTGAGTGAAACTACCGAACAACCAGACCACCCAGGAATAAGTGTGCCTCCAATTACAGTTTGCAACAATGTTGCAAACGGGTAATTGGCAATCAGTGTGATGTATTCTTTGTCCTCTGGGTGGCCGCCATTCGGGAAAACAAACACGTGGCGGCGGCCATCTTAAACTACCGAACAGCGGTGTTTTGCCGTCGAGTGTCTGGAACTAAAATCGGACACTTGACTAGGCAAGCACCGCTGAGACCTCCAGACTTCCAGGATTTCGTATAGAAACTACCGAATGGCCCGCCGTTCGGTAGAAAGAACCCCTCAAACAAGGGAATTCATTCAAACCCTCTCCAGGCTCTATAACACAGGCAATTCGCCTGTTTTCATTCCCTTGTTTGTGACCGACCGCAGGGCCAAAATGCATGGAACTGTTTTCGGATACTTTACCCATGCGGTCGGTCAAAACTTTGCCTGCTCATAACTCCCGAACCCCTGGTCCGATCTGGGTGATTTTTGAGTATGTTGCTCACCCAGATCATGGCTATCAGGGGATACCTGTTTTAGGGGTGTATCATATGTATTTGGGGTACATCCAGGAATTGGGGAAAAGCGTGTACTGTATAATTGGGTTAAGTGTTAATCTAAGGGGAGGAAGTGTGTGGGAGGTACATCCATGTGATTGGTCAATTTCATCCTCCCCCTGGGAGTGTCCTGTATGTACCTGTTTGTGAATAAAAGCCGGGCTGGATGAGCCAGTCCAGAGTCTTGCTTAACCCTCAAAGCGATGTGTCGTCTCGGTCTTTGGGGGAATGGGATTGTATGCTGACTGCCAAGAGTGTAAGCCGATGTCTGCTTTTCTTGTTCAGCTGTTCCAGTTCGGAGTGTTATTTCGTATCCAGATCGGGAGTGTGATGTTCTGCAGTAGCTGTGCCTGTCTATGGAAAAGGGGATTATCGCCTAAACGCATTTTTCCCCTTTTATGCTGAAACGGTCCGTTACATATGGTGGCAAGCGGCGGGATCGTTCCTACAACCAGAGGGACAGCTACAGACAACACCATTTCTGGATTACAAATTGAGGGCAACGCTAGTATCCGTACAGCGACCCTATCTACAAAGGAAATCAGGAAAATGGAAGGAGACAGAGTCGCAGCTGCTGCAGCACCTCCGAGGGAGGAGGAGGAATCCGAGTTTGCCAGGGAATATAGGACCAGGATGGCTCTATTCTCACCCGCCCGAGCGGAGCGGATGGCAGACCGGGTCTACAACGATGTACAGGCGTACCTCATGCTGCGAACGACGCAGAGGAACCAACAAGCTGCGGGATTGTTCCCACAGCCAGAAGGACAGCTACAGAACACCAATTCCTTGGAGTTACAAATTGAGGGCAACGTTAGCACTCGTGCAGCGCCCCTGGCAGCAGAGGTATCCAGCGACTTGGAGCAGACAAGTATGGAAGACTCTGACGCTGAAGATGATTTTATGGCCAAGGTGAGGCAGCAAGTGGCCCAGTATGGGGGTTATATATCCATGGACACATTCCAGGGGATCTGGAACCAGGTCATGGCTGAGCAAAACTCAAAGATGGACGAAGAGTATGATGAGCAGGAAGAGTGGTACAGCAGCAGAGTAGAGGCTGCATCCGAGGAGGTTAGCCGCCCCCCCCTGAGGCGGCTGGAAGAACCCGAAGTAGGGGTCCTCATAGATTGGTCCTGTGAGGAACCACAACAGGCAGGTGGAGATGGGACCGAGGTCTCTCTACCAGCCCTACAGGGATGCTGGGCAGTCGGCCCAGATCCCCAGCGGCAGTGTATAACCCAGGGAGCTGATGGTGTCGTCCATCCTCCCCAGCGGCAGAGTAAGTCCCAGGGAGCTAAAGGTGTCGTCCTTCCTCCCCAGCGGCAGATTGTATCACAGGGAGCTGAAGGTGTCGTCCTTCCTCCCCAGCGGCAGTGTGTGTCCCAGGGAGATGAAGGTGTCGTCCTTCCTCCCCAGCGGCAGGCTGAGTTACAGGGGGCAGAGGTTGTTGTTCCTGCCCCCCAGCAGAAAAGTGATATGCCAGGAAGGCAGTGTGAAGTAAAGGGAGAGGAGAGCAGCGTCCTCCCTCCCCAGCGGCAGTGTGTGTCTCCGGGAGCTGATGGTGTCGTCCATCCTCCCCAGCGGCAGGCTGAGTTACAGGGGGCAGAGGTTGTTGTTCCTGCCCCCCAGCAGCAAAGTGATGTGCCAGGAAGGCAGTGTGAAGTGAAGGGAGAGGAGAGCAGCGTCCTCCCTCCCCAGCGGCAGTGTGTACCCCAGGGAGATGAAGGTGTCGTCCTTCCTCCCCAGCAGCAAAGTGATGTGCCAGGAAGGCAGTGTGAAGCGAAGGGAGAGGAGAGCAGCGTCCTCCCTCCCCAGCGGCAGTGTGTACCCCAGGGAGATGAAGGTGTCATCCTTCCTCCCCAGCGGCAGTGGGTACCCCAGGGAGCGGAAGGTGCCATCCTTTCTCCCCAGCGGCAGTTTGCCATCCAGAGAGAGGAGCTTGTTACACCCTCTCTCCCACGGCAACCTAACCCACCAAGGGGAGCTGTTAAGCCCCACAGCTGTGCAGATGGGACCGTAGTCTCTGCACTTACAGCACAAGGGATAGGGACGGTCGGTCCTGTTCCCCAGCCTCAGGGTGATGGATCCAAAGGGGAGACAGTCGGTCTCCCCCTCCGGCAGTCGAGCTGTGCACCTAAAGGGGAGACAGTCAGTCTCCAGCAACCAGGCGCCCACCAGACTACTCCCGTGGTAGTGCTGGCAACCGGACAGAGTACCGCTGGTCTCTGCCCCCTCAGCAACCCACCAAGGCAGCCTACCAGTCTCCCACCCAGCAGCGGTGAAACACCAGAACCTGGACAAAATTCTTCCTCACCCAGATGTAGTAACCGGTTAGTGTGGGTGGGCTGCTCTGTTATTTCTGTTTTGTGGGTGGGTTGCTGGACTAACCAGGGCACTGACCGGCAGAAAGTCAGGTACCCTGTTAGTCTAATTGGCAAAGGGGAGAAATGTGGCGGAACCTACCTCGCCACTGGACATTGGAGGGGCCTGGCTGCCTGCCTCTTACCTGCTGACTATGGCCCCTGGAAAATTGGTACAGTTAAAGATTTATATTTGGGCATATTGTACTGTATATTGCTGCTACTGGCCCTTTTAACAGCATCTATGGACACATTGGGACTTTTGGGACTACTGTCCCTTTAAGACTGTGAAGCATGTTCTAGTGTGCTGCCTGTAATATTGTATATGTATTCATGTGTTAAGTTTGACCTGGGTGATATGTATGCAGCATTCATCTGATTGTTCGGTAGAATCACTCCATTCATTATATTGAGTGAAACTACCGAACAACCAGACCACCCAGGAATAAGTGTGCCTCCAATTACAGTTTGCAACAATGTTGCAAACGGGTAATTGGCAATCAGTGTGATGTATTCTTTGTCCTCTGGGTGGCCGCCATTCGGGAAAACAAACACGTGGCGGCGGCCATCTTAAACTACCGAACAGCGGTGTTTTGCCGTCGAGTGTCTGGAACTAAAATCGGACACTTGACTAGGCAAGCACCGCTGAGACCTCCAGACTTCCAGGATTTCGTATAGAAACTACCGAATGGCCCGCCGTTCGGTAGAAAGAACCCCTCAAACAAGGGAATTCATTCAAACCCTCTCCAGGCTCTATAACACAGGCAATTCGCCTGTTTTCATTCCCTTGTTTGTGACCGACCGCAGGGCCAAAATGCATGGAACTGTTTTCGGATACTTTACCCATGCGGTCGGTCAAAACTTTGCCTGCTCATAACTCCCGAACCCCTGGTCCGATCTGGGTGATTTTTGAGTATGTTGCTCACCCAGATCATGGCTATCAGGGGATACCTGTTTTAGGGGTGTATCATATGTATTTGGGGTACATCCAGGAATTGGGGAAAAGCGTGTACTGTATAATTGGGTTAAGTGTTAATCTAAGGGGAGGAAGTGTGTGGGAGGTACATCCATGTGATTGGTCAATTTCATCCTCCCCCTGGGAGTGTCCTGTATGTACCTGTTTGTGAATAAAAGCCGGGCTGGATGAGCCAGTCCAGAGTCTTGCTTAACCCTCAAAGCGATGTGTCGTCTCGGTCTTTGGGGGAATGGGATTGTATGCTGACTGCCAAGAGTGTAAGCCGATGTCTGCTTTTCTTGTTCAGCTGTTCCAGTTCGGAGTGTTATTTCGTATCCAGATCGGGAGTGTGATGTTCTGCAGTAGCTGTGCCTGTCTATGGAAAAGGGGATTATCGCCTAAACGCATTTTTCCCCTTTTATGCTGAAACGGTCCGTTACATATGGTGGCAAGCGGCGGGATCGTTCCTACAACCAGAGGGACAGCTACAGACAACACCATTTCTGGATTACAAATTGAGGGCAACGCTAGTATCCGTACAGCGACCCTATCTACAAAGGAAATCAGGAAAATGGAAGGAGACAGAGTCGCAGCTGCTGCAGCACCTCCGAGGGAGGAGGAGGAATCCGAGTTTGCCAGGGAATATAGGACCAGGATGGCTCTATTCTCACCCGCCCGAGCGGAGCGGATGGCAGACCGGGTCTACAACGATGTACAGGCGTACCTCATGCTGCGAACGACGCAGAGGAACCAACAAGCTGCGGGATTGTTCCCACAGCCAGAAGGACAGCTACAGAACACCAATTCCTTGGAGTTACAAATTGAGGGCAACGTTAGCACTCGTGCAGCGCCCCTGGCAGCAGAGGTATCCAGCGACTTGGAGCAGACAAGTATGGAAGACTCTGACGCTGAAGATGATTTTATGGCCAAGGTGAGGCAGCAAGTGGCCCAGTATGGGGGTTATATATCCATGGACACATTCCAGGGGATCTGGAACCAGGTCATGGCTGAGCAAAACTCAAAGATGGACGAAGAGTATGATGAGCAGGAAGAGTGGTACAGCAGCAGAGTAGAGGCTGCATCCGAGGAGGTTAGCCGCCCCCCCCTGAGGCGGCTGGAAGAACCCGAAGTAGGGGTCCTCATAGATTGGTCCTGTGAGGAACCACAACAGGCAGGTGGAGATGGGACCGAGGTCTCTCTACCAGCCCTACAGGGATGCTGGGCAGTCGGCCCAGATCCCCAGCGGCAGTGTATAACCCAGGGAGCTGATGGTGTCGTCCATCCTCCCCAGCGGCAGAGTAAGTCCCAGGGAGCTAAAGGTGTCGTCCTTCCTCCCCAGCGGCAGATTGTATCACAGGGAGCTGAAGGTGTCGTCCTTCCTCCCCAGCGGCAGTGTGTCCCCCAGGGAGATGAAGGTGTCGTCCTTCCTCCCCAGCGGCAGGCTGAGTTACAGGGGGCAGAGGTTGTTGTTCCTGCCCCCCAGCAGAAAAGTGATATGCCAGGAAGGCAGTGTGAAGTAAAGGGAGAGGAGAGCAGCGTCCTCCCTCCCCAGCGGCAGTGTGTGTCTCCGGGAGCTGATGGTGTCGTCCATCCTCCCCAGCGGCAGGCTGAGTTACAGGGGGCAGAGGTTGTTGTTCCTGCCCCCCAGCAGCAAAGTGATGTGCCAGGAAGGCAGTGTGAAGTGAAGGGAGAGGAGAGCAGCGTCCTCCCTCCCCAGCGGCAGTGTGTACCCCAGGGAGATGAAGGTGTCGTCCTTCCTCCCCAGCAGCAAAGTGATGTGCCAGGAAGGCAGTGTGAAGCGAAGGGAGAGGAGAGCAGCGTCCTCCCTCCCCAGCGGCAGTGTGTACCCCAGGGAGATGAAGGTGTCATCCTTCCTCCCCAGCGGCAGTGGGTACCCCAGGGAGCAGAAGGTGCCATCCTTTCTCCCCAGCGGCAGTTTGCCATCCAGAGAGAGGAGCTTGTTACACCCTCTCTCCCACGGCAACCTAACCCACCAAGGGGAGCTGTTAAGCCCCACAGCTGTGCAGATGGGACCGTAGTCTCTGCACTTACAGCACAAGGGATAGGGACGGTCGGTCCTGTTCCCCAGCCTCAGGGTGATGGATCCAAAGGGGAGACAGTCGGTCTCCCCCTCCGGCAGTCGAGCTGTGCACCTAAAGGGGAGACAGTCAGTCTCCAGCAACCAGGCGCCCACCAGACTACTCCCGTGGTAGTGCTGGCAACCGGACAGAGTACCGCTGGTCTCTGCCCCCTCAGCAACCCACCAAGGCAGCCTACCAGTCTCCCACCCAGCAGCGGTGAAACACCAGAACCTGGACAAAATTCTTCCTCACCCAGATGTAGTAACCGGTTAGTGTGGGTGGGCTGCTCTGTTATTTCTGTTTTGTGGGTGGGTTGCTGGACTAACCAGGGCACTGACCGGCAGAAAGTCAGGTACCCTGTTAGTCTAATTGGCAAAGGGGAGAAATGTGGCGGAACCTACCTCGCCACTGGACATTGGAGGGGCCTGGCTGCCTGCCTCTTACCTGCTGACTATGGCCCCTGGAAAATTGGTACAGTTAAAGATTTATATTTGGGCATATTGTACTGTATATTGCTGCTACTGGCCCTTTTAACAGCATCTATGGACACATTGGGACTTTTGGGACTACTGTCCCTTTAAGACTGTGAAGCATGTTCTAGTGTGCTGCCTGTAATATTGTATATGTATTCATGTGTTAAGTTTGACCTGGGTGATATGTATGCAGCATTCATCTGATTGTTCGGTAGAATCACTCCATTCATTATATTGAGTGAAACTACCGAACAACCAGACCACCCAGGAATAAGTGTGCCTCCAATTACAGTTTGCAACAATGTTGCAAACGGGTAATTGGCAATCAGTGTGATGTATTCTTTGTCCTCTGGGTGGCCGCCATTCGGGAAAACAAACACGTGGCGGCGGCCATCTTAAACTACCGAACAGCGGTGTTTTGCCGTCGAGTGTCTGGAACTAAAATCGGACACTTGACTAGGCAAGCACCGCTGAGACCTCCAGACTTCCAGGATTTCGTATAGAAACTACCGAATGGCCCGCCGTTCGGTAGAAAGAACCCCTCAAACAAGGGAATTCATTCAAACCCTCTCCAGGCTCTATAACACAGGCAATTCGCCTGTTTTCATTCCCTTGTTTGTGACCGACCGCAGGGCCAAAATGCATGGAACTGTTTTCGGATACTTTACCCATGCGGTCGGTCAAAACTTTGCCTGCTCATAACTCCCGAACCCCTGGTCCGATCTGGGTGATTTTTGAGTATGTTGCTCACCCAGATCATGGCTATCAGGGGATACCTGTTTTAGGGGTGTATCATATGTATTTGGGGTACATCCAGGAATTGGGGAAAAGCGTGTACTGTATAATTGGGTTAAGTGTTAATCTAAGGGGAGGAAGTGTGTGGGAGGTACATCCATGTGATTGGTCAATTTCATCCTCCCCCTGGGAGTGTCCTGTATGTACCTGTTTGTGAATAAAAGCCGGGCTGGATGAGCCAGTCCAGAGTCTTGCTTAACCCTCAAAGCGATGTGTCGTCTCGGTCTTTGGGGGAATGGGATTGTATGCTGACTGCCAAGAGTGTAAGCCGATGTCTGCTTTTCTTGTTCAGCTGTTCCAGTGTTTGTGTGGTTCCAGTCGGGAGAATGGTGTTTGCAGTAGCTGCCTGTGCATCTGGAAAGGGGATTATCGCCTAAACTGGGTTTTATCCTCTTGTAAGTGAAACGGTCCGTTACACCCATTAACTGAACCAAGTGGAAAATAGCAATAAACAAAATCTTTTAACTAAGTCTGGGGACACCGTCTTAAAGGGGCATTGTCACACAACGCCTCAATATGTCCCCAGACGGTTCTTAAAGGGCCAGCAGCAGCACAAAATATAAATCCATTAGCCCAAATAATGTTTTTAAAGGGCCCAATCTCCCAGGGGCCATAGTCATGCGGAAGGAGGCTGGCAATCAGGTTCTTCCAACAGCCAGGGAAAAAGGGCAGCTTGTCACCTTACCATCCAGTGACAAAAGGCGTTTTGTCACACATATTACGTTGAGTGATTGGAATGCCCACTGTAACTAGTCAGGATTAACAGTTGCTCTAGATAGAAGTCGCTAGCCCAGGATATGTATTGGATGTCTAAAATCGTTGATCAGCCCCTTGATAGAGAGGGGTCGGTGAATCAAATGCATAAATCTGTGCGTATTATCTGCTCATTGTGGAATGCGCACAAAACCAGTCTGGTCATAAGGCAAAAAGTTAGGTCAAATGTTTGCCAACCTATTAGGTTTAAGTTTTACATACATTTTAGTGTAAGAATTTAGTAGAGAAATTAGTTGAAAATTGTGGCGAGCAGTTAGCTGCTTCTCTATAGCTGTGGCTATAAGTGCCTGTGATGTGGGATTATTTAAAAAACCTTATTGTATTTGTATTCAATTATTGCACTAACTCCATTTTAACTTTATACTGTGACAATCCTCCATTTTTTCCCCCTAACCTGACTTCTTCAATCCTCCATTTTGTCCTCATAACCTAACTTGTTCATTTTAAAATCACCTTACATGACAGAATTTCCCAGCACATCTAATACAATAGAACAAAGACTGTATTTTCTATAAAGATATGATTAACACAGGAATTGCTGACTTTTCCTTAGATTTGCAACAAAGTATAATTTGAAGGCCATGCGAACACAGTAGTAATGAAATGTTCTATTCATAAGAGACCTTGCACCTGGCCACGAGGCCTGAGATCACCGACCGTGTAAAATGACGCTCAAGACCCCTTGTCCCCCACCCGTGTCCAGAACAATCCCACCTCTTGGTGGGTGGACACGGGATTAACCACTTAGTCTTTTGAGCCAATTAATAATATTGATAGGTGGACACTAATCCCGACACTTGACAATTAATCCAATTAATGATGTTTATTTACTGATATTCTAATAAGCAATGATGACGTAAAATGTCTCTTAAAAGGACCTGCGTGTCCGCTTTTTAATCACTTGCCAATAAATTTTCTCGAAGTTATTTTAACCTGAACCTTGTGTGTCAGACTTAATTACTTCAGCGTATATACGCAATTTATTTTATTGATTTGGACAGGAACAGATAGACATTTAAACATTTTGGTTTACTGCAAAAAGTACCATAACACCTGAAACATCTATTAAGGAAGAGATCCATTCTGATAATTACTTTGAAACAATTTGGTTAAATAAGGAGTCAAGATTGTAGAAAAAGTTAGATTAATATAGATTAGGCAGTCCATCAGGGCCTGGAGACTTACACAAGGGCAATCTGTATTGTTGAAATTAAATAGTTTTTGTTTACTGTAGACAACTGTGGTGACTGTACAGGGTCTACAAATGTTTGAATGATGTAACGAGATTGTCTGTATAGAATACTCCTGTCACAGATTATACAGTTTGGACTAATAATATTAACTTTTTTCAGGGGGGTCAACAAATGTACCTCTGATGAGGGAATGTTAAAAGGTTATTCTAGTCTGGGATGTTCTTTTCTTTAATTTGGCAGCCAATATTCCACCTGTGCAGTCACGATCAGATTAATATTTTTTTAATTCTATAAAGGATAATTTTAATAAATCTGATATACCTTATTTCATTTAAAGTGAGGGAAAAGTATTTGATCCCCTGCTGATTTTGAACATTTGTCCACTGACAAAGAAATGATGAGTCTATAAATTTAATGGATGGTGCAGTTCCAGAGAATCTGCAATTTTTACATTGCAGCACTAAATCTGCCTCCAGTAGCTGTTTATCAGACAGACACTGGAGTCACTTCCTGGCTGCTAATGGACCTTTGGTCTGGTAACTGAGGACACCAAGCATCAGCTATTACGCCATAGGAAAACAGTGATTCAATAACGTAAGTAAATAAAGGGTTTTTAAACCATTATTCACGTTGGTGGAATGGGGTGCGCAAGGGAGGGGGAGGCATAGGGAGCTATAGTGCCTGGCACTTATAGTATCCCTTTAAATTAAATGGTTACACATAATTTAGGAAAGATAGAAAAAAAGATATGTCAACGATGAGCTACAGTCAAATATTAAGCAAGTACAAGGACAGAAACAAGTACAGAAGGTGCCTGAAGCCTGAGAGAGACTAAGCAAGCTATAGGAGCTTCCAAATCACACACAGAAGAGATAATAGCACAGTCAGTAAAATAAGGGGACAAAACATTTTTTAAGATACATAAATGAGAAAAGGAATGTAAAACAAAGATTAGTTAGATTAAAGGAATGTATGTAGAAGAGGATAAAGGTCTGCCTCAATAAAAAAAAATTGTTCTGTATTTACAGATGAAAATGAAGAAAAGGGACCTCAGTTAGGAAAAACGTGAATTTACAGAGGAAGAGGTTCTATTTCAACTGTCAAAAGTAAAAACAAATAAGTCAATGGGGTCTGGTGGAATACACCCAAAGTTATTAAAACAAACTTAGTGGTGTACTAGCAAAACCATTAACAGATTTATTTAACCAATCATTGTTAACAGGAGTAGTCCCAGAAGATTGGAAGTTTACGAATATTGTGCCCATTCTCAAGAAAGGTAGTAGGGAGGAGCCCAGCAACTATAGGCAGGTACGCCTTACTTCAGAAGTGGGGAAAGTAATGGAAACCATGTTAAAGGATAGGATTGTTGAACATCTAAAATCACATGGATTTCAAGATGAGAGACAACATGGGTTTACTTCAGGGAGATCATGCCAAACTCAGGGCCGGATTGACATAGGGGCTGATGGAGCTGCAGCTCCAGGCCCAAGCCCATAGAATAGGCCCATTGATAAAAAAAAATTAATAAACACAACATTTTTTTAAACACTACTCTTAGGGTTACCAGGTACTTCTCAGGTATTTCTTAGGGTTGCCAGGTATTTCTCAGAAATATTTCTCAGGTATTTGAGGCTGCCAACTGGTGCCGGTATTGCTGTAATACCGGCAATACAAATGTCAGTCTCAGTATAAACAGAGATTACTCTGCAATACCAGCACTGGCCAGTAGGGGTAGCTGTTTGTGTGGAGAGAGGCAGGGGTAAGAAGATACAGCATCTCCCTCCCTGACTCTCTCTACTCACTGATTCGCTGGGGAGACGCTCTGCACAGAGAGTCCAGAAAGCAGCTTCGAGCCTGCAGAGACAGCCAAAGCTCAGGCAGGTGAGGGATGGGGGAAAGGCTGCAGGGTGACATGGGGACACAGACAATAGGGGACACTGGGAGACATAGGGACACTTGGGAACACTGAGATACAAGGGGTTACTAGGAGACCTGGGGACACAAACACTAGGGGAACATGGGAGACATGGGGATGGTGAGAGACCTGGGGACACAGGGAGACATAGGGACACTGAGACACTAGGGAGCATTTGGAGACACTGAGACACTAGGGGAAACTGAGACATGGGGACAGTGAGACCCCATGTATCCCAGTGGCCCCTAGTCTCTCAGTGTCCCCATGTCTCCCAGCCAGTGGCCCTGATGTCTCTCAGTGTCCATAGTGTGCCAGTGTCCCTAGTGTCTCAGTGTTTCCTAGTCTCCCAAAGTCCCCTAGTCTCCCAGTATCTCAGTGTCCCAATGTCTCCCAGTGTCCCATTGTCTCCCAGTGTCTCAGTGTCCCCTAGTATAAAATAAAAAAAATCTCACTGTAATAGATTTAAGCAGGTTTATTGGATACCGTAACATTTTGACCTGTACCCAGGTCTTTATCAAGTCTCCAGTGTACCCCATATATCACAGTGTCCCCTATGTATCACAGTGTCTCAGTGCCCCATGTCTCAGTGTCTCCTCATGTCTCAAAGTCACCCACTGTCTCCATGTCTCCCCAGGTCTCCCAGTGTTCCCTAGTAGCTCAGTGTCCCCATGTCTCCCAGTGTCCCAATGTCTCTCAATGTCCCCTGGTGTCCTAGTGACATGGGGACACAGGCACTAAGGGACTGGGAGACATGGGGACACAGACATGTCCCCTTTTTGGGTATGTTTGCCCCTTTTGGCAGTTCTGGTTATGTGATTTGAGTCAGTGGCCCACCCTTTTACCCCATCCATAGACTTCCCGCTTTACTGGACACTGCTGTTAGGGGGTATGGATTTACTTGAAAGATGAAAGCATGAGATTAGCATAGGGTATGTGTTTTCTAATAGCTGCATCCTATGAGTTTCTCTCTAGCACCACCTCCATCAGATACATGACACTTGGGAGGTAGGACTGTTTTAGTATTTTTGGTCAATAAGATTTGGTAATTAGGCCCATCATAATTGTCAGCACCAGGTCCACTGGGCTCTTATTCTGGCCCTGGCCAAACTAATCTTATTGATTTTTTAAATGGGCAACTAAACTAATAGATCAGGGTGGTGCAGTAAACATTGCTTAACTAGATTTCAATAAGGCTTTTGACATTGTTGCACATAGAAGGCTTATCAATAAACTGCAATCTTTACATTTGGATTCCAATATTGTTGAATGTGTAAGACAGTGGCTGAGTGTCAGACAACAGAGGGTTGTAGTCAATGGAGTATATTTGAAGTATGCTCTTTTCACCAGTGGGGTACCTCAAGGATCTGTACTTGGACCCATTCTCTTTAATATTTTTATTAGTGATATTGCAGAATGTCTTGATGGTAAGGTATTGTATTTTTCACTCCATAAGATGCACCACACCATAAGACGCACCTAGTTTTTAGAGGAGTAAACCCAGAAAAAAAAATATTCTGAACAAACTGTCCCATAGTGTTTCTTACTATGGGAAAGTTTGTTCAGAATATTTTTTTTTTCTCCCCTGTCCCATAGTGTTCCTTACCACCCACTCCCCTCCCCTGTCCCATGATGATCTTTAAACCCCCCTCCCCTATCCCATAGTGATTTTTAACCCCCCTTCCTCTGTCCCATAGTGATTTTTAACCCCTCCTCCCCTGTCCAATAGTGTTCTCCCCCCCTCCCCTTGTCCAATAGTGTTCTCATCCCATAGTGTTTCCCCCCTCCCCTCATCCCATAGTGTTCCCCCTCCCATAGTGTTCTCCCCCCCTTGTCCCATAGTGCACTTTCCCTCCCATAGTGTCTACCCCCCCCTCCCCTTGTCCCATAGTGTCCCAAAATTACTTACCTGTCTTGTAGCGCGGGCCAGCTTAACAGTGCGCACCACGGTACAGGAACGTCAATTTCAGGTTCTGGTTTCCGGCGGGACTGAAAGGAAGTGTGCACACAGGTAAGTAAAGCTTCATATTCGCTCCATAAAATGCACAGACATTTCCACTCACTTTTGAGGGGAAAAAAGTGCGTCATATGGAGCGAAAAATACGGTATGTCTTTTTGCTTATGACACTAAGATATGTTGCAGGGTTGTGTTCCAGGAGGGATAACCCAAATGGCAAATGATTTAGGTAAACTAGAAAAATGGTTAGCGTTGTGGCAGCTGACATTTAATGTAGATAGGTGCAAGATAATGCATCTTGGACGTAAAAACCCAAGAACAGAGTACAGAATATTTGATAGAGTCCTAACCTCAACATCTGAGGAAAGAGATTTAGGGGTAATTATTTCAGATGACTTAAAGGTAGGCAGACAATGTAATAGAGCAGCAGAAAATGCTAGCAGAATTCTTGGTTGTATAGGGAGAGGTATTAGGAGTAGAAAGAGGGATGAGTTTATGCCATTGTACAGAACACTGGTGAGAACTCACTTGGAGTATTGTACGCAGTGCTGGAGACCGTATCTCCAGAAGAATATTTATACTTTAGAGAGAGTTCAGAGAAGGGCTACTAAACTGGTTCATGGATTGCAGGATAAAACTTACAGGATAAGGTTAAAAGATCTTAACATGTACAGCTTGGAGATAAGACGAGACGGGCCGATATGATAGAAACATTTAAATACATAAAGGGAATCAACACAATAAAGGAGGAAACTATATTGAAAAGAAGAAAAACAACCACAACAAGAGGTCTTAAATTGGGCAGACTAGATGGGCCGAATGGTTCTTTTCTTCCATCACATTCTATGTTTCTATGGAATATGATGAGGAAAATGTTAAAGCTTTATGGGTAAATATCTGCTTTGGGCAAAAGAAAGGAAATCTGTTATTGGTTTCGATATGTTATAAACAGCTGTTTGGGAGCAATTTGGGAAAGCATCATATATGAGTAAAATTATAGGAGATTTTATTTATCCAGACGTAAATTGGGATAGAGGGACTAGCAGTTCAGCAAGGGGAATCATGATTTTGAGCCTGTTAAATTACACCTTCAGGTCATAACTGGTACAAGCACAAACTTGAAAGGAAGCTTGTGGATCTGGTTATAACAAACAGTTAACCTTGTGACAAATATTCAAGTAGGGGAGCACTTGGGAAACAGTGATCACAATATAGTGCCTTTTGAAATAAACTCAAAAATGTAAATGCACAAAAAGGCCTATTTCCACTATAATTAATCAGGTTCATTAAGAGGCATCAAGGATACGATAATACCAGGCTTTTATTGAATGTGATCAGTCATCTTAATAACACTGCCTTTGATAGGCTTAACTACAAGAAGAAAAAAAGCTAGATTTCACTTTCCAATATAATTCATAAATGCTACATTCGTGTTGTATTCTATGCTGACAGCAAGTGTTTCGATTGTTGGCTTTATATCCTTACCCTTCCCTATAAACAATGAGATGAGACAGGGTTGCCCTCTGTCTCCTCTCTTATTTATTATATATTTTGAGCCTCTGGAGCAACAAATAAGAGCTTCCAGAGACATTCGTATGGTTTGCATTAATGGTCACACTCACATGCTGTCATTATTTGCGGATGACATACACTTAAAGGTTACTCATCCTGAGATATCAATGCCCAACTTAATGACACTCTTAACCTCTTTTGGCCTAGAGTCATATTTTATATATTTAAAAACAAACAAGGCTTAAGCTCTCCCTATTAATATGCCACAACATAGAATAGACAATATGTGCAAGTGCTTTATTTGACTAGAGGACAGAGTACGTGGTCTATCTGCAAGTGAGAGAATCCAAAACTATTGCAGCTCTATATGGACATAATCAACTAGAAATTTGAGGCCTGAGTTGAACAGTTGGATAGGGATGAGATTGTCTTGGGCAGGGCGAATAAACACAATTAAGATGGTGCAGCTTCCTAAATTGCTCTATATCTATTCCGATTTCAAAGAACTTTTGTGTCACAATTCAAAGAATATTCTCCATGTTCATTTGGGGGAAATAAGGAATGAGTAGCAAAAGTAATGATGAAGTGCCCACTAATGGAGGGGGGGTATGGGTATTTACCTAGTAGCAGATCATAATAAGGTAGCAGCAGAGATGTCGCAAACATAAAATTTTCCGTTCGCGAACGGCGAACGCGAACTTCCGCAAATGTTCGCGAACGCGCGAACCCGGCGAACCGCCATAGACTTCAATAGGCAGGCGAATTTTAAAACCCACAGGGACTCTTTCTGGCCACAATAGTGATGGAAAAGTTGTTTCAAGGGGACTAACACCTGGACTGCGGCATGCCGGAGGGGGATGCATGGAAAATTACATAGTTGATGCAGAGTCTGGTTTTAATCCATTAAGGGCATAAATCACTTAACATTTCTAAATTTTTTGGAATAACGTGCTTTAAAACATCAGGTATGATGTTGTATCGATCAGGTAGTGTAAGGGTTACGCCCGCTTCACAGTGACAGACCAAACTCCCCGTTTAACGCACCGCAAACAACCGCAAACAGTCCATTTGCGCAACCGCAAACTCCCCATTTGAACAAGGTTGGATACCAAGCTAGTCATGTCCCGTTACTTGTCCTCACTGATGTCATTGAAGGTCTTTTCCTCCACCCAGCCACGTACAACACCAAGGGTCTCCGAAAGGTGACAACAAGCCCCCTGGGACACTTGCTGTGTTTGGTCTTCCACCTCCTCAAAGCCACCTTCCTCCTCTGACTCCTCTTCTTCAGACTCCTCTCTCTGCGTTGCCTCTCTCTGCATTATTATAAGGTGTGTTAAGTAGTACTATTCCTATCAGTTTAATCCCTGTTACGTCCCCTATCAGGGGACGTGTATATGGCATCGATTTTAGGAACCGGGAGATGGAAAAAGATGCCTGGTCGGTCCTCCTACTTCAAATTTGGGGCACTGCGCGTGCAATCTAAAGTGCCACCAGATAGAAGTGGTGTGTTAAGTAGTACTATTCTTATCAGTTTAATCCCTGTTACGTACCCCTCATCAGGACTTTTTTAGTCGAATGTATCGCCCACTGTCAGTCCCTTCAGGATCCATCCCTCATTCATCTTAATAAAGGTGAGGTAATCTAGACTTTTTTGACCTAGGCAACTCAGCAAAGGAAGCAGCAGCGGGTACAACATCATCATCATCACACCGTACGTCCATGTGTGTAATGCTGCCTAACTGAGACATATCCCTGTTATCTACATCCTCTGGCAATAATGTTGCGCATCACTCATTTCTTCCAACTGATGTGTAAATAACTCCTCTGACAGATCAAGTGAAGCGGCTGTGGTGCTAGTGTTGGTGGTGGCGGCAGGCGGGCGAGTGGTAACTTGAGAGGTGCCCGAAGCTAAGCTGGGGGAGGATGGTGCGTCAAGGTTCCGAGCGGAAGCTGTAGAAGATTGGGTGTAGTGTGTTAGCCAGTCAACTATGTCCTCAGAACTTTTCGAGTTCAGGGTACGTGGCCTCTGAACACTGGGCATTATTCTAGGGCCAAAGGGAATCACAGCACAACGACCACGACGGCCCCTGCGGGGTGGTCTGCCTCTGCCTGTCATTTTTTTTTTCGATTACTGGTACTATGCGTGCAAGCTACTGTGACAACATATATGAGTGGCACTGTGCACTGGCAGAAGTTGGCAGAGTAGACGCTGTAGGCCTGACACACACGCTTGCAGACAACTAACTGCTATTCAATCTATTACAATCAAATTTTTTTTTTTTTTTTTTTTAATGTACACTACTGTTACACCAGATATGAGTTGCACTGGTGTGACACTGTGCCCTGGCAGACCCTGAAACGCACACGTGTGAAGGAAACTGACTGCTATTATATCACAGTCAAAAAAGTTTTGTTTTTTTTAAATGTAAGCTATTGTGACACCAGATATGAGTGGTGGCACTGAGCAAGTGGGCACAGTATACGCTGTGAGCCTGACACACACGCTGGCAGGCAGGCAACTGCAATTAGATTACACAGGAAAAAAAAAAAGCGGACTGATGTTCTAGCCCTAAAAAGGGCTTTTTGGGGTGCTGTCCTTACAGCAGAGATCAGATGAGTCCTACAGGACTGTAGTGGACACTGAATACACTAGCCTAGCTATCGATTTCCCTAATAAATCAGCAGCAGCTACACTGTCCCTCCTCTCACTAAGAATGCAGCTTCCGGGGGACAGGGCCTAGCTGTCATGGAGGAAAGACGCACTTCGTGTGAGCTCCCTCAATATCTCACTTTAAGCAGCTATCAACAAGCGAATTTCACCCCAGAAGGGGATGACCCAGCAATGTTGCTCCTACCTGACCGACCCAACATGCTTAATAGCGGTCAGCAACTCGACAGAGTCTTACTTACCTCCGCGTGGCAAGTGTGGCCTGGTGCTCACCGGGCGGGAGAAGCGGCCGATCTCCCGATCCTGGGATGCCCAGGAGCAGCTACTTCCCGGCAGGAGCTCCGTTACCCCCCCCTCGGACCGGTGGGGGTTATCCTGGTCCACCCCTGAGAGGCTGTCTGGAGCTAATGGACGCACAGAGCACAGCCGCCCAGGCTGACATACTCATCTGCGACTCTCCCAATATGGCGGAAGCCGCGTGTCCTCCTGGTACCAGCAAAGCATGGCAGGATATTGAGTCTAAGCTGGACAGACTCTTTAATCAATTTTGGAAGCAAATAAAAAGCAGGAAGCCCCAACAAGCTTCACCACAGCCCCAACAAGCTCCACCACAGCTAAGCGAAGCAGTCCCCATTAAAATCCACCAACGCAAAAGGCGTCGAAGATGGGACCGGAGGCTCAAACAGAAATGCAGAGCCTGCCCCACGTCAAGCACTCGCCTCCAACTTAAGCCACCACAATCCCGCACCGGACATGAAGCACCACCGGGACAGATCCGACCACCCGACAAAACAAGCTTCCACCACCTCAAACCGTGAACCCGGCACTCAGCCAGAGACTTGCCTTTGTTGTTCCAGATATCAGGGACTCCCAGGGTCTGCACCTGGCGCCCAGAAGGGATCGGATGAGCACAAGCAGTAAACAGCAGCCTGCCAAGCATGTCCCACTATAGCCGATCCTCCACACCTTGCCTTTCATCACATGAACTGCTCTCTGCACATTAACTAATCGTAAAGTAGCAAGCGTTTAAACATGTCATTATTTAACCTCCTAAAGAGTTTATTGTCGTAGTTCCTTACATGCCTTTACCTTAACCGTTCATGTATTATGTTATTCACTAGTCTCATCTCATGGGGCGACTCACACTTGATTTATAACTAGTGGTGGAGCTGCTGATATAAATACACAGTTGATAACATGCAAGCTACACCCTAAACATGACAGCCATCTTTCACAACAATGTACTGCTTTATACTCATGCCCTCAGTGCAACTAGCCATGATATACGCACGTTCAGCCTAGCATGCTCAAATATAACACACTTCTGTCTAAAAAAAAAAAAATGCAGCTTCCGAATGAATCTAAAATGGATGCTGCCCAGGAGGTGGGAGGGTCTGCTGCTGATTGGCTGGAATGTGTCTGCTGACTGTGAGGTACAGGGTCAAAGTTTACTCATTGATGACGAATAGGGGGCGAACCGAACATCGCATATGTTCGCCATCCGTGGCGAACTCGAACAAGCTATGTTCACCAGGAACTATTCGCCAGCGAACTGTTCGGGACATCTCTAGGTAGCAGTCCTAGCTCATACTATAAATCTACATGCACCTAGCAGAAAGATTGGTTGGGTAACAGTTGGGTAGACAGCTTTTGAGAGGGGCATTGATATCATACTTGTGGTCTCCACCTCACTTATCAAACAAATTAGCCCAGTTTTTAGCAAGAATGCTACTCTGGCCGCCTTGTCATCTAAGTCCCCCCAAGCTGCATACACACTCTTGGGAACAACATGGTATTGTACGAATATCACAACTACTTGCTGGGAGCTCAATTATCCTGTTTTCAGACCTCCAGACCACATTCGACTTACCCCCGAAGGTATCTGTTTTCATATCTACAATTAAGAGTATACTCAAAGATGCTGATATAAAAGGAAAAGATGACCCGATGTTCACAAAAACACTACATAATTTAGCCACTATTTGCTGAGAGGCAAACCCAAATTATTGCCCCAATGTTACAAAGCACAAATAGATACCATGGGATCTAAGCCGCTATCTACATGTCTCAATGGGAAATGGAAAGTGCGGAAGTTGTATCAGAGGAGAGATAAATTCAAAATCGAAATGCTTTAAAAATTGTGACTAACTGAAGCACACCGTAAATTGCTATACCACTTGTACATCACACCAGCAAAATCTATAAATCAGTCTCTGGCCTCTGCTAGAGGTGCAATACCAGTAAAAGGTCTATGTTTTTATGTATGTGTGTATTTGTCCTCTCTGGGAGAGTGTGGTATCTCTGGTGCCTAAAATTTACATATGGGGATTTACATTTGGTTAGAATACCATTTTATGAAAAGATCCTGATATCACACATTGCTCTTGCAGACTGAGCCCTTATTGCTTTGAACTGGATGTTGTCTGTTTGCCTGAGTAAAACACACTTACTAGATAAAATTAGACTTAATTATGCTTAATTACGCTTATGAACTATGTTGTCAGTATCTATGGTGCAATACTCTTAAATTTCTACGATATGTAGACCATGGAATGTACATTCCTTATATCTCCCTAGTCATGAAGCAGGAGTTGTGAGTTCACAGGTTGGAGACTGTGCCACTTGGAGAAGAGGGGTCCTTTCCAATGGCTCGGGTACTGACCATAAGAGATCACAAAGTAGTGCACCATGCTGACAGTAACACGGAGCTACACGGCAGGAGTTTTGTTAAATATTTTTTTTGTTATTTTATTTTATTTTGTTATTGGTTGGCATCAGGATACAGTATCATTGAAAAATTAACAAGGTTTTCTGTAGACAATGAGCATCGACATACACCAGAGTGGTGACAGAATAAGATGTTTTAAAGGAAAATAAAAAACACCACACACAATATAGGGTAATGCACCTCCCTGATGGCAGCAGGCCATTTTCGAGTTCGAAATACAGGCTTTCTTAAAACCTCTACAGGGTTATTATTTGTTTTGTATAATGATATCTGACAGTACTGATTACAAGGAATACTGAACACCCTCGGGTCTGTTATATGTAAAATATTTTTTACTCTGTATTATGATGCTGTTTTTGTTTATATATTTGAAAATGACAATAAACTTCTATTGTGAAAAAAGGCCAATTTCAATAAGATTAGGGCAGCTTTACAACATATTGACTAGCATAAACTCTTTAGTGACAAAAAAACACTTGGGATAAATGAAATATCTTCAAACAAATATTAAAAAGGTACACTTTTCAATATGTACCGTTGGGTAATAAATATAAAAGAAACACATTGACACCAAAGTAGCTTAGTGAGATGGTAAAGCAATAAATTAAAAATAAGAAAAGGGCATTTAAAGTATTTAAATCAGGTGTTTTTTGTAATGTTATTTGGGGAATGTCTTGTGTTATCCCCTGTCTGGCAGTAGGACAGGTGCAGTGCCACCTGTTGGTACCAACAATTATGTTTACTACCTAAATAGAAAGGGTAGTTAATTTGTATATTCAGGTAGATTTAAATATAATGTATACTGTAAATTTAGTGGCGAATAGTTCCCGGCGAACATAGCGTGTTCGCGTTCGCCGCCGCGGACGAACACATGGGCGGTTAGATCCGCCCCCTATTCATCATCATTGAGCAAACTTTGACCCTGTGCCTCACGGTCAGCAGACACATTCCAGCAAATTAGCAGCAGACCCTCCCTTCCACACCCTCCCACCTCCCTCTCAGCATCCATTTTAGATTCATTCTGAAGCTGCATGCTTAGTGAGAGGAGGGAAAGTGTAGCTGCTGCTGATTAGATAGGGAAATTGATAACTAGGCTAGGGTGTTCAGTGTCCACTACAGTCCTGAAGGATTCATCTGATCTCTGCTGTAAGAACAGCACCCCAAAAAGCACTTTTTAGGGCTAGAACATCAGTCTGCTTTTTTTTTTTCTGTGTAATGTAATTGCAGTTGCCTGCCTGCCAGCTTCTGTGTCAGGCTCACAGTGCATACTGTGCCCATTTGCCCAGTGCCACCACTCACTCACTGGTGTCACAATAGCTTAAGCTTGACATTTAAAAAGAAAAAAATGTTTTTCACTGTAATAAATTGAATAGCAGTTAGTTGTCTGCCAGCTTCTGTGTCAGGCTCAGTGGATACTGTGCCCATTTGCCCAGTGCCACCACTCATATCTGGTTTCACAATAGCTTATGCTTGACATTTAAAAATATTTTTTTTTTCACTGTAAGAGATTGAATAGCAGTTAGTTGC
This sequence comes from Pelobates fuscus, assembly GCF_036172605.1. Taxonomy (NCBI): domain Eukaryota; kingdom Metazoa; phylum Chordata; class Amphibia; order Anura; family Pelobatidae; genus Pelobates; species Pelobates fuscus. The sequence continues at coordinate 149,305,053 of NC_086323.1, forward strand.
CTGCCAGCTTCTGTGTCAGGCACACAGTGGATACTGTGCCCATTTGCCCAGTCAGTGCCACCACTCATATCTGGTGTCTCTATAGCGTGCTTTAACAAAGAAAAAAAGTTTTCCAGTGTAAGCTAATAGCAGTCAGTGTCCTTAAAGCGGGTGTGTCAGGCCTTCAGCGTGTGCCCTGCAGACCCCTGGCAGTGTACTTTGACAGTTGCCACTCATATCTGGTGTCTCTATAGCGTGCTTTTACAAACAAAAAAAGTTTTCCAGTGTAAGCTAATAGCAGTCAGTGTCCTTAAAGCGGGTGTGTCAGGCCTTCAGCGTGTGCCCTGCAGACCCCTGGCAGTGTACTTTGACAGTTGCCACTCATATCTGGTGTCTCTATAGCATGCTTTTACAAAGAAAAACAGTTTTCCAGTGTAAGCTAATAGCAGTCAGTGTCCTTAAAGCGGGTGTGTCAGGCCTTCAGCGTGTGCTCTGCAGACCTCTGCCAGTGCACATTGCCACTCATATCTGGTGTCACAATAGCGTGCATTTAAAACCAAAAAACTTTTTTCACTGTTATAGATTGAATAGCAGTTAGTTGTCTTCAAGCGGGTGTGTCAGGCCTACAGTGTGTGCTCTGCAGACCTCTGCCATTGCACATTGCCACTCATATCTGGTCTCACAGTAGCTTGCACGCATAGTACCACTAATCCCCCCCAAAATGACAGGCAGAGGCAGGCCACCCCGCAGGGGCCATCATGGTCGTGGTGCTGTGATTCCCTTTGGCCCTAGAATAATGCCCAGTTTTCAGAGGCCACGTACCCTGAACTTGAAAAGTTCTGAGGACATAGTTGACTGGCTAACACAGGACACCCAATCTTCTACAGCTTCCGCTCGGAACCTTGACGCACCATCCTCCTCCAGCTTAGCTTCAGGCACCTCTCAAGATACCACTCACCCGCCTGCTGCCACCGCCAAAACTAGCACCACAGCCGCTTTACTTGGTATGTCAGAGGAGTTATTCACACATCCGTTTGAAGAAACGAGTGATGCGCAACCATTATTGCCAGAGGATGTAGATAACAGGGATATGTCTCAGGCAGGCAGCATTACACACATGGATGAATTTGTACCCGCTGCTGCTTCCTTTGCTGAGTTGTCAGATACAAGTGAAGCGGTTGATGATGACGATGCTGTCGGGCTGACCCCGGATGCCGATGCATGCTGTCTGATTGTGTCACTTGCTCCTTGCGACGACCTCCCCCTGCTTCCAACTCGTCTCCTCCTCCTCCTCTCTGTCTCCCCATCTGAACTTTCGCCCTGTTCTTGGATGTCACGTGGGTTCCCGATCGGCAAGAAGAAGAACAGGGCGATGGGGAGACAGAGAGGAGGAGGAGGAGAAAGGTTGGAAGCAGGGGAAGGTAGTCGCAAGGAGCTAGTGACACAGTCAGACAGCATGCATCGGCATCCGGGGTCAGCCCGACAGCACACCATTCAACGCATGCTGTGTCCACCACCAGAATGCCGTCATTGCAGAGCTCAGCAGTGTGGAATTTTTTTTGTGTGTCTGCCTCTGACAACAGCGATGCCATTTGCAACCTGTGCCAAAAGAAACTGAGTCGTGGGAAGTCCAACACCCACCTAGGTACAACTGCTTTGCGTAGGCACATGATCTCACATCACAAACACCTATGGGATCAACACATGAGTACAAGCATCACGCAAACTCTAAGCCGCCATCCTCCTCCTGGTCCAGCATCTTCAGCCACGTCAACCACTGCTGTCCTCCTTGCCCCCTCTCAACCATCCGCCACTCCGTCTCCCGCCTTGAGCAGTTCCCGTTCATCTGCCCACAGTCATGTGTCTGTCATGGAAATGTTTGAGCGTAAGAAGCCAATGTCAGAAAGTCACCCCCTTGCCCAGCGTCTGACAGCTGGCTTGTCCGAACTATTAGCCCGCCAGCTTTTACCATACAAGCTGGTGGAGTCTGAGGCGTTCAAACATTTTTTAGTTTTCGGGACACCGCAGTGGAAGGTACCCGGACGAAATTTCTTTTCACAAAAGGCAATCCCCAACCTGTACTCGATTGTGCAAAAGGAAGTAATGGCATGTCTGGCACACAGTGTTGGGGCAAGGGTCCATCTGACCACTGATACCTGGTCTGCAAAGCATGGTCAGGGCAGGTATATCACCTACACTGCGCATTGGGTAAACCTGCTGACTGCTGCCAAGCATGGAATGCATGGCTCTGCAGAGGAGTTGGTGACACCGCCATGACTTGCAGGCAGGCCTGCTGCCACCTCCTCTACTCCTCCTACTCCATCCTCTTCCATAACCTCCTCGGCTGAGTCCTCTTCTGCTGCTGCGTCTTGCTCCACATCAACGGCACCCCTCCAGCTCCCAAGGTACTGTTCCACATCCCGGATACGGCAGTGTCACACCGTCTTGGGTTTGACTTGCTTGAAAGCAGAGAGTCACTCCAGACAAGCACTCCTTTCCGCCCTGAACGCACAGGTGGAAACGTGACTGACTCCGCAGCAACTGGATATCAGCAAAGTGGTTTGTGGTTTGTGTGTTGGGCAAGTTGACACATGTGCCGTGCATGGCACATGTGTGTAATCTGATCGTACAACGCTTTGTGCATAAGTACACAGGCTTACAGGACGTCCTGAAGCAGGCCAGGAAGGTGTGTGGCCATTTCAGGCGTTCCTACACGGCCATGGCTCACTTTGCCTATATCCAGTGGCGAAACAACATGCCAGTGAGGCGCTTGATTTGCGACAGCCTGACACATTGGAATTCAACACTCCTAATGTTCGACCGCCTGCTGCAACAAGAAAAAGCTGTTAATGAATATTTGTATGACCGGGGTGCTAGGACAGCCTCTGGGGAGCTGGGAATTTTTTTGCCACGTTACTGGACGCTCATGCGCAATGCCTGTAGGCTCATGTGTCCTTTTGAGGAGGTGACAAACCTAGTCAGTGTGCCCTGCGAAGAGTGCTGGATCAGGCCGTAGATGAGCGTGAAGATGAAGAGGAAGAGTTGTGGTCACCATCACCACCAGAAACAGCCTTATCAGCATCGCTTGCTGGACCTGCGGCAACACTGGAAGAGGATTGTGAGGAAGAGGAGTCAGAGGAGGAATGTGGCTTTGAGGAGGAGGAGGAAAACCAACCACAACAGGCATCCCAGGGTGCTCGTTGTCACCTATCTGGTACCCGTGGTGTTGTACGTGGCTGGGGGGAAGAACATACCTTCATTGACATCACTGAGGAGGAGGAACGGGAAATGAGTAGCTCGGCATCCAACCTTGTGCAAATGGGGTCTTTCATGCTGTCGTGCCTGTTGAGGGACCCTCGTATAAAAAGGCTGAAGGAGAACGACCTGTACTGGGTGTCCACGCTACTAGACCCCCGGTATAAGCAGAAAGTGGCGGAAATGTTACTGAATTACAACAAGTCGGAAAGGATGCAGCATTTGCAAAATAAATTAAAAAGTATGCTTTACACAGCGTATAAGAGTGATGTCACAGCACAACGGGAATCTAACAGGGTGAGAGGTGGAAGTCATCCTCCTCCTCCCACGACCACGCCCGCAAGGACAGGATGCTTTAAAGACGTGTTGTTGATGGAGGACATGCAGACCTTTTTAAGTCCTACGCATCGCCACAGCCCTTGAGTGGCCCACCCTCAGAGAACGACTCGACCGACAGGTAGCAGACTACCTCGCCTTAACTGCAGATATCGACACTCTGAGGAGCGATGAACCCCTTGACTACTGGGTGTGCAGGCTTGACCTGTGGCCTGAGCTATCCCAATTTGCGATAGAACTTCTGGCCTTCCCCGTTTCAAGTGTCCTGTCAGAAAGGACCTTCAGTGTAGCAGGAGGTATTGTCACTGAGAAGAGAAGTCGCCTAGGTCAAAAAAGTCTAGATTACCTCACCTTTATTAAGATGAATGAGGGATGGATCCCGAAGGGACTGACAATGGGCGATACATTCGATTAAAAAAGGCCTGATGAGATGAGCTGCCTTGGGCTAAAAATGGTCCACACGCTGCTGTATTTTAGCTCTGAATGCCGGTTGACTTGCGTGACTTATCCGCCACCAACTAGGGTTCAAGACGCCATGTTTTAGGGCATTTTCTGCCTGTGAAACAAACATCAATTTTTATGGCCGCTGCTACAGCTTCAAAAACCAAACCAAAAAATAGGCACATAGTGACCCTATGTAGGGGGAACAGTCCCTATTCTGCTCTGTGTCAGTGTGTATCAGGGATTTGACTATCTTTATTCAGATTCAAAAATTACAATTCCAGGAAAAATGTTACAAGAACATGTTATGCACATCATAGAAACAACGTTAACCTCTTTAAAGCCACAAACATAAGACAAAAAATATGTACACACAATGTGTAAGGGTTTGAAAGAAAATTCTGAATCCTTACATGTTTACTTTATCGTTTGTTTGATTTATGTGAACCATATATAAACTACAAGCAGCGTGAAAACTATAAAAACTCAAGTGGCCATGCTGATCAAATTAAATAGTATGCTTTACACAGTGTATAAGGGTGATGTCACAGCACAATGGGAATCTAACAGGGGAAGAGGTGAAAGTCATCCTCCTCCTCCCATGACCACGCCATATCTGCCAAGTGACCCTATGTAGGGGGAACAGTCCCTATTCTGCTCTGTGTCAGTGTGTATCATGGTCTCTGAGGACGGTGAACAATCTCTATTCTGCTCTGTGTCAGTGTGTATCAGGGGCTTTGAGGACAGGTGTCAATCCATACCTGCCAAGTGACCCTATGTAGGGGAACAGTCTCTATTCTGCTCTGTGTCAGTGTGTATCATGGTCTCTGAGGACGGGGAACAGTCTCTATTCTGCTCTGTGTCAGTGTGTATCAGGGGCTTTGAGGACAGGTGTCAATCCATACCTGCCAAGTGACCCTATGTATGGGGAACAGTCCCTATTCTGCTCTGTGTCAGTGTGTATCAGGGTCTCTGAGGACAGGTGTCAATCCATATGAAAAGGTGTCAATCCATATGTCAAGGTGTCAATATGTCATATGTCAGGTGTCAATCCATATCCATTGCGATTTAGGAATGTTAGGTGATTTCTGCCCTTTATGGATTAAAACCAGACTCTGCATCAACTGTGTAATTTTCCATGGGAGTTTTGCCATGGATCCCCCTCCGGCATGCCACAGTCAAGGTGTTAGTCCCCTTGAAACAACTTTTCCATCACTTTTGTGGCCAGAAACAGTCCCTGTGGGTTTTAAAATTCGCCTGCCCATTGAAGTCAATGGCGGTTCACCCGGTTCGCCGGTTCGCGAACGTTTGCGGAAGTTCCCGTTCGCCGTTCGCGAACCGAAAATTTAGTGTTCGCGACATCACTAAATACTAATATGAAAGTGTGCATTCACGATCTCCACAGCCAATTAAATCTGGCCCTGAATATAGCAGCAGTTGGTGTCTCGAAAAGTTCCACCACACCTTTCTGTAGTAGGGACATTACTCATGAGGATTCTCAAATAGATTGAAGATAACATTAGTGTAGATGGTAATACTGGTAATATTTTAAAGAATAAAACTCACATGAGATGGAATCTATAAATCTGTCTCGTTTGTGTTACTAGGGGTAAAATGTTGAAGTGCTAAAAAGAAAAAAAAATCTATTCTACTTAGATTTAAGAAATAGCAAATACATATAAACACCAAAAACAATAAAGGTAATTTCCAAAGTGCCTTTAAAATATTTGCCTGGAAATGATTGACCTGTGAGCTTTACTTCTGTGGCTGCGAAAGTATTTGAAGGGTTATTATGGGATAATATTCTGGAATTCATTGAGAAGAACATTGTTATTAGCATCAAATCATCAAACTAACCTAATTGCACTCTATGAAAAAGTAACTAGACGTATATATATATATATATATATATATATATATATATATATATATATATATATATACACATATTTAAGCTGGTCAAAAATGGTAGGTGTGTCACTCAGATTCTGTTATGGGACTACTTCTATTTAACACATTTATAAATTATCTTGAAATAGGCATTGAAAATAATTTATCAGTGTTTGAGGATAACACAAAACTGTAAAGTAGTACAATGTGAGCAGGATATTACTTTGCTACTGAGAGATTTAGATAGATTGGGGGACTGGGCACTCAAATAGTAGATACAATTGAATGTGGGAAAATGCAAAGGTATGCACTTCGGAGTAAAGAATGCACAAGCAACTTTAGCAACACCCTAAATGGTAGTGAATTAGGAATAACAGCACAAGAAGAATTTGGGAATTGTTGCAAAGGCTAGTAAGGTATTTCCATGTATAAAAGGGGCATTGATTAATTATGGAAATACATTTTGCCTCTTTATCAATCAATGGTATGACCGCACCTTGAATATGCTGTGCAATTTTGGGCACCTGTTCTGAAGATGGATAGTATGGCACTAGCAAAAGTGCAGAGCCAGGCTACAAAATTAAGAAAAGGAATGGAACATTTTAGTTATGAAAAAAAAGGTTAACACATTTAGTTTAGAAAAAAAAAACCAACAACAAATGCTTTGGGCATACTTTTTTTTTATTATTTATTGTGTTTTCAAGCATTTAAGATGAGAAATATAACTTGCATTTATCCGAATACTTGCAACTAGTTTAAATCATTGGCTGATACTAAACACATTTCATAGTTTAAATAAAGTATAAAAACAAACTTTAGATATATTTATATATTGCTTCTTCCATTTTTAATAATGGTTCCTAACATTAAATGTGATTTGACATTCCAACACATAGTCTCAGAGACAGGTGTCTGAGATGTGAATCCAAGCGGAATTCTAGTTCTTATACTTACTTTGTAAAATGCAGGTTCAACTGTCCTTCATTCTTATATTTTCCAGTCAGATCATCATAAAATATGTTGCCTGTTTCTGTAGAATATAGGATATACAGGGAGTGCAGAATTATTAGGCAAGTTGTATTTTTGAGGATTAATTTTATTATTGAACAACAACCATGTTCTCAATGAACCCAAAAAACTCATTAATATCAAAGCTGAATATTTTTGGAAGTAGTTTTTAGTTTGTTTTTAGTTTTAGCTATTTTAGGGGGATATCTGTGTGTGCAGGTGACTATTACTGTGCATAATTCCTAGATTTTACTAGTAGCATGACGTAAAGTCATGATTTTATTAATGACACGGAGGCGAGTATTATGCTTCTCTTTCTTTAATTTTCCCTCAGCAGCGAAGAGAGAAATGAGTGAAAAGAGAAAAAACATATCATTAACATATATACATATTCAACATATTCCATAGTGCTACATAAGGGAACCTCCCCCTTCCAGTATATAAGGTGTAGCACTCTCTTCCTCTTCCTCTTTCGTAGCGATCCGAAGACCAGTAAACCGAACCATAACTTGAACTTGAACTGTAATCTTGGGAAGTTGAACATATCTTCCTAGGGAATGCGGAGTCAACCTTGAAGCTCCTGTTAGTTCCATTGGTTTGTGGAATCATACTAAAAAAGAGAGGAGAAATATGGTAAAATCTCAACTGACAACTGGGTGTAACATAGTCCAGTATTTCTAGTAACCTATATTTCTGAAAAGGAAATGAATGTCATATTAAATAGACACAATATATGGATATGCAACGGTTATGATCAAATAAGCTAACGTCAACTATGCCTGAAAGAAAAAGGCGTCACAGTGTCCCCAGGAAAAGAACGTCAAATAGTTATGCATAACTTAATAAACTTGGGCCAGGAAGACCCGTCCTAAAGGTATGAGTGTAAGTTGTGAGTCAGTCTAGAATAACAGGTTGTAAAATAAGAACATACCACCACTTCCTTCCCAGGGAGGGAGGGAGGGAATAATACTCGCCTCCGTGTCATTAATAAAATCATGACTTTACGTCATGCTACTAGTAAAATCTAGGAATTTTATTAAAGACACGGAGGCTCCTATTATGCTTTTTTAAAGCTGAGCTATAACTTTATCTGAAAAATGTTGTATCGGTCTAAAGTAAAAATTCCTGAAGGTGGATTCCGTAGACCAATCTGCAGCCTTCAGAATGTCTTCCAAGCGGCATCCGGCTGCCGATGCTTTTGAGGCCATGGCGCCTCTAACAGAGTGTGATGAGAAAGCAGAGACATCGATCCCGGCCGTAGCTAACAGCCATTTGATCCATCGTGCCAGTGTCGGCGTGGATACAGGTAGATGAGGTTTCTTCAGGGAGATGAACAGAGGGCCGTCATTAGACGGGCGCAGTGTAGAGGTGCGAGACTCGTACTCTTTTAGGCATGCTATTGGGCATAAGTTAGGCAAACACGGTATTCGTGGATAGCAAACTTGTTTGGTGGCCGACTTCGTTCTTCGTGAGATATCGAACGACACCCCCTCCGGGGTGAATGTACGGGCTCGCCAGTCCAAGGCTCTCACATCTGATACCCGTTTACAGGATAGTAGGCAGAGCAGCATAAGTAGTTTTGCCGATAATTGTTTAAGTGAAAGATCCACGTTTGTGGGCCAGCCGTCTAGGAGTCTGAACACACAGTTGACGTCCCAGAAGGATCCGTATTTGGATGTGGGGGGACGTGAGAAACGGACTCCCTTGAGCAGGCGACAAATTAGAGGATTTTGTCCTAGTGGGAGGCCGTCTACCTGGTCGTGTCCTGCTGAGATGGCCGAGCGGAATACATTGACCGTGCGGAAGGCCTTGCCTGACTCGAACAGGTGTGTAAGGAAATCTAGTACCGACTTCACAGGGGCTGATACCGGATCCAATGATCGTCCCAAGCACCAATTGGCCCACTGTCTCCATGCCGCAGCATAAGCTTGTCGTGTACCAGGTGCCCATGCGTTTGCCAGGAGTTGCATAGTCGTGCTCGAAACCTCTGTGATCTCCCAGGGTCCCCGGAAAGGAGCCATGCCATGAGACGGAGAAGGCCCTGTTCCACTAGGGAGTGGTTCTCCCCGTCTGGGTTGGTCAGTAGAGATGGATGGTCCGGCAGTAGCCTTGGGTGGTCTATCGCCATCTCCAGCAGGTGTGGGAACCAAGGTTGAGATCTCCAGCACGGGGTTATCAGGACCAACGAGCTCTTGAAGCGTCGGAGGTGTGCCAGACAACGAGCTATTAGATTGAACGGTGGGAAGGCGTAAGCCCTGCCCTCGGACCAATCTTGGAGGAAAGCGTCTGTCGCTATGGCCTCTGGGTCTGGTCGCCAGCTGCAGAACCTCGGTAGTTGTGTGTTGAGTCTGGATGCGAACAGGTCCGTGCTCAAAGGTCCCCATAGGGATGAGATTTTGCGGAATACGCTCGGTAGCAGTCTCCAATCTCCCGAGTCCCTCAAGTAGCGGGAGTTCCAGTCCGCGGTGTAGTTGTCCAGGCCCGGGATGTGTTCCGCGGTAACGGACACGCTGTTCTGTAAGCAGTAATTCCAGAAGTCTCTGGCCAAAACCGCTAGGATGCGGGACCTGGTTCCCCCTAGATGGTTTATGTAACGTACCGCTGAGACATTGTCCAGCTTGAGAAGAATCGAGCATGAGATGCCTTTGGGTGATAGACTGCGAATGGCGAACGAGGCCGCCAGCAGTTCCAGAGAGTTTATGTGTAAGAAGGACTCTTCCGTGGACCATCTGCCTCCTGTGGAGATATTGCCGCAGCGTGTGCCCCAACCATGTAAGCTGGCGTCCGATTCGATCACTAGATCTGGAGTGGACCCGAAGATCGCCCGGCCGTTCCAAGCCTCCATGTGGGTTAGCCACCAGTTCAGTTCCTCCCTCGACTCCGTGTCCAGGGAAATGTGGGATTCGTACGAGTGGCCACTTCGTAGGCAGGCCGCTTTCAGTCGTTGTAAGGCTCTGTAATGCAGCGGGCCTGGGAAAATCGCCTGGATAGAGGCTGCTAACAGGCCGATGACCCGTGCCAGTTGGCGCAGGGATATGTCCGGCCGTTGCATAAGTTTCCTTATTTCCCTCTTGATGTTGGACATCTTCTCCGCCGGGAGGCAGAGAACTTGTAGTACTGAGTCGATTCGGAATCCGAGGAATTCCATTTGTTGAGAGGGGATCAGAACCGATTTCTTCCAGTTTACAAGGAAGCCCAGGTTCTGTATGAGGTGTAGGGCCCACCCTAAGTGCTCTAGTAAGAGTGATCGAGTCCCGGAGAGTATGAGGATGTCGTCCAGGTATATGATAAGGCGGACCCCGTGTAATCTGAGGAAGGCCACCACCGGTTTCAGTACTTTTGTGAAGCACCAAGGGGCTGAGGACAGACCGAAGGGTAGGCATGTGAAACGCCACTTTTTGCCTTCCCAGCAGAACTGGAGTAAGTTCCTGTGAATTGAGGCTACGGGGATCGTTAGGTAAGCATCTTGCAAGTCTAATTTGACCATCCAGTCTCCGGGTAGGAGCAGGTCTCTGAGGCAATGAATGCCTTCCATCTTGAAATGCCGGTATTGTATGAAGGCATTCAGGGGCCGTAGGTTGATAACCGGGCGGACCCCGCCTCCCTTTTTGGGCACTAGAAAAAGGTTGCTTACGAAACCTGGTGTGTCTAGAGGGACTTCCTCTATGGCCCTCTTTGCCTGTAATTCTCTGATCTCTGTAGAGATGAGGTCTAAGTGCGCAGTCGGCATATGAATCGCCCTTGGGGGAGGGGTCTGAATGGGGGGAGCAGTCAATTCTAGGTGGTAGCCCTCTATCGTCTGCAACACCCAACTGTCTGACGTGATCAGTGTCCATGCCCGAGTGAACCGGGCCAGTCTGCCCCCTACCCGTATATGGGAAGAAAGGGGAAACATGGTACTCACCATAAGGGCGTTTTCCCGTGGGTGCTCCTCGACTGCCGCGGGTATGCCAAGCCCGTCCTCGTGAGGGGAAGAACGGGGTGAAGGACCGTTCCTGGGTCGGTCTCTGTTGGTTGAAGGAGCCTCTGCCCGGTCTTGAGAAACCCCGGGGGTTGCGGCCGGGTAGACGGCTCCTACCTCTACCGGCCCCACCAAAAACCTTTGGGCTAAATACCCGCTTGATGGAGGATTGGGCCTTGTCCAAAGCTGTGAAGGTCTTAACGTAAGACCCCAGGTCCTTTACAAAGGACTCCCCAAATAGAAGGCCCTTTGCGGAGGCACCGGGCTCATTGGAGGCCATGCTCGCGAGCTTGGGCTCAATCTTAAGCAGGATGGCTTTCCTGCATTCCGTTGACATAGCCGTATTGGCGTTGCCTATCATACATATAAGACGTTGGAGCCATCCGAACGCCACATCAAAATCTACTGGAGCCCCACTAGCCTGAGCCGATTCTAGTAGCTCATATAGTTTGGTGACTGGGCCCAGGGTGTCAAGGAATTTGTCCTGACAGTTGCGCATGGAGTAGTCCAGGCCCTTTTTGGGTTTCCAACCCGTCTTGCCTAGGAACTGTATAATCTGGGGGTCTACCTCAGGGGTCTTGGCTACCGCATCGGGTATGATCGGGCGGGGGCATTCCGCCCTCAGTTTGTTCCGACCCTCCTGTGAGAGGGATTTACGGACCCTAAGGGCCAGGTACCGGGCTATATGGTCCGAAGGCTCCCATTCCGCGGAGCGAGGGTGCCTGAGGTTGTCTGGGTCAAATGCCAGGGCATCTTTATCGTCAGAGGTTAGCTCTGCATCATGGGCCCCTGAAAGGGCTTTGGTCTGGGTTGGCTTGGAGGGAAATTGTGACCCCGGGAGGTCATCGTCCCCTGAAACCTCGTCCCCGTAGGGATCCGAGAACTGATTGTCTGACTCCTCGTCCCCATCCTCGTCCGAATCGGACAATAAATCATGGGCACGTGCCCGTTTCCATTCCCTGGCCGCCGTAGCCCGGCCAGTAGCTCTACTGCGCGGTTGTTGCGCGCCATCATCGACAGCCTGAGGCGTGTCATTCAAACCAGGCTTTACCTGGGTATGGGGGTGGTCAGCAGCGTGTTTACGTTTGCCAGGCGCCTTGCGCCCTGGGGTAGTCCCTTCAGGGGAGATGGGAGAGTGTCCTGGCCCAGACTGGGCAGGGCGGGCCTGCCTAAGGGCCTGAGAGATGGACAGGGAGATGCTAGAGGACATAGCTCCCATGGCCGAGGAGATGGCCTTGTTAATGGAGGTGGACATAGTGGTGTCCAGAAGGCTTTGAAACTCCTCAGAGCCTATAAGATTAGAGTCAGCCTGGGAGTCAAAACCTGTGGTACCCTTAGGGGGGACAGGGTGAGAAATTAAATCACCGCAGGCAGACTGCATAATTATAGATAATATAGTGCAAATACCGAGAGTATAGGACAGGGATAGATGCTGGATTGATTAACCCACGCACAAAGGACAGAGCAGGAGAGAAATACCCGGTATAGGAGCAGGAGCAGGGAGCATGCAGCCTCCACGGAGCAATACAGCAAAAAACGCCGCGAAAAAAGGTCTTAAAATGGCCGCCGGCACAACCGGCGACAAGAAACCAACAAAATGGCCGCCGCGCGTCTTCCGCGCATGCGCAGAACGTGCGCGCGGCGGAACCGGAGAAGAGAGAAAACCGCTCGGGTAAGCCGCCGGCGGGAGTCTAAGGGTGCCGAAAACGGCTATGGGGGGGTGGAGAGAATGCCAGGGGCACTCAAAGAGCCCAGGGACCCGGGTGAAAACGGGCCGGGTCAAAACAGCCCAGAGAGAAGAGAGGGACCAGAGCCCACCCCACAGGATAGAAGAAACACAGCAGTAAAAGTGTATAATAGGAATAACTGAATTAGGAACAAGCCCTGCAGAAGAACAGGGACAGTAAATGAAGATACAAATGACAATAATATAAAATAGTCAATGAAGGTACTTAGCTGGTCTGAGGGAGCAGCGAAGAAAGAGGAAGAGGAAGAGAGTGCTACACCTTATATACTGGAAGGGGGAGGTTCCCTTATGTAGCACTATGGAATATGTTGAATATGTATATATGTTAATGATATGTTTTTTCTCTTTTCACTCATTTCTCTCTTCGCTGCTGAGGGAAAATTAAAGAAAGAGAAGCATAATAGGAGCCTCCGTGTCTTTAATAAAATTATTAGGCAACTTAACAAAAAATAAATATATACCCATTTCAATTATTTATTTTTACCAGTGAAACCAATATAACATCTCAACATTCACAAATATACATTTCTGACATTCAAAAACAAAACAAAAACAAATCAGTGACCAATATAGCCACCTTTCTTTGCAAGGACACTCAAAAGCCTGCCATCCATGGATTCTGTCAGTGTTTTGATCTGTTCACCATCAACATTGCGTGCAGAAGCAACCACAGCCTCCCAGACACTGTTCAGAGAGGTGTACTGTTTCCCTCCTTGTAAATCTCACATTTGATGATGGACCACAGGTTCTCAATGGGGTTCAGATCAGGTGAACAAGGAGGCCATGTCATTAGATTTTCTTCTTTTATACCCTTTCTTGCCAGCCACGCTGTGGAGTACTTGGACGCGTGTGATGGAGCATTGTCCTGCATGAAAATCATGTTTTTCTTGAAGGATGCAGACTTCTTCCTGTACCACTGCTTGAAGAAGGTGTCTTTCAGAAACTGGCAGTAGGACTGGGAGTTGAGCTTGACTCCATCCTCAACCCGAAAAGGCCCCACAAGCTCATCTTTGATGATACCAGCCCAAACCAGTACTCCACCTCCACCTTGCTGGCGTCTGAGTCGGACTGGAGCTCTCTGCCCTTTACCAATCCAGCCACGGGCCCATCGATCTGGCCCATCAAGACTCACTCTCATTCCATCAGTCCATAAAACCTTAGAAAAATCAGTCTTGAGATATTTCTTGGCCCAGTCTTGACGTTTCAGCTTGTGTGTCTTGTTCAGTGGTGGTCGTCTTTCAGCCTTTCTTACCTTGGCCATGTCTCTGAGTATTGCACACCTTGTGCTTTTGGGCACTCCAGTGATGTTGCAGCTCTGAAATATGGCCAAACTGATGGCAAGTGGCATCTTGGCAGCTGCATGCTTGACTTTTCTCAGTTCATGGGCAGTTATTTTGCGCCTTGGTTTTTCCACACGCTTCTTGCGACCCTGTTGACTATTTTGAATGAAACGCTTGATTGTTCGATGATCACAGATGTTGCTAATCAAATACCCTTGATTAATTGATCGTCAGCAAGTGCGACCACCCAGGGCCGGCGCCACCTGTAAGGCAACCTAGGCAGCCGCCTAGGGCGCACCTTGGCAGGGGGCGCCGGATCTCTGTGCCCGGAGTCCCCGCTGTGGCTCCTCATGCTGCGCCGCCTTAGCGCTTTGGCAAGCCTCCGGCGGCGCAGCACTGCTGTATGGAGGGCGGCCGGGTTTGAGTGACCGGCAGGAGGGAAGCGCAGAGCGCTCCCTCCTGCCGGTCCCTCTATGTAGCGTGGCCGGGCGGCACGGACCGCAGGACAGGAACCTCTGTATTTTTTTTTTTTTGTTATTAATAGAATATAACAAAATATAACAAAGCAAAATATAACAAAGCAGCAAAGTACATCAAGTATATCAAGTAATAAGACATCAAATTAGGACAAGTATGCAATGACTTTCTATGACAAAGGGTTGGGAGCCTCCTCACAAATATTTGGTCGGCTCGTACAAGGTTGATACAAGGTTGATACGATAGTATAGAAAACAAATACCAACATAATAAGAACATAACAGAATATGTAGAGATTTGGGATATCATTATGAATAACATTATGAGGTGGGTTCACCTTTGAGGACATCTTTGTTAAGACTATCCGTGGCCAAACCTGGCTTGGGCTATCAAAGTGTTCATCTGACTACTGTGACACGCTACTAACCATTTCTCCTGTGTAGGCTTTTGTGGGTCGGTATGTGCCAATAATCATCTGTTTCCTTGTTAGAGTACTCAAATAGTAAGTGTAAAGCATAATGTGAAACAAATGGTAAATGGGAGGGGAGGTTAGATTGATCCGCAGTGTAGTGTGGCTACATCTCAGGGGTTAGAGGTTAGGGGGGTTGGGAGAGGAGAAATAGAGGCCACGGTTTCCAAATCTTTGAGTATGTTTGGAAGTTTTTTGATTTCGCGTAAGTAATCTCTTCCATTTGTCTGATGTTTTCTACCTGTCAGGGACCAGGAACCAGACAGAGACAGAAGTAGATGCAAACACACCTTTATTAATAAATAACAAATAATAAACAAAAGCAAAGTCCAGGAATCAAGCAGGGGTCAGTCACCAGAGCGGGTAGTCAGACAAGCCAGGATCAGGAGCACGGAGAGCAGCGGAGTCAGGAACAAGGCCGGAGTCAGGAACCAGGATCAAACAGGAAACACAGGAACAAGGAGACTTCTGGGAAACAGGAAACCACGCAAGGGCAAGGAGGTTCTGGGCTTAGCTGCTTAAATAGGCAGAACTGATTAGCAGCAGGGTGATTACTACTCACAGGTGAGTAACCGTGGCAACAAGCAGAAGCAGCTCATAGGAATTGCAGCTGCAAACTCAATCACTGAAACAGAAAGGTTTGCTGTTAGAAACAGCAAAGAAACCCTGACAGTACCTCCCCCTCAACGATTCCCCCCATCTCTGTTGGTGGGTCCGGGCTTCATGGGGAAGCGGGCGTGATAGGAACGAAGGAGGGATGGTGCATGGACATCAGAGGCTGGAACCCAGGAGCGTTCCTCTGGACCGTATCCTTTCCAGTGCACCAAGTATTGGATCTGTCCTCTGAAGACCCGTGAGTCAATGATGCTGCGTATTTCATATTCCTCATGATTGTCAATCAGAACAGGACGTGGACGTGGCACTGAGTTGGTGTAGCGATTACAAACCAACGGTTTCAAGAGGGAAACATGGAAAACATTTGAGATGCGCATGTTAGCAGGAAGGTCAAGTGCGTAAGCTACAGGGTTAACTCTTCGAAGTATACGAAATGGCCCAACGTATCGGGGTGCCAGTTTTTGTGAGGGAACACGAAGGCGTAGGTTGCGGGAAGACAGCCAGACCCTCTCTCCGACCTGATAGGTAGGTGCAGGAAGGCGTCTGCGGTCGGCCTGGAGTTTGTAGTTCTGCATTGCGCGTTGCAAAGAACTCTGAACCTGCACCCAAGTGGAACGGAGTTCCCTGAGATGTCCCTCCAATGCCGGTATCTCCTGTGGCAAGAACGTATCAGGCAACATGGACGGTTGAAACCCATAGTTTGCCAGGAACGGGGATAGCCGGGAGGAGGCATTAATCGCACTATTGTGGGCAAACTCCGCCCAGGGTAGCAGATCAGACCAGTTGTTCTGGTGGTCAGAAATGTAGCAACGCAGAAACTGTTCCAGTGTTTGGTTAGCTCGTTCCGCTGCACCATTGGATTGCGGGTGGTAGGCCGAGGAGAAGGAAAGCTGAATTCCCATTTGCGTACAAAAAGCTCTCCAAAATCTGGACACGAACTGGCTACCCCTATCTGAGACTATCACTTTGGGTAACCCATGCAAACGAAAGATCTCCCGACCAAAAATTGTTGCAAGTTCCTGGGAAGTTGGTAGTTTTTTCAAGGGAATGCAATGCGACATCTTCGAGAATCGGTCAACAACCATGAGAACGACTGTATTGCCACGAGAGACCGGAAGATCTACGATAAAATCCATGGACAAGTGGGTCCAGGGTCGTTCACCATTAGGTATGGTTTGCAGGAGACCCACTGGAGAGCGTCGTGGGGTTTTGTTTTGAGCGCACACAGGACAGGCAGCTACAAAAGCGGTGACATCCGAATGGAGACTAGGCCACCAAAATTGCCGGGATACGGACCAGATTAACTGGTTTTTGCCTGGATGTCCAGCTGCTTTGGAGTCGTGGTATGTACTCAATAGTTTCGTACGGAGGTTAATAGGTACAAAACAACGGCCATTAGGTTTCTCTGGAGGAGCATTACTTTGTGCAGCCAGAATCTCCTCGCCTAGGGGTGAGGTGAGGTTAGTACGGATGGTTGCCAGTATATGGTCCGGAGGAATCACAGGAGTAGGGGTTATCTCCTCTCTAGATGGAGGGGAGAACTGTCGAGACAAGGCATCAGCCTGGATGTTTTTTGTACCGGGCAAGTAAGAAACCACATAATTGAATCTTGATAGGAAGAGAGCCCATCTAGCTTGCCGGGGGGAAAGTCGCTTAGCTTCAGAAAGATATGTTAGATTCTTGTGGTCTGTGAGTATGAGGATTGGCACTGAAGTACCCTCAAGAAGGTGCCTCCATTCTTTGAGAGCCAAAATTATGGCTAGAAGTTCTCTATCACCAATCTGGTAGTTGCATTCCGCCGGGTTCAATTTCCTCGAGAAATACCCGCACGGATGCCTGGAACTCTCTGGGTTAGGACGTTGAGACAGGAGGGCGCCCACTCCTGTCTCAGACGCATCGACCTCAAGAATGAATGGTAAGGCAGGGTTAGGGTGTGCCAGTATAGGGGCAGCAGCAAAGGCGACTTTGAGAGACTCAAAGGCAGTAATGGCTTCCTGTGAGCAATGCTGTGGATCAGCATCTCTCCTGGTCATGTCCGTGAGAGGTTTAACCAAGGAAGAAAAGTTGCGTATGAACTTCCGATAATAATTGGCGAAGCCCAGAAACCGTTGTATAGAGCGAAGACCCATAGGTCGAGGCCATTTAAGTACAGCCGAAAGTTTCTCCGGATCCATAGAGAATCCAGTATCTGAGATAACATATCCCAAGAATGTAACCTGTTTGCGGTGAAACTCACATTTCTCCAATTTGCAGAACAGACTATTTTCTCTAAGTCTCTGTAGAACACGAGAAACGTCTGCGTGATGGTTCTCGAGAGATGTGGAATGGATCAGAATATCTTTAAGATAAACCACCACACATTGCTGCAGCATATCTCGCAGGACGTCATTTATAAATTCTTGGAAAACCGCCGGAGCATTGCAAAGACCAAAGGGCATTACTAGGTATTCGTAATGGCCGCTCCTGGTGTTAAATGCGGTTTTCCATTCGTGGTCCTCTTTTATCCGGACGAGATTATATGCCCCTCTCAGATCAAGTTTGGTGAAGACCGTTGCTCCCTTGAGGCGGTCAAATAATTCCGTGATTAATGGAATGGGGTAGGCATTCTTAATAGTAATGCGATTGAGACCCCTATAGTCGATACAGGGTCTCAACTCGCCATCTTTTTTCTTTACAAAGAAAAAGCCGGCCCCGGCAGGAGAAGATGACTTCGAATAAAACCCTTAGACAATGCATCGGTAACATACTCCTCCATGGCTCGATTTTCTGCTACAGACAGTGGGTAAATCCGGCCCCGGGGAGGATTGGTACCCGGTTGGAGTTCGATACCACAGTCATACGGACGGTGTGGTGGCAGAACGCTGGCTTGACCCTTGTCAAATACATCTTGGAATTCTTGGTACTCAGCGGGTAAGGAAGAGGCAGAACATGCGCCCAAAACTTTGACCGGTTTCTGGAGACAGGACAATGTGCATTGCTGGGACCATGATAATATCTCAGCTTTGCGCCAATCAATTGTGGGGTTATGCTTCTGTAACCAAGGGTATCCCAAAACAACCTGGTAATATGGAGAGGAAATGACCTGGAATTGGGTCGTCTCATGATGTAGAGCCCCTACAGCCAGAGATATGGGCACGGTTTCTTGGGTCACGTGGGTTGGCTGTATTGGTCTGCCATCGATGGCTTCGAAGGCTAGTGGGGAGTTGCGAGACTGTAAGGGTATAGAGTGCTTTGCTGCAAATGCACAATCTATAAACAAGCCTGCGGCCCCAGAATCAAGTAACGCCCGGGTTTCAATGGATGAATCAGACCAGGAGAGGATAACAGGCACCAAGGGTTTGTGCACACATATCTCTGGGTCTGCAGAAAGACCACCCAAGATCTGCCCCTGACAGTATCTTGGGTATGGACCCTTTGCCGGACGGATCGGGCAAAACTTTAACATGTGACCGTGGTGTCCGCAGTATAGGCACAGGCCCTCCCTCCTCCTAAAGGCTCTCTCCTCGGCCGAGAGGCGTGAGAAGCCTAACCGCCTTGGCTCCACACAGACAGAGGACTCAGGACCAGGAGGCAAGGGAGGTGAGGGAGGTTCGGGTGGGCAAGAAAAGCTCGGTGTCAAATTTACAAGAGGCCTCCGCAGGCGCTCCTTGGATGAGGATCTCTCTCGGAGTCTGATGTCAATGAGGGTGACAAATGATATCAGTTCCTCGAGATCTTTAGGTAGTTCTCTGGCTGCAATCTCATTTTTAAACACATCGGAGAGACCTTGTGCAAAGGCAGCCACAAGAGTCTCGTTGTTCCAGCCACCCTCTGCTGCCATGGTACGGAATTCACTGGCATACTCGACAATAGTTTTTGTGCCCTGAGAATTAGACATGAGTAGTTCGGCAGTAGGGGTGGAGCGAGCTGGAATATCAAAAACCCTATTGAAGGATGCAACAAATTCAGGGTAATTGTAAATAATAGGCTTCTCCGCCTCCCAGAGAGGTTTTGCCCAAGCTAGGGCCTTTTCAGACAGCAAAGAAATCATGAAGTGAACTTTGTCACTGTCTGTAGGAAATGCCTGGGGCAGGGTTTCAAGGTATCCTTTAACCTGATTTATAAATTCTCTGCACTGTGCTGGGTCGCCCCCAAAATGCTGAGGGAGCGGGACAGACCCAGTCATTTCTCTAGCCGCTACAGGTTTGGAGGTTACAACCGGTGCTAGAACAGGAAGTGAGGCAGAGGCGGCCGCAATCGCAGGCTGGCCGGGTACTGGATCCAGATGGGCATACTGGTCCAAATGGTGGTTCTGCTGGTCCCACTGGGTAAGCAGGTTAGGTATAGGTGTCTTGCCTGTACCATCTGTATTCATGGCCCTTGCGTAATGTCAGGGACCAGGAACCAGACAGAGACAGAAGTAGATGCAAACACACCTTTATTAATAAATAACAAATAATAAACAAAAGCAAAGTCCAGGAATCAAGCAGGGGTCAGTCACCAGAGCGGGTAGTCAGACAAGCCAGGATCAGGAGCACGGAGAGCAGCGGAGTCAGGAACAAGGCCGGAGTCAGGAACCAGGATCAAACAGGAAACACAGGAACAAGGAGACTTCTGGGAAACAGGAAACCACGCAAGGGCAAGGAGGTTCTGGGCTTAGCTGCTTAAATAGGCAGAACTGATTAGCAGCAGGGTGATTACTACTCACAGGTGAGTAACCGTGGCAACAAGCAGAAGCAGCTCATAGGAATTGCAGCTGCAAACTCAATCACTGAAACAGAAAGGTTTGCTGTTAGAAACAGCAAAGAAACCCTGACACTACCCTACCTATCCATTCTCTGACCGTGGGTATACGTGACTGCTTCCAGTAAACTGGAATCAGCTGTGAAGCTGCCATAGCCAACAGGTTAAACAGGCTCTGTTGTTCCTTCCTTAAGTCCGGGGGGGGGGGGGGTAGGAGGAAAATAAAATGTTGGGGGAGCAAAGGGATAGTGGATCCTAGCACCATTTGGGTAAGGGTATGGATCCTCCTCCAAAATTTGGCTATCATGGGGCATTGCCACCAGACATGGGAATGGTGTGCTGTGTTTTGTTGGCATCTCCAACATTCATTCGTGGGTGTTTTGTGTATTTTGTGTATTTTTTCAGGTGTATAATGCCAACGCGAGATTCGTTTAAAATTACTTTCCTGTGCGCTCGTGGAGGTGGACGCTTTATGGGAGGCTTGAAAGATAGTTTTCAATTCTTCGGGAGAGATTTTTAAACTCATTTCGTCTTCCCATTTTACTGTCCAACCTGGGAGCGTTGGATTCTGGCAAGTCTATACATAATGGAGAGCGAATTTTTTGTGGTGGGATGTGTGCTAGAGAGTTCTTCGAATTTGGATAGGTCTCTCACACCTTTCGACAGTAGATCCTGGCTTTTGAGATAGTGTGTCAGTTGGTTGTAGTGGAGTATTTGGTTCCCTGTCGGTGTCATGTCAGGTATTAATTGTGCGAGTGTTTTTAAATGCTTGTTGTCGATTATGTCTCTTAAGTGCAGCGTGTTGCCACTGTGAAATTTAAGGTAGGTGTTCCCTGAGAGTCCTCGTTGGAAGTTGGGATTGTGTGTGATGGGGTAGAGAGGGGAGGGGTATGTGGAGATCTCTGTTGTTCTTACCAGATTATACCAGATGAGTAGCGTGGGCTTTATTGTGGGGTGAGCGGTCAGTTGTTGACTTGTCAGCGGAAGGGTCGGCGAGAGCCATAATCGTGCTTCAAGTGGTATCTCTGAGAACGAGTTTTCCAACATTACCCAATGATGGGTCGAGGTCGCGTTCGTCCAGTCGTAAATTCTAGCTAGGTGGATTGCTTTCTGATACATCTCTATGTCCGGTAGGTTTAAACCCCCTCTTTCTCTAGTCTGTGTTAGAATTTTATGGGAGATTCTGGGACGCGCGTTGGACCAGATAAAATTTGTAATGATTGATTTTATGGAGGAGAAGAACCTTTTTGGAATACTAATGGGTAGTGTTTGAAGAGGGTATAATATGCGAGGGAGAATATTCATTTTAATTATATTGGTCCTACATAGCCAGCCGAAAGTAGGTCTGCTCCAGGCCTGTAGATATTTGGAGATCTTATTTAGTAACGGGAGAAAATTAATTTCATAGAGATTTTTTAGGTTGGATGGGATGTAGATCCCTAGATATTTTAAGGAAAGCGTTGCCCACGAGAAGTGAAATTTGTTCCTCATCTTTGCGTTTATCATTTTATTAGAGTAGATGGGGAGTAATTCGCATTTGGTTAAGTTCGCTTTAAAATAGGAGACCTTACTATATTGTTCCATTTCTGATAGGATATGTGTCAACGAGGACAGTGGGTTAGAGACAGTGAACAGAAGGTCATTCACAAATGCGGAGACCTTGTATTCCCTTCCTCTGATGGTTAGGCCTCTAATTAATTTATTGTCCCTGATGCCCTGTAAAAAGGGTTCTGAGATGAGGATATAGAGGAGCGGGGATAAAGGGCAGCCTTGTCTTGTTCCGTTAGCTATATTGACCTTTTGAGATAGTTGGCCGTTGACACGTATTCGGGCCGAAGGGTGCGAGTAAATTGTTGCCAGCCACTCTTGCCATCGTGATCCAAGACCCAGACTGCGTGTTGTGTGAGAGATTAGAGACCAATTGACCCTGTCAAATGCCTTTTTGGCGTCTATTGCTAGTAACCTACTATGTATTTTATGTTTTTGGGCCCAGTGCATCAGGTTGATTATTTTAGTAGTGTTGTGTTTTGCCTCCCTCCCGGGACAAATCCCGATTGATCCAGGTGAATTAGGTTTGACAAGAATGGTTTTAGTCTATTTGCCATAATTTTCGTAAGAATTTTTAAATCGATGTTTATGAGCGAGATAGGCCTGTAGTTCCCGCAGATTGAGGCGTCTTTACCCGGTTTTGGGATTAATGTGATCGTGGCTTCCAGTGCCGAGTTGGGTAAGGAGGCGGAGAGGTTGTCTGTGTTGAATGCGTCTACGAATGGCTGTGCAAGAGTATTAGACAGGGTTTTGTAATATTTAGCAGTGTAACCATCAGGCCCCGGGCTTTTACCAATTGGTAGTGATTTTATCGTATTTCTGAATTCCTCCAACGTAATTGGTTCGTCGAGAAAACTAGTTTCGGTTAGTGGCAGAGTGTTTTTAATCCTCAGTCTAAGGAATTGCATTATCTCGTCAGTAGAAGGTTGAGCTTGTGCGAGGTTATAGAGGTCAGTGTAGAATTTATGAAAGGCTTTTAGGATGTCTGGCATATGACGTGTAACCATACTGTTTTCCTGTTTAATTTCTGATATGAAGGTAGTCTGTTTGTTTTGTGTGATGGCGGATGCTAGGAGTTTTCCTGCTTTTCCCCCTTTTGTGTAATATGAGTGTTTTGTCAGCGCTATTTTGCGTTTGGCATGTAGTTGCAGTATCGTCGTAAGTTCTGACCTTTTTGCCAAAAGTAGTTTGTAATCGTCTAGGGATTGTTTAGAGTGTTGATGTTTGTTCTCTAGTTCTTTCAAGTCTCTGGATAGCTTATTGATCTGTTTCTCCCGTTTTACGTCTCTGTTTTACGTTTAATTGAAGATGCTAACGTAATCAGTTCTCCCCTAAGTACCGCTTTATGAGCTTCCCAGACCAGTGCGGGAGAGGAGTCTGGGTGTGCGTTCTCTGAGAAGTAATTAGCGGCTGCCCCTTGGATTTTCTTGATGTTGTCTGGGTCATTTAGTAATAAGTCATTAAGTTTCCATTGGAATGAGGACTGAGGTAAGGTTGGGATTGTCATAGTCATTGTCAAAGGAGCATGGTCAGACCATGTAATTGAGCCATAGGTAGCCAAGGGGAGAAATCTGTGTTGTAGGAATATTGTGTCTAATCGCGAGTACGTCCTTGCGGACGACGATTAAAAAGAGTAGTCTTTACGGGTTGGATGGAGTGCTCTCCAGCAATCGAATAATTGTGCGTCATGGAGCGTGTCATTAATCTGTGTACGAGTATGGATATGGTGTTTATGTGATTTAGATGTGGAATCTAATGCGCCGTCCAGGGACACATTAACGTCACCCCCTAGTATCAAAATTCCCTCTTGGAAAGAGGATAGTTTCTGAAGTATGTTTTTAAGTGTTGCGTTTTGTTTTGTGTTAGGTAAGTAGATGTTAGCCATAGTTATCTGAGTGTTGCCAAGCTTGCCTTTAACAAATATAAAACGGACGTATTCGTCCGATTTTTGATCTTGGTATGTAAATCTGGTATTGTTTCCCATTAGTATCGCCACCCCTCTTGATCTTGAGGCTACGAAGTTCCCAAAGTAGCTGTTGGGGTAGTCTTTGTTTTGTAATCTAGGGGCTGAGTCTTTGCGGAAGTGCGTTTCCTGGATGAAAACTATGTCCGCTTTGTGTCTGCGGAAGTCTGCCAACGCTATAGAACGTTTTTCGGGGGTGTTTAAGCCTTTAGCGTTTTGTGTGAGTATGGTGATAGTCGACATTTTTTTTTTTTTTTTTATATATATGTCTTCTCCGTAAAAAGTTTGTTCGAAGTGTTTCTAGTGGTGTGTGAGGTAAAGGTGATTATTATGTTTTGTATCACAGTCAACGTTAACACAGACTTTATATCACATACAACGGGGAAAAAGCGAATATTCCCTATGCGAGTAAACTCTTTGAGTACTGTTTGCGTACGTGTAAATTGTGTGTTGTCTAAAATGATTTTGTGCTTGCCCTTTCAGAGCCTTAAGTAAGTTTAGTACAATTGCTGCAAAAAATTAAATACAGATTGATATAAAACGTCAAAGAACAAGGTATATCGTATACAACTTGGTACAATATATAACGTATATAGCTAGGTACAGTCAGAACTGTATAAATTCAGCTATATTGATATATTATCTCTATAAGGGGGTCTCTGCCTGGACACAAAGGCAGATCCCTGTGTAAACTATTGGGGGTGTGGCTGAGGGATCCAATCCCGGGACTAAAATATCCTAAATGTTTTTCTTGCTTTTTGGATGCATAGATAACATTAAGACTAAGACTAAGTGGGGCATAAATGCTATGAACTGACTAATTACTAATCAGGCCGTATAATTGGAGCTGAGTGGCAGGGACGGAGCATGGTTGGGGGAGAGGGCATGGAGTAGTGAGCTGAGTAGGGGAAAGGGGCATGAGCTGGGTGAGTAATCTCTCTAACGACCTCCTGCAACTATTTCGGCCGCACTGATGTCACCTGTAAGGAGCCGTCTTTCAAGTGCTATGTGAGTCCGATTATAACCCAGGTGTCCAAAAGCTTAGGAAGCAGCAAGCTGTTTGTGCAGTAGTAAGTTAACAAAAACGTTCCCCCATTATATCGCAATAAGTTACATGTTTTTTTAGGGGTGGGGGGGGAGGGGTGGGGTGAGCGGTCAACACGACCCCAAGGAGCTACCCCATTTGGTATTAACCCATTTCTGGATAGATGTTATACACCGCCCGACCAGAGTTCCTAGGCTTAACCCCTTTATCAATGCCTCGTGCGGAATAGATGCTAGAAGCCTCATCTATGGCAAGTAGAGGCTGCGACCCCTAAGCTGTCATATCTTTTATGCCCTCGAATACTGGTATTATTTGGTAGACCTTGATACATTCTGTAAAATGGGTCAATTGTCCTTTACCCCGTATATGCGCTTGTGGTGTGTGATCGTACCCCTGTCGCTTTACTTTGGCTAACTAGAGCGACTTAGAGCTGCGTGACATATACAGGTTTGTGCACCACTTTTGTAGTTGCCGGTGTGTGGGTCAAGTCAGCGGGGCTTGGATACATGAAGAGGGCACTAAGAAATGACCATCGAGTTCCATTGGACTACAACACGATATGTATGAACTATAACAGTTTTGCTTTATTGGGCCCAATTTGAGAGTAAGCGTTATGTGTGACCCTGCCTATGTTAGAACATCTCTCCTACCCCCCTGTGTACTTGGGCGATTGCCTACGCTTGGAACCTGGTACTCTCAAGGGGCCTGGGTTTTGGGATGTACTAGATACAATTGATGAGCCGTTATAGTTATTTGACCGATATCGGTATTACCCATACACTTTGCTCCGTTCTGTGACTTGGGGAAACAAATTTGCATCTCAGAAATATGCATATACCGAATGGATAAATTTTTCTCACTCTCGTGGGCAACAAGGTGCAAATTACAGGGTCAAAGATATATAACATGATATGTAATAGTACATATGCCTCTATACAACCTGTCTCTGCGTGAGCTTGGGAGTTACACTTGACATAGTGACCATATGGTTACAGAGGTCCAGATACTCAATGTTCCTGAGGCCGCTGGTGTTGGCTGGCTCTCATCTGGATTTTAGCCAGTCCCTCTGGCGCAACGACTCTGTGTACGTGAATTATATCAGAGATGTCATACATCCGTTGTGAGGACCGAATACCCCTTATTGCCTGTATGGAGAGGGTAGGAATGAATAGGGGCGGGGGGAGGGGGGGGGGAATGGTGAGAAAAGGGGGAAGGGGGGAAAGATACCGGGCTTTCAAAACTTGAGCTGAGGAAGAGGATCACAGTTCAGTGAGAGCGATGCTACTGGATCTGGTTCTCTTGGTGTTGGCCTCGGGCTTCATCTTGAGCTTCTCTTGACCGTTGGTGGGGCGACTGAAATCTTTGCTCGTTCCTGCGCTTTTTAGCTGGAGTGAGCCAACGTTGACGTTGAGGTAGGCTCAGTGAGTCCGAATTTGCTGGGGGAGAATTCCAATCAATGATGTTGGTAGCTGGTAAATCCAGGGCTTGGAGAAAGACTGGAACGTCTGACGGGGATGTGATCGTGAATGTGCTGCCTTTGGCTGAGACAATTAGCGCAAAGGGGAATCCCCATCGGTATTTAATATTGCGATTTCTGAGCAGTTCGGTGATTGGCTTAAGTGCTCTCCTGGCTTGAAGCGTGTACCAGGATAAATCCGGATAGATCTGTATGGGATGATTGTGGAATAACAGTGGTTGCGACGTTTCTCTTAGGAGCTTTAATATGTTGTCCTTAATGGAGAAATAGTGAAGGCGGCATATCACATCCCTTGGGGCCTCTGCGGATAAACCTCTTGGGCGCAAAGACCGGTGAGCTCTGTCAAGCATTATAGGGTTATCGCCTGGTTCACTCAGTATCAGGTTAAAAAGCTCAGTGAGTATTGATGTTAAATTCTCTCCCTGAGTTTCAGGAAGGCCTCGTATGCGCAAATTATTCCTATGACCGCGGTTGTCCAAATCGTCCAATTGTCTCTGTGTATAGGCATAATGAGTTAAGTGAGAATCAATCGTTGTTGAGATGTTCGTTATTTGTGCCTGTAACACTTCCCTTTCTTCTTCTAGGTCAGTGACCCGTAAATTTAGTTGGTGGACGTCCGACCCCATAGCGTCCATTTTGGATAGGAACGTGGCCTCGAGTTTGCCCAGCAGTGTTTGGAGATCATTCTTAGAAGGTAGGTTTTTGATTAATGCTCTTATGTCCGCTTCTTGTGTCGAGTCAAATGCAGCTATTGAGCCCTCTGATAACGCAGGGCTATGCGGTTGAGAGGATGCAGTGGAGTCTGTTCCCGCCATTTTGTGGGTAGTCGCGACGGCCTCCTCATTGCGGTCGGTGTTATCCTTAAAATAGCGGGTTAGGGCGCCTGATTTGGTGATAGATGTTCTCCCACCTTGTCCCTGGTGTTGGTACGTTTTTTTTGGGTTGCCCATTTTGATTTCTAGCCTCCGATGGCAGTGGATGGAGTCCCGGGTTTACAGGAGCAGATTCAGTGTGCGTCCATACAGCTCCGTGGGTAGCCACGCCCCTCACAGGAACCTCTGTTTCCTGTACCTGGCCGCCGGTGGAATGACAGGAAGTGAGCACCGCCGGCGGCCGGGTACAGGAAACAGAAGTTCCTGTCCCGCGTTCCGCGCCACGCTACATAGGCAGGAAGGAAGAGGAGGGTAAGGACCATTAGGGGAGGGGGGTGGGTAAGGACCATTAGGGGAGGGGAGGGGAGGAGCAAGGACCATTAGGGGAGGGGAGGTAGGGGGGGACTGAGGACCATTAGGGGAGGTCGGAGCAAGGATGATTAGGGGAGGGGGGAGCAGGGACCATTAGGGGAGGGGGGAGCAAGGACCATTAGGGGAGGGGGGGAACAAGGACCATTAGGGGAGGGGAGGGGGGACTAAGGACCATTGGGGAGGACCAAGGACCATTAGGGGAGGGGGGACTAAGGACCATTAGGGGAGGGGAGGAGCAAGGACCATTAGGGGAGGGGGGAGTAAGGACCATTGGGGAGGGGGGAGCAAGGACCATTATTGGAGGGGGGAGCAAGGACCATTAGGGGAGTGGGGAGTAAGGACCATTAGGGGAGGGGGGAGCAAGGACCATTAGGGGAGGGGGGGAGCAAGGACCATTAGGGGAGGGGGGACTAAGGACCATTAGGGAGGGGGGGAGTAAGGACCATTATGGGAGGGGGAGACTAAGCACCATTAGGGGAGGGGGGAGCAAGGACCATTAGGGGAGGGGGGGAGTAAGGACCATTAGGGGAGGGGGGAGCAAGGACCATTAGGGGAGGGGGGAGCAAGGACCATTAGGGGAAGGGGGAGGGGGAACAAGGTCCTTAGGGGAGGGGAGGGGGGGAGCAAGGACCATTAGGGGAGGGAGCAAGGACCATTAGGGGAGGGGAGGGGGGGACTAAGTACCATTAGGGGAGGGGGGAGCAAGGACCATTAGGGGAGGGGAGGGCAGGACTAAGGACCGTTAGGGGAGGGGGGAGCAAGAATCATTAGGGGAGGGGGGAGAAAGGACCATTAGGGGAGGGGGAGCAAGGACCATTAGGGGAGGGGGGGAGCAAGGACCATTAGGGGAGGGGAGAGGGGACTAAGGACCATTGGGGGGGAGCAAGGACCATTAGGGGAGGGGGAGTAAGGACCATTAGGGGAGGGGGGAGTAAGGACCATTATTGGAGGGGGGAGCAAGGACCATTAGGGGAGGGGGAAGCAAGGACCATTAGGAGAGGGGGCAGTAAGGACCATTAGGGGAGGGGGGGAGCAAGGACCATTAGGGGAGGGGGGAGCAAGGACCATTAGGGGAGGGGGTGCTAAGGGCCCTTAGGGGAGGGGGGAGCAAGGTCCATTAGGGGAGGGGGGACTAAGGACCATTAGGGGAGGGGGGGAGCAAGGACCATTAGGGGAGGGGGGGAGTAAGGACCATTAGGGGAGGGGGGAGCAAGGACCATTAGGGGAGGGGGGAGCAAGGACCATTAGGGGAAGGGGGAGGGGGAACAAGGACCCTTAGGGGAGGGGAGGGGGAGCAAGGACCATTAGGGGAGGGGAGGGGGGGCAAGGACCATTAGGGGAGGGGGGGACTAAGGACCATTAGGGGAGGGGGGAGAGTAAGGACCATTAGGGGAGGGGAGTAAGGGCCATTAAGGGAGGGGGGTAAGGACCATTAGGGGAGGGGAGGTAGGGTAAGGACCACTAGGGGAGGGGGGTGTAAGCACCACTAGGAGAGGGGGGTAAGGACCACTAGGGGAGGGAAGGGGGGGTAAGGACCACTAGGGGAGGGGGGTAAGGACCACTAAGGGGGGGTAAGGACCACTGGGGGAGGTGTGGGGGAGTAAGGACCACTAAGGGGTTTGGGAGAGGGAGGACCACTAAGGGGGGGAAGGACCACCAAAGCGGGGTAAGGAGGGAGGACCACTAAGGAGAGGGGAGGAGGGTAAGGACCACTAAGGGGGGGTAATGACCACTGGGGGAGGAGATTACCACTAAGGGGGTGGGGGAGGAGGGGAAGGTCTACTAAGTGGTTTGGGAGAGGGAGGACCACTAAGGGGAGGGATGGAGGACCACTGAGGGGGATAGGGGGGAGTGAGAAGACCACCAAGGCGGGGCTGCAGAGGGACAGGTGGCCAAGGGAGAGCACTAAGGGACAGAAGGGGAGCACACGGAGGGACAGGAGGGAAGGGGAAATCAATCATTGACAGGAGGGGAGAGCACTATGAAAATGTTTTTAAAAAATAAAGAGTTGCTCCCCTCTCAGTCCCTATCCTACCCCTCAAACTCTCTCTTTTACACCACACACACACACACACACAGAAACATACAATGCATTCCTACTCACACACAGACACCCCCGAAACACACAATGCATCCCTTACGTTCACACAAACACTCATTCTCTTACACACAGAAACAAAATGCATCTCTTACACAATCAATGCACCCCTTACAGACACACACTACATTAAATTACATACACAGAAACACACCTTGCACCCCTTACACACACACTCACACACAGAAACATACAATGCATTCCTTATATGCAAACACACACTGCATCCCCTATAAACACACTACATCCCTTACACAAATTGGTATCCCTCTACACTACATTCTATAAGAACACACACACACATTGCATCCTCTACAATAACACATAAAACATCCCCTACACACATACACTCCACTTCCTGTGAGAGAACTGTCATGTAGGTATTTATGGGTGGGCATTGTAGGCATACTCACGGTCAGGGCCGGCCTTAGGCCCTAAGGCGCCCTGTGCAAAAAATCTTCACAGCGCCCCCCCCCCCCCCATCATACCCCTTTATCCATGTACGGTGTGTGTCAATAGGTGTGTAGTGTAGTGGTAGCTGGGGGAGCAGGGGCAGTGTAGTGGTAGGTAGGGGATCAGGGGGCACAGTGGTGGTAGGTGGGGGATCAGGGGGCACAATGGTGGTAGGTGGGGGACCAGGTGGCACAGTGGTGGTAGCTGTGGGAGCAAGGGTAGTGTATTGGTAGGTGGGGGAGCAGAGGTAAAGTAGTGGTGGGTGGGGGAACATGGGGCACAGTGGGGGAGAAGGGGTAGTGTAGTGATAGGTAGGAGAGCAGGGGCACAGTGGGTAACTGGGGGAGCAGGGGTAGTGTAGTTGTAGGTTGGAGAGCAGGGTCACAGTGGGTAACTGGGGAAGCAGAGGCACAGTGGGAAGGTGGAGGAGCAGGGGCACAGAGGGTAGCTGGGGGAGAGGGGGCACAGTGGTAGTAGCTGGGGGAGAAAGGGCACAGTGGTAGTAGCTGGGGGAGAGGGGGCACAGTGGTGGTAGCTGGGGGAGCAAGGGGAACTGTAGGTAGCTGGGGGAGCAGGGGCACTGATAGGCTAGGTGGGGGGGCAGGGGGCACAGTTAGGCTAGGTGGGGAGGAGGGGCACTGTGTGCAGCGGGGGGAGCAGGGGCACAGTTAGGCTAGGTGGGGAAGCAGGGGGCACAGTGGGTAGCTGGCGGAGCAGGGGGCACAGTGGGTAGGTAGGGAGCAGGGGCACAGATAGGCTAGGTGGGGAAGCAAGGGGCACAGTGGGTAGGTGGGAGAGCAAGGGGCACAGTTATGGTAGCTAGGGCACAGTGGATAGGTGGGGGAGCAATGGGCACAGTTAGGGTAGGTGGGGAAGCAGGGGGCACAGTTAGGGTAGGTGGGGAGCAGGAGGCACAGTTAGGGTAGGTGGGCAGGGGGCACAGTTAGGGTAGGTGGGGAGCAGGAGGCACAGTTAGGGTAGGTGGTGGGCAGGGGGCACAGTTAGGGTAGGTGGGGAAGCAGGGGGCACAGTTAGAGTAGGTGGGGAGCAGGGGGCACAGTTAGGGTAGGGGGAGCAGGGAGCACAGTTAGGGTAGGGGGAGCAGGGGGCACAGTTAGAGTAGGTGGGGAGCAGGGGGCACGGTTAGGGTGGATGGGGGAGCAGGGGGCACAGTTAGGGTAGGTGGGGAAGCAGGGGGCACAGTTAGAGTAGGTGGGGAGCAGGGGGCACAGTTAGGGTAGGGGGAGCAGGGGGCACAGTTAGAGTAGGTGGGGAGCAGGGGGCACAGTTAGGGTAGGTGGTGGGCAGGGGGCACAGTTAGGGTAGGTGGGGAAACAGGGGGCACAGTTAGAGTAGGTGGGGAGCAGGGGGCACAGTTAGGGTGGATGGGGGAGCAGGGGGCACGGTTAGGGTGGATGGGGGAGCAGGGGGCACAGTTAGGGTAGGTGGGGAAGCAGGGGGCACAGTTAGAGTAGGTGGGGAGCAGGGGGCACAGTTAGGGTAGGGGGGGGCACAGTTAGGGTAGGGGGAGCAGGGGGCACAGTTAGGGTAGGGGGAGCAGGGGGCACAGTTAGAGTAGGTGGGGAGCAGGGGGCACAGTTAGGGTAGTGGGGAGCAGGGAGCACAGTTAGGGTAGGGGGAGCAGGGGGCACAGTTAGAGTAGGTGGGGAGCAGGGGGCACAGTTAGGGTAGTGGGGAGCAGGGAGCACAGTTAGGGTAGGGGGAGCAGGGGGCACAGTTAGAGTAGGTGGGGAGCAGGGGGCACAGTTAGGGTAGTGGGGAGCAGGGAGCACAGTTAGGGTAGGGGGAGCAGGGGGCACAGTTAGAGTAGGTGGGGAGCAGGGGGCACAGTTAGGGTAGGGGGGAGCACAGTTAGGGTAGGGGGAGCAGGGGGCACAGTTAGGGTAGGGGGAGCAGGGGGCACAGTTAGAGTAGGTGGGGAGCAGGGGGCACAGTTAGGGTAGTGGGGAGCAGGGAGCACAGTTAGGGTAGGGGGAGCAGGGGGCACAGTTAGAGTAGGTGGGGAGCAGGGGGCACAGTTAGGGTAGGGGGAGCAGGGGGCACGGTTAGGGTGGATGGGGGAGCAGGGGGCAGTGTGGTGGTAGATGGGGGAACAGGAACTCCTTCCTGCTTCCCCTAACTTACCAGAGGGTTCGCCTGCCTGTAGCTCCGCCCCTCTTCCCATGTAGCTCCGCCTCCGATCGGCGTTTAACCCCGCCCCCTTTCTCTCACTGAGATCCGAGTGGGGAGTCTGGGGACTATCAGTGAGGGCAGCATTAAGAGGCAGGGGGGCGGAGCGGCCACGCTACACAGCGCAGCCTGTATTAGGGGAGAGCTCTGAGCTCTCCTTCACAGGCTGTCACTAGGAGACAGTGCGAGCTGTGTCAGCCACAGGGCGCCCCCTGGTCCATGGCGCCCTGTGCGGCCGCACAGCTCGCACACCCCTAAGGCCGGCCCTGCTCACGGTCAAGCCCTGGGGGCCCAGACCTTGAGCTGTGTAAGGGGCCCTAAAAAATGGAGCTGATTCCTGTTCGTTAATTGTTGTGAGCACTGTTAAAAACAGTCTCCAGAGAGCCTCTTCTACACCAGACCTGTGGAGCCAGACTGAGCCCATCATCAGCCTCTTGTCCTCATTTGGTGGTAAGTAGGCAATCCAATATATTATTAGTTGCACTAATCTCACATTAAATGGATACTATAGTCACCAGAAGCACTACAGCAGAATGTAGTGGCTCTGGTGTCTATAGCCTGTGCCTGTAGGCTTTTTAATGTAAACACACTGTCTTTTCAGATAAAAGACACTTTGTGAAGACTGGCGTTGGCCCATATGGCAGAGCATATGGGCGGGGCATTGTGATGTCACATGGTGGGCAGGACATATGGCGGGGGGGGGGGCGGCTACATTTTTTTGCCTAGGGCGGCAAAAATCCTTGCACCGGCCCTGTGACCACCTTTATAAATGCCAAAGTTTTAGCAGTTTGCTGGTCTGGAGCATTCAGTTGTGTTAACACAAAGTCAAGGAGGAAAGACATCAGCAAAGATCTTGGAAAAGTAATTGTTGCTGTGCATCAAACTGGGAAGGGCAATAATGCAATTTCCAAATAATTTAAAGTCCATAATTCTACAGTGATTAAAATTATTCAAAAGTGGAGAACATTCAAGCCAGTTGCCAATCTTCCCAGGAGTAGACGTGCAAGAATTTACCACAAAGTGCAATGCTCAGCGAAATTGTAAAAAATACAAATGATACATCTCAGACTTAACTGGCCTCAGTTAACATGTTAAATGTTAAAGTTCATGACAGTACCATTTTTTTTTTTAGGATTTCTTAAAGTGACAGTGCTCTTTTTTTAATTCTTTATTTTATTTGTGCATAGTGGGAACAAACATGTCTGCACTGCCACAATAGCTGGTGCAAGCAAATATGAGACATATTATAACATAGGTGAGGCACTGAAAAACATTGCACATTTTTTGTTTGTTGGAACATCTGAATTTATAACATGTTGTGTGTTTATACATTAAGCAGACTGATATGCTTCAACATACTGAATAATTAAGTTAGTGCTTGGTTGCATGAGTACAAGTCATCTCACTAAAGTCGTTGTGCGTCTGGCTAAACTTTCCTGACATAGATTATGTAAAGTAAAACTTGCTAGATGCTAGGCATGTCTGGTCTAACAGTGTAGTAAAATAAATACAGCATTAGTAGACTCAGGTTAGTTATGTGGTCAGGTGAATCGATGTGGCTTCGATGACTGCAATAAGTGGGTCAGGTCTAGTGAGCTAGCTAGTAGTTGTAACAGGGTTTAGGACCCTGGGTGATCTATCCTGCCTATGCTTGTCCATAATATATCCGTAGCAACGCATGGTATATCTCCTAGGTAAACTGGGATATCTGCCTGGCTACATCCGTAGCAGTAATGGTTGAGGGTACAAAAACTTTTAACTTTAACAGCAAGAGTCACAGTCAAAACATTGAACTTGGAGGTAGTTTCCAGGGGTGGTGTGTTTGGACAGAGCGTCTCAACAGTGTTGGGCAGTCCCTGTGATTGTTCCTGTCTGTTAGCCTATGCCCACCCTGGAGGCCTGGTATGCCAACCTGTCTTGTAGGCGTCGCTTCGGTGGGTTGCTCTTTTTCGATGGGTCTTTAGGTAGGCATGTATATGCATTTGCCAGTCTCTTGTGATAGGTGTTAGACCAGGTCGTTTTTTCCTTGCTTGTCTGTGGGTGTAGAGCGTCTCCTTTCTTCCCATGTGGGGAGCGGTACAGGGCCTTCCGTCTCCGACCGCTTTTTGGCGGTAATCTCCGACAACGGCGTCTAGCGGCTGTTTGCTCACGGAGGTTCTGTGTCAACGCCTTACTCCCGGAGGATATCTGCCCAGGTGGACTTGTGCGGTTGGTCGCTGTTATGTTTGGAGTCGTCTTGCCCGGTTGGGGCTTCTGCGACTCCTCTGCATGTCCTCTCCGTGTCTCTCTTGCTTTAGCTGCCTGTGCCACCATTCTTAAGTGGGCCTCCCATTTCGCCCAGAAGAGCTCAAAGGCGGCATCCACCACATCCCCAGGCGCCAGAGGTGAGCGGTCGGGTGCTGTTAGCTCTGCAGGGTCGGGCTCTGTGCCCTGCTGTTTGCCATTTTGGTTGGGTCTCGTGGCGTCCGTTGGCTGGAGTTGCGCCCTGGAGCATCCCGAAGGTGAGCACTCTGTGTGGGTAGGTGGACCGGGATATCCCCCGCCGGTCCAGGGGGGGGGGAAGAGGGTACGGGGGTCCGTGCATGTGGAGGTAGTCAGTCTTGGCGGCAGGAGAGCGGCCGTCCCTCCCGCACCCGCCATGTGAGTAGGCCTCTGTCGCTTGTCGAATGGCTAGTGTTCGTCCTGTCGCTTGACTGGTGTCATTCCGCTCCACTCAGTGTCACCTCTTATTTGGTGGCTTTTGTGTCACGATTGATTGATGTTTGGGTTGTGAAAATCCGCTTTATTTGATGCTTGGTGCAGGAGCTCCAGAGGTTAGCATCCTCTCAGCTCCATGCTCAGGCCCCGCCCCGACAGTACCATTTTAAAAAGATTGAGCAAGTATGGTTTGTTTGGAAGGGTTTCCAGGAGAATGCATCTTCTCTCTAAAAAGAACATGGCAGCACGGTTTAGGTTTGCAAAGTTGCAATCTAAACAAACCAAAAGACTTCTGGAACAATGTCCTTTGGACAGACAAGACCAAAGTGGAGATGTTTGGTCATAATCCACAGGCCCACGTTTGGCAAAAACCAAATACAGCATATCAGCACAAACACCTCATACCAACTGTCAAGCACAGTGGTGGAGGGTGATGATTTGGGTTTGTTTTGCAGGCACAGGACATGGGAACCTTGCAATCATTGAGTCAACCTTAACTTTCTCTTTATACCAAAGTATTCTAGACTCAAATGTGATGCCATCTATCCAACAGTTAAAGCTTTGCCAAAATTGGCAACAGGATAATGATCCCAAGCACAACAGCAAATCTACGACAGAAGGGTTAATACAGAAAATAATCAAGGTGTCGCAATGGTCCAGTCAAAGTCCAGACCTCAACCTGATTGAAATGCTGTAGCAGGACCTTAAAAGAGCTGTGCATAATCAAATGCCAGCAAACCTCAATGAACTGAAGCAACATTGTAAAGAAGTGTGGGCCAAAATTGCTCTACAATGATGTGAATACAGAAAATGATTACTTCAAGTTATTGCTGCTAAAGGTGGTTCTCCAAGCTATTGAGTCATAAGGTGTACTTTGTTTTTCACACATGGCTTTTAAATTGTGGCTTTATTTTTGTTGAACAAAAAAAGTGTAATATGTCATGTGTTGTTGTTCATCGGAGGTTGTATTTACCTACATTTTAGGATTTGTTAAGGAACAGATGATTGTTATTATGTCCTGATATATAAAACCATAGACTTCAAAGAGTGTATACTTTCCTTTTCACAAGACTGTTTTTGCATAATGTCCACCTTTTTTGATTGGGCTACAATGTTTATGTTTCTACTCATGAAGCTCAAGCATTGGTGTAGAACGCTGAAGGGGGGAGGGCGGGAGGGGAGGGGATGGAATGTATTCTGGGTGGGCATATGCAAATTAGTTTAACAAAGAATTACATTTTTGCCTCATTCCATTTTAAACATGGATTCCTTTGAGTCTGTGTTTGCTATATACAACAGCTTTGAAACACAACTTATGAAAAGATGCAAAGCCAGTGTACCACTCATAGACAGCTGTTTCATTGTTAATGCAAATCATCAGCATGAGGTTGGTTACTGGTTTGCTTATTGAGGCTTGGTAGTGCTTGGGAAGCAAAAACCAAAAAGGTTATGGTGGGAAAAAATTGTGATTGAAAACCCCTTCCACCTGAAGTCTGTGGATAGTTAATACAATGTTAAACAAAAACATATATGTATGTTAAACAACGTGGTTTAACATACATGTTTGGTTATACCCCATATTTTTTTTCTTTAATTGCTACATTGATGGACTCAAGGATTGGGAAATGATAGGTCCTTTATCTTTGTTGCCATAGCAGCAGAAAATAACAGGTTGTATGTACCACTGAGGAAATAATCTAATGACACTAGAATGATTTACATTTACTTTTTAACAAATCACAAAACTCTGTTTCTGTTGTTTCTTAGAGGAAAAAGGCAAATGATCAGGCAGATAATGATGGGACTGAATTTAAGTATATCTATTGTTTTTGATCCATATTTTTTGTGTCCAATTGTTAGCGATCGTCCGAAGAATATTCTTTACTCACTAATTGACTTTGACACTGCGAACAAGAGTTGGCTTTGAAACATTGTTTTATTCCATAATTACTGCTGAATTCCCTAAAAGCAATGCATCATTCAATTAAATGCAAAGTAATTACATGAAATGAGTGGGTATAATTTGATTTTTCTGCAGTATTTTGGTTTTGTAATTAACTTGTTGGCACACGTTCTGTTATCTGATGATGCCCAGAAACGGGGAAATTAGTGGTGGAAGACAAATAACATGGTACTTTCTAGGAGTTTTGATTACAATTAAGCTACTGTACAAGTATTTTCATTGTTTTGTGCGATGCTTTCCTGGGAAATAAAATAATTGTATTCCCCTGAGCAGAATATCATGTTTTAAGCTGAGCATGCCATACTATCTATCCCAGTAGGCAGAAAAGAAGATCAAGTAATTGAACCTTGCCGGGTGAGTCTTTTGACCTCTCTTTAAATTAAATGCCAAAAGCATACCTATACAGAAATAAGAAGTGACATTTTAGGTAAATCATAAAACAAGTTCAAAAGGAAATGCTCATGTGTAAAAACAGGCTGAGAATGAAAACATGAAAAGTGTGTCAGAAAGTAGTCTGTTCTGTATATGATTAGATCTGAAGCTTTCAGGAAGGGTTGTGAAGATATATAAACTATATATATATATATATATATATATATATATATATATATATATATATATTTAAAAATTCTGCGAAGGGGCGGAGCCAAGCAGCCAAGCTGAGCAGACGTGCTAAGTCCCAGCTCCCGATCCAAAGCGACTGTTTTGGGGGAAAAAAAACCTAAACTTGGCGCGTCTGTCTCCTGGTTAGCTTTCAACAAGCAGGGGAACACCCAGGCGACCAACCTGCTACCACAAGTTAGCGGATCGACACCCGGGAGCCGCACCCAAGCGACTGAGGTCTAATGGGGTTCGAGGCGGGAGGGGACGGCCGCTCTTCCCGTCCACGGCCCCATAAACATACTCTAAAGCATGCTCACCTCCTAACCCCCCCCCGGACCGGTGGGGGTCATCCCGGTCCGCAACAAGCGACTAAAGCACTCAACATGTACGCAGAGCGACAACCCCGGAAAACTTCTCCCTCGTGGCGACCACAAAATGGCGGCTGCCCGCTCACCTGCAGCAGCGAGCCTGCAACCAAGTCCAGGGCATTGTCCTTGCACCATCAACGACTTCCAGCACCGGCTAGAACAAATATTCCGGTGCTTCTGGGACAAACTGCGGAAGCGAATGCAGACTGCATGTCAAGAGCTCCCGGCAAAAGTGGTACGTGACCGCGAGCAACGCGGAGCAAAGGGGTCACCCTCGGCACAGCGCCATCTTGCTCAGCTCCTGCTAAATCAAAGGGCCCTCTCGGGCTGAAGACCACCAGGGTTCAAACCCAGAGGCATTACCCACGCAAACGGAGGTGC
This sequence comes from Pelobates fuscus, assembly GCF_036172605.1. Taxonomy (NCBI): domain Eukaryota; kingdom Metazoa; phylum Chordata; class Amphibia; order Anura; family Pelobatidae; genus Pelobates; species Pelobates fuscus. The sequence continues at coordinate 149,343,263 of NC_086323.1, forward strand.
AAGCGCCACAAGCGGCGACAGACCTCCGGAACCTCCGCAAGAGGACGAAACCCGGACTTTCACAGCAACCGGGTTTGTGGCACAGAAATGCCGGTCAACTTAAAAGCCTGGGGCAGGAGAGACCTCCCCACCCGCACTTACACCGCGGAAGTACCCAGTGGCACACAGACGAGCTCCATAGGCATACCTCCAAAGGGAATTGGCTGACAGGGACAAAAGCAAGTCCACAACTCCGTGTCCCTGGAACCCTAACCACGGGTACTAAACGGATACGCAGACTACCCCATCCAGGACTGACACACAAGGGACAAAAGCTCTGTACTCCATAGGACTGTAAAGTATAAACCTCAAACAACTCACCAAACTCACTGCAATGTTTTGCCTGCAGCTAAGTCTGACCCACAAAGTTGGTAACCTAATGCTATTGTATACCCCTCATTCTGTGTCTCTCCTCATCTCACCTGTCAGGCTCACCTTGATTTTTCTTTTCTTATAGCGAGAATCTAAGCAGATATAAATATAGCATAAGCATAAATGTTGGAACCTCACAGAAAAACAATGCCATGTATTTAAATAAAAAATGTGAGACGAGTATCATATACACAGTAAGCGCTCAGCAGTTTTGTTTCTTGCCTCCCCAGTAACCTGGTGCCTGCGCCATGATCTGACCCTCTTTGTCACCACTCGTATGCCAAAGTACACAGCCGGGCTCCCACCATGTCTCTCATACAGACGCGAAAGTTTAAGCATTCACCACATAGCAATACCCTGCAGCATCGTAACTATAAACCTATTTATAGATTAGCATCATAGTAGCACCTCATAAGTTATGTTCAGCCTGTTATTATTGAAAGTGTTAATATCGAAATTGTGCCTGTACCTCAAGCAATGCAAAACAAACATGTTACATTAGCACTATCAGCACAACTTTCCCATACTGCATCACTCTAATTGCATTTTACACCTGTAACTTAGTCATAATGTGTATGGCTGCCTCAAATGTATATTAATCTTACTATAAAATGTGCCAACTCAGCGAAGTGAAACACGGCAATTGCTTTAAATGTTCAAACTTTCATGTAACATGTTTCACTGTGGATTATGCAAGTTCCTGCTTATGTTATTGTGACAAAGCAGGACGATCTGTTAAATTGTGCACAATAAAAATAAAGAATTAAAAAAAATAAAAAAAATAAAAAATTCTTCGAAGCCATTAATGGTTAATTTTGAATCACTTTAATATCCAAATGAAGTATAAACATTGTTATTTTCATGTATTTTGCAGTATGATATCTAGTCCATAAAGCATCAGTCACCCATATTTATACTCTTGTTATCATTACCTGCCTATAGAGGAATGGGATTCTCTGCCAGAAGCCACTGGTCACTGATATAATACCTGTAAATTTACTGAAAATCTAAGCTCACCTCTTGCTTTCCAACAGCACAGAAAGTTTAAATGGGTTCTTTCATTCCTACAGTCGTGAGAAGGGAATGAACAATATTATTTCACTGTTAGCATTACATTAGCTTTCAAAAATATTGCTATATCAGTTTTATATACGTTTATTTTTTTTAAATGGATGATTTCACTATATACACTGTATGTTGGCTTTATGTTCAAATGCTCAGATTATTTTTTATATTTTTTTGCTATTTTTAATAAACTGCAATGCTAGTAATGCATTTGGTGCCCTTTCAACTACCTATAAGCAAGATATTTGACCATTTTAATTTTTTGTATTTTTGTCGTATCTACTGTACTTGAGAAAAATGACATTTTTGTTTTTATGCTATCATTTCAGAACCTGTGTGAAATATTGCAAAATAAAGGACACTGTATATAATTTAAAACTTTTAATTTTACAAATTTTCTTTTTAAATAAATGATGAAAAATAAAAAAAAATGAAATGTAAAAATGGTGTGAATTACTTAATTACATTGTTTATGTTCATCTGCAAAAGTAATCTACACACAAAATTGAATTCCCAATCCCAAAAATTCTCACTTTAGTAAATATCCCTGCAAGTGATATGTGGATCGTGTGACTATGGAACAAAATTAAAATGTATTTTTTAAATAAAATAAACATATTGTAAAAAACAAAAATTCATTTTTTTTTAATAAAAACTCCAATTTGGAGATAAGTTTTTTGTTTAAATGACCATCGCATTCTGTAAAGGTAAATAAAATATTGCTTCTTTGAACAGCTATGCGTCCAGTCTATCATCAAAACTAAGTTAGTTCATATTTCTGCCATTTCATTCTTCTATATGCTTTTTGTTTTTATTACTAAAAAGGACATAAAAATCCTGGTGATCAGGTGTAAGCCTTTTTTGATGTTGGTTCAGTAATTCACACATTCAGGAACAGACTGAACCAAAACTGAGGTTGTCAATGTAACACAAACGATACATTTAGAAGCATGCAGAGAGGTAACTTGGAAAATTACTATGAAACACGAGCATAATAAGAAAGGAATATCAAAATGACAACTCTTTTAACTTGGGTTTCGAGCAGAAGGAAACACATTCAAATGTAACGATTATAGCAAAGTATAATACCACAGCCAACAAACCCTAAGTCCTCACAGTCATAAACATCCATAAACCTAAGTCCTCTTAACTTTACCCTCTTACATTAAATAGATTCTATCCACAAGCTTTTCCCAACTTTACATTGTCCTCCTTCGAAAGTTACCCTGAATTACCACTTAACCACAAACTTACTGTAGGGGTGAGGTTATTCTAAACATTCCCGAAACATGATGGTATGTGTTCTTACAAATGCAGCACTGTTTCAGAGTTAATAAAAAGCACACATTTAATTAACACTCCTTGTTTTGATGGTGATATTTTAAAAACACTGATACAGTATGCTATTAAAATGCAGAATATCCTTCTTCCTAATGCAGTTATTATGGTACATAAATTGTCCAGGATTTGTAGATTAACAGATTATTCAATACTGTTCAAAGAAGGTGGGATGTCCATACTGAACCATTGTGCAATTTATTATAGTTAGCATTGTGTGCCTTCAACACTCTTTGAAATTGTCTTATATTTATACCCTGCATGCAGAATTTAAAGGGGGATACAGAGTAAAAATACCTTTTTTTTATTTTAAGTAATTTTAGTTATAATGTATGCAACATACAAAAAACACAAAACTTACTCACCTCCACAATTTTTCTAGATGCAAGCTCTCAGACCCCTTCCTGAGATTAAGACTTATAGCACAAGTTTATGGTATGAATAGCTTATTCCTGAGAGCAGTTACAACCATGAGAGAAACTCTTCTATCAGTTTATGCACAGCCCAGTTTAGTGTCTAGTGAATCAGTTTATGTGCAACTTTCGACAGAGCCACTGTCCGTATATGCACATGTATGGATTACGGCTCAGCTGTCTCTATGGGGTGAGAAAAAACTTAGCCCAAGTTGTACCTGTGCTGTACAGATGCTACACACAAAACTAGCCAGGAGAAACCCAGAACTCTTGTCTAGTGTTGTCGCGAACCCGAAATTTTCGGTTCGCGAACGGCGAACGCGAACTTCCGCAAATGTTCGCGAACCGGCGAACCGCACGAACGGCCATTGACTTCAATGGGCAGGCGAATTTTAAAACCAACAGGGACTCTTTCTGGCCACAAAAGTGATGGAAAAGTTGTTTCAAGGGGACTAACACCTGGACTGTGGCATGCCGGAGGGGGATCCATGGCAAAACTCCCATGGAAAATTACACAGTTGATGCAGAGTCTTCTTTTAATCCATAAAGGGCAGAAATCACCTAACATTGACACCTGTCCTCAAAGCCCCTGATACACACTGACACAGAGCAGAATAGAGACTGTTCCCCGTCCTCAGAGACCATGATACACACTGACACAGAGCAGAATAGAGACTGTTACCCCTACATAGGGTCACTTGGCAGGTATGGATTGACCCCTGTCCTCAAAGCCCCTGATACACACTGACAAAGAGCAGAATAGAGACTGTTCCCCCTACATAGGGTCACTTGGCAGGTATGGATTGACGCCTGTCCTCAAAGCCCCTGATACACACTGACAAAGAGCTTAATAGAGACTGTTCCCCGTCCTCAGAGACCCTGATACACACTGACACAGAGCAGAATAGAGACTGTTACCCCTACATAGGGTCACTTGGCAGATATGGCGTGGTCATGGGAGGAGGAGGATGACTTTCACCTCTTCCCCTGTTAGATTCCCGTTGTGCTGTGACATCACCCTTATACGCTGTGTAAAGCATACTATTTAATTTGATCAGCATGGCCACTTGAGTTTTTATAGTTTTCACGCTGCTTGTAGTTTATATATGGTTCACAAAAATCAAACAAACGATAAAGTAAACATGTAAGGATTCAGAATATTCTTTCAAACCCTTACACATTGTGTGTACGTATTTTTTGTCTTAAGTTTGTGGCTTTAAAGAGGTTCACGTTGTTTCTATGATGTGCATAACATGTTCTTGTAAATGTTTGTTACATTTTTCCTGGAATTGTAATTTTTGAATCTGAATAAAGATAGTCAAATCCCTGATACACACTGACACAGAGCAGAATAGGGACTGTTCCCCCTACATAGGGTCACTTGGCAGATATGGATTGACACCTATCCTAATGATCCCTGATACACACTGACACAGAGCAGAATAGAGACTGTTCCCCCTACATAGGGTCACTTGGCAGATATGGATTGACACCTGTCCTCAAAACCCCTGATACACACTGACACAGAGCAGAATAGGGACTGTTCCCCCTACATAGGGTCACTTGGCAGATATGGATTGACACCTGTCCTCAAAACCCCCGATACACACTGACACAGAGCAGAATAGGGACTGTTCCTCCTTCATAGGGTCACTTGGCAGATATGGATTGACACCTGTCCTCAAAACCCCTGATACACACTGACACAGAGCAGAATAGGGACTGTTCCCCCTACATAGGGTCACTTGGCAGATATGGATTGACACCTGTCCTCAAAACCCCTGATACACACTGATACAGAGCAGAATAGAGACTGTCCCCCCTACATAGGGTCACTTGGCAGGTATGGATTGACACCTGTCCTCAAAGCCCCTGATACACACTGACACAGAGCAGAATAGAGACTGTTCCCTGTCCACAGAGACCATGATACACACTGACACAGAGCAGAATAGAGACTGTTCACCGTCCACAGAGACCATGATACACATGATAGCCATGGCCGTGTAGGGATGCCTGAAATGGCCACACACCTTCCTGGCCTGCTTCAGGACGTCCTGTAAGCCTGTGTACTTATGCACAAAGCGTTGTACGATCAGATTACACACATGTGCCATGCACGGCACATGTGTCAACTTGCCCAACTTCAATGCCGCTATCAAATTTTTTCCGTTGTCACACACCACTTTGCTGATATCCAGTTGCTGCGGAGTCAGCCACTTTTCCACCTGTGCGTTCAGGGCGGACAGGAGTGCTTGTCCGGTGTGACTCTCTGCTTTCAAGCAAGTCAAACCCAAGACGGCGTGACACTGCCGTATCCGGGATGTGGAATAGTACCTGGGGAGCTGGGGGGGGTGCCGTTGATGTGGAGCAAGACGCAGCAGCACAAGAGGACTCAGCCGAGGAGGTTATGGAAGAGGATGGAGTAGGAGGAGTGGAGGAGGTGGCAGCAGGACTGCCTGCAATTCGTGGCGGTGTCACCAACTCCTCTGCAATGCCACGCATTCCTTGCTTGTCAGACGTCAGCAGGTTTACCCAATGCGCAGTGTAGGTGATATACCTGCCCTGACCATGCTTTGCAGACCAGGTATCAGTGGTCAGATGGAACCTTGCCCCAACACTGTGTGCCAGACATGCCATGACTTCCTTTTGCACAATCGAGTACAAGTTGGGGATTGCCTTTTGTGAAAAGAAATTCCGGCCGGGTACCTTCCACTGCGGTGTCCCAATAGCTACACATTTTTTGAACGCCTCAGACTCAACCAGATTGTATGGTAAAAGCTGGCGGGCTAATAGTTCGGACAAGCCAGCTGTCAGACGCTGGGCAAGGGGGTGACTTGGTGACATTGGCTTCTTACTCTCAAACATGTCCTTGACAGACACATGACTGTGGACAGATGAGCGGGAACTGCTCAAGGCGGGAGACGAAGTGGCGGATGGTTGAGAGGGGGCAAGAAGGACAGCAGTGGTTGACGTGGCTGAAGATGCTAGACCAGGAGGAGGATGGCGGCTTAGAGTAGGCGTGCTGCTTGTACTCATGTGTTGATCCCATAGGCTTTTGTGATGTGAGATCATGTGCCTACGCAAAGCAGTTGTACCTAGGTGGGTGTTGGACCTCCCACGACTCAGTTTCCTTTGGCACAGGTTGCAAATGGCATCGCTGTTGTCCGAGGCAGACACACAAAAAAAAATGCCACACTGCTGAGCTCTGCAATTATGGCATTCTGGTGGTGGACACAGCGTGCGTTGATTGGCGTGCTGTCGGGCTGACCCTGGGTGCCAATGCATGCTGTCTGACTGTGCCACTAGCTCCTTGCGATGACCCCCCCCGCTTCCAACTCGTCTCCTCCTCCTCTCTGTCTCCTGTCTCCCCATCTGAACTTTCGCCCTGTTCTTCTTCTTGCCGAGCGGGCACCCACGTGACATCCATGGACGCATCGTCATCATCAACCGCTTCGCTTGTATCTGACAACTCAGAAAAGGAAGCAGCAGCGGGTACAACATCATCATCATCACACCGGACCTCCATGTGTTTAATGCTGCCTGCCTGATACATATCCCTGTTATCTACATCCTCTAGCAATAATGGTTGCGCATCACTCATTTCTTCAAACGGGTGTGTGAATAACTCCTCTGACATACCAAGTTAAGCGGCTGTGGTGCTAGTCTTGGTGGTGGCGGCAGGCGGGTGAGTGGTATCTTGAGAGGTGCCTGAAGCTAAGCTGGAGGAGGATGGTGCGTCACGGTTCCGAGCAGAGGCTGTACAAGATTGGGTGTCCTGTGTTAGCCAGTCAACTATGTCCTCAGAACTTTTCAAGTTCAGGGTACGTGGCTTCTGAAAACTGGGCATTATTCTAGGGCAAAAGGGAATCACAGCACCACGACCACGACGGCCCCTGCGGGGTGGCCTGCCTCTGCCTGTCATTTTTTGGGGGATTAGTGGTACTATAAGTGCAAGCTACTGTGAGACCAGATATGATTGGCAATGTGAACTGTAAGAGTTCTGCAGAGCACACACTGTAGGCCTGAGACACCCGCTTGAAGACAAGTAACTGCTATTCAATCTATAACAGTAAAAAACAAATTTTGGTTTTAAAAGCACGCTATAGAGACACCAGATATGATTGGCAATGTGCACTGGAACAGTTCTGCAGAGCACACACTGTAGGCCTGAGACACCCGCTTGAAGACAAGTAACTGCTATTCAATCTATAACAGTGAAAACAAAATTTCGGTTTTAAAAGCACGCTATAGAGACACCAGATATGATTGGCAATGTGCACTGGAACAGTTCTGCAGAGCACACACTGTAGGCCTGAGACACCCGCTTGAAGACAAGTAACTGCTATTCAATCTATAACAGTGAAAAACAAATTTTGGTTTTAAAAGCACGCTATAGAGACACCAGATATGATTGGCAATGTGCACTGGAACAGTTCTGCAGAGCACATGCTGAAGGAAGGACTGACAGAGCCGCTTGAAGGACACTGACTGGCTGCTATTAGCTTACACTAGAAACCTTTTTTCTTTGTAAAAGCACGCTAAAGAGACACCAAATATGATTGGCAACTGTCAAAGCACGCTGGAACAGGTCTACAGAGCACACGCTGAAGTAGGCCTGACACCCAGACGCTTGCAGACAACTAACTGCTCTTCTATTACAGTGAAAATTTTTTATTTCTTTTAAATCTAAAGCTTAAGCTATTGTAAAAACAGATATGAGTGGTGGCACTGGGCAAGAGGGCACAGTATCCACTGTGAACCTCACACAGAAGCTGGCAGGCAGGCAACTGCTCTTCTATTACAGTGGAAACAAAATTTTGGTTGTAAAAGCACGCTATAGAGACACCAGATATGAGTGGCAACTGTCAAAGTACGCTGGCAGGGTTGTGCAGGGCACACGCTGAAGGAAGGCCTGACAGAGCCGCTTGAAGGACACTGACTGCCTGCTATTAGCTTACACTGGAAACCTTTTTTCTTTGAAAAAGCACGCTATAGAGACACCAGATATGAGTGGCAATTGTCAAAGTACGCTGGCAGGGTTGTGCAGGGCACACGCTGAAGGAAGGCCTGACAGAGCCGCTTGAAGGACACTGACTGCCTGCTATTAGCTTACACTGGAAACCTTTTTTCTTTGTAAAAGCACGCTATAGAGACACCAGATATGAGTGGCAATTGTCAAAGTACGCTGGCAGGGTTGTGCAGGGCACACGCTGAAGAAAGGCCTGACAGAGCCGCTTGAAGGACACTGACTGGCTGCTATTAGCTTACACTGGAAACCTTTTTTCTTTGTAAAAGCACGCTAAAGAGACACCAGATATGATTGGCAACTGTCAAAGCACGCTGGCACAGGTCTGCAGAGCACACGCTGAATTAGGCCTGACACCCAGACGCTTGCAGACAACTAACTGATCTTCTATTACAGTGAAAAAAAATGATTTCTTTAAAATCTAAAGCTTAAGCTATTGTTAAAACAGATATGAGTGGTGGCACTGACTGTGCAAATGGGCAAGGCATCCAACCTGACACAGAAGCTGGCAGGCAGGCAACTGCTCTTCTATTACAGTGAAAAAAAATGATTTCTTTAAAATCTAAAGCTTAAGCTATTGTTAAAACAGATATGAGTGGTGGCACTGACTGTGCAAATGGGCAAGGCATCCAACCTGACACAGAAGCTGGCAGGCAGGCAACTGCTCTTCTATTACAGTGAAAACAAATTATTTATTTAAAATCTAAAGCTTAACCAATTGTTAAAACAGATATGAGTGGTGGCACTGACTGTGCAAATGGGCAAGGCATCCAACCTGACACAGAAGCTGGCAGGCAGGCAACTGCTCTTCTATTACAGTGAAAACAAATTATTTATTTTAAATCTAAAGCTTAACCAATTGTTAAAACAGATATGAGTGGTGGCACTGGGCAAGTAGGCACAGTATCCAATGTGAACCTCACACAGAAGCTGGCAGGCAGGCACCTGCAATTACATTACACAGGGAAAAAAAAAAAAAGCAGCCTGATGTTATAGCCCTAAAAAGGGCTTTTTGGGGTGCTGTCCTTACAGCAGAGATCAGATGAGTCCTTCAGTATTGTAGTGGACACTGAATACCCTAGCCTAGCTATCAATTTCCCTATCTAATCAGCAGCAGCTAAACTTTCCCTCCTCTCACTAAGCATGCAGCTTCAGAATGAATCGAAAATGGATGCTGGGAGGGAGGTTGGAGGGTGTGGAAGGGAGGGAGTGCTGCTGATTGGCTGGAATGTGTCTGCTGACCGAGAGGCACAGGGTCAAAGTTTGCCCAATGATGACGAATAGGGGGCGGATCGAACCGCCTATGTGTTCGCCCGCGGCGGCGAACGCGAACACACTAAGTTCGCCGGGAACTGTTCGCCGGCGGACAGTTCGGTACATCACTACTCTTGTCCTGCTATACCTAAATGACAGCTCAGAGAAGCAGGTCTAGAGCTGCAATGATATTTACAAATGATGCAGTTCTAAGCCACTCTCTGGCTTGGTGGGTTTAAGTGCTGTATGCACCATCACTCTTTTAGCTATGCAAAGTTGTTATGGTGCTTAGAGTGACCATTTAATAGCTAGGAGTGCGGGCTGAGTTAAGTAAGGCAATGTAACTTACCATGGACATAGCAGTATGCAGGGGTAGGCAACTGGGGACATAAACAATCTAAAGCAATATATATATTTGTGTTTTTTTTCCAAGATTAAGTCTTGGGAGCATAAGAGGCTACTGAATGACATTATAACTTATTTAAAGGCCTTGTAGGAATAGAAACAGAAATCTTAGCATTAGCCATAGATGCACATGCAGATTTATTTTGTCTGTCTATCCATTTGTCATTCAGTCTATCTGTCAATCTACTCCTAATTTATTTGTACACGTGTCTCTCTGTGTAAATGTTTTGTATGCTTCTGTCTGATCTATATCTTCCCTCCTGTCTCAGAAAAGTCTGTATTTGATTCTTCATTTGTCTTAGTGACCGACTTAACGTTTCACAGATTTTACAAGACCCATTGTATATTAAAGACCCCTTCATCTTTTGATACATATTTTAATGCATTTTATTCACGCAAATCACAACAATCATAGCTTGAGATAAAACATATAATGGAAAGCAAATGTGTAGTACTCAGCTGACCTTTCTAGTAATTGAAGTTTTAAATCCATGTCTAGTATGATAAGAATGACTTTAAACAAGGAGGAAAGAAAATCATTACTTTGACTTCAGCTGATAATTTTTTTCAGTTTTTTTCATTACTTGGGGTAACGATGCCCAAATTCCCAGGTAGTAAACTAGTTATCATACATCGGCTTTCTTATCTCTGTTATTTAATTTAATTTGCTTAGAGGAGGAAAAAGTTAAATTTTACATTTTCCAACTAGTTTTAATAAACACATCTGTCATGTTTGAAGATTTGATAGATCAGAAAACGAATAGTTCTATTAATCATTTAAAATGGTTCATACCGGCTCAGATTGTGGAATGTCAATTTAGAGGTAGTTTGAATGTTCATATAAGTCTTTTAAAAATTAAATATTGAAAGCATAAGATAAAGTTTGGGAGCTGCCACATGCAGACACTGATAGAATCACACCAACATTTATGATCGAAAAAACACGAACAACCTGATCGAAAATTGACAGCCGCTAAACTACTTTCTGCTTCCTATCGAATAGTAGGTAAAAAAAAAAACACAATTTATGAAAGTAAAGTAAAATAAATTAACACATATAAAAAACAATAACAATTATTTGCCCACACAGAGTTGGTAGGTAAAGCGCTGGCAGTGGAACATACTTCATAGGAGGTGGAGAAATAAATAAGTAGTCTATCCCAAACCTTACATGAAAGGAGTTTCATTATTTTATATCAACACAGAAAACTTAACATTTCAGCCATGCAATAGGCCATTATTAGACCTCCAACTCGGGGCACCAAATAAAGAAGCACCTTGGATGTGAGGTTTGTGCTCGATAACTTATTTTTTCTGCATTGTAATGTTTTTTTCTGGGGAAGAAACAGGGATCTTTATTCACTCTTTTAAATTAGTGCTCTCCTCTTAATTGCTTTGTTGGTTATAGATGGTGGGACGAGATAGTTTGAGTACATATTGCAGGTATTGTGTGAGTTTTCCTGGAGAGCTGGATATAAAACAGACATGAAAGATGAAAGAGTTGACCATAGCTGTTGAGAAGATTTTTTTCTGCCCTCGGTAAAGATTTATTTTACAACCCTTTCAAGAGTATATCTCTGTTTTCATTCTTCATGTCTGACAGTTGTTTTTAACTGTCTATCGCTCATAATATTCATTTCTTCTGTTTGGATTCAACTACTTCCAACTCAATATCATCCCCATATCGCAGTTCGCAGTGTCTATCACTTTGACTAACCTTCTCTGCCTATTCTCTTCACCACTCTGTATAGTCTTTTTTTGTCTAATTGCCCCTCTTTGTTATCAGTAATCTGTGACTATATATATATATATATATATATATATATATATATATATATTGTTTTTTTTTTTACTTTTCTCCTTTATGTTTCAAGGAATATAGGCTCTAAATAATTTGAGCTTCCATTTTTAATTATATCAATAACAGATATTATACTTTGGCAGACATACTGCCCTATTGTGGTATTCCTGCGTTTTCTCTGAGGGACACGTCTCCAGATAGAAGACAGGTTGGGTGCTACCTGGAAAGGCACAGCTATGCACTAAGTGAGACAATATTTTGTGGCTCCATTACATGTGATTGTGTTTACACCCCATTATTCACATTTAGCAAGGATTGTTACCATCTGCACTATTTGTTGTTCTCTCTGTTTTTACTTTTCATATGCTGCTGTTTTAACATCGCTATTGTACTGCATACTGTCAGAGGGGTAAGATACTCCTTCCCACACAGTGCTCCATTTTGTATAATAAGTCTTGCACTTGTAATATGCATTGTTATTTATTTTGGTGAAGGGAAGTAAGGAACCTGCCAAAAGTGTGTTTTTTGAGCTGCTTGTTTTTTACATTGTGCGCACACTTAAAAATATTCTTGTCACAGATAACAAATTATGTGCTGGGAGACAAGGAACATAGGGGATTTCCTTGAATCATTGTTGCCATGGTTCTTAGAATATCCCTTTAATCCCTTTTGCTGTTAGAGATGTTAATAACAAACGTATATTTTACGTTTATTATTGTAGTCTCTCGCCACAGTTGATTTAGTAACAGAATGCATGATGCGTAAAAGGGCATAAACAGATATAAACATACAAGTCAGCAAACCATATCTTCATGCTTATATGTTCAGCTCTTGCAAAGTGTCCTCTTAGCATAAAAGGGCAATAAATACAACACACTCAAAAGAGGAAAGAACATTGTAACCCTTCTTCCTAAGCAGATGTGCAGGAATTTACTATTCATTTAATTGGTTTTGCAATCTCAATTATTCTTTGCTTTTCATGTAAACTGCAATCTGCAGGGCAATTGTTTAATGAGATGCATGCACACCCCGCTCCCCATTCTATACGGAGATCCCCCTCCCCTTTGGAAACAGTTGGAACAAAGCTTGTTTTACCTTCATCAGCAACTTAAAAATGTCACATTTAATTGAAAACCTTACTAGGAAGATCTGCAAATGTCTAACCATGTTGAATTCACTTTTGCATTATGTTGAATTCGTTGTCAGAAGGCAATCTTAGTTTTAATGCTGACACTTATAAGAAACATATTTTAAGTATTCAACTTATTAGAGCTCTATAGTCAATGTGTTCATGGCACAATTTGATGTAGCTTAAGACACACCAGTGTGCCATGACACACTGTTGAAAACCTTTATTCTCTTCTATTCTGTAAGGAAAATAACTGTCAGAAATCATTATTGTTTGAAACAAAGGTTTAGGGACTACACCCACTTAATACTTGATTCCTCTCTTGGTGACACACAGACAACGGTGGTATAACCTTACTTCCAATGAAAGTTGTTAGACAGGTACGAGCACAACGGGGTACATCTAATATTGGACATATTTCGACTAAGCAGAGTCTTTATCTTTTAAGGCTTGATAGAGAAGCTCTGCTGAGTCGAAAAATTAAATTTTGTGTGCAAAAAAGTCTGTAATGGATGTATACAAAAGTGAAAAAGTGACTATCAGCAAGCACCATGCACAACGATGAATGCAAATGAAGTATAAAATAATTCCTCTTATGTGTTATCCTCATAGAAAATGAACTAAACGAAAATACAAAATTCAAAACAAAAAGAGAATTACCTGGTGATAATTACCACATGTGTGTGAACACTTACAAAATGTATGAGCCTTTGAATAAAGTCCAAAGTCTATAGGAACGTGGGCAATGGCAGCAAAATTCTTCCAAGTAATCCCTCGGTATATGTTCTTATAAGGATTTGGTACATACTCCACTTGGAAAACAATAGAACAGACATTACAGTACTAAGAGACCGCAATTCACTCTTTAACGAAAAGCCAAACTTTGCTTCAGTATAATCTGAAACAAAGTTTGCATTATTTTGAAGGTCAACCCTTGATCTTTTGGCTGATGAAGATGTGGGTGAATAGGCATTTTTGTATGTTGTTGCATCACTAGCCTTTACACTAAAACTTTGTTGACTAATGCTAATGCTAATGGAAGTGGTGATGCCAACAATAATATCACTGGGTGAGCTACTTATGGCACTGGTAGGAGATGAAGCTCCAACTTTTTCAATTAAATGAAGCAATTCTACTGCAGATAGAGATATGACAAGACACAATAGAGTTAGCTTACTTAAGATACCAAATTAGGGTGCTGTTTAGTAGATGGATCCCTAATTTGGTACACTGATGTGGGGTTCCACTATTTATGATAACAAATTAGGGCACTGTTTAGTAGTTGACTCCCTAATTTGCTATCCTGATGTGGAATTGCTTATTTAGGGATACCAAATTATGGCGCTGTTTAGTAGATTTTGTTTTGGAAAAATTGGTTCTTATGCTGCTGTGCAGCATAAGTACTGCCCTCTGTGCCATTTTTTTTTGCTACCTCTTGATTGGACTGGAGATCACGACCACATCATTGGACGGACCACAAAAAAAAACTTTTCTCCATTCCATCTCACGTTTTTTCTGGTGCTAGAAAGGGCATTCCAAATCACAAATGAAAACGAGCATGTCCAGGCGAGTTATCCCGAGATTCTGGTGCTTGTCTGTTCGGAAATCGTAAATTCATCTGATCGCCTGAAGTGCTCATATAGCCGTTCAGTCCAAAACAAGTCTAGTAATTAGTGTAGAGTAGAGGTTCATGCCTAATACAATATAGGTATTAATGTTTATTTATATTGATAGTGTAGATATTAACATTTTGTGCAGTTTAGTGTAGGGGTTAATATTACAATTAGTGTGTTAGGATAATGTAAGGGTTAACAGAAGGATTTTACTGTAATGGCAGCTTTGCACATACATGTTCCAGCGCTGCCTGAGATTAATGGGAGTTAAAATGGAAGCAGGTGCCAAAGAGAAGTGTAACTCTCACGAATTGTGTGCAAACTGGGACTTGTGTGTTCAGTTCTGTCCATGATTAGCAATATCTATCTATCTATCTATCTATCCATCCATCCATCCACATATCCTACATAGACAATTATCTAGATGACGATCTTGCGCAGAGAGGAGAAATATAATAGACAATTCTTGGGGACTCTGGGTTCCAGTTATATGCAAGGTGTCTTTTCTTATTCTTCTTATACAATTCTTTCCATCACTGATCTTTAAACTGACTTCCAGGCTTAAGTGAATTCAAAATCATTATGGCTATTTATGGCTGCTTAGTAATTCTACATTTTTCACTAAAACGGTGATTCATTTAGTTGGTCACATACCATCCATTTTAGGCATTTCAAGTTAACTATTCCAAAAAACTCACTCAGAAATAAAGCTGTTTTTATTATTAAGAAACTTAAAATATTGTATAACAATGATTGACATATTAACTTAATTCATGTTTTATTGTAGCCATTATAGTCTCTATAGTTTCTCCACTGTTGCAATACAAAAGGGATACTTGCATTTGCCACTAGACATTCTAGAAGTTTGGAATATTTCAAAATTTTGCTCTTTTATCACCCCTCAAGTGCAGCACTGCAGAATGTTAATTCCATGAAATGTTACACTTTGTTTCTAATAGAGGTGCGGAATACAAGCAAGAAACAAAACAGAATAAACCATCTAATATACCTCTCTTTCTGACTCTGTAACTGACCTGAGTTTGCTTGTCCTGTTTGTATGTTGGCCAATATTCTTGCATCAGATGGCACACACATGCACAAATGTGTGGATGGTGTAGTGTTTGTAAGTGATGTCCCCCTTAAGCTGACATTGGCAACATGGACATTGGCTGATATTGGCAAAGCAGTGTTAATTTTGGCGGCAAATTTTAATTTAGTTTTAGTCATAGTCTTTTGACTAAAAAGCCATTTTAGTTTTAGTCACATTTTAGTCATCTGAATTGTTTTAGTTTTAGTCAACTAAACCTCCAGTAGATTTTAGCCGACTAAATCCTAAGTGAATTTTAGTCAACACAACTAAAAATGTGTTTAGTTAAAGCCTCTATCTGTGTCTTTTGCCCTTTCCCCAGCCCCTCAGTGCTTCTTTGTGTCCCTCCCAGCTCCTCTAGGTGTCTAACTCCCAAGCTCTGGTCTGTCTCTTTTGCCTTTTCCCCAGCCCCTCTGTGCAGTGTTAATTTTGGTGGCAATAGTCATAGTCTTTTGGCTAAAAGGCCAATTTAGTTTTAGTCGTATTTTAGCCATCTGAATTCTTTTAGTTTTAGTCAACTAAAAATGTTAGTAGACAAAATTAACACTGCAGCAAAGATCTACACAATTCCATATACCCTTTCCTCCTTAATATAGTATCGGTTAATATTCTCTAAGTTTCTTCCCTTGAGATAAAAGAGGAATATTCTTTACATTCTGTTACATTGCAAATTGGATTTAAAAAAAAAAAAATAATTCTGTATGTTTCTGTCATCTTTATTTGCCACTAGGCCAGGCGTCTTCTGATATAAGTAAATGGACAAGTGTCCTTGGCTGATTGCACCTGGCACTCATTGAGTTAATTACGAGTTCAAAATCTAGTGTTTCTCTCTCCTCAATCATCATTTAACTGCCCACTCCTACCAGCTGCTTTCTTTCAGAGCAATCAGCATTACTTACTGACACAAGTATATATCCGCCTACTCTCCCTTATGCCCACAATACATATCTCCCCCTTGCACGATATACTTGGATATTCTAGTAATAGACACTGGGCAACTCTTGAGAATGATAGTTTCTTTGTTGTCAACTTTAAGCCATTTGGGGAGACAAAAAAAAAAAAAAGAAAAGAAAAAAACATTTCATGTTTTTAAAGTAAAGTTTGTACATTGATCTCTGTCGGAGCAACAGGCTGAACATTGACTGTAAAGCTTGAATCAGTCTGATGTGAATAACAAATAATGTACAAAGAGGATTGAACAGCTTCTGTCTGGCAGGGATATGGCCTCAGTTTCTTCACACACTTAGTGCAGATAATAAAAGACAGAACGGTTTCTTTATTCCAAGGGAGAGACTGTATTTTACCTATTGTGTTATCTTTAGGTCTGGAACCTCAGAGCTGCTGGTAAACTCACCTGCATTGTGTTAGAGATGTAGTCTTTTCACTGAGGATTTTTTATTTATTTTAGGAAGTCGCTTAAACGTAAAATACACATTTGAAATAAAAAGTCTAAAAGGAATATGTTTCAGTATCTAGCAGAGAAGATGAAAGACAAGTTCATCACAGTATTGAACTCTTCCGCATGCCAGGTGCAGAGAAAAAGCTTTTTTTTTTTTTTTTATCCATCATTTAGACACATCCTCTCCACAAAGAAGGTCCACAGGCAAGAAGAATTCTTAGGCCACTGACATTCAAGTTCTGTTTGTTGGTTACACATTGCGTAACTTTGTAAGTTATAACACACACACACACATAGACATAGTTGGGGGTCCAGCCACAGTACATGACCAAACATTGCATAAGCCTGGCACAACAACAATGGCCCCCCCTGTTTTTGCCCAGGTTGGGAGTTTTTAAGAGGATCTATCGCATTCTGTGAGCTTTAAAGTTGCTGTTTGGTGGATGAATGAATGCGCTGGATCTTGTGTGTTCATTTTTCACACATGGTTTCTTAATTTTTGCTTTATTATTGTTGTTTTTCCTGCCCAAAACAGTTCCAGAGAATTAGGCTGTGCGGCCGGTCTATTTCTAACTGTCAAAGTGCAGTTCGAATTACCGAATGAAATAGTGAATGGACATAGTCAGTGTGTGTCTCTTGTTCGTGGGCTTTGACTCACCGAACACCGTTCGAATTGTTGAAGTTTCCTGGAAGGTAACTTTTCAGCGGTGTTCGTGCCATTGCGTATCTGATTTAAGTTCCATGAACTCGACGACAAAACACAGCTGAACACGTTCGACCAAATAAGATGGCCGCCGCCACGTGTTTGAATCTCAAGTGGCGGCCACTTTGACTACTTCGACTGTTTGAAGTGCTATTGTTCAGAGTCCAAATAGGCACAAATAGGGTCTCTCATTATTAAAGGGGCCATAGTCACAGGGTATTCATAGGGAAAATTAGGATTATTGAACAAACAGATGAAATAAGAAATAAAATATAAAATCCAGGGACAGAGTGGTCTGTCACACCATAGAATTCAAAGAAGGTGTACTTTTCTTTTTTCCATGACTGTACATATATATATATCTATCGATATATATATATATATATATATATATATATATATATATATATATATATAATGAGTTTCTCAACTCTTCGGGGGTTATTTTTTTTAAAAAAGGTCAGAAATATGAGGACTCTGTGCAATATCTTTAGGACAGAGATATCAGATGTTCCATCTGGAACATGAATACGCTCAACCAGCTTGTGCATTACAGACTCGAGTACTTGAGTGCTTGAGTGCTCCAATCAAAATTGGAGCTACTACTGCCTTCACTTTCTACAATCTTTTGAGTTTCTCTTTCAGCACTTGCTATTTGCCCACCTTCTCATGATCTTCTTGATGTCATGGTCACATCAACCACTAAATACTGTCATGGTCACATCCACCACTGCAGTCTTTTGTTGCTTGTCTACAACCATTATGTTAGCTGGCTAGTACTTGCATATCTACCTAGATATAGTAGTCCCACAAGATGCGGACATGATGTGCCCTTTCATTCTCAACTATCCTTTGTGGTACCTCTCATTGGGACTTGGCAGATCCAGACCATATTCTGTGCAGTTGTTTCAATACACTATTCCAGCAGCTTGGTTGTGCCTCTCAGTATTTGCACCTGTCAACTATGTGTTGGAATGGCATTTTATGCAGAGTCTGCAGTGCACCCTAGGTCCTTTCTGATGTGGTAGACACTACTTTTATTGATCTAGGGCTGAGTGCCTCTCTGGCTTTTTACAACTAGATTTGTAATGTGAGCCATTTCCACTATGTGCCTAGTACAGCCCATGGAAGAGTTGTCTTTACTTGCCTCCTATATCTTTTGATGTCTCAGTCATGCCCTTAGCAATTTTTCTTTGGCAGCCATCTTCATCATATGCTTGTGGATGCTCTGTACTTCATCCAGGACTGTGTGATCAGGCCCCGACCTCCTTCCTTCCAGCAACTGCACAGTCTCTAGGTGCTGGATTTAGAGGTGTGGAATCCTCCATTCATAGTGAGTAGTTTCTGATATCATCCTTAGTGTCTAGTTCTTCTCTTGGCCAACTTATTATCTTAGCAGGTGTAACGTTTAAAATTGAATTTCCAGTTTTATTATATGTATTCTAATAATAAAAGATTAAAAATTACCTACAACTTGTGTGAGTTTTTTCATGAGGAACTTTATTATATATATATATATATATATATACACCACTATAGGGTCAGGAACACAAACATGTATTTGTGACCCTTTAGTGTTAAAACCACCGTAATGGATCACCTGACACCCCAACTGGGTACCTCCATTGATGGATGCTCCTAGTGCTTCCCGAGGGCTCCAAGCACTCCATTTGACACCATAAGCACTGCAGAACCCATGAACCGCCCCGCAACTTGGTTGGGGTCTCCCCGTCTCCTACCAACCATGGACCTACGACAAGGCTTCAGGCTCCAGTGGGTGAACCTCTCTTCCTTCACAGAGTGAAGCAGGAACAAGCTCTTAAAAGAGCTTAGTGATTATAGCCAGTGGAGTATACAGCATATAGCAATCCCCAGTGTAGATGCAGCCTTTTCCCACACACATGAGATGAGGCTCTATGTTGAGGGTAAAACAGGAACTGAGGGTTTATTGGCACTTATTTACAAGTTTTCCCACAAGGTTACCACCCACATGGGCCTTGTGGGATACAGGACATGCAGTTACAATAGCCAATCAAAACATTACAGTACAGTCAGACACTCCCAGCCAAGGCACAAAAACCCTCCCTTCTGCCTGTGATATAATTACTGAACACAATGGGTTAACTTAATTATCACAGGCAGAAAATATACAGTTTTACACAATATTCATAACTTCCAAACCATACATGCAATTCACATGTGACATAAAGTCACATATTCTGAACCAGCATAAGCAGTATACAAACACATGTAAAAATCATACAAATTGGTGCAGTGGTTCAAAAGTTAGGTGGAAGTCCTATTTGACTGACTGCAAGCATGGCTTTCCTGCCCAAAACAGTTCCACAGATTTAGGCTGTGCAGACGGTCTATCTTCTCTATCCTGGAGATAATTGGCTTAAGTGGGTGTGGTAACTTAATTATCTCCAGGTACAGGGAATATCTCCACTTACAACAACAGTAAAAATACATAAAAATACATAATTCCTATTATACTAAACAGAACCCCCACATCCCCAGATAGCTTGAAACTGAGTGCTTAATATATCTGAAGAGCACTCAGATCCCACGAACAAGGGCTGATGAGAGATTGAGGATGGATAAAGCAGCCAGTTTAAACTGGTCTGGCAGTGTCCCTGGGAAAACGTCCTGCTGGAGAAACAATAGACAGGAAAAAGGGGGAGGGGAAGAGGCACATTTTTTCATGGAATTAAAGTGCAGAAAAAGTGTGTTACAATCCAATATGCCCAAATAATGTTTTTAAAGGGCCATACACCCCAGGGCCATAGTCATAAGGAAGGAGGCTGGCAATAAGGCTCCTCCAAAAGCCAGGGGCAAAGGGCAGTTGGTCACATAAAAAGCCAGTGACAAAAGGCAGTTTGTCACAACCACCATCTAGTCCCGCTGGTGTCAGGGATCTTACCTGGAGTGGGAGTCCGGCAGGCAGAGTTAAGGCACCCTTTGCAATTCGGCACAGACCGAGGGGACTCAGGACAGAAATCCCCAAGGGTGTGACACAGTGCACTGGGGCTGAAATAACCAGTGCTTCCTGGAACGCAGTACAGACAAGGGAAATCCAGAAGAATAGTCGGTAACAGAATCAGAAGTCAGGACGGGCAGCAATCAGGCGAAAACAGTAGACGAGCAGGAGATCAAAACCAGGAGTCAGATAAACAGCAGTGAAACCAAGCGGAACAGGAAACACGATCTGACAACGAGGACCAGACTTGCGGGGTTTAAATAGGAAGACAGCCAATAATCATGGAACCAGGAACAGGTGTGCAAATCCCAGGCAAACAGGCTCAGACTACAGGATATCACGAACATGTAGAAACAGTCCAAGATGCGTGGAGCCCAATGTAAGGATCCTGACTGGGATGCAGGCAACTCAGGTTCGATCCCAGCCAGACCCAAATACACAATATTGTGTAAAACCAAATGATGATCCTGACATTACCCCCCCCTCAAAGACGCCGTAGGCGAGAAGAGGAAGGCAAGTATGACCCAGGAGGTTACTTTTTAGTTTTCTTGGTTTTAGTAGTACCTGTAGGAGTGGAGGTCATAGCTCTTAGGGCTTTTTCAAAAACTTGCAAGTCCTCCTTCCGGACTAGAGTCCCATTAGAGGCATAGGTACAGCCAGCAGGAGGGACTTCCTTGATAGGACTTGCAGTGGTTGTGGTGCTTGCCTTCCTAGAAGTAGACTCCTTAGTGGAAATAGCGATCTCAGGTTCTTTCGTAACTGATTCCTGCACATCCTCAGGAGCAACAACTGTAGAAGACGGAGGATTGTTCAAAGTGGTCAAGCAAGGACAGGCAGCATGTTGGCAGACAGGTCTCATAGGATATGCCGGAGTAGTACCCAGACGGAGAACCCGAGGCCTAGAAGGACGAATGGGACAAAAAGAGATTAAATGCCCTCTCTCCCCACAGTAAAAACACAGTCCATGCGCCACCCTTCTTGCCCTTTCTTGAGATGACTGACGACACCTAACCAGTCCAATCTCCATGGGTTCTTCCGCCTCGCTGTCAGATGTTTCAGGCATTTCAGGAGACTTGGGAGTGATAGGGTTAGTAGTAACATCAGTCCGAGTGTAAGGAGTAGTGTAAACCATTTCCAGTCCGGGTTGCAATATATGGGAAGCAACAGTAGGTGTTCTCTGTACATAGGATTTTTGTGTCTTGTTGCATTGTAGCCCCAAGGACCGAATAAAGGACTCCCAGGAATCCAGGACTGGGCTTTTGGTGAGTAACAATTGGTGGGCCCAAATCTTAAGGTGCCCCGACAATAAGGTAATTGCTGTCCTCACTTTAATGGCATCTGTGGCATAGGTAAGTGGTCTCAAGGAGAACAGGATCTCGCAGTCAACCTTGAAGGTGTCAAACTTAGACCGGATCCCAGAAAATTTCTCAGGTAGAGCAACCAGCGGTTCAGATAGTCCAGAGTCATAGGTTACTCTCCCTTTAAGGGAAGCCAGCTCCTGCTGTAAGCGCTGCAAAGCCTGGGTGAGCTGGGAAACTTGCTGGGTCAAGGCTGCAACGGTACTCCTCAACTCTGCAGACTCCATTTGGTCAGATCGTACTGTCAGGGATCTTACCTGGAGTGGGAGTCCGGCAGGCAGAGTTAAGGCACCCTTTGCAATTCGGCACAGACCGAGGGGACTCAGGACAGAAATCCCCAAGGGTGTGACACAGTGCACTGGGGCTGAAATAACCAGTGCTTCCTGGAACGCAGTACAGACAAGGGAAATCCAGAAGAATAGTCGGTAACAGAATCAGAAGTCAGGACGGGCAGCAATCAGGCGAAAACAGTAGACGAGCAGGAGATCAAAACCAGGAGTCAGATAAACAGCAGTGAAACCAAGCGGAACAGGAAACACGATCTGACAACGAGGACCAGACTTGCGGGGTTTAAATAGGAAGACAGCCAATAATCATGGAACCAGGAACAGGTGTGCAAATCCCAGGCAAACAGGCTCAGACTACAGGATATCACGAACATGTAGAAACAGTCCAAGATGCGTGGAGCCCAATGTAAGGATCCTGACTGGGATGCAGGCAACTCAGGTTCGATCCCAGCCAGACCCAAATACACAATATTGTGTAAAACCAAATGATGATCCTGACAGCTGGCCCCCATTCCTAAATATAATAAAATCATACTTGGTTTCAAGTCTGCAGATGCTGTCTCTGTTCCTGTCTGCATCTGACCTGCCTGCTGTCTTCTGTCATCATCAGAAGTAGTGGTCTGAGCCAATCACAATGCTTCCCAATAAGATTGGCTGAGCCAGCACAAGTCAAACACAGCCCTGGACAATTATCAGCTCCACATAGAGATTAATTTAATCAAAGCATCCCTATGAGGAAAACTCATTGTTTCCATGCAGAGGGTGGAGACACTGAATGGCAGTACTGCTCACTGTGCAGCACTGCCCCAGAAAGCACCTATAGTAGCCATCTGAGGAGTGGCCAGTGGAGTTAATCCCAGGCTGTAATCTAAACACTACATTTTCTCTGTTTGCAGCAAAAAGCCTGAAGGTAATGATTCTACTCACCAAAACAAATGAAGTAAGCTGTCATTGTTCTGGTGACTATAGTGTCCCTTTAAATCCCAGTTCAGACCAGGCAAATCCAGGATAACTATTGCAAACAATGAGAAGAAATGGAAGCATTGTTTATTTTCTATTTTTTTTTCTCTATGCGCTTTCTTTATGTTGACAGCTACAAAGGACAGAGCTTATAGCAATGATTGACAGGAAGCTAAGATGGAGCTGCCCAGTTCATAGGATAAAGAGATGTGGATTTCTACATTTTATTTTACCATCCTCACAGTTGCATATTTGTTAAATATAGGGGATAAGTAAACATAATATTAAACATCCTGATAAGTATACCTTTGGCTGTAACCTTTGTCAGCACAATCCATAGCTCATCTTACGCTGGTACAATATGCCCCACTAAACACTATTTAGTTTGCACATTTCATCTACACTCATTTACATTTCATTCAAGCCTGAGTTTCTTTTCAGTTAGGGTTTATGACAAATGTGATAAAGTGTAGAATACGCCTTGTCATTTCAGTTACATGTTTTACATGATGCTCTGTTTAATCTGTAACTATTCTGTGGCACGAAACAAGATGCTTCAAAGTGAAGCACAATATGAATGTTTTTCTAGGTCACCTTCCCGAGCTACTTCTTCTAATCAAAAGTCCGTTTGATCCTGTTCCATAGTCTTAAATTTCACTTGCATTACATTCTAACTGTCAGATAGCTTTAGTGGTTGCAATGAACTGGAGATGTTTGGAACGTATGTTGCATTTAGCAAGGTTAAAGTTCAGCATCTTCTTTTTTTATTAATAACATTGCACCAATTCCAATTGAGTGGCCCATCTCAGTTTATCAAATATACCCTCTCATAAAGCTGATATTACAGTTTTCAGTAAAGAAGTAGGATTGATCATATTTATGTGCTATGCGGGTTCTAATACAAATAACTTGATCGCTAGAAACCCATGATTTTATTTGGCTTGGTTTTGTACTATGTACCTATTGAAATGGTAAATAGTTAAAATATATATATACACATATATATATATATATATATATATATATATATATATATATATATATTTTGTATGCTGATATTCACAAAAAGTTTTAGTTTTTTTTATAATTCTCTTTTTTATTGAGTGAAGCAAGTTTTTCATAACATCAAATATCAACAGTAGGTCAGTCGTCAATACAGTATAATTAAAGTGACATGCACATAAAAAATTGTATAAATGATATGGCACGAGCATCCTATGTTCATTCGTGTGATACTATCGAGATTGTAACTGACTTTGTGTGTCTCTGTAACCTACAACACTCATTTTACATTAACTACAGGAATATAATTGAGGTAGGTAGCTGACTGAGTCACTACATTCAGGGTAAGTAAGTAAGCAACGGTGAAACTAGTTCTCTAGAGTTAATCTAGGAGAAAGATGGCTACAGGAAGTTGCATTACCCTGTAGTTGTGCTTAGCGGGGTGTATTTGGGATACTACCTCAGTTACTCTTTTTACTGGGAGCACCAATGAAATGGGTAGGACAGCTCTATCTAGTAAGCCGTCCAGCAGGATATGAGGGTATGAGGTCAAAATACCTGTATATGTGGGTTTAGTAGCAGGGAACTAAATTGTGCCTAAAAAAGTAATAGATGGTGTCTCCTGTACTTTAAATACCCATGACCAAGGGGGCAGAAGGGTGGGGGGGGGGAGGTATGAGGGGTAGGGGGGGGTATTGCTATTGCATAATCTATTGCATTTGCAGATTGACGGAAAAAGAAAGAACACAATAAAGCAAATAATTAAGAAAACAAACAAACAGTCAAACAGAATTAAACTTTTAGCTAGAACATAGAGTGTAGTTTAGCCAGCGTGGTACCACTCGGTTATTTAGAGGTGAGTGGATGTCAGGGGGTATCACCCATCAGGTACACTAGGATGGTGCAAACAAATTATTGTAGTTCCGATTAAGTCCTTGCTTCTTCTTGAAGGTACAAAGGGTGTCACGTTGGCGATATCACATGTGTGGGTGGGCTCTGGTCTTGGAAGTGCTATATCTGCCTCTGCTATGCTGAGGGCTGATAAGAATGTTGGGGCATCTGTTGGAGAGGTCAATCTGTTTGCCTTTCCCTCCTTCTGCACCTGCAGCATGCGGGGTGCTGACCATCGGTATGGCAAGCCAGCCTCCTGCAGCTTTCTGGTGATAGGTTGCATGGTTTTACACCACAACAGTGTTGAACGGTTGATGTCCTGGAATAAGGTAATTTGGTGCGATTCAAAGTCCAGAGATGCTTTTTTCCTTTAAGATCTTCACTAGCCTTTGCTTGTCTATGAAGGTTTGACATCTGATTATAATGTCCCTTGGAGTGTCTGTTGGAGCCCTGGGGGACTTAGTGATCCGATATGCCCCGTCAACTTGTAGAAGCTTTGCTTGTTTAGTGGGTAGCACAGACACAATCAGCTGTCTCAGGAAGTGTGGTAGTTCTTCTGGGGACACAGCGTCTGGTACTCCCCTGATTCTGATGTTTTGACTGCAGCTTCTGTCCTCTATGGTGTCGACCCTGAGTGATAGGGATGAGTGCGAAGTTTGTAATTGCTGCACAGTTTCCCCTAAGGCTGTTAGGCCCTGTTTGAGATCAAGCATGTCCTCTTCATTAGCTTGGACACAGGCCGTTACTGCCTGAATTTATGTTTTCACCACTGCCATGCCAGCATTGAATAGCTGTCTGATTCTGTCATACAAGTCAGTGATGTCTTGCTTAGTGGAAGGCATTTATGTGGGATTTTCAGAAGTGTCAGCTGAGGTTGAGGGATGAGTGTGAGTGCTGTCAGTGTTTACCTCCATTAGGTTGCTCTCCTCATCCAAAGCAGTGTTGGAGACAGCCATTGCCATGGGTCCTGAGTGTCTTGAATGCGACGTGCACTTGAAGAGTGTGCTGATGTCTCTGGGTTCGTGTGGTGTTGCCGCCAGTCCTTTTTGTTTTTTCGGAGCAGCGTCTGTGTAAGGAGGTGAGTATTCCCTCCAGTCTGCCAGGAGTCCGGCGTGTCGATTGCGCCCACAGATTCCTGGCCTGATGTGTCATCGGACTTTGGGGGGTAAGTTGGACTGCGATCCGCAGAAGAAGGGAATGGGATATCCCCTGTCGCACGATGGCACTTCTGTGTGGCCTTTTGGGCTAGCTGACCCTTTGAAGCCAAAACAGGGTTTGTGGCCTAGGAGCTGTGCAATATGGAATCTGAGCTGTGGCTGTGCTTAGCCCTGCCCCTACAAATAGTTTTTTAACTGTTAATTGACCATGCTTTTTAGCTGATATTGTTAGTGCACTTGTCACTGAACACAGAGGTAGATAGTAGTGGTGATATCAAACTCCCTATGCCGGTTGAAAGAAAAGCAATCAGTAATGGAATGAATGGTGCCCTCCAAATTCAATAACACACCACTACATTTTACTTCAATTAACCATGGTGAGGGCTCAAAAAATAGCTCTTCTCTTCCTTCACATTCTGTACAGGGACTGACAAGAACTCTAAAAATCTACAGGTTAAAGAGGAATGACTCATACCCCTTCTCCCACTATCTGTGAGATGAAGGGTAATATACAATGGAAGGATCCCAAGACCCCTATCCTGAGGATGAGTGGATTAGGAATGCCAAGTTGCCTGTTTCAAATGTTTGTAGAGCCAGTGGAAACAAGACAAGGGGATGCTCAGTCCCATTCCTCATGTATCCAGGAAACCATAATCCCTGATCATCTCCCACTTAATATCCTGCCCAGCCCCCTCCCTTTTATTATAAACTTTCTACCTTTTCCTTAATACTAGGAACTACACAAATCTGCAATTAGCAGTGTAAATTATTTTTAAAACAGCTGATAATGAATTTTACAATGCACTGCTTATTCAATAACACCTGCCAAAGGCATTTAACACATATTACAAACAGATGTCAGATGTTAAATGTTACTCCCAAACTACCTCCCATCCAACATTTGTCAATAGCTTAAAAGCTGTTAAATTTGGTGAACTTAATGCCAATACAAATCCTATTCAACTAAGTAGATGTAAAGGTGGTGTTACCTTCTTAACTTGTGAAACATAAAATCCACTAAACCCCTAACTGTGACTTAACACATTCAGAGCTGCAGAAAAGATCAGCAAAGAACAGTTTTGGGCTGCCTAATTGAATTAACATGGCTTTGATGTGAAGTCTTTGTATATAGCTGTTAAGCCCCACCATTTGAATGTTCCTTCTAGAGGCAGTTTTGTACTCAATACTGAGTGATCCAACAGATGATTTTTACACGCTACACTCTTCAACATATGGTAGCCCCTCAATCACAGAACTTACAGTTGACTGGGAAAGAAATTTCATGAACTGACTAGGGCCAAAGACGGCAACCTGTGACAGTGCTGTTATGGTACTTTTTGAAAGTAAACCAAAATGTTCAAAGTCTATCTGTTCCTGTCCAAATCAATAAAGTTAAATTGCGTATATACGCTGAAGTAATTAAGTCTGACACACGAGGTTCAGGTTAAAATAACTTCGAGAAAGTTTATTGGCAAGTGAAGAAAAAGCGGGCGCGCAGGCCCTTTTAAGAGGCATTTTGCGTCATCATTGATTATTAGAATATCAGCAAATAAACATCATCAATTGGATTAATTGTTAAGTGACGGAGTTAGTGTCTTACCTATTGGTTAGTAAAATTAAGAGGTTAGTCCCGTGCCCACCCATCAGAGGTGGGATTATTCTGGACACGGGTGGGGGACAAGGGGGTCCTAAGCGTCATTTTACACGGTCAGTGATATCAGGCTTTATGTCCAGGTGCAAGGTCTCTTATGAATAGAACATTTCATTACTACTGTGTTCTGTGGCCTTCAAACTGTACTATCTTACAAGCTCTTAAGGAGTAGCCGGCAAGTCTTAAGGAGTAGCCAGCACCTCCTGGTACTTGTCCTTGAAGGAAACACGGTCTTTGTCTACTGTATTAATTGGGTTGAGAAGTTCAGTCACGTAATGTAGTTTTAAAATGAACAAGTTAAGTCATGAGGACAAAATGGAGGATTGAAGAAGTCAGGTTAGGAGGACAAAATGGAGGACGAAGTCACAGTATAAAGTTAAAATGGAGTTAGTACAATAATTCAATACAAGTACAATAATAATTTTTAATAATTCCACATCAGTCCCCCCTATGAAATGTTAGATTCTAAGAGATAAAACTTTATTATGTTAGTATCAGAAGACGTGTTAACCCAAAGGCACAGAAACCCCGTAGCTGCTAGCTAGATGTTAATGCAAAGTGCAAGGCTGTCCCTAGATCTGACCCTAATAGGCTAACCATCCGTCAGTATGGCTCTCGAACGCTTCACACCCAAGGGTATCCCATGGCAGCTAACCCACCACTTCTCCACATGGGGCCTTTACCATTCACTGACAGATGCTGTCCCTGAGCTAGTCCCTTCCTAGAATTCCTGCACTTTATCAACAAAGGGGATAATTTGCAGCGGCAGACAGGGTGAGTTGATGTCTTGGAATTCTTGGTCATCAACTTCGAGATGGGTCAAAGTGGGTGCTGCTTGGTCAACAGTCTTCGTGAGGGATTTTCTCAGACATGGGAGGACACAACAAAAGAGAAGAGCAAAAATAAAAAGAAAAATTAGTATAGCCATACCAATCTGCATTAAAGCCTTTTGCCATCCTGTCATCCAACCAAACCATCTTTCCCAGGGATCTTTTATCCCAGAATTCCTTTTTAACTCTTCTGACAGGTCATTTAATTTTTCTATAGCTAGTGTGACTTTACCATTAGGGCCTGTGTTTTCTGGGATGTAGGTACAACATGTCATAGTGTCGGGCAAAATCTTACAAACCCCTCCTTTTTCGGCTAAGATCATATCTAGGGCCATTCTATTCTGGAAAGTCATTTGGGATGTGGCCTGCAACTGTTCGGCCAACCCCTGGAGGGCGTCTCTGGTGTAATTGACAAAACGCTGTTGATTATAATAAATGTAATTTATCCAATTTAGATTCTTGTTTGCGGTAACTATGGTAAAAATTGATTCAAATCCTGCAGCAACTTCATCCCTAGCTTTAAACTCGTTGGGCACCCCCCTGGGCACTCCAATGGCATCAATATATACATGAGGATCAAAACTTCCTTTCACTGGGGCGTCACGTTTAACCTTAGTGTGGCTGAACTCATGGGTGTTGAGGTGTGTATCAGAAATAATATGTATAGGCATAATGGCCTTAGTCAAAGTACACTCTCCCCACCATTCTGTGTCCATTCTGGATCTTAGCTGTAAATCCCCACACAACCAATAAATGTCCCCTAGTGACCTAGTGTGATGTTGCAGCAAACGTACAGGGACAGTTCTGTATGTAGCACAATAGCCTTTGGAAAAGTTACCTACAAATTTACCAATACCATCGTACATGGCATAGCAAGTGTAATTACCTTTATATACGGTAATACCATCAGGGGGTTTGACATCGTTGGCTAGGAGAGGATACTCCTTTGTCCATGCAATACATATGGACCTGTTAAAATTATAGTGATAGGCAAAAAGGCTTAAAATACATTCTTCTATATCTACAGGTAGGATTAAAGGTACGGTACCCAGGTGAGGCCGGGCACCTCCACACACGTAACATGCAGTTCTATTATGCTTATTAGCATTATATTTCATCCATTCTAACCATAAATTTACATCATTGAAACCTGTTTCAGCGGCCATGGTATCTTCAAAGGTGGGGTTAGCAATGGCCATCATGTCTTGAAAGGTCTGGATATGAGGTTTTAATGGGTTAGGGACCATATGGGTGGCCCCTTGCCACTCAGAAGAGTTGCACATATCTTTAAGGTAGAAATGCCCTAATTTTTGGTAGGAACCCTTTTTCCAATACATTCCCATCACATACTGGTCTGCATCTGTTGGGCTTGGGCGCTCAATGTTAAGGATTAATTTCATTGGTGTACTCCCCCCAGGCTTTCTCAAAGTCATTCTCTGGAGGAGGGATCTACCATGATCATCTACTTTAGATACGGCACTTTTTGGTTTGTAACCCCAGGCAGGCCCGGCATTCCATCCCGCCGCCCCCCAATGGTCACAATTGTGCCCCCATTGCTTGTCAACTACACAAACATATGGGTCTTTCGAATGAGGGATATCTCTATAGATGCTCTGGATTTGTGGTGTGGGAAATGGGCATTCTACAATATCACAATAGTCAAAGGTATAAGTAGCCACCTGGGTGCATGATGAATTATACCAGAAGGTGTACCCACTAATGTCTTTGGTAATGGCTACTTGCTGGGCCTTCATAAGGCTAATTAAGGAGAAGATGTACCAGAGATACATGTTTGTGCGATATTCGCTTCCTCTGGGGCAGGGGATTTCTTGCAGTGGGAAGCGTGGATCCAATTTGGCCTACCGGCCAATTTGACGGAGGTAGCGGTAATCAGGAGAACTTGGAATGGACCGTCAAATCTTGGTTCCAGGGTATTTTTCCGCACAAACTTCTTAACCAGGACCCAATCTCCAGGAAGTAGGTTATGGGAACCTGTATCCAATTCGGGATCTGGAATTGAAGAGAAAACTTGGGCATGTATTTTGTTTAAAACACTTGCAAGTTCAGTTACATAATCTACTAAAACATCTGATTGGAGCTGTAACTGCTGTGGATAATAACAACCTAGTCTGGGTGCTGTCCCAAATAGAACCTCATATGGGGACAGTGAATGCTTCCCTCTAGGTGTGTGCCTGACACTGAATAGAGCTATTGGTAGGCTTTCTGGCCAGGGCATCTTTGTTTCTTGTGACATTTTTAACATTCTGGTTTTTAGAGTGCCATTCATGCGCTCCACTTTACCACTACTTTGTGGGTGGTAAGGGGTATGGAAGGCTAGGGTCACCCCTAGAGCAGTCCAAATTTCTTTAGTCACAGTTGCTGTAAAGGCTGGGCCTTGATCACTCTCAATAACTTCTGGGAGTCCGAATCTACATACAATATCTGTAAGTAGGCGCTTTGCGGTTGTTTTTGCAGTGATATTGGCCACTGGGTAGGCTTCTGGCCAGCCTGAGAACATGTCCACTATTACTAGTGCATATTCATGGGGCCCACTCTTGGGCATTTGGATATGGTCGATTTGAATTCGTTGGAAGGGGTACATGGGCTTTGCCAGGTGTTTCGCAGGCACCTTAATTGGTCTTCCTGGATTGCATTTTGCACAAATGACACAGGCCTTGCAAAAACTATTGATCAATGTTGTGACTCCAGGCGCTTCATAATACTTCTGTATGAGGGCGGCCATCAATTCTTTTGACAGGTGCGCAGGCCCATGTGCCCATTGGACTACTGCTGGGTATAGATTTCTGGGAAGACAAAATTTGAAGTTGTTGTAATATATTCCGTCCTTTTGGACAGCTCCTTTCTTTTTCCATTTCTGGATTTCCTCAGGAGTGACTGCAGCTTGTTGTTCTTGTAAGATTCGCAAATCAGTAGGAAGAGTTTGCAAAGCAAAAATAGGGACTTCTTCTTCTTCTTCTTGTCCGGACACTTCTTCATCCACTTCCTGCAAATCCCTGGCCGCTAACTTAGCAGCTTGATCAGCCAAATGGTTGCCCTTTGCTTCATCTGTATCCAATTTCCCATGGGCCTTGACTTTCAAAACGGCCACCTCTTCGGGAAGTAGGAGGGCATCCATTAGCTCCTTGATTGCAGTGCTGTGTTTGACTGGTGTACCGGCGGTGGTAAGAAATCCTCTTGTCTTCCAAATTAGGCCGAAGTCATGTGCCACACCCAGAGCATATCTTGAATCTGTATAGATGTTGGCACGTTTTCCTTCGGAAATTTTGCAGGCTGAAGTCAGAGCCTGTAATTCAGCTTCTTGTGCAGACATTGCTGGTGGTAAGGATGATGATTTAATAACTTCATCTGTTGTGGTTACGGCATATCCTGTATGATATGTTCCTCCTTCATCGGCATATCTTGATCCATCCACAAACAGGGTAAAATCCGGATCTGGTAATGGATTCTCATGCACAGTTGGTAAGTGCACTGTTTCCATTTTCATATGTTCAAAACAGTCATGAGGTGTTTCTGGGTCATAATCATTCTTTATGACCAGGTCTTGAAATTCCTTTTCCAGGAAATGGCGTGGCCATGCTTCCAGAAGGTCAGTTGTTGGGTATTTGGCAATACCATTTTCCTGTAGCTGTTCTTCATTCATGGTGGCCCATAGTTTTGCCATGGGCCCAAGGTCATTCCATGACTTTGTTTTCAACTTGGTAACAGGAATATGTGGGATAGCGGTATCCCAATGGCGGTAGAGGTAGTTAAGTTGTTGAGGTAGCTGGACCAAGACCATGCTATTACCTTCAGAGTCACAATAAAAGTCTTGTGCAGTGAGCTTTACATCGGTCCAGTGGTAAAGCTCATCTTCATAGCAAGGTTCGGGAGTAATATTTGGCTTGTACCACATGGTACAGAAGGCGTAATCCGGGCCTTCACAAAGAGGTGTCTCATCTTCATGAAATGACAAATGTGGATGCATGACTTTCTTGATACATCCACAGAGCAGGTAGATGTAGGTTTCATCTGTGATAAATCCATAATAGATACCCCCCTCAGGGAGTGGAAGAAGAGTGGACGGATTAAGCACTTGACATCTTTGGATGGAAATGTTGTCAGGCAAAAGAAGATGACACTGTAGGCGCAGGTGTCTGGCTGGAGACACGTGCTTGAGCTGGACTTGGTTGACGATGGCAGAGATGTCATGAGGGGCCAAAACAACCAGAGGGTGGCCAAGGACCAGGTCTGAGGTCTTCTCTATGAGTTCTCTCGCAGCAAAAACAGCCCTGAGACAGGAAGGAGTCCCTCTGGCCACAATGTCCAGTTGACATGAGAAATATCCAATAGGCCTCTGGCGGCCTCTTAAGTCATTAGTTTGGGTGAGCACTCCTGTTGCGTGGCCTTGTCTTTCAGAGACAAACAATTTGAAGGGTTTGGAGTAGTCAGGTAGGCCCAAGGCAGGAGCAGAGGCAATGGCCCGTTTTAAAGCATCGAAATTGGCCAGGGCTTCATTGGTTAGACAGAACGGGTCAGACTTAAGAGCATCATAGAGAGGTTGCATAAGCAGAGAGGCTTCAGGGATCCATGCTCTGCAGTAGGAAATGAGGCCTAGGAAGGCATGAAGAGACTTAGAAGTCCTTGGGGGCGGAATATCCAGCACAGCTCTTACCCGGTCCCGAGTAAGATGTCTGGTACCTTGAGATAGGCAGTGTCCAAGGAAAACTACTGAAGGTTGGCAGAACTGTAGTTTGATGAGCGAAGCTTTGCAACCTTGTTCTGCCAAATAACAAAGCAGACTAATTGAGCACTCTTCGGTAGTGGGTACGTCATCTCCACAGAGCAGCAAATCATCCACATACTGAAGCAGAACAACTTCTGGGTGCTCGGCTTGCCATGGGTCAAGGATGGTGGCCATGGCCTTTGCAAATTGACTTGGTGAATTTTGTGCCCCTTGGGGCATGACAGTCCAGGTATACTGCTGCATCTCATGGGTGAAAGCAAACAGGTATTGGCAGGATGGGTCCAGTGGGACACTGAAAAAAGCATTTGCTAGGTCAATAACTGTGAAGAATTTTGCAGATGGTGGGACTCCAGAAAGCAGAGTATGAGGATTTGGTACAAGAGGGGTGTCCAGGACTGTAGCTTCATTAACAGCACGGAGGTCCTGGACCATCCTGTACTTCTCTGGTTCACCCTTTGGAGTTTTCTTTTTCACAGGAAATAACGGGGTGTTGCATTCAGATTTACATTTTACCAGGGCACCCTTCTCCAAGAGTGCCTTGATGTGGACAGAAATTGCAGCGGACTGTGCTGGTTTTAATGGGTATTGTGGTTTTCTTGGTAACTTAGCTCCTGGAATAAGCTTTACCACCACAGGGGGAACATTTAGGTGACCTATGTCCTCTGGGCCTGAGGACCATAACTTAGCGGGCACCTGTGTTTTTAATTCCTCTGGGAAATTGGACCTTAATTCTGCTACCCCCTCACGGGGCATTTCTAAATGCAGCATCAGAGGCAAAGAGCATAGGGCTGAAGTGTCTGATACAGACAGAGGTGTAAACATTTCTACCTGCCCATCCGGGGTAAAAGTGATGGATGCTTGCAGGCGTGAGAGGACATCAGCACCTAACAGGTTAATGGGGCATGTGGAGGATACTACAAAGCGAGCGAGCAGGCTAGAACCAACTCGCAGCGGAGTTGTTAAAGGGCTACGTCTTGGCTGGCCATCCACTCCAACACAAGAGACATCAATACTGGACAGGAAGGATGGGTCTGGCAGGTCTTGTTCTCGTAGAACACTACGGGCTGCACCTGTGTCAACTAGAAATGTGGTGGGGTGGCCTTCAATGGGTAAAGTCACTGTGGCAAGTGGCCCCCCTTTGTCCCCTGTAGACACTGCCATGACAGGGGTCACAGACACAGGCTTGCCAATTTCCTATTCATCGGGTTCCTCAACTATTGGAACCTGTTTGGTGGCTTTGGGAGCCGGGGCAGGCTTGGGTAGTTTTCTGGGTTCCCTTTGCTCCCTTTTAGGTTCTGGACAGTCATTCCTAAAGTGACCCTTTGCTCCACAATTAAAGCAATGTCCCCCCTCCTCCGGTCTGGGACCTCTTGGGGCTGGAGCGGAGCGGGATACCATGAGAGGAGCTGAAGTAGGTCTCCTTGGGGTCTGAACGGATTCCAAACCCCTAGCAACTAAAAGCAGGGTATCCAGGGGAACAACCTTATATTCAGGGCGTGCGGCAATGATTCCCTTGCGTATAGAGTCTTTAACACCTTGGACAAACGCACCTGACAGCATTTGTGAATGAATCTTATCTGTAAGATCAAACCCCAAATCTGTGAACATTTGATACAGTCTTGCATGAAACCTTTCCACTGATTCTCCTTTATCTTGAATAACATCAGTAAGGCCAGCAGCCTGATCCGCAAGTTTGTCCTTAGCCCATTCTCTTAATTGGGTGCAAAAAGTTACTCCAGAGGGGAAATCAACATCACTGCTGAGCAAATCTGTACTGAGGTGTCGGGCCATACTTGGCCAATATGCATCCCCTGCTTTGATAGCACAAATGCTCAGCAAATCACGCCATGCGGCGGAATAAGTCTTTTGAATTTGAACTATCCCTCGGTAGAAGGGCATAGGCTGTTTTTCTGGGTCAGGGAGTGATTTCATTAGAGCACTAGCTTGAGTGGGATTGAAAGCAACATATTTAGGAGGGGCCTGTTCTCCCCGACCCTTGTGGCCAAAAGGGTCATCGATAGAACGGTGAGTTGGGGCTCCCGCGGCAAGCTCCGATGAGACATGGGACACCCTGTCCATCTCGTCATCATCGAATTCTATAATATTGGCTCTTTTGCGTGGTGCAGGGCCCGAATGAGGTGAAAGGATCGGTGGTTGGGAACGAGCCCCAGATGCAGGGGTGGCTAGTGAGTCATTACCTGGGGATAGGTAGTCACCGGGGATTACCGGCATCAGGGCCGAACTGGGGGCCGCCATATTGGTGGCCGGAAAAGGTACTACATTAGGGTTAAGGGAAGAAGTGGCGGCCATGTTGGAAGAGGGCACATCCGGGGCGGACTGTGCCGGACTGGGCATGACCGGAACCTGGGGCGTGGCTTGGGGAGTGGGGAGTGGATATCCGGGATAGGGCAGGGCCATGGGATATGGGAAGGGGTAGGGCCAGGCTGGGGAGGGGAAGGAGGTGGGGTATTGAGCTGGGGTGGAGATGGGAGGGAACGGAGAGGGATTGGTAGGGGTGGGTGTAGAGGGAGGAGCCGGGGCAAGGGCGGAGGAGATGGTTAGTTGGGTGGAAGAAGAAGGGAGGGGGTCATGAACAGAGAGAGAGTGTAGGGCAGGAATGGCAGATGAAGTGTCAGGGGAAGGTATAGCGGGTAGCATAGGGATGGATGAGGATGATGGGAATGTTAAAGATGGGGCAGGGGAAAAGAAAGATCCATCAGAATTCAGGACCGGGCAGACAGGGGAGGTGATGGGATGGGTATTGGGAGTGGGGAACATAGTCAGCTGGCTATCACTTATTGCTGACTGAACCTTGGGGATAGACATTCCCTGGGCGCCGGTTTTGGGCGCTGGCTGAGGATAGACCCCAGCAACACAATTATTATGATACACAAACAATTTCACACCTTTGTGATTTATCTCTTCCTCAACCCAACCTTCTAGCTGAATAGCCTTCGCTACTCTATACCATGCTTCAGCAGTCTTTAATAAACCATTATCTGTAAGCTTGCCTTTCTTTTCTGTCAGTAACCTACGCCAACTTTCTGGTTGCAATCTTCCACATGTCGGTACAGCAATTCTACATACTTTTGCAATTTTTTCAACACCTTTAACCATTTCCTCACCCTCTCTGTCTTCGACTAAATCACATGCTAACCAGCCCTTACTGGGCTTGTTTAAATCCTGTCCCATAATCCCTTTACCCCTATACCAGCGTCCTAGATATAGAGAGAGAGAGAGAAAACTGAACAAGAACGTCTACAATGCTCGACTGCCACCCGAGAATCGTGGGATTTTCTCAGGTGCGTCTTCCCAAAACGTAGACTAGTCACTGAATCCGCCTACCCGGGGTGGTAGACACGGATTGGAGCGAAGTGAGAAGTGTGTGACCAATCACTTCTCTTTTTAAGAGGAATGGGAGTGGATAGTATAATAATATAGGAAGTATAGAAAAGATGAAAGACAAGGAAATCCTTAGAGACAGACACAGGAGTTCATGAGACTCCTAATTAGACAAACAAGACAACAATACAATTGAAATACAGTGCATGCATCACAGTTCAAATGAAATCAACAATAATCCCTTTCCTTTACTCGTGTGCTTACTCCAAAGTCACCTCCCTCAACCCCGTAGTGTCTCCGCTCGGAGAACGACTTTCGTAAGTCTCACTACCAGCGGCCACGGAAAACAACTGACACCGGTCCGAGTTCCGTCAGCCTCTCTCTACTCTGCAGTCCACAAGAATGTGGCCACGTCTATCCTCACTCCCGTAGTGCCCCTATAAAACCCACTTATAAGTCTCACTACCACGTGATGCGGAAAACAAGCAATGCCTACTTGAATCCCCCCAGGAAACAAAGTCCTCTGCCACAAGACTAAGCCCCCCTCACAAATAAACAGAAATACCATGTGCACAAAGAAGCTAGCTAGGCTCTCAAAGTGACACAAGAAGGATCACAGGAAATTATGAGTCTACACAAAATCCACAGTTCCAACACCCCTCTTTTTCCTTACAGCCACAGCCACGAGGCTCCTAAAAGAGGTAAACAGGTAAAGAAGACCCCCAGGAACGCATCCGCAGGTCAACCCCCCTTTTTCCTTACAACCACAATACCGTGGTTCCTAAAAGAGGTGAAACAGGCAACAGAGACCCCCAGGAACGCATCCGCAGGTCACCCCCCTTTTTCCTTACAGCCACAGCCACGAGGCTCCTAAAAGAGGTAAACAGGCAAAGAAGACCCCCAGGAACGCATCCGCAGGTCAACCCCCCTTTTTCCTTACAACCACAACACCGTGGTTCCTAAAAGAGGTAAAACAGGCAACAGAAGACCCCCAGGAACGAATCCGCAGGTCCACCCCCCCTTTATCCCAAAAGAGGTAAAATACAAACAGATAGACACACACACTGAAGACCCAGGCAAGTCCCCTCAGGTCCACCCCCCTTTATCCCAAAAAGGGGAAAACAAGCAAGACAGAACCCCAGGCAAATCCCCTGCAGGTCCACCCCCCCCTTTATCTCAAAATGGGGAAACAGGCAAACAATTCAAACACACCCAGGCAACAGATAGACTAAAATGCAGGTAAACAAGTGAGTAACGAGACACCGGGCAAGATATTACCTGTCTTTGATGTCCTCCCGGGAAGCAGTCACAGACACGTGGACGGGTCAATCAAAGGGGCCGGAACGTACCGGTGGCTCTGCAGAAGTCTCTACCGTGTATCTGGAGGTGATCAATCTCCCTTCCTTCCCCCTGGATTCCTCCGTCCACCCTTGTCTTCCTTAGGACGGCTCACCGGCCGGACATAGCCCGATGCCCCACGTTGGGCGCCAAGTTGTTATGGTACTTTTTGAAAGTAAACCAAAATGTTCAAAGTCTATCTGTTCCTGTCCAAATCAATAAAGTTAAATTGCGTATATACGCTGAAGTAATTAAGTCTGACACACGAGGTTCAGGTTAAAATAACTTCGAGAAAGTTTATTGGCAAGTGAAGAAAAAGCGGGCGCGCAGGCCCTTTTAAGAGGCATTTTGCGTCATCATTGATTATTAGAATATCAGCAAATAAACATCATCAATTGGATTAATTGTTAAGTGACGGAGTTAGTGTCTTACCTATTGGTTAGTAAAATTAAGAGGTTAGTCCCGTGCCCACCCATCAGAGGTGGGATTATTCTGGACACGGGTGGGGGACAAGGGGGTCCTAAGCGTCATTTTACACGGTCAGTGATATCAGGCTTTATGTCCAGGTGCAAGGTCTCTTATGAATAGAACATTTCATTACTACTGTGTTCTGTGGCCTTCAAACTGTACTATCTTACAAGCTCTTAAGGAGTAGCCGGCAAGTCTTAAGGAGTAGCCAGCACCTCCTGGTACTTGTCCTTGAAGGAAACACGGTCTTTGTCTACTGTATTAATTGGGTTGAGAAGTTCAGTCACGTAATGTAGTTTTAAAATGAACAAGTTAAGTCATGAGGACAAAATGGAGGATTGAAAAAGTCAGGTTAGGAGGACAAAATGGAGGACGAAGTCACAGTATAAAGTTAAAATGGAGTTAGTACAATAATTCAATACAAGTACAATAATAATTTTTAATAATTCCACATCAGTGCCATATTTAAAGTCACTAACCTCTCTAGTACTCATTGTATTCTTTCTACTTCCAATGTTTTTCTATCCAGATTGTATTGTCATATGATGGATTTAATGCACCTACAAGCAATGGGCGAGGCTGAAACACTATTTTGGCCATATAATGCATAATGACATAATCATATTTGCATTAACATGGTTTGAAGATCTTCTCCGTTTCTCCTTCGACTGCAGCAGGAATAGACATAGAAAGGGCATAAGTAATAGACCAAAAGCGAATGGGATGACTAACAGAAAATGGGTCTAAAATACATGCATTTTATAGTACATATTGAAGCATCACTGGATGTACTATTGGCCGAGTATTGAGTATTGACATTTTAATGTTGCCTGTAGCATAGATTTCCAAAGGAGATAAATAACTTACTTCCAAAATGTACTGTAAAATTAAAGATTTCTCAATGTATCCTTCCTGGTAGAATATTTTATTAATAAATAAATTCCCATCGGTACCTATAATTATTTCACACCCTAGAATTATAGTAATTCAGGTGATAAGTTGAGTTATGGAACATGAAGATTAAAATTCTTAGCTGACCCAAGAGCAACATTATATTGTTGAAACATAAGAGCACAATAAAAGTTTTCAAACTCCACACTATGATAGTTTTTATATATATCTAAATAAGTAAAACTGCATTAAAATATATACTAAAACAAAAAACACCACTGTTTGGAACGAATCCGACATTATGCAAGGAAAAAGATAACATAAAAAAATGAAAATGTAAAAAAAATGAAAAAATATATTTTTATGATGCTTCTACGTGATTTCCCAAGGGACCCACAATTCTCACAATGAGCTCATTAGGTACTAAACCTCTGAATGTTGAACGGCAAGTTAAAACTTTTACTTAAACAAAATGCTGCACTGATCTATAAAGGTTAGATTGTTAACAGAATTTCAAACAGTTAGGTTTCATAGTTGGAAAACAAAATGCTTATGACGAAGATGTATTTGCACACCATAAAAATGAATCATGTTTTGTTCAATGAGCCAAGGAGAATTCCCTCTCGTTTTTTTTTTTTTTATATTTTTTCGCCTATGACTTTATTCTGTTTGTAAATCAAGATTAATGAGCAAAACTACACTTAGCTGCACTTGCTCATAAATCTAGTTGCTGTGTTGTGTTATAGACTAATATAAGGTGATAGAGAGATTCCTTCATGAAGCATCCATTTCTATGAAATTCTTAAACTTGTTCCATCCTCATGTCCTCTATTATTACCCTAAAAACTCAAGTCCCCAAAAACTAGTAAGTGGCTACTTCCACTACTGGGACCACATAGGCTAATGACACTTCTGTAAAATGTAATTGTATATTAATGCATTTTCCCCCAATGGCTTCACTGTTGTGTTTTTTTTTTTTTTTTTATATATATATTTGTATCGTCATTATCTTCCATTGTATGTTTAAACAAATTGTGTTTTTTAGTTACCTCCAATGGCCATGAGAGGGTATGCCCACCTGCCACGTCAAGGCAGACCTCTTAACTCTAACCATTCACCTTGCTTCCTCGAACTTCTGGCAAAGATATCTCTAATGAGACAAAAAGGGGTGTTTTTTCTATACATCCCTACATGCTTATTAACCCTTAATAGGGAACACATGGGATGGGCAGGAGCATTGTAACAAAGCTGCGTGATACAAAAGTGAATACAAATACAAAAGAACAAGTCCTGAGCTTAAACTCCCATTACTCCTGGGCTGCAGCAACAAGCATAGCACACATTAGCTCAAATACATATAGTAAAAACCAAAGGAAAAAAGTTACCTTTGTTAAAGTTACAATGCTGCTGCCCATCCCATGTGTTCCCTATTAAGGGTTAATAAGCATGTAGGGATGTATATAAAAAAAGATATGGAAGGGCTGCGCCAAATAAGGATAGTCCAGTAAAGTATTGATAGGGTGCCAATAGATGGTCTAGGATACTTGATAGAGTTCCTCTGTGGATGCGTCTCGTGTAGACCGTTCCGTATATGTAAATACAAGAGAGGTAGAGGCGACTAAGGTAGAGGCGACTTCCATATCTTTTTGTATCTATCCACCGAAGGACCCGAGGGGTTTTCCTTCATTTGGGTTGCTGCCTACCTTGACTAATTTTGTGATTACTAGCGCTGAACTCTTTTTGTGTTTATGTATATAAAAAACACCCCTTTTTGTCTCATTAGAGATATCTTTGCCAGAAGCTCAAGGAAGCAAGGTGAATGGTTAGAGTTAGGACCCACCTAGGAGGTCTGCCTTGACATGGCAGTGGGCATACCCTCTCATGGCCATTTGAGGTAACTAAAAACCTCCATTTGTTTTAATATACATAGGGATTTGGGAAAGAGTGCAGGTAACTTTTTTTTCTTTGGCTTTTACTATATGTATTTGAGCTGATGTGTACTATGGTCATTGCTGCCGCCCAGGAGTAATGGGAGTTTGAGCGCATGACTTGTTTTTTTGTATTTATCTTCCATTGTATGCTTTGCATGTTTAAAATAGTCAACATAGCAAGTCATATTTTGTACTTTAATGATTAAAACCACCAATGAGAACAACACCAATCATGAGAAACAAATTTATAGTTTAATTTTCTTAGGTTTTCTTTGTAATTAAGTGGTTCAATTTTTTCCCTATAAGTAGGTGGTGGCCCGCTAATTTTTCTTGGACCTCAAAATGCCTGAGATTGTTTTTAAGAGGGATAGTATAGGAATGTTGTATTCTTGTTTTGATGACTACAATATTTTTATAGTTATTATATGGACAATAAACAGAACTTAGGTCAGTGACTAGAATGGTAGGGCAGAGGGTATTTCCAGTCCTTAGAGGTGGCTAGGCTGAATATAACAGAGAGGTGAAATCGCAAAAAAAAATAAAAAAAAAAATAGCTAGGTAAGGATTACAGAGATACATCAAGTAGGATTAAACTAGGTGATGTTGGGATTACAGAGATACACAGAGTCAAAATCAAGCCAGGGTTAACCCCTTAAGACCGCAGCCAAATGTACAAGTTGTGAACGAAACTAAATGTAATCAAAACCTGGCATTTGCGCTATATGTCTGTCCAACCGTAATTCACCTCTTTCATATTAAATGCACCCCCCCTTATTATATATAATTTTATTCAGGGGAAACAGGGCTTTCATTTAATATCCAATATTTAGCTATGAAACATAATTTAATATGAAAAAAATGGGAGAAAATAAGATTTTTTTAATTTTTTTAGTTCTACATGGCATTTTAACTGTCAATGTCATAATACTGTTTGCTTTTACTGCAATAAAATACACATATTTGTATTCAGCAAAGTCTCACGTGTAAAACAGTACCCCCTATGTACAGGTTTTATGGTGTTTTGGGAAGTTACAGGGTCAAATATAGCACGTTACATTTGAAATTGAAATTCGCCAGATTGGTTACGTTGCCTTTGAGACTGTATAGTAGCCCAGGAAATAAATTTACACCCATAATGGCATGCCATTTGCAATAGTAGACGACCCAAGGTATTGCAAATGGGGTATGTCCAGTCTTTTTTAGTAGCCATTTGGTCACAAACACTGGCCAAAGTTAGCGTTAGTATTTGTTTGTGTGTGAAAAATTCAAAAAATGCCAATTTTGGCCAGTGTTTGTGACTAAATGGCTAATAAAAAAGACTGGACATACCCCATTTGCAATACCTTGGGTTGTCTACTATTGCAAATTGTATGCCATCATAGGGGTAATTTTCATTCTTGGGCTACCATAGGGTCATAAAGGCAACGTAAGCAATCTGGCGAATTTTAATGTGAAAAAAATGAAACACATTTGACACTCTAATTTTTGAAAACACCATAAAACCTGTACATGAGGGGTACTGTTGTACTCGGGAGACTTCGCTGAACACAAATATTTGTGTTTCAAAACAGTGAAAAGTATTGCAGCAATAATATCGTCCGTGTAAGTGCTGTTTGTGCGTGAAAAATGCAAAAAACTTCACTTTTACTGGCGATATCATCGTTGTAATACATTTTACTGTTTTGAAACCCCAATATTTGTGTTCAGCGAAGTCTCCCGAGTAAAACAGTACCCCCCCATGTACAGGTTTTATGGTGTCTTGGAAAGTTATAGAGTTAAATATAGTGCTAGCAAATTAAATTCCCTATACTTTTGGCATGGGTTGTCAGGCAGGTCCCGCTAATTGTAATTAATTAGGATACCTAATTATGTAAAATTATTACATAAATATATGTGTAGAATTAATATATGTATATATATACATATGTGTGTATATATACGTGTATATATATATATATATATATATATATATATATATATATACATGTATATATATATATATATATATATATATATTTTTTTTTTTTTATATTTTTATTTATATATAGGCATATATATATACTGATATATACGTATATATTTATGTATATAGATATATATTATTTCGTTCTACATGTATTTTGATATAAATATATATATATATATAAATATCACAATACAGTTAGAACGAAATAAAACATCTATATATTTTTTAATATTTTATTTTTAATTATTTTTTTATTTTATTTTTTTACGTATTTACATATTTTTTTATATTATAAATAAATATATATAACAATAATTATATATATATGTATATATATATATATATATATATATATATATATATTTAATCGGTATCAGTCTACGTGTAATTTGATATTAATATATATATATATATAAATATATATATATATTAATATTAAAATACACCTAGACGGTGTATGTGTATGTGTGTATATGTGTATATATATACTTAGATCATATATATATAATATATATATATGATCTAAGTATATATTTTTTTTACACTTATTTTAAGTTATTTTTATTTGATTTTCAGCCAGCAGGGGGACTAACTGTCATTACAGTCCCCCCTGCTGGCATTGCTGCAGCCAGCTATCCCGGCCATGTGATTGTGAGGTCCTCGCAAGGACCTCACTCTCACATGGCCAGGGGGGACCGGAGGAGGAAGATCTGCCACGGGGGGGCTCCCTGGGAGTCCCCCCAACCGCGATCGCCAGCGTGGGATCGCCGGCGACCGGGTAAGTGGAAAAAAAAACGGAGGGCGTACATTTACGTCCTGCGGCGTGTAGAGCCGCTTTAAAAAGGACGTAAATGTACGCCCTGCAGACTTAAGGGGTTAATTTGCCATGGAAACACACTAAATAAACAAACATGATAACCAGGAATCACAAGGAAACCAAAACAGGCAAAGTCTGGGTCAAGAGGAGTATTTTAGAGAAAGTTTCTAATTGGCTATACTTATATGTGCAACGCCAGCATCTGCAGCTACTTTGTTGTACAAATTATGCAGCCTTTTTTGCCTTAATTTTCAGTGGCATCATAAATAGACAAGGGGTAAGAGCGTATTGCATCAAGTGCAGAAACGATATCTGAAAATGAGGCAACAGGTAACTTGACAGTTTGAATTTCTTGAACCAGATTTAAAAACTGCAATATGCCCGCCGAAGAATTCAATTCAAATACAGATCTTTCTCTATTAGTTGTATAGATATACAGTAGAGTTTATCATAAAACTTAAAAATCACGTTGTTAAAGGGACACTCCAATCTGGCGTTGACTCACATTTTTATATACAGATAATTCTTTAAAATACACCATCATGTAATAAAAAAAATTAAAAAAAAGGCTTTTGGGTTTACAGCTTCTTGCATCTAGGAAGTATGTGGCAACCCTCAGCCAT
Source organism: Pelobates fuscus (assembly GCF_036172605.1). Classification (NCBI taxonomy): domain Eukaryota; kingdom Metazoa; phylum Chordata; class Amphibia; order Anura; family Pelobatidae; genus Pelobates; species Pelobates fuscus. Next base: position 149,388,146 of record NC_086323.1, read on the forward strand.
TTCCCAGTCTTCCAGCTGTTTTCAAGGGTTGCTGAGTATTTACTATAAACCCCTGTCTCGTGGTTGTACAGTTCAGAACTGGACAGCAGTTTTATTCAGCACGAACCTGCCACCAAAACTGATAGCAGCTGCACTGCAGCTAATATTAAGTCTGAGTAGATCTCATAATATGACCATGCACAGAACCACTGAATACCCCTGTTAGAGGAGGTGTTAACGTGTAAAGCCATACAAGCACATGAACAGGAGATGTATGGAACACACTTTGGATGTTAAGAGGAGGCATCTTGTACCACAACCTATGCAACTAAGGTTAGTTGTTATGGTACTTGGAGTATCATTTAATGCAAATGTTTGTCTTACATGTATTAATGTTTAACTGCAAAATAAAAAATGTAACAAAAAAACAAAAAGAAAACAAAAATTGTAATTATGTAACTTAAGCAAGAAATTAGAGCTTATGTAACTTAAGCAAAAAAAAATAAAATAAAATAAAAAGCCAAAATCACCCACTAAAGCATTGATTTAAATTATCTTTCATTTCAAAAAATAGTATTCAAGTTTACTGCAGAAGAACATTTGAGAAAATACTGCCCACCATAAACAGCATATGATAAACGGCAAAAAATTATTTGCTGTTCCTCCAACCATCTGTGTAATATACAACTTTTGTCAACATTAAGCCTCTTCCGAGTTGAATATGTTTGATTTAATTTACCGTACCCAAGTATTACAATCTACTGTGCCGTGGATAATTCATATAGATCGTTTTTCCATGTGATTGCATTTAAAAAGAAAAGTTGCAAGTGAGTTCTTTTCCAAAATGCTGTTCTTAGCAAGACAATATAATTACAGCCTCGTCTCTCAGGGACCGGCAAGAGGTTTGGTTTGTTTGAAATAAAACACACCACAGGAAAATCATATCTATATGTTTGCCAACAACCTGCACAATATAATATGCAAAGCAACATGCATAAAAGGTTCTATCTTTATTTTAACAAATAATTCATTAGCTTGTATTTAAATAAAGGTATATATATATATATATATATATATATATATATATATATATATATATGTGTGTGTGTTAGGCTATCATTGGGCTGTTGTACTTGCAGTGAGAAGAGTTAAAGTAATTGTACGCAGTAGGTATGTGCATGGACATTTTATTTTTATTTATTTTAAATTTATTCTGTCAAACCAAACTTTTTTTTTTTTTTTGTGACATGCTTAGTAGAGTCAGACGGAAATTCTTGTTGACACAACATTTTGGCTGACCTTTACTCTCTATTAGGGCAGAAGGGATACTATAGTGTTAGGAATACAAATCTGAAACGTATATTACCAGACTGTAGGGTGGCTGGGCTTAACGCTTACGATAGAAATTGGAGATATCAGAGCTAATACTTGTACAATTCAGACTAGGAGAAATAACACTAGAACTGGAGAGGAATACAGGAGAAGAGTCAGGAACGTAGCCAGGTTCGGAATCACAACAAAGACTAAACTCATGGTTATTAATGGAGCCGGGTCAAAACATAATAAACAGGGATAGACAAGCTAAGGGTCAAGGGTATAACCAGGTTATGAACAGTAAATCAGGAACAGCAGTATTAGAAGCTTAAGGGCTTGAAAAAGAGCAAAAGGGCAGTGGTCCAATGACCACGGGAGTTTATATAGGCCCGAGCCCTTATGTTAATTCTTGTGTCAATGCTACATATGTACTGCATCAGGCAAGAAAATGGCAACAAAAGAAATAAAAGGCACAGAATTCATGGCTTGCACCATTTTAGGTCAGTTGGAGCCAGAATGATGGGATCGTGGCCTAGTGAAAATGACCCCATATTAAAACTGCAATGATGGTGGCTGAATATAAGTGGTTGCGTCAAAATTAAAGCAAGATTTCTGGATTGACGCAGCTGCAACAAAATTGCAATGAGAACCAGTTGGGACCATGACTGAAATTATGCAGATTCTTAAGAATTGGTGAATCTCCTTCCACTACTGTTACAAATCGCTATTTGTAACTGGCCCTTTAAATGAGAAATTGCCCTGCTTCCCTGGATTGTGGAGAAGCCTATTTGCCAGCCTCCTTCCTCATGACTATGGCCCCTGGAAGATTGTGCCCCTGAAAATGTATTAACTTTAATTGGGTGTGTATGGCCCTTTAAGAACCGTCTGGGGACATATTGTGACTTTGCTGAACAATGCCCCTTTAAGACTATGTCCCCAGACCTGTAAAATAACTTGCCCCTGGCTCTCTCCCACTTGGTTCAGTAAATAGGGCTTACTGAGCCAAGTACCACACAGGCGGACCACCCAGAAGTTAAAGTATGCAGGCAATTTACCTCCCAGGCTGTGAGGTTACTGCAGGTTAATTGCCGAGCGCTGGGTGGCCGCCATTCGGCAGCCGAACACGTGGCGGCGGCCATTTTAGTCATTCGAATGCGGTCAGCGGTGTATGCTAAAGATTCTGTGGAACCAAAATCGGCTACACATTTTGCCGAACACCGCTGACCCTTACCTTCTCCCATACTGAACTTGCAGCTCCAGAGACTAAGTCCCGTTCGAAATGGGACTTAGTCGTTTTTCGGCATGAAATTGACCGGCCGCACAGCCCAAATCTATGGAACTGTTTTGGGCAGGAAATTGTGCTTGCGGTCGGTCATAAAGGACTTCCAGCTAACTTTTGATCCACTGGAGGGATTTGGCTGATTTTTGGAAGTGTTTATGTTTGATGTATGCTGAGTCTGAATATGCAACTTATTTATTGAAATTGGATGTATGGTTTTAAATTTACAGTGTGTGTGTAAAAACTGTATTTTTATTGTATGTAATAATTGGTTTAACTGTTTATCTGAGGGGAGGGAACCTGTGGGCTGTACTATGCTGTTATTGGTTAATTTCATCCTCCCCCTGGGAGTGTCCTGTGTGTACCTTATCCTAATAAAAAGCAGGCTGGGTGTTCCAGTTCTCAGACCTCTTCTGACCCTCAATACGTAGCCTTGTCTCGTTATTGGAGGGAACTGCTATATCACACTGGGGATTGCTATGCGCTGCATATTCCCCTGAGCTCTTAATCACTTAGCTCTTGTAAGAGCTTGTTCCGGATACGCTCTCCTGGAGGAGAGGTCTTCCCCACACGGTCCTGGAGGACAGAAGCCGATCCAGGGTGGAAGGAAGACGGCGCGGCTCCAGTTAAGCTACGGCGGTTGTGGAGCCTGCGGTGGTTGTGGTGTCGTCTGCAGTGCTTGGAGTCCTCTGAGAGCGCTAGGAGCATCCATCAACGGAGGGTACTCGGTCGGAGTACACGGAGCTCCGTTACAACTACCTTAGTAAAATCTGACCTCTGCATGTAGGGCCTGGCAGTATTGTTACCGACAATGAGGAAATGCTCTTTCATTACATGTTTTACCCAGTTTCAGTAATAGTACCTTGTACTATTCACATGGAAAAAACCAAAACATGTTCATATCTCATTACTCCAATATATACCACACACAATTTTACAGGGTAGAAACAATGATTTATACAAGTGTGTGCATCATATATATAAATCATTTATTGATTCTGTGCTGCCTTACAAGGTTTCTCAAAAAAACAGGAATCTCAGGAATTGACCAGTTGGAATTTTAGGCTAAAATGTACAAGCTAGAAAAATATTCGAATTGGAGAATGTTTTGCCTAGAATTTCCTGGTCAATTCCCTGCATTCCATTTATTGAATAACAAAGACTTGTTTTAATTCCATCTTAGTTCTTAAGTCTGTTTTATTAGGAGTATTTATGCTAAACAGTATTGTACTTTAGTTATCATATCTTTTTTTTAAGTATTAAGCCTTTTAAGCAACTTAAAGGGACACTATAGTCACCTGACCAACTTTAACTTAAAGGGACACTATAGTCACCTGAACAACTTCAGCTTAATGAGGTTGTTCAGGTGAGTCTACAGCTACCCGGAGCCTTTTTCTTGTAAGCACTGTATTTTCTGAGAAAATGCAGAAAACCTCTTGTTGCAGTCAATCAGACGGCCACCAGAGGGACTTCCGAGTTCAGAGGCCCTAAAAAGGCCTCACGTCTGACGTATTCACGCATGGGTGAATACTTCAGATGGGCTATCAGCACACAAAGCACTGTGAACGGGCTGTCAGCACTGCTGTGGGCATGGCTTCAGCTGACAGCTGAAGCCCGAACCCACAGGGACGCTTTCTGGCCACAATAGTGGTTCAAGGGTGGGGGTGGGGGCCCTAAAATTAAAAATAAGGGGGGGACCAACTGTCTCCCCTGGCCCCCACCCCACGCTTGTAAAATGACACAGAGCACTGTGATTGGATGGATTTCAAGCCATCCAATCACAGTGCTCTGTGTCATTTTACAAGCGTGGGAAAATTCCAAAGAACTTTCCCACGCTTGTAAAATGACACAGCACACTGTGATTGGATGGCTTGAAATCCATCCAATCACAGTGCTCTGTGTCATTTTACAAGCGTGGGAAAATTCCAAAGAACTTTCCCACGCTTGTAAAATGACACAGAGCACTGTGATTGGATGGCTTGAAATCCATCCAATCACAGTGCTCTGTGTCATTTTACAAGCGTGGGAAAATTCCAAAGAACTTTCCCACGCTTGTAAAATGACACAGAGCACTGTGATTGGATGGCTTGAAATCCATCCAATCACAGTGCTCTGTGTCATTTTACAAGCATGGGAAAATACCAAAGAACTTTCCCACGCTTGTAAAATGACACAGAGCACTGTGATTGGATGGCTTGAAATCCATCCAATCACAGTGCTCTGTGTCATTTTACAAGCGTGGGAAAATTACAAATAACTTTTCCACGCTTGTAAAATGACACAGAGCACTGTGATTGGATGGATTTCAAGCCATCCAATCACAGTGCTCTGTGTCATTTTACAAGCGTGGGAAAATTCTTTGGAATTTTCCCACGCTTGTAAAATGACAGAGAGCACTCTGATTGGCTTAAACCAGCCAATCAGAGTGTCCTTAGCCTAATTGCAGGGCGTGGCAAGGCTTTATAAGCCTTCCCCCGCCCTGCAAAGCTCAGTCTGCGCGGAGCCCTCCATGGGTGAATATGGATTGTTTTTTTTTGCGCTCATTTTTTTTTTTTTTTTTTATTGCGTCGGTTATTATGGCTTTTTATTTGCCCTTTTTTGGGGCTGAAGAAAGAAGATTTTAGAAGAAAGAAAACATCGAATGGTAAGTTGTTTTTATCTCATTTTTTTTTTTTTTTACAGGTTTTTAGTTAAAGGTCCCCCCCTCATTATTTTTAGGGTGAGGGGGGTAGGTAGGGAGATATATTTTTTTTTTGGGGGGGAAGGGTTAACTAGGGTCCCCCCCTTTGTATTTAGGGCCCCCACCCACCGCTCAGGGGTGGGGGCCAGGGGGGACAATAGGTCCCCCCCTTATTGATAATTTTAGGGCCCCCACCCGCCGCTCAGGGGTGGGGGCCGGGGGGGGGACAGTAGGTCCCCCCCTATTGTGAATTTTAGGGCCCCCAACCGCCGCTCAGGGGTGGGGGCCGGGGGGGCAGTAGGTCCCCCCCTTATTGATAATTTTAGGGCCCCCACCCACCGCTCAGGGGTGGGGGCGGGGGGGACAGTAGGTCCCCCCTATTGTGAATTTTAGGGCCCCCACCCGCCGCTCAGGGGTGGGGGCCGGGGGGGGGGACAGTAGGTCCCCCCCTTATTTTTAGTTTTAGGGCCCCCACAAAGTGATTTAACTCCTAAATGACAGTGAATTGAGCAGTGAAATTGCAAGGGAATGATCTATACACTAAAACTGCTCTATTTAGCTAAAGTAATTTAGGTGACTATAGTGTTCCTTTAAGGAAAGCTATTAAAATAAATAGTTAGGTGATATTTGTACACTTCCAAACATTGTATTCACTAAACAATCCTCACAGTGAAATTCTCAAATTAGGAGAATCTGGTAAGCTTACAATTTGGATTCTAGTACACTGCTATATCCTAAATGATAAAATAAACTGCATATCATGACTTGGGAAAATTATTTCTATTTGTAGTATTCACCACCGGGTAATATGCACGTCTTCCAAAAGTTTTGACTTATTGTACCATTTGGAATAGAATGTTATTAGAAGTTCTATCTGTAAAATTTTAAAGTAATTTACTATGTGCATCTTTGGATATGTCTTCATTTTTTTTCTACTGTGCAGTAAAATTGCTTTTAAATTGGACGCATTGAGAGAATGTGATTACTAACCCAACATATTCTATTTCAACGGACAATTTTAAATTTTACATTACATTATCTGCCTATCATTTATTTAGATATGTTTAGTTAAATGGGATATAAAATAACTTCTGAAAAAAATATTTTTGAAGGTACATCTCTCTCTATCTGTCTATCTGTCTGTCTATCTATCGCTATCTGTGTAGCGTGTTGTTCAATAAAAAAAAGAGAGAAAAAGAAAGAAAACATAAAATAAAGTTTCTCCTATCTACTGCTAGTGTCACACAAATTTTAGTTGGAAGAGAGATAGCTTGGATCATTGGTAAGTCAGGTTAGGTTACTTCTATGCCTAGCCCTGCCAGTGGCACAGTGCCACTTACACAAACTTTAAGTTGGAGATATTTTGATATCCTGTTTAAAAGGACACTGTAGGCACCAAAACAAGTTTGGCATAATAAAGCAGCTTTGGTGTTCAGATCATGTCCCTTCAGTCTCACTGCTCAATTCTCTGTCATTTAGGAGTTAAATCACTGTCTATACAGCCCTAGCCACACCTCCCTGCATGTAATATGCACAGCCTTCCGAAACACTTCCTGAAAAGAAACCTAAATATTCTAGATTCCTTTATGGCAAAGTCTGTTTAATATAAAATGTATTATATCCTACACTGTTAATAGCCTTCCAGAGTCTGCAGATGCCTCCTATGTGTGATTAAACTTTAATTTACAAAGCAGAAGATAAAAACACCTAAAGCAAGTTAGGATCTGATTGAAAATGATTTTTTTTACATGCAGACTGTGTGATTTACAGCCAAGGGAGGTGTGACTAGGGGTGCATAAACAGAAACAAAAGTGATTTAACTCTTAAATGGTAGTGAATTGAGAAGTGATACTGAAGGGGTATGTTCTCGACATGAAAAATGCCTCATTAAACTAAAGCCGTTTTAAAGCCTATGGTATGCTTTAATAATAGTTTAATTGTTCCTTGTGTGAGACTGGTGGTTACTGGAAGCTGCTAGTGTCACTTACACTAAGCATGATTCACTGATTTGGAGCTTGACAGGCCTTTTTTTGGTAGCTTTTTAAAGAAAAATAGATATTTAATAGCACAATTGGTATTGACGTGAATGAGCATAAATGTATAAGCATGTGGTATAGTAACTTGAAAAAGAGTCTCTTAAAAAAACAGCTCTAGTGTGTATAACATTAAGTTGTTTTGGGATAGCACTCCCCATACAGCCAGGCAGAGTCACAAGAGAATCCAAGGCAGCCAGGTAGACTGATGCTGGTAGAAAGTAATGTATTTACATTTAAAAGCCTTAGAGGCTACAACACAATAAATACATTGTCCAAATGTGTCCTGCTGCCCTCCAATATGTGTTTCTCTGCATTCCAGGAGCAGAGGAATCTGCTGGAACAAAGCAAAAAGCACATTAGAGAAGAGGAGGACACATTTGGGCGCAGTATTTGTTTCATTGTGGCTTCTCTATTTCGGCTTTATTTTTGTAAAATGAAACATGACACAGTGTTTATCTGAGGTTCTATTTACCTCATTTTAAGACCTGCTCAGGAACAGATGATTGATATTATGTCCTGATCTCTAAAAACCATAGAATTCAAAGAGGTTGTACTTTATTTTTCCAATGACTAACTATGTAATTAAATCATTTGAAAAGATTTTTCAAAAATATTAAAAAGAGGACTAAGTGCATTGTTAAAGTGACAAAATCCCTATATGCAAGAGACTGAACTTACCGTGCTTGGAGCATTCCTTTAAAACGACGTAGTTACATATCGTGTATAATTGGAGGTGGTTAGGTCATAGAAGATATCTATACGACAATAGAATCTGACCACTAGGATAATACTTAAAGGGACACTATAGTCACCAGAACAACTACAGCTTATTGAATTTGTTCTGGTGAGTTTTTCAGAGAAAAAGCAATGTTTGCATTACAGCCTAGTGATAACTCCACTGGCCACTCCTCAGATGGCTGTTAGAGATCCTTCCTGGGTCATGGCTGCCTAAAATGCATCCAAACATTCAGTGTCTCCTCCCTCTGCATGCAGACACTGAACTTTCCTCATAGAGATTCATTGATCCAATTCATCTCTATGAGGAGATTCTGATTGGCCGGGGCTGTGTTTGAATCATGCTGGCTCTGCCCATGATCTGCCTCTTTGTCAGTCTCAGCCAATCCTATGGGGAAGCATTGTGATTGGATCAGACTACCACTTCTGATGATGTCAGCAGACTGCTTGTTTTTCTGAGGCAAACCGCATTTAGAGTTACAGCTTCAGGCTTGAATACGGTAAGATTTTGATATATTTATGGAGGCATGAGGGGCCCAGGGGGGCTAGGTGGTGGTTTTAACACTAAAGGGTCTGGAAAACATGTTTGTGTTCCTGACCCTATAATGATCCTTTAAAACGGAGCAATCCAACAACATGGTGTTCTAAATAAATTGCTTAACTCTCCAATTTAAGATGAAATGCAAACAAACACACATAAGTTTGCTATGGATGTTGGGATTAAAAATAGGAAATGCAGAATAAATGATAGAGAGGGATAGATAATTAGAATGCAGGGTGATAAAACATGAGAGCAGGGTGAAAACCAATGGGTGGGGGGCGGGGGGGGGGGGCATATAAAATAAGAGAGTGGTGGGTGCAGAGCAAATGAGAGGGGAGGTAAAATAAGAAGTGCAGATATACGTAATGGGAAGGAGTTGGAAGAACTATGTGCACATGCATACAAATCAATAAATGTCACACTGGCTTATACATCTGACAGACCTCAGAAAGCCACAGTTACACACACTGACATACAATACAAATACACCCCACATTTACACTCACTGCCACACTGTATAAATATACCCCCATAATAAAACATACTGTCACCAAACACACTCCCACATTAACACGCACAGCCACACTGCAAAGGGGGTGTTTTAGAGCAGCAGTTTGGGGCCAGGTGTGTAAAGTGGGTTGTTGGGTGGTGTGATAGTCCAGGTTTTTCCCCTTTCACTGTAAAATACCAACAAATATTTGTTAATCTGGCACTTCCCCTAGTGGAAATAAAAATCCTATACATGCACATACCATACAATAATTTGTACTGACTGTAGGAACTAGGGAGCCTGTAATGTGATTGTGCAAGGAAAGCTTAAGCTTACACCTGCATATTTACAAATTGTTCTAAGTAAGATAATGCAGAGAGATGGGGAGGGATAGTTCCTTGTCCTAAACTGTTTAAAGATGCACAGATGTGTATGGTGTCTGGATTGTCTCTTTAACCAAACTATTGTTTTGGGCTCACGCAGGGCCGGCGCCACCTGTAAGGCGACCTAGGCAGCCGCCTAGGGCGCAACTTACCAGGGGGCGCCGGATCCCTGTCCCACTGCGCCTCCTCATGCTGCGCCGCCTGAGCGCTTTAACAAGCCCCAGGCGGCGCAGCACTGCTGCATGGAGGGCGGCCGGGTTTGAGTGACCGTCAGGAGGGAAGCGCAGAGCGCTCCCTCCTGCCGGTCTCTCCATGTAGCGTGGCCGGGCGGCGCGGAACGCGGGACAGGAACCTTTGTTTCCTGTACCCGGCCGCCGGCGGAATGACAGGAAGTGCTCACTGAGTGAGCATTTCCGGTCATTCCGCCGGCGGCCGGGTACAGGAAACAGAGGTTCCTGTCCCGCGTTCCGCGCCGCCCGGCCACGCTACATGGGCAGGAGGGGAGGGTAAGGACCACTAAGGGGGGTGGGCAGTATAAGGACCACTAAGGGGGGGGGTATAAGGACCACTAAGGGAGGGGGGTATAAGGACCACTAAGGGGGGGTATAAGGACCACTAAGGGGGGTATAAGGACCACTAAGGGGGGGTATAAGGACCACTAAGGGAGGGGGGGTATAAGGACCACTAAGGGAGGGGGGTATAAGGACCACTAAGGGAGGGGGGGTATAAGGACCACTAAGGGAGGGGGGTATAAGGACCACTAAGCGAGGGGGGGCTATAAGGACCACTAAGGGGGGGTATAAGGACCACTAAGGGAGGGGGGTATAAGGACCACTAAGGGATGGGGGGTATAAGGACCACTAAGGGAGGGGGGTATAAGGACCAATAAGGGAGGGGGGGGGGTATAAGGACCACTAGGGGAGGGATGGGGGGATAAGGACCACTATGGGAGGGGGGGGATAAGGACCACTATGGGAGGGAGGGGGATAAGGACCACTATGGGAGGTTGGGGGGGGATAAGGACCACTAGGGGAGCGAGGAGGGGATAAGGACCACTATGGGAGGGAGGGGGGGGATAAGGACCACTATGGGAGGGAGGGGGGGGTAAGGACCACTATGGGAGGTTGGGGGGTGATAAGGACCACTAGGGGAGGGGGGATAATGACCACTAGGGGAGGGGGATAAGGACCACTAGGGGATGGAGGGAGGGGGGATAAGGACCACTATGGTAGGTTGGGGGGGATAAGGACCACTATGGGAGGTTGGGGGGGATAAGGACCACTAGGGGAGGGGGGGATAAGGACCACTAGGGGAGGGGGATAAGGACCACTAGGGGAGGGGGGATAAGGACCACTAAGGGGGGGAAGGACCACCAAAGGGGGGTAAGGAGGGAGGACTACTAAGGAGAGGGGAGGAGGGTGATTACCACTAAGGGGGTGGGGGGAGTAGGGGAAGGTCTACTAAGGGGTTTGGGAGAGGGAGGACCACTAAGGGGTTTGGGAGAGGGAGGACCACTAAGGGGGGAGGGGGGAGTGAGAAGACCACCAAGGGGGACTGCAGAGGGACAGGGGGCCAAGGGAGAGCACTAAGTGACAGAAGGGGAGAACACGGAGGGACAGAAGGGAGGGGGAAATCAATAATTGAGGGGAGAGCACTATGAATTTTTTTTTAAAAAAAGAAAGAGCTGTTCCCCTCTCAGTCCCTATCCTACCCCACAAACCCTCTCTTTTACACTACACACATACACAATGCATCCCCCCACACACACACAGAAACATACAATGCATTCCTACTCACACACAGACACACCCGAAACACACAATGCATCCCTTACGTTCTCTTACATAATTAACGCACCCCTTACAGACACACACTGCATTCAATTACATACACAGAAACAAACCTTGCACCCCTTACACACACACACACACACACACACCCAGAAACATACAATGCATTCCTTACACGCAAACACACACTACATCCCCTATAAACACACTACATCCCTTACACAAATTGCACACATAAAACATCCCCAACTCATGGACGGGCCATGTAGGTGGATTTATGGGTGGGCATTGTAGGCGTATGCCCCCTGGGGGCCCAGACCTTGAGCTGTGTAAGGGGCCCTAAAAAATGGAGCTGCTTCCTGTTCGTTAATTGTTGTGAGCACTGTTAAAAACAGTCTCCAGAGAGCCTCTTCTACACCAGACCTGTGGAGCCAGACTGAGCCCATCATCAGCCTCTTGTCCTCATCTGGTGGTAAGTAGGCAATCCAATATATTATTAGTGGCACTAATCTCTAATTTACCTCACATTAAATGGATACTATAGTCACCAGAAGCACTACAGCATAATGTAGTGGTTCTGGTGTCTATAGCCTGTGCCTGTAGGCTTTTTAATGTAAACACACTGTCTTTTCAGATAAGACACTTTGTGAAGACTGGCGTTGGCCCATATGGCAGAGCATATGGGCGGGGCATTGTGATGTCACATGGTGGGCTGGACATATGGGGGGGCGGCAAATTTTTTTTTGCCTAGGGCGGCAAAAATCCTTGCGCCGGCCCTGGGCTCACGTGTCATTCTATTGAACTTTGTCCTTTTAAATTTACTAGCAGGAAAGTTGTCAAACAAAGAAAATCCCTACCATATATACCTTTGTCATAACATGCTACTTAAATAGGTGGTATCACTCTCCGAGAGATAATTCTGCTAAGGAACTGTGCTATTTAATGGTGTTTAACAGATCCCTCCACATTTCCAGAGCAAGCGCAGTGGCGTACATACCAGGGTCGCAGGGGTCGCGGCTGCGACCGGGCCCGGCCCACCAGGGGGCCCGGCCGCCCCTGCGACTCGGTATGTACGCTCTGGGCCAGCCTCTTCTCCTGGGGGGACCAGGAGCCGGCCACCTCCGGGCCCCCCGAGGCTGGCCCTGCTTACACCCGGCGGCCGGCTGGTGCGCGAGGGAGCACTCTCCCCTGAGTGCTTCCTCTTCAGCTCCCTCGCGCACCGCATTGATACCGGAGCCGGAAGATGATGTCATCTTCCGGCGCCGGTATCAGTACGCGGCGCGCGAGGGAGCTGAAGAGGAAGCACTCAGGGGAGAGTGCTCCCTCGCGCGCCCGCAGGACCAGCCAGCCCGCCGGGTGACCGCCCCCCCCCAGGAGACCAGCAGCACCACTGAACCCCAGGGAATCCCCTCAGCACTCCAAAAGGTAAGGAGGCTGGGGGGATTAAATAAAAAAAAAAACATGTGTAAGTGTAAGTGTGTGTGTGTGTGAGTGTTAGTGTGTGAGTGTTAGTGTGTGTGTGTGTGAGTGTTAGTGTGTGTGTGTTAGTGTGTGTGTGTTAGTGTGTGTGTTAGTGTGTGTGTGAGTGAGTGTTAGTGTGTGTGTGTGTGAGTGAGTGTTAGTGTGTGTGTGTGTGTGAGTGAGTGTGTGTGTGTTAGTGTGTGTGTGAGCGTGTGTGTGTTAGTGTGTGTGAGCGTTAGTGTGTGTGTGTTAGTGTGTGTGAGCGTTAGTGTGTGTGTTAGTGTGTGTGAGCGTTAGTGTGTGTGTGTTAGTGTGTGTGAGCGTTAGTGTGTGTGTTAGTGTGTGTGAGCGTTAGTGTGTGTGTGTTAGTGTGAGTGTTTGTGTTAGAGTGTGTGTCTGCTAGTGAGTGTCAGTGAGTGTGTTACTGTGTGTCTGTTACTGAGTGTGTTTGTGTGTGTGTGTGTTAGTGAGTCTGTTTGATGTCTGTTAGTGAGTGTGTGTTTGTCAGTGAGAGTGTATGTTTTGTAAGTGAGTGTGTATGTATGTCTGCCGCTGAGTGTGTCTTTGTCAGTAAATGTGTGTGTCTGTTAGCTAGTGTGTATGCATTTGTTCGTGAGAGTGTGTGTGTGTGTCTTCAGCACTTACCTTTCTCCAGCGCCGGACTCCCATGGCGCTGGGGATCCCTCCGCCTCTCAGCTCCGAATGCGCATGCACGGCAAGAGCCGCGCACGCATTCAAACCGCCCATAGGAAAGCATTACTCAATGCTTTCCTATGGACGTTCAGTGTCTTAAAATGGCGCAAGCGCCTCTAGCGGCTGTCAGTGAGACATCCACTAGAGGCTGGATTAACCCTCAGTGAAACATAACAGTTTCTCTGAAACTGCTATGCTTTCAGCTGCAGGGTTAAAACTAGAGGGACCTGACACCCAGACCACTTCATTGAGCTGATGTGATCTGGGTGTCTGTAGTGGTCCTTTAAGTGTGTGTGCATCTGCATGCAGTGGCGTACATACCGCGGTCGCAACCCCTGCGACCAGGTGCCCGCCGCCATGTGTTGCTGCCCCGGCCCGCGCAGAGTGTGGGGGGGGGGGCCCACGGGTCAATTTTTGCACCGGGGCCCCATGGGTCATGTGTACGCCACTGAGCAAGCGTTTATGAAAACGACAACTGTCAATGTTTGCTGGGACTCACTGTCAAGATTGATAAGTACTTATTCCGTTTTCACAGTTCTATACTTTTACTCTTGCAATATGCAAATATAGATAATTATCACCAATGGCTGGGAATATGTGAGAGATGTATGTGTGGCTTTTGCAAAGAGAGGTTAACATATATTTGTTGCATACGATTGAATTTTAAGTACGGTATTGGAATTTTAAAATTGTAATATTCTCGACAGCAAAGCGGCGATGCAAAGATTTTACATGTTTTTCTAATGCTATAGCCTCTGGCAGTGCTATGAATACTCTGCAATAGGATGCAAATCCATTTGGCACTGAAGCAGTGGTGGGATTGACAAGTGAATTCATTACGCTATTTTTTGTTGTTGTTGTCAAAGAAAATAGCCGAATTCCCGGAGTAATCTTTCTATATGAAATCCAAAAGGAACATAACCAGAATCTCTGGTGTGCTATGAGATAAATTATTTAATCATATACTAGGAGCAACAGTACAATAATTATATTTTAAATAGACCCGGAGATTCGTTTTTGATGAACTGCAGTTCATCTGAATTTTGGTCGATCAAGTGATTGGTAGAAATTCTACATGCCAGAATCTTAGGGAAAATGACTTGCGTGACCACGAACACATTCAGTTCTTGTTTCAGAGAGCCATTCCTGGCACCAGAAAAAATAGGTTTTTTTTTTGTTTCTGTGGGGGGCAAGTAAGAAACTTAATTTCCCATGATCATCAAGTGTACCACCCAATCAGGTGGGCTGGATGACCTGTCCAATCAAGTGGTAGTTAAAAATATAAATTTATGGTTAGAGGACAGTCACAAAATGTTTTGAGGTTTGAGATGGGTTAATGTCACAGTTAGTTTACCTGGGGTGTTTAAAGTTAAATGAATTCTATAAGAGGAGTTATAATTGTTGTAAAAGGGGTGTTTAGAATTATTCAGTTTAGGGAAAGAGATGGGTTACGCTTAGTATTGGGGTACATTGTATGTATAGTGTTTAAGAGAAGTTAAACCTAAGATTAGGGGATTTTTTTTTTTGTTTTTAGTATTAGGCTTTGAGCGCTTAAATGTGAGACTAAGGAAAGAGTTTTTAGGTTTCGGGTGGTGTTAAATTTAGAGTAAGGGAGTCACACCGCCTGCCGGTTCCGCTCCTGACAGAGATCGGACTGGGACCCTGTACGTGCATCCTGTTGCGGCGGCATTCCCACGTGGCAATGGGAATGCCACCGATTACTCACCTCTTCCTGCGGCGCCCGCTGTCCTCATTCCAAGCAGTCTCAGAGTTGACAGGCGCTCCTCCCCTCACACAGCAGCCGGGTCTGTAAACACTAGAGATGCCGGCCACTGCAGGTCAGAACCTTTTAAGGTTCTTAATTAACCCCTGAAGTGCCTAACCACTGGGAATGGGTGTGTGACATCACGCACGTTCCACTGTCACATGCTCGTTTACAACCAATCAAGGAGCACCTTAGGCTATTTAAACCTTTTTTTGTCCATTTCTTTGTGTCCTGTCGTGGTTTCCATTCTAGTTATCCAAAAGCACGTTTCTGGTATTGATTCTTGTGTATTTTGACCTTGGCTTTCTTACTGACTAAT
This sequence comes from Pelobates fuscus, assembly GCF_036172605.1. Classification (NCBI taxonomy): domain Eukaryota; kingdom Metazoa; phylum Chordata; class Amphibia; order Anura; family Pelobatidae; genus Pelobates; species Pelobates fuscus. Next base: position 149,403,611 of record NC_086323.1, read on the forward strand.
CCGACTTCTTTATTCCTTGACCTTTGGCTTACCTAACCATTTACGTATGCTCTGTATTCCTCACCTCAGCCTGTCTTTTTCTTATCTTTTTATACTTTAAATCCAGCTGTTCTAAGGCCCGGTAATTCGCCTTAGGGTTTTCTTTATTATTTTTACTTAAGTTCTGCTTGCTGGGCATATTAGTGTATCCTGACAAAGGGTAAACAGTGCAGGAACTAATTTAAAGAGTGCCCTGGTGCAAGGATGTTTTTTGGGACCCTTAGGTGCATGAGTAACCAAAAGGTAGATCCCCATCTGACTTACAACTCCAATGATGCAATGCCAGCTGGGCATCTACCATTTTCCCATCCTTGCAGGGTTGTATTAGGAGCAGCGTTTGTGCATTTGAATGTAAGCATGCTTTTGTATAGAGTATATGTGTGCATGTAGGGGTGTATTTGTATGAACTGGTGTTTATGATTGCAGTGGTGTACCTGTGTATGTATTGTTTGCATTTAAATGCAGGGTGTTTGTATGTAGTGTTGGCTTTTAAATGCAGATGTGCTTTTGTGTGAAGTGTTGGTGTTTGATTGAAGGGGTGCTTGTGTAAATTTATGTACACATTGACACATTCACACGCATAGATACACACACCAACACATGCACACAGACTGATACAGATGTACCCATACTGACACATGCACACACCTTAAAACATGCACACAATAACACGCATATACACACTAGCTTACACAGAGATTTACAGCCTGACACATATACACATACACAGATTGATACATGCACACACCCTGACAAACAGATAAACACACTGATATTTACACATAAATGCACATCCTGACACACACATGCACAAACACATGCACAGATGCATATCCTGACACACACACAGGCACACACAGACACATACCCACTGACACATGCACACAACCTGACACACAGATACACACAATGACATATCCACACTTGACACATAGATGCACATACACACATACATAGAAAAACACTCGTACAAACACACTCTTAACTGAGATACACACACTCACACATACACACCTTAACACACACACTCTAACATACATAAACACAGATATGTCATATTTTTATATTTGCAGCCACACTCTTATTAGCATACATTTTGTGTCCAGCAGGCTGGCTTGATTGTGGTCCTGCTGGCTAAGGAGAGACTATGGGGGAGACCTGCAGCAACTCACTCCTACTTTTCTTCCCCATGCTACCTGTGCCTCCTCCTTCGCTTCCACCTCCAACCAGTTTGAGGCACTGTGTATGAAGTTGGGAGGGAGTGACTGGATGCCACTTCAGACGGCCGATACTACAGGGGCCTGATAAATCTTTTAAAGGGCCACAGACTGGGCCCCTTTTCATCTGGTGGCCCTAATTGCTCGGGTAACCTGATGGGTCCCCAAAGCATGCAAACCCCAGTGCAGTTCCTCCATTGAGGGTAAATAGATGTTTAGGACATGTGGAGTTTGAAGAGTTAAGTGCTCACACCTACAAGGCACTTTCTGTGTGAGATGTTATTAGTGAGCAGATGGCAAGTGATCCTTTCCACTTCCTGTCCATCCGCACACTGATGGACCTCTGAGCTCTGTAACTGTTCCTGCAGCTCTGCTTTCCAGCATATGAGTCTGACTGGACTACAGAGGGCACTGGGGACAAGGCCCCTGGTACTTACCTCACCACACCAGCCAACATTATCTCCATTATCTTAAAAAAAAAAAAAATCCCATTGCTCAGCCTGGATAATTGATTCTAGTATGAGACATAGGCTGAGCATGCATCTACATAGATAGCAAGAGTTGTATGTAGCTAGATAGCTAGTGCTGCCAGACCACTGGAAACAACTGAGTGGGGAATTAGAGATTGGCATTTTTTCATTCTTCATAGCGTGAGACTAGGTTACCAACATACAGTTGTTAAAAGGTTATTTGTTTATTTACAAAAGTGTGTTTAGCTCAGTATTTATATTACAGTAAATCCACAAAGCACGACCCATTTTTCAACATAAACACACATTTATGCCAAATAAAGTTGTGTTAGTTTACACAATATAAATCATTCATATCCCAAATTTATTGTAATAAGAAAAGAAAAAAAAACACAAACATCAATATTACATTTCAATCCCAAATCTAAATTTAGGGAGTGTAGGGGAAGGGGTCATGTTCCCCAATCCACCATCAGCAGTATTTATATGTCTCCTAAGTTGAAACACCTTGGTCATGAGCATCGCTGATTCCACCATCACATTGAATGTGGAAAGTCTTTTCTTTTAACTCTATGTAGAAAAAAATGTATTCCAAAATATAGTGGTGCTGGTGGTCATCCCCTTGTTCACCCACCTAAAATAAATAATTCCTGCTCCTGCACACCCTTTTTAAAGTGTATTTTATTGTAGTGGTTTCGCCCTGAGTGTGTATTGCAGTGTGGCTATGCCTGCTACTTCTATAGATACAGTTGGTAGAAGTTGATACGGTGCTGTTTTTTTTCCACATTGAAGGACAGTCACTGCTTTCAGAAGTGACTTCTTACAGAAAAAGTGGGTGGGCATGGGTAATTGACAAGCCCCATCCACTCTGAGAAGTAAAATGCTTTCCAACACATCCAGTCTGTAGAGTGATTAAACACTTTTCTGTGTGTCCGTAGCCCCTTTTTGCTTCAAACTGGGCAGGAGCCTTGGGAACTCAGAGACCATTGCATGGGCTAGAACAGGCCAGGAGTCCTGAGCCTCCACAGAGGTATGGGGAGATTGGGACATATTGTTATCAAACAGTGCCTCTACTCGGTGATCAACCTAAACTAATATACACCTTTCTAGCACTGGGTCAGGGAAGCTGCAAATAAACCAACAAGCATTTAATTGCAACTTTGTAGAACAGTAATGGTGATTCAATGTTGAGAGTTCTCAGCACCTTGTATCCCCCCATCCCAAAGAATACAGCCCATTAAAGGTGATACTTGAACAATTAGAATAACAAGCACGTCTTGAACTATCTTGCTTTGCATGTAATGCGTCTATCTCATCTATTAGTTTCCCATTTTACGTTGCATTACTGAAATAAATGAACGTTTGCACGGTATTCTAATTTTTGCGAGTATCACCTGTATATCCACAACACCCTATATCCCTCTAACCCAGATAATACAGCACCATATATTGCCACAACCATGATAGTAAAGAACCCTGTATTCCCCTACCCCAGATAATACAGCACCCTATATCCCCCCACTCTAGGCAATACAGCACAATATATGCCCCCACTCCAGATAATACAGCAACCTACATCTGACTACTCCCAGATAATACAGCACCCTATATTCACCCACTCCAGATAATACAGCAACCTACACCCCACCACTTCCATATAATACAGCACCATATATTCCCCCACTCCAGATAATACAGCAACCTACATCCGACTACTCCCAGATAAGACAGCACCCTATATTCAACCACCCAGATAATACAGCACCCTACATCCCCCCACTCCAGGTAATACAGCACAATATATGCCCCCACTCCAGATAATACAGCAACCTACACACCACCACTTCCAGATAATACAGCACTATATATTCCCCCACTCCAGATAATACAGCAACCTACATCTGACTACTCCCAGATAAGACAGCACCCTATATCCCCCCACTCCAGGTAATACAGCACAATATATGCACCCACTCCAGATAATACAGCAACCTACACCCCACCACTTCCATATAATACAGCACTATATATTCCCCCACTACAGATAACACAGCAACCTAAATCCGACTACCCCGAGATAAGACAGCACCCTATATTCACCCACCCAGATAATACAGCACCCTATATCTCCCCACTCCAGGTAATACAGCACAATATATTCCCCCACTCCAGATAATACAGCAACCTACACACCACCACTTCCAGATAATACAGCACCCTATATCTCCACACTCCAGGTAATACAGCAACCTACACCCCACCACTTCCATATAATACAGCACTATATATTCCCCCACTCCAGATAAAACAGCAACCTACATCCGACTACTCCCAGATAAGACAGCACCCGATATTCACCCACCCAAATAATACAGCACCCTACATCCTCCACTCCAGGTAATACAGCAACCTACATCCGACTACTCCCAGATAAGACAGCACCCTATATTCCCCCACCCAGATAATACAGCACCCTATATCCCCCCACTCTAGGTAATACAGCACAATATATGCCCCCACTCCATATAATACAGCAACCTACACCCCGCCACTTCCATATAATACAGCACCCTATATTCCCCCACCCAGATAATACAGCACTCTGTATCCCCACCCCCAAAAAAACAGTACCCTATATCCCCACCCCAGATAAAACAGCACGCTATATCCCCTACCTCAAATACTGCACCCTATATTCCCCACCCCAGATAATACATCACCCTATATTCCCACACCCCAGATAATACAGTACCCTATATTACCACAACCCTGTACTCACCAACTCCCAGATAATACAGCACCCTATGTCCCCTACCTCAGATAATACAGCACCCTACATCCCCCACCCTAGATAATACAGCACCCTATATCCCCCACCCTAGATAATACAGCACTCTATATTCCCCCACCCCGATAATACAGCACTCAGTAGCCCCACCCCTATATCCCCACCCAGATAATACAGAACCCTATATCCCCACCTCAGATAATACATCACCCTATATCCCCCACCCAAGATAATACAGCACCCTGTATTCACCAACTCCCAGATAATACAGCAGCCTATAAACCCCACCCCAGATAATACAGCACCCTATATCACCCCACGCCAGATAATACAGCACCATATTTTCCTCCACCTGAGATAATACAGCAACCTATATCCAACCATTCATAGATAATACAGCATGCTATATCTCCCTACCGCAGATAATATAGCACTGTATATTCCCCACTCCTGGTAATACAGCACCCTTCAATTCCCCCCTTCCCCCCCCCCCCAGATAATACTGTACCCTATATTCCCCCACCCCAGATAATACAGCAACCTTCATCCCCCCACCCCAAGATAATACAGCACCATATACTCCCCCCCCCCCACCCCAGACAGTCCAGAATGCCCACCATTACTGTGTGGCAGTCTGACTGGAAGAGATGAACTGTTGCTACTTTTGCAGGAATAAACCTGTGTCCTTCCACAGTGTTGTTCTGCTTCCCCTCTCTCTCTCATTTGACCTCCTAAATTCCTGCCAAAAAAGGGAGTACTTACAAGAAAAAGGTAAGGGGTGGAGTTACTCATAAATGGGCAGAGTCAAGTCAGAGTCTCAGGTAAGCCATCAGAAAAAATAGTGTCCAATTATCCACTTCTACTGTCTGCATCTGCCAAGCTAGCATACATAAGACTCAGCAATGCAGAGCAAAACCACAATGCAAGGCATTTGAAAAAAAACGGGGAGTTGCAGCAGGGGTAGTTGTTGATGAGCCATTCACCTGTTCACCCATTATATCATTGTTTGAAAAATCAGATTTTTAATGAAATGAGTCCTGCTGCTGCTAGGGCACAGTTTTTTTTTTCTTAACTGAAGAATAGTCACAGTTCTTCGTGGAGTGGAAGGGGCGAGTGGGTGATAAAATGCCTACTGAATTTTTCCTTCCATGTATTAATTAAGAAAGCAAAATGATAGCAAACGTTTGTCTTACTTCCTATTCCAGTGATAGTCACCATTTTTGCTGCCTTTCTAAATTTTTCTCAGTGCCAGAATTTGACAAAGCCGAACAATAACATGAACTGATTTCTGCAGACCCCCCAAAAAATAATTGCCGAAATGATTCAGAAGAACCACACTTTTTTCACCCTGCAAAAGTCTAATTTCTACCACTTTATGTTTAGAATTCACTTTTAGCAGGTTTGTGTGCAGTACAATACTGAAAGGTTATAACAGTGATCTTATAGTTTTCATACAAACATTATCCAATACAAACAGCTGGGTGTGGTTATTATATTATGTATATATTTTGCAGTACACTGGTGGACCCATTTTCATGCCCTCTATGTGGTGTCCAAATAATTTTCCTGAATATCTGTCACTCTGAGGAGCCAAACTGTCCACTGAACGAATGTTGGAGATTCCTAATTAAATGTTATTCTCCGGTTAAAATAATTATTTTTTGTTAGTTAACATTAACCCTGAATTCAATTACATTAAAAAAGTGTACCCCTAACGGGATACCAAAGTAGGAATTGCCTTCAAGGTAAACTCTATTCAGATTTCTATTAAACCAAAATAAAAAACAATAAATAAGTGAAACAAGCACACATACTGAGTGAAATAAAACAAAAAAAGTTACCCATCACAGATACCTATTCGGTACTATGCAGTCCTTGGGGACCTGGTCCCAAACACCGTCCTATGCACTTACCTGTTCGCCGGAGATCCCCCGCCGGCAAATCGCCAGGAAGTCCCCCTGCTGCTGATCCGATCCTCCTGGGCCATGTGATTTCGAATATGTGTATTGTATTGCAGTAACAGCTAACAGTATTATGCTATTCACAGTTAAAATGGCATGCAGAACTAAACAAATAACAACATTTCTTAATTTCTTAATTTTTTTTTATATTTTATTCATATTGAATTATAATTAATATATAAATATTTGATATGACATGAAAGCCCTATTTCTCGTGAACAAAATGATATATAATAAGTGTGTGTGCATTTAATATAAAAGAGGTGAATTCTGGTTGAACAGACATATAGCGCAAATTCTAAGTTTATGTTTTGTTTTGATCACAACTTGTATGTACGTAGTGGGGAATCGCGATGCAGCCTAGAACAAAACTAAGCCCATTCAACCCCCCAATAACGACAGACCACTTAGTATGGATGAAAACAGGCCACAGCATTTATTATCACAAACTAAATTACTGCATAACACATCCATAACTTTATTTATTAAATCTCTTATTTTTCTGTAACCAAAAACGTTAGACATAAATAAGCATAAATTAACATATATACATAACTCCACACATAGTGTTATACAGTGACCCAACCGTCCTTGCCAATAAACATACAGTGGTTCCTAATCACCACTTCCTCTCACCTGCCCCCTCGTCATAAAAATCATATCTTTCCAATGCCCGCCATCAGCCGACCTTATCACGCTCGATGGGCACGACACCTCAGGTAACCTAATGTTAACCGTTTGAAGCAGGGGAGGTGGAGACCTTAAAAACTTGTTCATCTCATTCCATATACTTAAATGTAACCCCTCAAACTCAATTGGCAAGGACATACCCCCGGCTAGCTGTGACTAAATAAACTAATAGGGCAGGTGGGCGGGAGGGAAGCTGTTTGCTGGCCTGAAACCCAAGTGGCACTGAGGTAAGACCTCCCCCACACTAACTTACATAGAACATAATCCCACCCACACATTCTTCCCAAACCACTCCCATGCATCTATCCCCACACTCCTACATGTGCCCTTGTCCGCTTAGCTGCGCTATCACCCCAGGGCCTTGTACAACTGCCTCAGTCGTTAAGGGGTTAAATGAGAGTTCAAGACTATCACCTCTAGCAACGACAAAGAGAACTTTAAGTACAAATCCTTTTTAACTGTAATACTAAATGGGTCATTTATATACTTACTTGTGGATGTGGACAGATGTATGTGGGTAAAACCATTTGCCGCTTTAGGGAGAGGATTAGAGCGGTGGTCGTGACATGACTGGACCAAGCATGAGGGCTCCAAATTTTGTGGGATCGAACATGTTATATTATACAACAGGAAAGGGGATTTAGACAGCCTTTTGCTCAAGAGGGGCTGCTACTGGATCTATCAACTAAAAACCCTTAATTCTCACAGACTCGATGGGGTTATTTTGTTACACTCCATTTATATTTTAGGATTTTTGCTTTTGTTTTGACAGCATAGAGTTTAATTTTTAATTGATAGATCTTCATTTAATTTGACCTTTAAAAAAAAAAAAAAAAACAATTATGAAAATGATTTCCCCTCACTGATATATGGAGCCAGTTTTATAGACCCCCTCCCCCTCCCCCCCCCCCCATTAAATTAAGCCAGTATAAACCTGTCCATGTCACTGTATACCATTAACTTTAGTATACTATTTTTACATTTATAGACATTGGACTAAAAGGTAGACTGAATGTAGGCAAAGAAATATTACAGCTGAGCACTTTGAGCACAGCATACAGGTCATCAGTCAATCTGGGGCCATTACATTTGTTCCCAGCTGACAGAGAGGAGCCCCGGGTATCGACTGATACCTTGGAATGCCTGTTCTGAACAGGGATTTAAATATATTCACACCAGGCTTTCAAGCTCTGTTTGAATACTGCATACTGCGTATCTGTCAGTCTGGGGCCACTAAATATGGCCCCATATGAAAGAGGTAAGTCCCAGGTCTTGAATGACTTTGAAACTTTCAAGTATGGGATATAAATCCTAATTTAACCCCTTAAGGACACATGACGTGTGTGACACGTCATGATTCCCTTTTATTCCAGAAGTTTGGTCCTTAAGGGGTTAAAGGGTTGCGTGCAGTGCTCACTTTGAGAGCTGCATACAGCTCATTTATCAGTCTGGGATTACTAAATATGGCCCCGGCAAGAGATGGGAGCCCGAGGGATTCTTTCAAGGATTTAACTGAGCTCAGACTAAATCATCAAAACAGCATTAAAACTTACTCTGTGAAAGATGTCATGGAATTTCTTTGCATCATTAAAGGACCACTCCACACTTAAAAAAACAGCAACCCCAAACTCCCACAGTTTAGTAGATATACCCCCAATGAATATACACATGCATATATTTATGCATGCATTCATTGGAAGTAAAGTCTAAAATAGATAACAAAAACTGAACTGCAGCCTTTGTAAGCCCTTTTTCCCCCAAAGAGACTTTCAGTCTCTTCACAGAGAAATACCCAATCAGCGGCTTCTCACTGAGAAATGAGGTTACTCCTCACCTGCTGAAGTGCTTTTGGGGTGTGGAGTGATCCTTTAAGGAGTTAAATAATAGTAATTTCCACCTAAATCCAGTTTAGTAGCTATTTATCCTCATCTAACAAGAAACAAGAGAACATAGAAAATGTAAAATCACACAGAAGTACAAGAAACATAGAAAATGTAAAATCACACAGAAGTACAAGAAATAGATCCTTGTAGCCCAATTGATGACTTAAAAATAGCATGGTGCATTAACATCAACATTTTGGAAAACTATGAATACTTCTGTGGAGGTATAAGGAAAGGGAAGAGCTAGAGGATATTATATAAACCATCTAGGGCAAGCATGTCAAACTCAATGTCTAGCACGGGCCAAATAAACAAGGTTTAAATTTATGTGGGCCGCAAAAAAACAAACAAACACTTAAATGTTCATAGAAACGTAGGTTTATTTTTAAAAGTACACTTACAAAAACAAAAACAGCACCCCCCTCTACTAAACCACAGCACCCCCCTCTACTAAATCCCAGTCTCCCCATATACTAAATCTTAGTCCTCCCCATATCCTAAATCCCAGCACATCCTCAACTAAATCCCAGCACTCTCCTGTAGCTGACAAGCAGACTCCACTCACATTGTCGCTGCCAGTATGCGACTCTGGAGTCCAGCCTCTGGTATACCCCATATGGAGCCGTCTACACCCAGTGCCAAAGTGGATCCTCACACTACTTCTTGAAACCCTGTAAAGGTGGAGCCCATCGATCTCACATCGGAATGTGACGTTGCATTGCATGCCTCCATGCTCCTCCAGGTACTCCACTGTCCAGCCACGGTCATCACAACACTGATCAACACACACAGACACTCACTGACAGACACACACACACACACTGACAGACACACAGACAGACACACACACACACTCACTGACAGAGACAGACAGACACACTCACTGACAGACACACTCACTGATAGATACACACACTCACTGACACACACACCGACACACACTCGCTGACACACAGACACACACATACTCACTGACAGACACACACTCAATGACACACAGACACGCACACACACACAGACAGGCACACACACTCACTCACTCACTGACAGACACACACAGACAGACACACAGACAGACACACTCACTGACAGACTCACTCACTGACAGACACACACACACATTTACACATTCTTGCACACATTCACATAATTCCCTGCGGTTCAGTGGGGATCTTACATCTCAAGATCTCCTTTCTGCTCCTTACTGCTCCCTCGCACGCAGTTTCGTAATGCTAAGTGCTGGAATAAAACTTCCTATTCCGGCACCTACAGACAACGCTCACGAGGGAGCAGTAAGGAGCAGAAAGACTGAGCTCCTCCAGCGACTTATCCCGCCGGCCGGGTAAGTTTTAGCAGAGTAGGCACCTGCAAAGTGGAGAAAGCAGGTGCCTACTCTGCTTTAACACTAGGTATGTCTCAAACTCACAGCTTGCCGCGCTGCTAAGAAGTCCACTGTGGGACGCGTGCGGCCCATGGAACGCGAGTTTGACATGCTTGATCTAGAGTCATTTGTAAAGTTTCTTGCCTCATTATGTAATGTTGAATAACCATTTTCCAGTTACTTGTTATGATTCTAGCTGTATTCTAAATTAGCTGAAAACCAGACAATTAAAATGCAGCTTTGATTTTAAATAAGGCAGTTGTTTTTTTCTGATTCCCCTCAATTTAATTGCATTTTTGTCTCTGAAAATCGGGGATTTTTACAGTAGTAAAAAATTACACATCATGTTGTGAATTTAAAAATACATATTCTAAATATAGTCATTGTCCTATTTAATATGAAAGCTTTACAGACCCTGTAAAGATAGCCTCTAATCTGAAGTACAGATTGTACAACAAAAAAGGTTAAAGCAAAAAAAACAAATATAGTGTATTAGTCATAAATACATTTATAGATGCCACCTGCATGCTAAAGAACAAAATAACACATATTTATATCCTTTCTAAAAGAGTTCATCTGCTGGAAAAAAGCCACATCTCCTAGATACACGTATAACAGGTGATAACAGCAAGTAAAGTTCACATCCAATCCTGTGGCCTCACAAATTGGCACCTTTGAAAATTAATCTGACATTAGTTATAAATCTTATTCCAAAAAAAAAATCACCTTGCTAATAAAATACATTTTCCATCCTGTCATTATCCGATTTTTGCCCTTAATTGTATGCCATGGTATGGTTATTTCTATTCTTTTCTGTCAGTCCATGAAAATCTAAAGAGCCCCGGGAATGAAAGGATATCTGATTTATTATGGCAAAATAGAACTTTCAGTACATGACAGCATGGAAACTTTCTGGATTTGGAACAGCTGCCTCTTACCATTCAGGTCACTGCAGATTTTGTGCAAGTAGTCATGCAGGATTGACCCTGTGGTATGCACAATTTAGTAGGCAGGTACAAGCATGATGGATTTTGGTAGGGGACACTAGCATATTTAGGTATATCTTCACTTAAAGGACCACTATAGTGCCAGGAAAACAAACTTGTTTTCCTGGCACTATAGTGTTAATAGGTCCCCCCCACCCTCAGAGTCCCCCTCCCGCCGGACTCTATGAAGAGGAAGGGGTTAAAGGCTTACCTTTCTCCAGCGCTGGGCTCCTCTGCGCAGGGAACTCTCCTCCTCCTTCCGACATCATCGGCTGAATGCGCATGCGCGGCAAGAGCCGGCTCGCATTCAATCAGTCCATAGGAAAGCATTCTCAATGCTTTCCTATGGACGTCAGCGTCTTCTCACTGTGAAAATCACAGTGAGAAGAGAGAAAGCGCCTCAAGCCGATTGTCAATGAGACAACCAGTAGAGGCTGGATTAACTCATATGTAAACATAGCAGTTTCTCTGAAACTGCTATGTTTACAGCTGCAGGGTTAACCCTAGATGGACCTGGCACCCAGACCACTTCATTAAGCTTAAGTGGTCTGGGTGCCTATAGTGGTCCTTTAATAACACAGAACTTAAATGTTTGATGGATCTTAATTCCATATTAGTCAATAAATGCTGTTGTGCGGCCTGGCCTTCCTTGTACTGATGTTCTGTCTACTAGCCTTTCCCCATGCAAAACATTTTATGGACTTGCTGTTGATTTCTCCCCATATTCACTCTTTAAACAAAAACTTTTGTGTCCCATAACCACTAAGAATCTGATGGAAAGGAAGTAACATGTCTAGTAACTTTTCAAGTTTGAAGTTATTTTTTATTTTGAGAAACAGAAAGGTAAAACATAAGAATAAAATAGTTAGTTAGTGGCTCAGGGTTGCACAGTAAGCAACCCTGATGTTCAGTGTCCCCAGGGCCGGCGCTACCTGTTAGGCGGACTAGGCAGCCGCCTAGGGCGCCCCTTGGGAAGGGGCGCCGCCAGGAGCACCGGCCCCCCTCATGCTGCAGCCGCCCAAGCGCTCTGTAGAGAGCCTCAGGCAGCTGCAGCTTTGCCCGGGCTGGTGCGTCCATGAGGGCGCAACGCCCGGGCGCAGCATGAGGAGAGGGGCTGACAGGAAGGAAGCGCTCAGTGCTCCCTCCTGTCACTCCCTCACTGTAGCGTGGCCGAGCTCTGTATGGTCCGCGGGTACAGGGAGCATCTGTCTCCTGTACCCGGCCGGACTAACAGGAAGTGCACACTGAGTGTGCACTTCCTGTTAGTCTGGCTGGGTACAGGAAACAAAAGCTCCCTGTACCAACGGACCATACAGAGCTCGGCCACGCTACAACAGAGGTGGGGGGAGAAAGAGAGCGGGGAGGAGGGAGGGGGGAGAAAGAGAGCGGGGAGGAGGGAGGGGGGAGAAAGAGAGCGGGGAGGAGGGAGGGGGGAGAAAGAGAGTGGGGAGGAGGGAGGGGGGAGAAAGAGAGTGGGGAGGAGGGAGGGGGGAGAAAGAGAGTGGGGAGGGGGGAGAAAGAGAGTGGGGAGGGAGGGAGGGAGGGAGGGGGGAGAAAGAGAGTGGGGAGGGGGAGAAAGAGAGTGGGGAGGAGGGAGGGGGAGAAAGAGAGTGGGTCGGGAGGGAGGGAGGGGGGCGAAAGAGAGTGGGGAGGGGGAGAAAGAGAGTGGGGAGGGGGAGAAAGAGAGTGGGGAGGGAGGGGGGACAAAGAGAGTGACAAGGGAGGGAGGGGGAAAAAGTGAGTGACAAGGGAGGGAGGGGGAGAAAGAGAGTGGGGAGGGGGGAGAAAGAGAGTCGGGAGGGAGGGAGGGGGGAGAAAGAGAGTGACAAGGGAGGGAGGGGGGAGAAAGAGAGTGACAAGGGAGGGAGGGGGAGAAAGAGAGTGACAAGGGAGGGATAGGGGGAAAGAGAGTGATAAGGGAGGGGGGAAAGAGTGACAAGGGAGGGAGGAGGGAAAGAGAGTGACAAGGGAGGAAGGGGGAAAGAGAGTGACAAGGGAGGGAGGGGGGAAAGAGAGTGACAAGGGAGGGGGGGAGAAAGAGAGTGACAAGGGAGGGGGGGAGAAAGAGAGTGACAAGGGAGGGAGGGGAAGAAAGAGAGTGACAAGGGAGGGTAAGAAAGAGAGTGACAAGGGAGGGAGGGAGGGGGGAAAGAGAGTGACAAGGGAGGGGGAGAGAAAGAGAGTGACAAGGGAGGGAGGGGAAGAAAGAGAGTGACAAGGGAGGGGGAGAAAGAGAGTGACAAGGGAGGGAGGGTAAGAAAGAGAGTGACAAGGGAGGGAGGGGGGAGAAAGAGAGTGACAAGGGAGGGAGGGGGGAGAAAGAGAGTGACAAGGGAGGGAGGGGGAGGCAGGAGTGACAAGGGAGGGAGGGGGAGAACGAGATTGACATCCATCACACACACACACACAATCATGCAACCCTTACACACACAGAAACACACAATGCATTCCTTACACACACTCAATGCACCCCTTACAGACACACACACTGCATCCCGTACATACACAGAAACACACCTTGCAGCCCTTACACATACAAACACAGATTCACACAATGCATTCCTTACACACATATCAGGACATCCCCTACACACTCCACCCCCTGTGAACAAACTCATTGGTGGAACATGAAGGTGGACCCTGAGCTGTGTAAAGGGCCCCCAAAAAAGGGAGCTGCTTTCCGTTCTCCCAGAACATTGATTTTTGTGACCACAGTTACAGCCTCCAGAGATCCTGTTCTACACCAGACCAGTGGTGCCAGACTGCAGCTAGAGCCCATCATCATCCTCATCTGGTTGTAAGTAGGCAATCTAGTATATTATTCGTGGCACTAATCTCTAATTTACCTCACATTAAAGAAACACTATAGTCCCCAGAACCACTGCAGCTTAATGTAGTGGTTCTGGTGTCTATAGCCTGTCCCTGCAGGCCTTTTAATGTAAACACGGCGGCACTGCAGCACTGGCGTTAGTTAACATGGCAGATCATATGGGTGGGGCATTGTGATGTCACATGGGGGAGGGGGGGGAAACTTTACTTTTGCCTATGGCGGCAAAAATCCTTGCACCGGCTCTGAGTGTCCCCACGTTCTACATGGAGACGTGGAATTTTACTCATAGAGATGCATTGAGTCAATGCATCTCTATGAGGAGGTGCTGATTAGCCCCACCCCCTTACTAATTTTAGCCAATCCAATACTTTCCAGATGGGAAAGCATTAGATTGGCAAAAAATCTGCAATTTTGATTATGTCACCAAGGGGGCGGCGCCAGCGCCGGCGGACCCATGGAGAGTTGAAAATAAGGTGAGTTTTAACCCATTCTGAGGAGGTTAAGGGGGGGCAAGCCATCTAAATGGTGGGTTTTCACTATAGGGTCAGGAATACATGTTTGTTTTCCTGACCCTATAGTGATCCTTTAACTATCATGTTATATGTAAAAATTACCAATCATACAATAAACAAAACCTAAAAAACAGGTATATATTTTTCAATAAATATAACAGGTATAGTTATATATAACAGGTATATATATATATATATATATATATATATATATATATATATATATATATATATATATATATATATATATATATATAGAAAATTAATAAAAAATAAAAAATGTATAAGAAATCATTATTAGAAAACAAACATCACACAACAGATTGATCAAGTGTCTAACTGAACATAAAAAGGTAGCATTATAAACAATGTTAGTTTTAGTACTTCATTATTTAGAAACAATAATGAAATTAAAACACCATGATTGTACTCAGAGGGCAAGGCACGGTGCAATAAATTATAATAAAGATAAAAACACTTTAAATGTCTATGTAACGAAAAATCTTGGGCAAGATTCCCCTCATTTCCCCGCTAGTAAATATAGTGCCTGGAATGTCCCTCTAAACACTAAAAACACTAAAAAAGATGATTTTTTTGCTACATTAGCTTGCAATAAAACGCATAATATAAACAGAAAGCTATCTAAATGCAGAGCAGCCAATATGGTAAGCTCTTGATATGAAGGGATAACGACTTACAGAAAATACTTTTCATCCATATTAAAACCTTAATTCAACTCACATTAATATCTTAAAGAATGAATTATTGAATAACGTAAAGGGATCCTATGAACAGAAGTCATAGCTTGTCCGCATCATGGCAAAACAGGTGACATTTATACAATCTGCTGATACTTTTTCATTAGGCAGCAATGACTAGAGAACACTAGAGAACACGTAATTATTTTTTTCCTCAAAATATAATTAGTTTTTTTTCATACTAGGCAATTAGGAGCCAAGAAATAACAGATCAGAGAGGAAAGGCATCCATATTTAGATGTAGACAAACATACGAAGGCTGGGAAACTGATAAGAGATCAACCTTGAAAATAATGGCTTCATTTTCCCTACATGATCAGCACCTAGATGTTAATTTTGAGGGATGACAGTAATCGTCAATCATTTGTTAACACTAGGAGGGTCAGAGAGGGTGAAGAATGGCTCTCATAATGCATTGTTACCCTGCCTTGCACTAAAAGAGTTAATTGTTGACATAGAAAGGAGAGTTAGTAACTACATATATTCTGAAGGCTTACATGATGCAGATAGCAGAAGATGAACTTAGAGATTGTTCTCGAATCGATATATGCAGGCAAGTTGCTTGAATACAGTTAAGCTGCCCTATTTAAACAAAGTCCTACCTGCGCATTATTCAATAGTGTTGTTGTGAACCTGAAATTTTCGGTTCGCGAACGGCGAACGCGAACTTCCGCAAATGTTCGCGAACCGGCGAACCGCGCGAACCGCCATTGACTTCAATGGGCAGGCGAATTTTAAAACCAACAGGGACTCTTTCTGGCCACTATAGTGATGGAAAAGTTGTTTCAAGGGGACTAACACCTGGACTGTGGCATGCCAGAGGGGGATCCATGGCAAAACTCCCATGGAAAATTGCACAGTTGATGCAGAGTCTGCTTTTAATCCATAAAGGGCAGAAATCACCTAACATTGACACCTGTCCTCAAAGCCCAGCCCTGATACACACTGACACAGAGCAGAATAGAGACTGTTCCCCCTACATAGGGTCACTTGGCAGATATGGATTGACACCTGTCCTCAAAACCCCTGATACACACTGACACAGAGCAGAATAGGGACTGTTCCCCCTACATAGGGTCACTTGGCAGATATGGATTGACACCTGTCCTCAAAACCCCTGATACACACTGACACAGAGCAGAATAGAGACTGTTCCCCCTACATAGGGTCACTTGGCAGATATGGATTGACACCTGTCCTCAAAACCCCTGATACACACTGACACAGAGCAGAATAGAGACTGTTCCCCCTACATAGGGTCACTTGGCAGATATGGATTGACATCTGTCCTCAAAACCCCTGATACACACTGACACAGAGCAAAATAGAGACTGTTCCCCCTACATAGGGTCACTTGGCAGATATGGATTGACACCTGTCCTCAAAACCCCTGATACACACTGACACAGAGCAGAATAGAGACTGTTCCCCCTACATAGGGTCACTTGGCAGATATGGATTGACACCTGTCCTCAAAACCCCTGATACACACTGACACAGAGCAGAATAGGGACTGTTCCCCCTACATAGGGTCACTTGGCAGATATGGATTGACACCTGTCCTCAAAACCCCTGATACACACTGACACAGAGCAGAATAGAGACTGTTCCCCCTACATAGGGTCACTTGGCAGATATGGATTGACACCTGTCCTCAAAACCCCTGATACACAATGACACAGAGCAGAATAGAGACTGTTCCCCCTACATAGGGTCACTTGGCAGATATGGATTGACACCTGTCCTCAAAACCCCTGATACACACTGACACAGAGCAGAATAGAGACTGTTCCCCCTACATAGGGTCACTTGGCAGATATGGATTGACACCTGTCCTCAAAACCCCTGATACACACTGACACAGAGCAGAATAGGGACTGTTCCCCCTACATAGGGTCACTTGGCAGATATGGATTGACACCTGTCCTCAAAACCCCTGATACACACTGACACAGAGCAGAATAGAGACTGTTCCCCCTACATAGGGTCACTTGGCAGATATGGATTGACACCTGTCCTCAAAACCCCTGATACACAATGACACAGAGCAGAATAGAGACTGTTCCCCCTACATAGGGTCACTTGGCAGATATGGATTGACACCTGTCCTCAAAACCCCTGATACACACTGACACAGAGCAGAATAGGGACTGTTCCCCCTACATAGGGTCACTTGGCAGATATGGATTGACACCTGTCCTCAAAACCCCTGATACGCACTGACACAGAGCAGAATAGGGACTGTTCCCCCTACATAGGGTCACTTGGCAGGTATGGATTGACACCTGTCCTCAAAGCCCCTGATACACACTGGGGGGAGCTACTGTCCTCCCCAAGCCCTGCGCGGTGGGTGGGGGCCATAAATCACAATGGGGTGACCTACTGTCCTCCCCCCCTCGGCCCCCACCCCTGCGGGGTGGGTGGGGGGCATAAATCACAATGGGGGGGCCTACTTTCCTCCCCCCCGGCCCCCATCCCTGCGCGGTGGGTGGGGGGCATAAATCACAATGGGACGGACCTACTGATAGGAGTGGAGTATTGTTCATATCAGTTTAATACCTTCCACGTCTCCTATCAGTGGACGTGTAAATGGCAGAGATTTTTAATTGTTGAATCACCTCCCCTTTTTAGGCCAAGGTGGGAAGATGCTTAGACCACTGGTATATTGGTGCCATCTTGGAGGATTTTAATTTTTGGTTTGGTTTTTGAAGCCACAGTGCTGCACCAGTGGGCCTAAAAATTAGGCATGTACACATGCCTGAAAAATTTGGTATTGTTGCAGCCGCTGCTGTAGCAGCGGCCAGAAAAATTTATGTTTGTTTCACAGGCAGAAAGTGCCCTAAAACATGGCGGCTTGAACCCTAGTTGGTGGCGGATAAGTCACGCAAGTCAAACGTCATTCAGAGATAAAATACATCAGGCCTTTTTTAATCGAATGTATCGCCCAGTGTCAGTCCCTTCGGGATCCATCCCTCATTCATCTTAATAAAGGTGAGGTAATCTAGACTTTTTTGACCTAGGCGACTTCTCTTCTCAGTGACAATACCTCCTGCTGCACTGAAGGTCCTTTCTGACAGGACACTTGAAGCGGGGCATGCCAGAAGTTCTATCGCAAATTGGGATAGCTCAGGCCACAGGTCAAGCCTGCACACCCAGTAGTCAAGGGGTTCATCGCTCCTCAGAGTGTCGATATCTGCAGTTAAGGCGAGGTAGTCTGCTACCTGTCGGTCGAGTCGCTCTCTGAGGGTGGATCCCGAAGGGCTGTGGCGATGCATAGGACTTAAAAAGGTCCGCATGTCCTCCATCAACAACACGTCTTTAAAGCGTCCTGTCCTTGCCGGCATGGTCGTGGGAGGAGGAGGAGGAGGATGACTTCCACCTCTCCCTCTGTTAGATTTCCGTTGTGCGCTGTGACATCACCCTTATACGCTGTGTAAAGCATACTTTTTAATTTATTTTGCAAATGCTGCATCCTTTCCGACTTGTTGTAATTGGGTAACATTTCCGCCACTTTCTGCTTATACCGGGGGTCTAGTAGTGTGGACACCCAGTACAGGTCGTTCTCCTTCAGCCTTTTTATACGAGGGTCCCTCAACAGGCAGGACAGCATGAGAGACCCCATTTGCACAAGGTTGGATGCCGAGCTACTCATTTCCCGTTCCTCCTCCTCACTGATGTCATTGAAGGTATGTTCTTCCCCCCAGCCACGTACAACACCACGGGTACCAGATAGGTGACAACGAGCACCCTGGGATGCCTGTTGTGTTTGGTCTTGCTCCTCCTCCTCAAAGCTACAATCCTCCTCTGACTCCTCTTCCTCACAATCCTCTTCCAGCGTTGCCGCAGGTCCAGCAAGCGATGCTGATAAGGCTGTTTCTGGTGGTGATGGTGACCACAACTCTTCCTCTTCCACTTCACGCTCATCTACAGCCTGATCCAGCACTCTTCGCAGGGCACGCTCCATGAAGAAAACAAATGGTATGATGTCGCTGATGGTGCCTTCGTTGCGACTGACTAGGTTTGTCACCTCCTCAAAAGGACGCATGAGCCTACAGGCATTGCGCATGAGCGTCCAGTAACGTGGCAAAAAAATTCCCAGCTCCCCAGAGGCTGTCCTAGCACCCCGGTCATACAAATATTCATTAACAGCTTTTTCTTGTTGGAGCAGGCGGTCGAACATTAGGAGTGTTGAATTCCAACATGTAGGGCTGTCGCAAATCAAGCGCCTCACTGGCATGTTGTTTCGCCGCTGGATATCGGCAAAGTGAGCCATTGCCGTGTAGGAATGCCTGAAATGGCCACACACCTTCCTGGCCTGCTTCAGGACGTCCTGTAAGCCTGTGTACTAATGCACAAAGCGTTGTACGATCAGATTACACACATGTGCCATGCACGGCACATGTGTCAACTTGCCCAACTTCAATGCCGCTATCAAATTTTTTCCGTTGTCACACACCACTTTGCCGATATCCAGTTGCTGCGGAGTCAGACACTTTTCCACCTGTGCGTTCAGGGCGGACAGGAGTGCTTGTCCGGTGTGACTCTCTGCTTTCAAGCAAGTCAAACCCAAGACGGCGTGACACTGCCGTATCCGGGATGTGGAATAGTACCTGGGGAGCTGGGGGGGTGCCGTTGATGTGGAGCAAGAAGCAGCGGCACAAGAGGACTCAGCCGAGGAGGTTATGGAAGAGGATGGAGTAGGAGGAGTAGAGGAGGTGGCAGCAGGACTGCCTGCAATTCGTGGCGCTGTCACCAACTCCTCTGCAATGCCACGCATTCCTTGCTTGTCAGCCGTCAGCAGGTTTACCCAATGCGCAGTGTAGGTGATATACCTGCCCTGACCATGCTTTGCAGACCAGGTATCAGTGGTCAGATGGACCCTTGCCCCAACACTGTGTGCCAGACATGCCATGACTTCCTTTTGCACAATCGAGTACAAGTTGGGGATTGCCTTTTGTGAAAAGAAATTCCGGCCGGGTACCTTCCACTGCGGTGTCCCAATAGCTACAAATTTTTTGAACGCCTCAGACTCAACCAGATTGTATGGTAAAAGCTGGCGGGCTAATAGTTCGGACAAGCCAGCTGTCAGACGCTGGGCAAGGGGGTGACTTGGTGACATTGGCTTCTTACGCTCAAACATGTCCTTGACAGACACATGACTGTGGGCAGATGAGCGGGAACTGCTCAAGGCGGGAGACGAAGTGGCAGATGGTTGAGAGGGGGCAAGAAGGACAGCAGTGGTTGACGTGGCTGAAGATGCTGGACCAGGAGGAGGATGGTGGCTTAGAGTAGGCGTGCTGCTTGTACTCATGTGTTGATCCCATAGGCGTTTGTGATGTGAGATCATGTGCCTACGCAAAGCAGTTGTACCTAGGTGGGTGTTGGACCTCCCACGACTCAGTTTCCTTTGGCACAGGTTGCAAATGGCATCGCTGTTGTCCGAGGCAGACACACAAAAAAAATGCCACACTGCTGAGCTCTGCAATGACGGCATTCTGGTGGTGGACACAGCATGCGTTGATTGGCGTGCTGTCGGGCTGACCCCGGGTGCCGATGCATGCTGTCTGACTGTTCCACTAGCTCCTTGCGACGACCCCCCCCTGCTTCCAACTCGTCTCCTCCTCCTCCTCTCTGTCTCCCCATCTGAACTTTCGCCCTGTTCTTCTTCTTGCCGAGCGGGCACCCACGTGACATCCATGGACGCATCGTCATCATCAACCGCTTCGCTTGTATCTGACAACTCAGAAAAGGAAGCAGCAGCGGGTACAACATCATCATCATCACACCGTACCTCCATGTGTTTAATGCTGCCTGCCTGAGACATATCCCTGTTATCTACATCCTCTAGCAATAATGGTTGCGCATCACTCATTTCTTCAAACGGGTGTGTGAATAACTCCTCTGACATACCAAGTAAAGCGGCTGTGGTGCTAGTTTTGGTGGTGGCGGCAGGCGGGTGAGTGCTATCTTGAGAGGTGCCTGAAGCTAAGCTGGAGGAGGATGGTGCGTCAAGGTTCCGAGCGGAGGCTGTACAAGATTGGGTGTCCTGTGTTAGCCAGTCAACTAAGTCCTCAGAACTTTTCAAGTTCAGGGTACGTGGCTTCTGAAAACTAGGCATTATTCTAGGGCAAAAGGGAACCACAGCACCACGACCACGACGGCCCCTGCGGGGTGGCCTGCCTCTGCCTGTCATTTTTTTGGGGATTAGTGGTACTATGCGTGCAAGCTACTGTGAGACCAGATATGATTGGCAATGTGCACTGGAACAGTTCTGCAGAGCACACGCTGAAGGAAGGACTGACAGAGCCGCTTGAAGACAAGTAACTGCTATTCAATCTATAAGAGTGAAAAACAAATTTTGGTTTTAAAAGCACGCTATAGAGACACCAGATATGATTGGCAATGTGCACTGGAACAGTTATGCAGAGCACACACTGTAGGCCTGAGACACCCGCTTGAAGACAAGTAACTGCTATTCAATCTATAACAGTGAAAAACAAATTTTGGTTTTAAAAGCACGCTATAGAGACACCAAATATGATTGGCAACTGTCAAAGCACGCTGGAACAGGTCTACAGAGCACACGCTGAAGTAGGCCTGAAACACAGATGCTTGCAGACAACTAACTGCTCTTCTATTACAGTGAAAAAAAAATATTTATTTTAAATGTAAAGCTTAACCAATTGTTAAAACAGATATGAGTGGTGGCACTGGGCAAGTAGGCACAGTATCCAATGTGAACCTCACACAGAAGCTGGCAGGCAGGCAACTGCTCTTCTATTACAGTGGAAACAAAATTTTGGTTGTAAAAGCACGCTATAGAGACACAAGATATGAGTGGCAACTGTCAAAGCACGCTGGCAGGGTTGTGCAGGGCACACGCTGAAGGAAGGCCTGACAGAGCCGCTTGAAGGACACTGACTGTCTGCTATTAGCTTACACTGGAAACCTTTTTTCTTTGTAAAAGCACGCTAAAGAGACACCAGATATGATTGGCAACTGTCAAAGCACGCTGGCACAGGTCTGCAGAGCACACGCTGAAGTAGGCCTGACACCCAGACGCTTGCAGACAACTAACTGCTCTTCTATTACAGTGAAAAAAAAATATTTATTTTAAATCTAAAGCTTAACCAATTGTTAAAACAGATATGAGTGGTGGCACTGGGCTAGTGGGCACAGTATCCAATGTGAACCTCACACAGAAGCTGGCAGGCAGGCAACTGCTCTTCTATTACAGTGGAAACAAAATTTTGGTTGTAAAAGCACGCTATAGAGACACAAGATATGAGTGGCAACTGTCAAAGCACGCTGGCACAGGTCTGCAGAGCACACGCTGAAGTAGGCCTGAAACACAGACGCTTGCAGACAACTAACTGCTCTTCTATTACATTAAAGAAAAAATATTTATTTTAAATCTAAAGCTTAACCAATTGTTAAAACAGATATGAGTGGTGGCACTGGGCTAGTGGGCACAGTATCCAATGTGAACCTCACACAGAAGCTGGCAGGCAGGCAACTGCTCTTCTATTACAGTGGAAACAAAATTTTGGTTGTAAAAGCACGCTTTAGAGACACAAGATATGAGTGGCAACTGTCAAAGCATGCTGGCACAGGTCTGCAGAGCACACGCTGAAGTAGGCCTGAAACACAGACGCTTGCAGACAACTAACTGCTCTTCTATTACAGTGAAAAAAAAATATTTATTTTAAATCTAAAGCTTAACCAATTGTTAAAACAGATATGAGTGGTGGCACTGGGCTAGTGGGCACAGTATCCAATGTGAACCTCACACAGAAGCTGGCAGGCAGGCAACTGCTCTTCTATTACAGTGGAAACAAAATTTTGGTTGTAAAAGCACGCTATAGAGACACAAGATATGAGTGGCAACTGTCAAAGCACGCTGGCAGGGTTGTGCAGGGCACATGCTGAAGAAGGCCTGACAGAGCCGCTTGAAGGACACTGACTGTCTGCTATTAGCTTACACTGGAAACCTTTTTTCTTTGTAAAAGCACGCTAAAGAGACACCAGATATGATTGGCAACTGTCAAAGCACGCTGGCACAGGTCTGCAGAGCACACGCTGAAGTAGGCCTGACACCCAGACGCTTGCAGACAACTAACTGATCTTCTATTACAGTGAAAAAAATGATTTCTTTAAAATCTAAAGCTTAAGCTATTGTTAAAACAGATATGAGTGGTGGCACTGACTGTGCAAATGGGCAAGGCATCCAACCTGACACAGAAGCTGGCAGGCAGGCAACTGCTCTTCTATTACAGTGAAAAAAAATTATTTATTTTAAATCTAAAGCTTAACCAATTGTTAAAACAGATATGAGTGGTGGCACTGGGCTAGTGGGCACAGTATCCAATGTGAACCTCACACAGAAGCTGGCAGGCAGGCAACTGCTCTTCTATTACAGTGAAAAAAATGATTTATTTAAAATCTAAAGCTTAACCAATTGTTAAAACAGATATGAGTGGTGGCACTGACTGTGCAAATGGGCAAGGCATCCAACCTGACACAGAAGCTGGCAGGCAGGCAACTGCTCTTCTATTACAGTGAAAAAAAATAATTTATTTTAAATCTAAAGCTTAACCAATTGTTAAAACAGATATGAGTGGTGGCACTGACTGTGCAAATGGGCAAGGCATCCAACCTGACACAGAAGCTGGCAGGCAGGCAACTGCTCTTCTATTACAGTGAAAAAAAAATATTGATTTTAAATGTAAAGCTTAACCAATTGTTAAAACAGATATGAGTGGTGGCACTGGGCAAATAGGCACAGTATCCAATGTGAAACTCACACAGAAGCTGGCAGGCAGGCACCTGCAATTACATTACACAGGAAAAAAAAAAAAAAAAGCAGCCTGATGTTATAGCCCTAATAAGGGCTTTTTGGGGTGCTGTCCTTACAGCAGAGATCAGATGAGTCCTTCAGGATTGTAGTGGACACTGAATACCCTAGCCTAGCTATCAATTTCCCTATCTAATCAGCAGCAGCTAAACTTTCCCTCCTCTCACTAAGCATGCATCTTCCGAATGAATCGAAAATGAATGCTGGGAGGGAGGTTGGAGGGTGTGGAAGGGAGGGAGTGCTGCTGATTGGCTGGAATGTGTCTGCTGACCGAGAGGCACAGGGTCAAAGTTTGCCCAATGATGACGAATAGGGGGCGGATCGAACTGCGCATGTGTCCGCCCGCCGCGGCGACCGCGAACACGCTAAGTTCGCCGGGAGCTGTTCGCCGGCGGACAGTTAGGTACATCACTATTATTCAATATATGGTAAATTCTGAATTTTAACTCACGTCCTATAATAATTGCTCTTCATTATAGTAATTTTAATGAGACGATTTTTGCTTACAAATCTCTTGTTGAAAGTTTATATTTTTAAATCC
Organism: Pelobates fuscus; assembly: GCF_036172605.1. Taxonomy (NCBI): domain Eukaryota; kingdom Metazoa; phylum Chordata; class Amphibia; order Anura; family Pelobatidae; genus Pelobates; species Pelobates fuscus. Next base: position 149,428,521 of record NC_086323.1, read on the forward strand.
CTGTTACAAAAGGAAAATAGAATTCATAAACACATTATCTAGTTAAAAAATGCCAGGCAATGACGAGTGTTACAATTTGCACTGTATATTCCATCCACATTTTGTTTTAGTGAATAACCTGTCTATGGAATCCCTGTGACGGTAGTCATCTGTATCACCGTCCAATAATCCCTTTTTCCAAATAGTAGAACATTCCCAATAATCCACAAGAATAAATATCGCTGGTATTGCCAAATAATCCACACATGAGCCAAAGCTTAATGCTGGAACAAGACTGATTTACTGGAAGCAACAGGCATTCAATTTATACAGTAAAAGACTCCTCCTCTGGGCCAGGCTAGATAATTGAGTTTCAGCAACATACTAAACTCAATTATCTGCTGGCCAGAAACATTACAATTTTCAAACTGTTTTAGAAAAGTACTTTCTACATCACATACAAATATAACATTTACATCCCTGGGTAGCTGAGGATACTGGGAGTCACATATCCAAATCTCACGAAATTCCGTTTGGTAGTTTCCGTGTCGCATCGTATGGAAGTTTGACCGGCTCACCGTGTGGTGGTATCCGATTTACAGTTCCATGATATCAGCAGCAAGAGCCGGTCTCCGTTCGCGCCTAATTACACGAAAACTACCAGACGAACTTTGCAGTTTATTATATGGAAATGCTCCCCTTGTTCGGTAGATTCCACCTCCCGAATGCCAGTTTGATTAGTGGAGTGGAAAGTAGTCAGCCGGGACTTCCATGATGACCGGACGTTCGCGTGGTTGCCATGCCGAAAACAGTTACAGGCAATTCATGCATAAGTCACGCTGACCGCATTCGTGAGATTTAAGATGTCCGCCATCCTTTGTTCTCGCCACGTGTTCGTATGCCGAATGGCGGCCACCTAGGAGCAATTAAGTTGCGGTTTCTCAATGTTCCAATTCTGATTGCTCCAGTAGAACCAATACATTTCTCAAATACATGGTAAAAACGAACCGATTACAAGCATTTAAACAGCAGGGAGAGGATATAACCGAAGACACACAGGTAAGTATATGAAAATCCTTTACAACCCCTATATTTTATATGAAGCTAGAATGACACAGTACACTTGTGAATGTGTTTTTAAAAAAGTACCACAGTGATTCTTAGAACAGTTAATTAGCAATTTTGATAGGCTGTGTTGATACAGATTCTTGATGTTCCTACTTGTTGATATAATAATAACTCTATATATGAAACACTAAAACCTCTATAAGGCATTTAGGAAACATATGACATTTTTCTTACTAGTTAAATCTCTATATAATTTTAATTTTCATTTCCATGAATCAGGCATTAAAGGGACACTCTAAGTAGTAAAACTTGTACATCTCAATGTAGTAGTTTCGGTTCATAGACACCACACCTTGCAAAACTTTGCTGTTTTCTGAGAAATGGCAATGTTTAGATTTAGTGTGCAAGTAACTTTTTTTTCTTGTATGTATTGGGGCTGATGTGTACTATGGTCATTGCTGACGCCCAGGAGTAGTGGGAGTTTGAACGGAAGTTTTGTGTAAATGTTTAGATTTTGCCTAAAACACCCCACAAATAGATAGCTAGAAAAGGCAATTTATACTTAAGACATTAGATTTCGGAAGATCCAGATCACATTTGGAATCGACACACATCATGATTATGCTGGAAGTGCTAATTCTTTCTATAGTGAAGGATTGGCAGATTACTGTAAATGTGCCATCAGCTTACTATGCGTTTCTTTGGCAAGCATCTGATTGGACCAGACGTCATCAGTGCTGATGATCTTACAATGGGCGAATCAAGCTGCAGAGGGGAAACTCTTAGGTACGTTCAATAGTGGGGGTGGGGGGTAGTGAGGTGGTAATCTAAAAGCAACAAAATACCTCTCTAATGTTAAAAATAAATATCATTATTTTTAACGTTAGAGTTTTCCTTTAATGTTAGCAGACTAAATAAAACCTTTAGGGGTTGCATACATTTTGCAGTTTCAGTTATATCTCTAGTCCTTAAAAAACATAAATCATTATAGTCAATATAAATCCTTATAGATTACACAAGGAAGCAGAGCACATAAGAAAATTAGCTTTAGTGATGACACAAAAAACAGTGTCAAGATAACATCAATAATTGTTTAATAATGAGAAAAACTGAAAGAGAATTCTGAAGTATCACAAATAAGTCAACTGTTCAGCCTAATATTCACATCATTGCCATTATTATTATTTTTTATCAGATATTCAGTTACCACTAATAGCAGAGTGGTACTCAAACAAACTACTTCATTTGATATTTGATATAAAATGTACTGGGTGTTATAATTTTTTGTGTATTTCTCATGTCATTCTCAGGTTCTCTACCAGAGGCCTGTGAGTCTCATGGTTCTGCGCAGTATCTTAGCTGTTCATAGAACTGCACTCTTCTGAACAGCAATCTCAAAAATCCCACCTGGAATCTGCTGAAGTCACTCCCTCAACAAAGTACTCCTATCACAACTGGGACTAATGCTGCCTTTACTTTCCACAATCATTCTAGCTCGTTGTTCGGTGGTATTTGTCCACCTTTGTTCCTTCTTCCTGATCATATAGTCATTGGGTATGGCTACATCGACCACCACTGCAGTCTTCCATTCATTGTCTACCATCACAATGTCAGATTGGTTGGCAACTACTTGCTTTTCTTCCTCAATCTGAAAGTCTCACAGGATCTTAGCTATGTCATTCTCAACCACCCTTTGTGGTATCTCCCATCTAGACTTAGGCAGGTCCAACCCATATTCTGTACAGATATTTCGGCATACAATCCAAGTAACTTGGTTGTGTCTCTCAGTGTATGCTGTCCCTGCTAACATCTTGAAACTGTGTCTATCTATCTCAGAGGTCTATTTACACAGTCTCCATCTCCGGTCTTGACTTTCTCTTCTACTGATCTGGTGCTGAATGCCTGTTCCTGAGTTGCTAGCATTAGTGCTGTCTTTCAGTCCTGAATTTTCCAACTACTGGTAGACTTTCGTAATGTGAGCCACATCCACTATATGCCGGAGAGGTTTGTATTACCATGGAACCTTTTCCTTTTCTGTATCCTTTATCTGTGGTTGTCTCAGACATTGTTTGGGATGCACTTGTGGATGTTCTATGTTTTACCTAGGACACTTGTTATACCCTGACCACCTTCCTTCCAACTGGTATACAGTCTCAGGGTACTGGATTTCAGGTTGAATCCTCCATTCATAGAGAGTAGTTTCCATGTTTTGACATCCATGGTGTCCAGCTCTTCTCTTTAGCTCTGACAATGCTAACCATTGCAGTTGGGTACCTAATGACTAGTAGGGCAAATGTGCTGATGGCTTGGATCTTGTTCTTGCCATTGAGCTGGGACTTTCTGACTCTTTGGAAGTACTTGGATATTGCCATCCTCCTTGTCTATTGCACCCCCCTTGCCTCATGGTTGCCATGTGTTTTTGGTACCATGAGGTACTTGTAGCTGTTCTCTACATCTCCAATTTGACCTCCTGGTACTTGAACTCCTTCTGTCCTGATCATCTTCCTCTTTTTGTTATCATCTCACCACACTTACCTAGACAGTCTGGTTGCCAGTGCTGTCTGCCTTTGCTTAGCTGTTTCCAGTGCCTCTGGTATGGGCATACCCTTGCATTTCCTCAGCAGCCAGGATCTATCCTCCATCTTTCCACCTGTCTGAAGTTGATCCTGCTTACTAACTTCCTTACATGTTGCCTTTATTTTGGCTTTCAGTCTTAGTCTCCATTGTGGGCATTTTTGCTCCTTCAGCTTGATCTATTAGTCAAGCATTTGCTGTAGCATATATGAGTTTTTTTGGTCCCTGTCATGGTGTTGGTTGGTTCTTGGTTCATGTTAGTTTTATTAGTTTCATTTGGTTACATTATGAGCCAGGTAATGTGTAAAGTTCTTGCTTTGGATAAATCTTTATGGGAAAGCAGTATGCCCATAGCCTCTGACTGCAATGAATTTCATCAAGTTTGAGAAATCGTTTGAACCATTGCATATGGAGAAAAATTATGCATATTACACAAGTAATTCTCTAGCAGATTATGCAATTGAGTTCTGCACCCTTGTAGCCAAGGTTTATTGGACAAACAGCTCCATGGTTTCTTCTTTTTCTGAGGGCCTTATGAGATGGTGAAAAACAATTCCTATTAGAGAGTTTATGGCTGTATTGTGGGAAAAAGGGACACCTAATTAGATCTTAGAAAGCTCATGCACTGTTGTGGGGTCGGCATTAGTTGTTATGCATATGTCACATGCTATGCCACACAATGGATTCCTCCTTTCAATTAACACCACATGGGGTTCTCATGAAGCGACTTGCAAGGTTCTATTCTGGCACTGCAGAAAATCCCATAGATGACAGTTTTGTTGCTCTGCACAAATTACCTCTTATGGAGAGATTATTATTATTATTATTATTATTATTATTTTATTATTTATATAGCGCCAGCAAATTCCGTAGCACTGTACAATGGGCCCCTTCTGAAACCCGTTATTACTCATGAGACTTGTTCTTGGAACCTTTCTATATGGGCTATACATAAAGAGACTGTATTTATATTTCAGGTAATTTCCTATCCTTCTTGTCACATTACACTTGGTTTTCCTTGCCCTTACATGGCTCCACCTTCTTCTGCCTAATTGATTACTTGAACGTGCTTAAATCATTGCGCTACGCTGTGCACACATGTTTTGGCATCACATGAGCAAATCCAGCCTATCATTGTCCTCCTAGGGCTACTTAAGCTTGTTTTCTTAAGTTACAAAAACAAAACAAAAAAAAAAAACAACATCATTTTATAACATTATTACAAAATGAAATACTGGATCTCCTACAAAATATAAAAATAAAATACTCATGTTGTATTGCTATAGGTCCAGGGCCGGTGCTAGGATTTTTGACTACACAGGCGAAGATGCATTTTGACGCCCCACCCTACGCCTCCCCACAAAAAATAAACAATGCATCTTTACCTCTGTGTCTCGTAGCCCCTTTTGAATTTCTTACCCCCATTAGTGTTGCATATCCAACCTCTTCAATGTCTTAACCCTTTGTGCCCTTTAGTGTGTCTCCTACAACCCCTCTTATGTATTTCTTACTTCCCCGCCAGCCCCTTTCTGTCTCTTTCTTCCCCCCAGCCCCTATCTATCTCTCTTTTTCTCCCACATAGACATGGATACAGGCAAAAATACATACATGCACAAATACACAAACATACAGACACACAACCATACAAGCACACAGACATAATTATTCAGGCACACAGTCACAAAGATATACAGACACACAGTCATAAAAGGCACACAATCAAACAAACAGTCATACAATCTACACATACAGGTACATTGTCGTGCAAACACAGACATACATTCATACAGACACAGGCACACACAGAAATACAGACACAGACATAAAGAAACAGAGAGGCATATAGAGACATACATGCACAATGATACAGACAGACATACACACACACACTGATAGACAGACATATACACACACACACTGTCACGATTCGTGGAACCCAACACGCTAACACACATGCAGACACAAACACAGAAAGTGTGCAGTACCAGTCCTTAGAGTGGCCGGGCTAAGCACACACAGAATAGTCAGGAGACAAGCCGAGTAAGGGGAACCAGAAAACAGAATAACGAGAAACAAGCCGAGGTCAAAGGGTAGGAGAAAGTCACAAAGTCAGTATAACAAGCCAGAGAGTACGTAACCAGAAAGCACACGTTCAGAATCAATACATAAAGCAAAGACCACAACAGGGCAGGGAGGAACAGGAAAGGTAAGTATTTAAACCAGAAGGTTAATTCTGATTGGATAATTTCCAATCAGAATTAACAATCACACGTGGGAGATATCTAAATCTCCCACTGTGATTGAGGCACTGTGCCTTTAACACAGGGTCAGGTGACTGACCCCGGCGTGTAACAAATTGGGCGGTCTCCCAGCGTGCAGCGTCATGCATGCTGCCGCTGGGGGACTTGGAGGAAGACGCGGGCGGCATCCGTGGCTGGGAGGATGCCGCCCGCCGAACACATGGCAGGAAGGGGACCACGGACGGCTGGAGGGTGAGTGCCGCGAGCGGACTGTCAGGATCGGGACAGGGATCCAACATGCAGAGTACAAACAGTAGCCAGATACGTATACCGGACCTTAGAATGGCCGGACTAACGTAAGTAGTACCGTATAGAATGGTCAAAGACAAGCCGAGGTCGAGGGTAACAGAAGACAGGTAAGCGAGAGACAAGCCGAATCAAGGGTAACAGAGATAAGCAGAGTAAGGTAAACAAGCCGGGTCAAAACCAAAAGGGATAATAGAATACTCAAGCACTGAGTGACTAGAACAAGCTAGAACCACGACAGGGCAATGAGCTAATGAAGGAAGCTCTGTTAAATACCCTGTTCAGAGCAGTAATCACACCTCCGAGACGTCCTGATTGGTCCTGCAGCAATTGACTGACAGGTCGATCCGGGGGAGTGTCCTGATGATGACTTCCTGCCTAGATGGTGTAAAAGGCAGTCACTCCCTCGCGGCCGGCCTTGCATGACCGGATAGACCGCGGGGAAGGGAGTCATCAGACCGTCTGGATGGTGGAACAGCTAAGTCTCTACCTCTTTTGGAGGTAGAGACCACAGGTACCCTGACAGTACCCCCCCTCTCAGATACACCCACCGGGCGGAATGAACCGGGACGAGATGGGAAGCAAGAGTGATACGCCCTGCGGAGACGGGGAGCATGAACATCCTCCTGAGGTACCCAACTCCTCTCCTCAGGACCATATCCCTTCCAATCAACCAGATATTGTACTCTCCCCCGGGAGATTCGAGAATCAATAATAGAGTTGACCTCATACTCCTCCTGACCCTCCACCTGAACGGAGCGAGGAGGGGCTATTGTGGAGGAAAATCTGTTACATATGAGTGGTTTCAGCAATGAAACGTGAAACGAGTTCGGAATGCGTAAGGTATTAGGAAGAGCTAAACGATACGCAACCGGATTGATACGGGTCAGCACCCTGTAGGGTCCAATATAACGAGGAGCGAACTTCATGGAGGGCACTTTTAAACGGATGTTCCTCGTGCTCAGCCATACCCTATCACCTGGAACAAAGACCGGAGCCGCCCTTCTACGTTTATCAGCGTGTTTCTTGACCAACATAGAGTTGTGCACAAGGATTTGTCGAGTTTGATCCCACAACTTCCTCAAATTGGCAACATGAACATCAACCGACGGCACCCCCTGGGAAGGAGAATCCGAAGGAAGAATAGACGGATGAAAACCATAATTCATGAAGAAGGGGCTTGAATGAGTAGAATCGCAAACGAGATTGTTGTGTGCAAACTCCACCCAAGGAATCAAACCGACCCAATCATCCTGGTGTTCAGAAACAAAGCATCGTAAATATTGTTCAATTTTCTGGTTGGTACGTTCAGCAGCTCCGTTAGACTGAGGATGATAGGCAGAAGAAAAGTTTAATTTAATACCAAGTTGAGAGCAGAAGGACCTCCAAAAGCGGGAAACAAATTGGGAGCCTCTGTCCGATACAATTTGAGAGGGTATCCCATGTAGGCGAAAAATCTCCTTGGCGAATATCTCTGCCAATTCGGGAGAAGACGGAAGTTTAGGCAGGGGAATGAAGTGTGCCATCCTAGTAAACCTGTCAACCACGGTGAGGATAACAGTCTGTCTTTTAGAGATAGGTAGATCGACAATAAAGTCCATGGCCAAACAGGACCATGGTTTCTCTGGAACCTCCAAGGGTTGCAGGAGTCCACATGGAAGCGTATGGGGTTGTTTGGTTTTAGTACAAACTTCACATGCAGCGATGAACTCCTCAACATCCCTCCGTAAAGTAGACCACCAGAAGTCCTTAGAGATCAAGGCGTAAGTTTTGCGAATACCAGGATGTCCCGCCATCTTGCTATTATGTAAACACTGTAAAAGTTCCAGTTGAAAAGCAGGAGGAACGAAATGACGACCCGCAGGGGTCTGTTTAGGTGCGAGATGTTGCAACTTAATGATCTCGGCCAGTAATGGAGAATGAATCCTGAGATTCGTATTAGCAATGATATTGCACTTCGGAACTATAGAAGAAAGAACTGGTTCAGGTACAGTAGAAGGTTCATATTGGCGAGATAATGCATCGGCTTTAGAGTTTTTAGAACCAGGTCTGTAAGTCAGTACATAATTGAAGTGAGTCAGGAATAAGGACCAACGAGCTTGTCTAGAGGATAAGCGCTTAGCCTCCCCAATATATGACAAGTTTTTGTGGTCTGTCAAAATCGTAATAGGGTGTAGGGTCCCCTCCAACAAATGTCTCCACTCCTTTAAGGCTTTAATGACTGCTAACAGTTCCCTGTCTCCGATGTCATATCTGCTCTCAGCCCCAGAAAGTTTCCTGGAAAAAAAACCACACGGGTGTAATGGTTTATCTACCGCTAATCTTTGTGACAGAACCGCACCTACTCCTGTCTCAGAGGCATCGACCTCGAGTAGAAACGGCAAAGTCGTATCAGGATGGACTAATATTGGAGCAGAAGCAAAAAGTTCTTTGAGCCTCTTGAAAGCAGCGAGAGCTTCAGGAGACCACGTCTTAGTTTCTGCCCCCTGTTTGGTCATATTGGTAATGGGCGCAATAATAGACGAGTAACCCTTAATGAAGCGCCTATAATAATTGGAGAAACCAATAAACCTCTGAATAGCCTTGAGTCCCTTAGGCAATGGCCAATCTAAAATAGACTGGAGTTTGTCGGGATCCATCTTAAAGCCTTCCCCAGAAATCACGTAACCAAGAAAGTCTATCTGAGACTGGTCAAAACTACATTTCTCCAATTTGCAGTATAACCCATGTTGCAGAAGTTTCTGTAATACCGCTCTGACCTGTCTATGGTGAGTTTCAATCTCCCTAGAGTGTATCAGTATGTCGCCTAGGTAGACAATGACACAATCATGTTGAAACTCCCTAAGTACCTCATTAATCAGATCCTGAAATACTGCAGGAGCATTGCAAAGTCCAAACGGCATAACTGTGTATTCATAGTGACCGTACCGAGTATTGAACGCCGTCATCCACTCGTGTCCCTGCTGGACTCTCACCAAATTATATGCCCCTCTGAGATCTAACTTGGTGAAGATTTTGGAGCCCTTAAGACGATCAAATAACTCGGTAATCGATACAAGGTCTCAGCGTGCCATCCTTTTTCTTAACGAAAAAGAACCCAGCCCCGGCCGGGGAAGAAGACCTCCTAATGAATCCCTTTTCTAAATTCTCCCGAATATACTCCTCTAGAACCAAGTTTTCCTGAACAGACAAAGGATATACATGGCCCCTCGGAGGCATAGTCCCAGGTAGAAGCTTAATTTTACAATCAAATGGCCTGTGTGGCGGCAAAGAATCGGCATTCTTCTTGTCAAATACTGCCTTTAAGTCTAGGTAAAGGTCTGGTATCTGTCTTTCTGTGGACTGAATAGGAGTCTCATGTATGTTAACATTAGCTAATGGAGAAACCTTGCATAAACACCTATCCTGGCAACCCTGGCCCCACGAGAGTATCTCCCCTAACTCCCAATCGATAATAGGGTTATGTTTCTTCAACCATGGGTACCCCAGAACTATGGGAACGGAAGGGGATGAAATGAGCAAAAGAGATAAATTCTCCACGTGTAGGATACCAACATTTAAACTAATGGGTATGGTTTCACGAAAGATAACAGGGTCTAGTAGTGGTCTACCATCTATGGCCTCAACGGCCAAGGGTGTCTCCCTTAGCTGGGATGGGAAATTGTTCTTAATAGCAAAGGCTTGGTCGATAAAATTCTCAGCAGCACCGGAATCTATCAATGCCATAGCCCTTACTACTTCCTTCTCCCAAGTTAAGGAAACTGGTAGCAGAAGCCTGTGATCTTTATAATTAGGAGTAGAGGACAAAATAGAAACACCCAAGGCTTGTCCTCTAGAGAGACTTAGGTGCGAGCGTTTCCCGGACGGTTAGGACAGTTCGAGAGTAAATGACCCTTGGCTCCACAATACATACACAAACCCTCTCTTCTCCTGTACTGTCTTTCCTCCTCAGAGAGGCGGGTATAACCTATCTGCATAGGTTCAGGAAGCAAAGATACCGTGGAGTCAGGACTTGGAAAAGCGGGGGCTAACCTAAAAGAAGGTCTCCGGTTCCTCTCTCGAGTGTTCTGTCTCTCTCTTAAACGTTCATCTATACGAGAGATGAACGAAATTAAATCTTCTAAATTCTCAGGGAGTTCTCTGGTAGCAACCTCATCAAGGATTACTTCAGATAGGCCATTCAAAAATACATCCATATACGCCTGCTCATTCCACTTGACTTCTGACGCCAGAGACCTGAACTCTAGTGCATAATCCACCAGTGTTCGGTTCTCCTGTCTCAGGCGCAACAGTAATCTGGCTGCATTAACCTTTTTACCTGGAGGATCAAATGTTCTTCTAAAAGCAGCTACAAATGCGTTATAGTTATACACTAATGGGTTATCGTTCTCCCATAGTGGGTTGGCCCATCTCAGAGCTTTCTCAATAAGTAGGGTGATAATAAATCCTACCTTTGCCCTATCTGTAGGATAAGAGCGGGGTTGCAATTCAAAGTGGATACTAATTTGGTTTAAAAAACCACGACACTTCTCAGGAGCCCCACCATAGCGTACTGGGGGGGTAATGCGAGAAGAAGCACCCACTGTGGCTACCTCTAGACCTAAACTGACAGGAGAAACAGGGGTATTACGTATCTCCTCTGGTGGGTTATTGGCATGAGATAATAGAGCCTGTAGCGCAAGCGCCATCTGATCCATTCTGTGATCCATGGCTTCAAACCTAGGATCAGGAGAAGCCAGCTGACTGTTTGTACTTGCAGGATCCATTGGCCCTGTCGTAATGTCAGGATCGGGACAGGGATCCAACACGCAGAGTACAAACAGTAGCCAGATACGTATACCGGACCCTAGAATGGCCGGACTAACGTAAGTAGTACCGTATAGAATGGTCAAAGACAAGCCGAGGTCGAGGGTAACAGAAGACAGGTAAGCAAGAGACAAGCCGAATCAAGGGTAACAGAGATAAGCAGAGTAAGGTAAACAAGCCGGGTCAAAACCAAAAGGGATAATAGAATACACAAGCACTGAGTGACTAGAACAAGCTAGAACCACGACAGGGCAATGAGCTAATGAAGGAAGCTCTGTTAAATACCCTGTTCAGAGCAGTAACCACACCTCCGAGACGTCCTGATTGATCCTGCAGCAATTGACTGACAGGTCGATCCGGGGGAGTGTCCTGATGATGACTTCCTGCCTAGATGGTGTAAAAGGCAGTCACTCCCTCGCGGCCGGCCTTGCATGACCGGATAGACCGCGGGGAAGGGAGTCATCAGACCGTCTGGATGGTGGAACAGCTAAGTCTCTACCTCTTTTGGAGGTAGAGACCACAGGTACCCTGACACGGACTGCAGCCTCCCCTCGCAGCCGCCCGCGGGATCCTGACACACACTGACAGACAGACATATACACACACACACTGAGACATATATATACACACACACTGACAGACATATACACACACACACTGACTGACAGACATATACACACACACACTGACAGACAGACATATACACACAAACACTGACAGACATACACACACAAACACTGACAGACAGACACACACTGACAGACATACACACTCACACACACACTGACAGACAGACACACACACACACACTGACAAACATACACACATACACACTGACAGACAGGCACACACACACACGCTGACAGACAGACACACACACTGACAGACAGACACACATACACACTGACAGAAATACACACACACTGACAGACATACACACAAACTGACAGAAATACACACACACTGACAGACAGAAATACACACACACTGACAGACAGACACATACACACACAAACACTGACAGACAGACACACACACACACTGACAGACAGACACATACACAAACACTGACAGACAGACACACATACACACTGACAGACAGGCACACACACACACTGACAGACAGACATACACACACACTGACAGACAGACATACACACACACTGACAGACAGACACATACACAAACACTGACAGACAGACACACATACACACTGACAGACAGGCACACACACACACTGACAGACATACACACATACACACTGACAGACAGGCACACACACACACGCTGACAGACAGACACACACACTGACAGACAGACACACACACTGACAGACATACACACAAACTGACAGAAATACACACACACTGACAGACAGAAATACACACACACTGACAGACAGACACATACACACACAAACACTGACAGACAGACACACACACACACTGACAGACAGACACATACACAAACACTGACAGACAGACACACATACACACTGACAGACAGGCACACACACACACTGACAGACAGACATACACACACACTGACAGACAGACAGACATACACACACACTGACAGACAGACACATACACAAACACTGACAGACAGACACACATACACACTGACAGACAGACACACACACACACTGACAAACATACACACATACACACTGACAGACAGGCACACACACACACGCTGACAGACAGACACACACACTGACAGACAGACACACATACACACTGACAGAAATACACACACACTGACAGACATACACACAAACTGACAAAAATACACACACACTGACAGACAGAAATACACACACACTGACAGACAGACACATACACACACAAACACTGACAGACAGACACACACACACACTGACAGACAGACACATACACAAACACTGACAGACAGACACACATACACACTGACAGACAGGCACACACACACACTGACAGACAGACATACACACACACTGACAGACAGACATACACACACACTGACAGACAGACACATACACAAACACTGACAGACAGACACACATACACACTGACAGACAGGCACACACACACACTGACAGACAGACACGCACTCACTGACAGACAGGCACACACACTGACAGACAGACACACACACACACTGACTGACAGACAGACACACACACTGACAGACATACACACACACTGACAGAAATACACACACTGACAGATATACACACACACAGACAGACATACACACACACTGACAGACAGACATACACACACACACTGACAGACAGACAGACACACACACTGACAGACAGACACACACACTGACAGACAGACACACACACTGACAGACAGACATACACACACACTGACAGACAGACAGACATACACACACTGACAGACAGGTTCAGGAGGGTGGCTTACCTGGGATCCAAAGTGCTGCCTGAGGTAGTTGGGAGTTGGAGGAGCTGGTCCTGCCCAGCCCCCCTCCTCTCTGCCTCCTCTCTGCTCTCTTCTTGGGAGGACTTCCTCCCATGCTGACGTGACGGGGCCGGCGGTAGCTCCGCCCCTGCTGGGCGCCAGCCGCGCTGTGTGCTACAGAGGGAGCAGGGATATGACGTGTTCATATCCCCGCCCCCTCCACACACTCCGCGGCACTGCCAGCTTGCGCTCGGCCACGCTACAAGAAGTGACCGGCAGGAGAGGGGAGCTGTGTGCTTCCCTCCTGCCGGTCACCTGGACTTTTGCGCCCCCGGGCCGGTGCGCCCTAAGGCGGCCGCCTGAGCCGCCTTATGGACGCGCCGGCCCTGTATAGGTCATTATCCCTATTCTTCTTTCTTCTGTGAAACTTTGATTTCATTGTTTAGTCTCACACAGGAGGATGTAGGCAAAGCAATTTGCTAGTACTAGCAGGCAATTAACAGTAGGAGATAAGAACTTCTAAAGTAAGCACACTCTGAACTCTGACTGAATCTAAAATAGTGTCCCAGTGAACACTTCTTTTCAGGAAGTATGTATAGAGTCTGCAGGAGTCACAACCAAGCAGTTATAGCTAGGGCTGTGGAAATAAAAAATGGTTTAACTCCAAAATGAAGGAGAATTGAGCAGTAATGCTTCATGGGCAGGATCAATGCACCACAACCACTTAACCGCTGAGATGACTGGTTCTAGTGCTTAGAATAAACAGTTACATTGAATTCAAATTACATTTCAAATGTTAGGCTACAAGAGAGCTGCATTTTTTTTTCAAAGTCAGACACGTTTTCAGTTCTGCTATTTTGGCAAAGAATTCAAAATTCAATTGGAGTTGATTTTAAATTCTAAAAAATATTTTTTATGAACAACCCTTTCACAATCAAAGTTATATGCGAGGCCATTGATGACAACAGTCACTGAAATGTTAATAATGGTTTTACATAATTGCTTTATTATATATTTAATCTTGATTGCATTTAGTTACTTTATTTCCCCATTACCTTTTTTTGCTTTCTTTACAAAACATTATTTTCCAATTAGCTTTAAATTTAAAAAAAAAAAAAAATGCTCAGAAAATATATACAAATTATTGTGAAGCAGAAACAAGAATCCACAGCCTCCAAAACTTATCTTACCACCCATTTCACTGGTACATATCCTTTTATTATCCATTTATTATTGGCCTTGTAAAATGCAATGTATGCTCATTTGTAATGTAAATGTTACTCTTTAAGAATTACGTTTAATGATGGATTTTATAAGAACACACTTTTCCAAATTTTACTGTGTTTTTAAATTATCTGTTTAGATTCTTTCCCTCAACTATGCCTTTGTATCTTCTAGTTTATTTACGAGCAACCTAGAGTACTTAATAAATAGAAAAAAAGGGCAGGTTGTTTTTCCCCCAACCCAGAATACTTAAGAAAGAAAAAAAAACTGTCTTATATAATTGGGTACTTTTTTACAAGTGCAAAGCAGAGCTTGAATAATTGTCCTGTTCTAGGTTCTTAATGTCAGCAGAAAGAGAATGTATGGTTGTAGGTTTCTGGGCTCTTGAGATAATGAAAATGTAAAAAGCAGAAAGCTTTAATGTACACCAAAATAAATGGTTGAATGTATCCCGGCATGTCAAATGTTATTTATCGGAAGATCATTCATTTAACTTGTAATGCTGCTTTTGTAAAAATCATTTGCATTAAACAATGGTCAATAACCATATGTTTAATTGATACCTTTAAATCATTTGGACACTAGTGTGTTTTAACAGAGCACTTACCAGCATTTACAATATTACATCTTCGAACAGACGCTAAGGAAATATATCCAAGAGGCCATCACTTATTTTTTTGCTAAATTTAATTGATCCTTTATCTAAAAAAACATGCGTTTTACCATAAAATATAAATTATACTGCAAATCGTTATTTACTTTTAGATGTTTTGAGATCAGAAGATCAATCCTTCCCATCACAGGAGAAGCAACCATTTTTTTTTGCATAGTCATTGTATCTTCTGGAAGTAGAATGTACATGAGCCATAGATATAATAAATTACAAGATCTAATTTAAACAGAGACAAACCGATGTAGTAGACTGACCTATATTGTTGGTGTATGCCAAGAATATATCTATAATATCTATAGTTTTCTGCCAAATGTAATTGATCACCTAAGCATATACAAGTATTTATTTTAATATAAAGTAAAAATGATATTAATGTTCTTTGTTTTTTAAAATATTTTGAGCCACAAAGGACTATTTTGAAATATGTATACTTTCCCTCACTAATGAGGCAGCCATTTTTTATTTGCATATATTGTTTGTATCTACACTAAATAGAATGAGAGTTAAATGCTTAAAGTTAAATATATTGGAAAATGTAATTTATTAGAGACAGAGAAATACTATAAGTTAAAATGTATACAAAATAACACATAGTAATAGTAAGATAATTAGGAAAAGACAACTACTGGTATCACTGAACGAGGGTTGAAATGAGATCTTTCAAAGATGGGGTTCATGTATTTTGAGACATAATATGCAATTTGTGAAAAGCCCTGTAGGCAAAATATGGTGTTGTAATAACCAAGGTGGTACTCATAATACTGATATTACAGTATGTTTAATGTCATGTTATTTTTCCATTTGTGACTATAACATATTATTTTTTTATAATAACCTTCTCTCAACACAACATTATGTTCCGTACATAACTTCATATATAATATAATATATATATATATAAATATATATATTTTATTATATATTAATTGTTCACACTTTAAAATCTTAAGTGCTGTTGGATTATATATGTGAGAAATAAGTGAACTTGTCATGTTACCAAAGCATTTCGAAGTCACTAAGTTAATAGATCTATCTAAGCATTAGTGTTTGATTTCCCTGGGTAAATGCTGATTACTAGCGTGTTATGGAAGGTTACAGATTAAACTACACAAGGCTGATCTCTTCTTTTACTGCCTTCAATGCTTGAGTTCTGATCGCTTTTTCATTTTCCATAGACACAAGAGACTTGAAGTGCATATTATAGAATTCTCAAAACTCTAACAAGCTAAATTCCAGCAAGGCCTTCTAAAAGGTCAACGCATGGCATCTGATTGTCAAACAATATCTTCATATCATAAAGTTTTCCTTCTAAGTGTAGTGATAAGTGTAAAATATCAGTTAGGACTTAAATGTTTGCATTAATAGATGATCTTCCTTGCTGTAAAATAAGATCATTTTATAGTTTCTAAAGGAAATATTTTATTTATTTTTTCATTAGACATTCAATAATGCAATCAGAGAAAAGGCCATACATTCATTCTGAATATTAATCCCACAGTAACAGGGCTTCCCTCCCTTTACTCAGCAGCTTTTTAAGCTCCTATATGAATAAACTATGCAGATTTAGTGTTAACAAATGTCACTATAATAACTAATTTGACCTTAGGGCTCAGGTTGCAGTAGAAACCTAAAACTGATAAGCTCCACCAAGATTAAAACTGTAATATTCACTAGGGAACCCTAACTTGCAGACAGGACAGAGTAGAAAGAATTGCAATACCGATCCTTAGAATGGTTGGGTTATGCAAAAAGGGATAGTCAAAACACGAGCCGAGGTCAAGGGAAATAGAGAGATGGAATAACGAGAGACAAAGCCAAATATCAGTAACCAGGAAATCCAAGTGCAACGCTCAATGGTAAAGCAAAGACCACAACAGGGCACTGAGGCAAGGGAGGGGTTAGCTTATATACACACAGGGTGTGTTTGATTGGCTAAACTCCAATTAGTGTTAACCACAACATGTGGGAAGAGTTTCTTCCCTCCCTTGTGGTCTCTGAGGTCATCACTGTGTGCCGGGTCACATGACCGGGTGCAGCACACAGGAAGCTGCTCTGGAGCGTGCAGCGTCAGACACACTGCCAGTCTGGAGACAAGGACCAGATGACGCCGTTTGCTGTGATAAGGTAAGAAAGGTCGCCGTGAGCTTTACAAAAACCATAGTTTGTAAAGTTAGGCCACTATATAGATAGCTGAATAAATGTAAATGGTGGGGGTAATTTTCTTCTTTGTTTTCTATCAGTTTAAAGTAAAATAGCCATCCATTGCCATTTTTTTTTTAAACCTCCAACTAAATCTGAACCTTTCATCAACATTTCACTAATAGTGATGTCGCGAACATAAAATTTTCGGTTCGCGAACGGCGAACTTCCGCAAATGTTCGCGAACGGGCGAACCGCCATAGACTTCAATGGGCAGGCGAATTTTAAAACCCACAGGGACTCTTTCTGGCCACAATAGTGATGGAAAAGTTGTTTCAAGGGGACTAACACCTGGACTGTGGCATGCCGGAGGGGGTTCCATGGCAAAACTCCCATGGAAAATTACATAGTTGATGCAGAGTCTGGTTTTAATCCATAAAGGGCATAAATCACCTAACATTCCTAAATTGTTTGGAATAACGTGCTTTAAAACATCAGGTATGATGTTGTATCGATCAGGTAGTGTAAGGGTTATATAAGTAAATCCTGGTAGCCAAAGAGAGTGGCTATCAGAAAATAGATAAGAGGGAACAAGACAGAGAAATAAGTGAAAGCTCAAAAACTGGAAAGAGTGGGGTTTCACCAAATCCCAAGGGTTATCACAAGTAGGAAAATACAATAATCCAGGAGCTTTCAGAATGCAGATGAAAATGTACCATACAACTGTAAAATTTAAAATTTAAAGGTATACAAAATAACAATTTAGATTTGGTATACCTTTACATTTTAAATTTTACAGTTGTATGGTACATTTTCATATGCATGAAAGCTCCTGGATTATTGTATTTTCCTACTACTGTAAGGGTTATGCCCGCTTCACAGTGACAGACCAAACTCCCCGTTTAACGCATCGCAAACAACCGCAAACAGTCCATTTGCACAACCGCAATCTCCCCATTTGCACAAGATACCAAGCTAGCCATGTCCCATTCCTTGTCCTCACTGATGTCATTGAAGGTCTCTTCCTCCACCCAGCCACGTACAACACCAATGGTCCCCGAAAGGTGACAACAAGCCCCCTGTATTTTTTTTTTAAATGTACACCACTCTTACACCAGATATTACACCCAGGAAGCGGGAGATGGAAAAAGATGCTTGGTCGGTCCTCCTACTTCAAATTGCGCGTGCAATCTAATGTCTAATTGCACTGCGCGTGCAATCTAATGTGCCACCAGATAGGAGTAGTGTGTTAAGTAGTACTATTCTTATCAGTTTAATCCCTGTTACGTCCCCTATCAGGGGACGTGTATATAAGGCATCAATTTTAGGAAGCGGGAGATGGAAAAAGATGCTTGGTCGGTCCTCCTACTTCAAATTTGGGGCACTGCGTGTGCAATCTAATGTGCCACCAGATAGGAGTGGTGTGTTAAGTAGTACTATTCCTATCAGTTTAATCCCTGTTACGTACCCTATAAGCGGGACGTGTATTTAAGGCATCAATTTTAGGAAGTGGGAGATGGAAAAAGATGCTTGGTCGGTCCTCCTACTTTAAATTTGGGGCACTGCGCGTGCAATCTAATGTGCCACCAGATAGGAGTGGTGTGTTAAGTAATACTATTCCTATCAGGGGACGTGTATATAAGGCATCGATTTTAGGAAGCGGGAGATGGAAAAAGATGCTTGGTCGGTCCTCCTACTTCAAATTTGAGGCACTGCGCGTGCAATCTAATGTGCCACCAGATAGGAGTGGTGTGTTAAGTAGTCCCCCTCATCAGGCCTTTTTTAGTCGAATGTATCGCCCACTGTCAGTCCCTTCGGGATCCATCCCTCATTCATCTTAATAAAGGTGAGGTAATCTAGACTTTTTGGACCTAGGCGACTTCTCTTCTCAGTGACAATACCTCCTGCTGCACTGAAGGTCCTTTCTGACAGGACACTTGAAGCGGGGCAGGCCAGAAGTTCTATCGCAAATTGGAATAGCTCAGGCCACAGGTCAAGCCTGCACACCCAGTAGTCAAGGGGTTCATTGTTCCTCAGAGTGTTGATATCTGCAGTTAAGGCGAGGTAGTCTGCTACCTGTCGGTCGAGTCGTTCTCTGAGGGTGGACTCCAAAGGGCTGTGGCAATGCGTAGGACTTAAAAAGCTCTGCATGTCCTCCATCAACAACACGTCTGTAAAGCGTACTGTCCTTGCCGGCGTGGTCATGGGAGGAGGAGGATTACTTTCACCTCTTCCCCTGTTAGATTCCCCTTGTGCTGTGACATCACTCTTATACGTTGTGTAAAGCATACTTTTTAATTGATTTTGGAACTGCTGCATCCTTTCCGACTTGCCGTAATTAGGTAACATTTCAGGCACTTTCTGCTTATACCGGGGGTCTAGTAGCGTGGACACCCAGTACAGGTCGTTCTCCTTCAGCCTTTTTATATGAGGGTCCCTCAACAGGCACAACAGCATGAAAGACCCCATTTGCACAAGGTTCGATGCCGAGCTACTCATGTCCTGTTCCTCGTCCTCAGTGATCTCTCTGAAGGTATGTTCTTCCCTCCAGCCACTTACAACACCACGGGTACCAGATAGGTGACAACGAGCACCCTGGGATGCCTGTTGTGGTTGGTCTTCCTCCTCCTCCTCAAAGCCACATTCCTCCTCTGACTCCTCTTCCTCACAATCCTCTTCCAGCGTTGCCGCAGGTCCAGCAAGCGATGCTGATAAGGCTGTTTCTGGTGGTGATGGTGACCACAACTCTTCCTCTTCACACTCATCTACGGCCTGATCCAGCACTCTTCGCAGGGCACGCTCCAGGAAGAAAACAAATGGTATGATGTCGCTGATGGTGCCTTCGGTGCGACTGGCTAGGTTTGTTACCTCATCAAAAGGACGCATGAGCCTACAGGCATTGCGCATGAGCATCCAGTAACGTGGCAAAAAAATTCCCAGCTCCCCAGAGGCTGTCCTAGCACCCCACTCATACAAATAATCATTAACGGCTTTTTTCTTGTTGGAGCAGGCGGTCGAACATTAGGAGTGTTAAATTCCAACGTGTTGGGCTGTTGCAAATCAAGCGCCTCACTGGCATGTTGTTTCGCCGCTGGATATCGGAAAAGTGCGCCATGGCCGTGTAGAAACGCCTGAAATGGCCACACACCTTCCTGGCCTGCTTAATGACGTCCTGTAAGCCTGGGTACTTATGCACAAAGCGTTGTACGATCAGATTACACACATGTGCCATGCACGGCACATGTGTCAACTTGCCCAAATGCAATGCCGCCAACAAATTTCTTCCGTTGTCACAAACCACTTTGCCGATCTCCAGTTGGTGCGGAGTCAGCCACTGATCCACCTGTTCGTTCAGGGCAGACAGGAGTGCTGGTCCGGTGTGACTCTCTGCTTTCAGGCAAGTCAACCCCAAGACGGCGTGACACTGCCGTATCCGGGATGTGGAACAGTACCTGGGGAGCTGGGGGGTGCCGTTGATGTGGAGCAAGACGCAGCAGCAGAAGAGGATTCAGCCGAGGAGGTTATGGAAGAGGATGGAGTAGGAGGAGTAGAGGAGGTGGCAGCAGGCCTGCCTGCAAGTCGTGGCGGTGTCACCAACTCCTCTGCAGAGCAACGCATTCCATGCTTGGCAGCCGTCAGCAGGTTTACCCAATGCGCAGTGTAGGTGATATACCTGCCCTGACCATGCTTTGCAGACCAGGTATCAGTGGTCAGATGGACCCTTGCCCCAACACTGTGTGCCAGACATGCCATTACTTCCTTTTGCAAAGAGATTTCGTCCGGGTACCTTCCACTGCGGTGTCCTAATAGCTACAAATTTTTTGAACACCTCAGACTCCACCAGCTTGTATGATAAAAGCTGGCAGGCTAAGAGTTCAGTCAAGCCAGCTGTCAGACGCCGGGCAAGGGGGTGACTTTGTGACATTGGCTTCTTACACTCAAACATGTCCTTGACAGACACCTGACTGTGGGCAGATGAGCAGGAACTGCTCAAGGCGAGAGACGGAGGGGCGGATGGTTGAGAGGGGGCAAGGAGGACAGCAGTGGTTAACGTGGCTGAAGATGCTGGACCAGGAGGAGGATGGCGGCTTTGAGTTTGTGTGCTGCTTGTACTCATGTGTTGATCCCATAGGCGTTTGTGATGTGCGATCATGTGCCTTCGCAAAGCAGTTGTACCTAGATGGGTGTTGGACTTCCCATGACTCAGTTTCTTTTGGCACAGGTTGCAAATGGCATCGCTGTTGTCAGAGGCAGACAAACAAAAAAAATGCCACACTGCTGAGCTCTGCAATGACGGCATTCTGGTGGTGGCAACAGCATGCGTTTATTGGCGTGCTGTCTGGCTGACCCCGGGTGCCGATGTATGCTGTCTGACTGTGCCACTAGCTCCTTGCGACGACCTCCCCCTGCTTCCAACTCGTCTCCTCCTCCTTCCTCTCTGTCTCCCCATCTGAACTCCCCCTGTTCTTCTTCTCTTCTAGCGGGCACCCACATGACATCCACGGACGCATCGTCATCATCAACCGCTTCACTTGTATCTGACAACTCAGCAAAGGAAGCAGCAGCGGGTACAACATCATCATCATCACACCGTACGTGTGTAATGCTGCCTGCCTGAGACATATCCCTGTTATCTACATCCTCTGGCAATAATGGTTGCGCATCACTCATTTCTTCCAACTGATGTGTAAATAACTCCTCTGACAGATCAAGTGAAGCGGCTGTGGTGCTAGTGTTGGTGGTGGCGGCAGGCGGGCGAGTGGTAACTTGAGAGGTGCCTGAAGCTAAGCTGGAGGAGGATGGTGCGTCAAGGTTCCGAGCGCAAGCTGTAGAAGATTGGGTGTCCTGTGTTAGCCAGTCAACTATGTCCTCAGAACTTTTCAAGTTCAGGGTACGTGGCCTTTGAACACTGGGCATTATTCTAGGGCCAAAGGGAATCACAGCACCACGACCTTGACGGCCCCTACGGGGTGGCCTGCCTCTGCCTGTCATTTTTTTTCGATTAGTGGTACTATGTGTGCAAGCTACTGTGACAACAGATATGAGTGGCACTGGTGTGACACTGTGCCCTGGCAGGCCCTGAAACGCACACTCGTGAAGGAAACTGACTGCTATTATATTACAGTCCAAAGCTATTGGGACACCAGATATGAGTGAGTGGTGGCACTGGGCAGACCCTGAAAGCACACTCATGAAGGAAACTGACTGCTATTATATTACAGTCCAAAGCTGTTGGGACACCAGATATGAGTGAGTGGTGGCACTGGGCAGGCCCTGAAAAGCACACTAGTGACGGAAACTGACTGCTATTATATTACAGTCCAAAAAGTTGTTTTTTTTGTTAAATGCAAGCTATTGTGACACCAGATATGAGTGGTGGCACTGGGCAAGTGGGCACAGTATACGCTGTGAGCCTGACACAAACGCTGGCAGACAACTAACTGCTATTCAATCTATTACAGTCAAAAAAAATGTTTTTTTTTAAATGTACACTACTGTTACACCAGATATGAGTTGCACTGGTGTGACACTGTGCCCTGGCAGGCCCTGAAACGCACACTAGTGAAGGAAATTGACTGCTATTATATTACAGTCAAAAAAGTTTTTTGTTTTTTTAAATGCAAGCTATTGTGACACCAGATATGAGTGGTGGCACTGGGCAAGTGGGCACAGTATACACTGTGAGCCTGACACACATGCTGGCAGGCAGGCAACTGCATTTAGATTACACAGAAAAAAAAGCAGACTGATATTTTAGCCCTAAAAAGGGCTTTTTGTGGTGCTGTACTTACAGCAGATATCAGATGAGTCCTTCAGGACTGTAGTGGACACTGAATACACTAGCCTAGCTATCAATTTCCCTATCAAATCAGCAGCAGCTACACTGTCCCTACTCTCACTAAGAATGCAGCTT
Organism: Pelobates fuscus; assembly: GCF_036172605.1. Classification (NCBI taxonomy): domain Eukaryota; kingdom Metazoa; phylum Chordata; class Amphibia; order Anura; family Pelobatidae; genus Pelobates; species Pelobates fuscus. The sequence continues at coordinate 149,451,852 of NC_086323.1, forward strand.
CACAATGAATGTAAAATGGATGCTGTCCAGGAGGTGGGAGGGTCTGGGAGGTAGGGTCTGCTGCTGATTGGCTAGAATGTGTCTGCTGACTGTGAGGTACTGGCAGGGTCAAAGTTTACTCAATGATGACGAATAGGGGGCGGACTGAACAGCTCATGTGTTCGCCATCCGTGGCGAACGCGAACAAGTGATGTTGGCCAGGAACTATTCGCCAGCGAACAGTTCGGGACATCACTATTCACTAATGAAATACTACCATACCCACTTTTTCTCATAGTTTAAGAAATGAACAGGATACTTTATATTTCATTTCCACATATGTCTATGGATATAAGTGTTTTCCATGTTAGACCTCAGGCTTGTGAGGAGGCTATCCTTTCCTTTTTCACCAGTTTTTATTGTAATGTATTGAGTCTTGATCTGTTGTTAATATCTCCATTGAACAACACTGCAGAAAATTGTATGTCTAATCAGACACAATAATAAAGATACCAGTTGCTTACAAGGCATTTAGTATAATCACCTAACTCAATAGGTTTAAATTTTAAACCTCTAAAAAGAAAATATTCAATGGATCCTGCCTGGAATGTCCCTACTGAGAACTAATTTAACAAGTTATAATGACAGCACATTAACTAATTAAAACTATGATGACTTGTAAGTAGAACCCAAACATTATTGATGTTTGCAGACATTACAATGTTCTTTAATGCATACCTGTATATGTGAAGACTTTACTGTTTGGACTTTTTATACATGCGTCTGTTTAGTTACAGATGCCCTGCATTACTTCTTTTGTGTTTCATTACCACTTTTATTAATTTTGCTGCCATTTAGCACATATGGAATTGTTTCTTATAACTAATTTTACCTAAAACCCACCCTAGACTATTTTCTATGTGTTACTTCATCTGGGTCTGCTTGTGTGCTAGTTCATACGGACTATATTGCTTGATTTTATCCTTATGTATCTGCAAAATTTGCTCCCTTATGAGGCTCTGATTTATTTCACTATGTTCATCTTGTTGTGACCACTTGCATTTCGATTCTTTCATGATGCATTAGGCTCCTCTTTTTGCTAGTTTCCCTTTTCACCTCTGCTTTAGTGTAACTATACATCATTTGATCCACCTGGACATGATCTCTGACGCGGTGTCCTCATTCCTAGCGCTGATATTAGGTGCTCTCACAGATTTCTTGGTCCTCTGAATTCCCATCAGCTATTTTCTCATGTTTTAGTGTTGTGTCCTTTAACTTTTCATAGTTGTTTAATATATTTTCTATTTCTATTTATTACCGTGTTCTCCCTGTATAAGCACTATTTTGTCTTATAATGTCTACTAATTTTCTTCTATTTATTTTTTATTTTTAACATTCTTCTTTCATTCCAATAATTTCTTTTCCACTGTGTTTTTTTCTTTCTGTTTTCATTGAAGGTTTTCTAATCTCTTTCAGAGAGTTTCTTTTCTCTCAAGTGTTCCACTTTCATTGCAAAATTGTCCCTACTCCTTTTCCACCCACTCTTTTTGTGAGGGCGTCTGTGAAGTCTAAATCAGGTGAGGATTTAATCCTAGCCTTTTTCCCTTCTTTTTGTTTGGATCATAGTGAAGGTCAATCACACAATGCCACAGGCGTTGATACACCATTGAGATTACAACAGGCAATAAATTATCCTATTGTGTGGGAAACATCAATTCTACACTCACTACCAATCTGGTGGAACAACTAAAAATAGCACTGTTTTACAAAAAAAAGTGATGGTAGATATTTCTTACTTCAATGATTTCTTCAGGGTCCAGAAATAAATTTAATTAATAGACTTGTGCATTCGTTTTCACCCGAATAGCACCTTAAACCGATTGTCTGTTTAGCTGAATTCCATATCTCCAAAGTCTAACCCAGCAAACAACAAGCGTGATGGCCAAACATAAATGTCTGATTCTGAATTTGGTATTCCTCCCGTGGTTCCCGAAAAATAGATCATAGGTGGGAAAAAGATGATTTATGGCTAAGGGAAAGATGCTAAATGTTGATTTTGTTTACAGATGTGATAAATGGTAAGTGACCAATAGAGGGAAACATAAATATATGTTTGTTCTTCTCACTTGATCTGTGACCTAAATGGTGTGAAAATGCACCTCATGCACTCAGGGTGTATAGCGGAGGAACAGTGGACCTTGCCAGCTGTCGGGGAGCCCTCACTCTTGGGATGCCGAGACCCACGAGGAGCCTTTGTTGCAGCACCGTTAATAAGTGCACTGCACTTGCCCTTCCTTGTGGTGTCATAACAGTTCCCAAACTAAATTTCACTTGAAGAAAAAATGGTTTAACCCAAACCAAATCTAGCTGTCATGCAAAACCTATTAATTAATATATATGTTCTCATATTTGATCATACTGGTGGTGAAATGGAACTTACAAGTAGTTCTCCTTCATTGCACATATTACGTTTTTAATATACTTTGTTAACTGTACATACTTATATTGAAGAGTAAAAGCAGTATTCTAAAGTAACATTTAATATCTCTTTTCTATTACCTGCATCTTTGATACCTCAGTTTGGCATGCTCATTAGGCAGTAATTTCAATGTGCCCTTATTATGATGAGTTTTTGAATTTAAAAAACATAAAAAAATATTGGAGTCATCAGGTATTTTTTATTTTCATTAATTGTATCGGTACTTATGGATTTTTATTTGGCCTCTGTTGGGGGTTCAAGAACATTTAAAATATATATATATATATATATATATATATATTTTTTTTTTATTAATTTAATATCATCTCCACCCCCCTTTTTAAAATAAATTAGAGCCACACCACTGCCCATGAATATTATAATAGCACTGTTTGTGTCTGAATTGCAAAATCAAACATTGTTAAATTGCCTGAACAATGTCTGGATTTTGCCTCCCAAATGGTCTGTATGCAAACGTATGGTATTGCTCAGTTCAGTATGGGGCCATTCAGACTTTAGTGAATTACCACATAGTGGTAATATGTGTATACAAATTGTTGAGATGATTTCTAAAATAATCTTCATTTCATTCCCAACACCAAATACCAAAAACACAAATGTGGGGCAGTGGAAGGAAGGAAGGAAAGAAGCAAGGAACGAAGGAAGGAAGGAAGGAAGGAAGGAAAGAAAGAAGAAAGGAATTAATTTGTAGAACATTCAACAAATTTAATATGACAATAAAAAAGCTAAATGCATTAGTTCTAAAGCAAATTCATATCAAATGCCTCCTCCAACAGTGCATTTGCAAACTTTGTCTGCTATTTCTTATTAATATCAAGAACATAAAGTAATATCTAATAGATAATTCCAAACTCTATACTCGAACATTGCCCATATATTTGGGAAGTTCTTCAATTTAATTCAGAACCATGATTCCTTGGTGCATAATTATCTGTGTTATTAATTGTCTAATGCAAACTGCATTTGAGATTTTCATTATAAAATACTCCTATTTGACCAAGTAACCAATGATGTAGACGTACAATTTCTCAATTCTTTGCTTTTATAATTTCCAGTTATACGGGAGGAACAAAATCTTTGCTTCATCTTCCTTTTCTCACCTTGTTAGTGTTTGTCCCTTCTTACCTTTGCTGAATCTAACACATCATTTGTTAATGAAGCTATCTCTGAGGAGGCAATTAATGCTATGTGTATCCAACTCTTGGAAATCCTTTTATGACAAAATCAGGATATGCAATGCATTGCCAGTAGTGTTGTCCTACTTTTTCATTTTTCACCTTTGATATCCTTTCTCTGTACAACCTACTTCATCAATTATTGGAAATGTGTGAGTTTAGATTTATAATGCTAATGGTGAAACTACTAATATATTCTTCCTGCCTTCTTTTGCTATTGCTCTTTTAACTTCGCTCAATTTTTCTTTTAGTTGCCTACCAAACGCATCAAACCAATGAGGATCATGCAAAGTAGGCTTTAAATATTCTGTTAAACACAGGCTAATGCTTAACTCTTAAACAATGTATTTGTTCACAATTTGTATTCATTAATATGACATTATCCCGATATCATTCAGTTTTTCTGTTTGTTGTGCTTTTCCCTGTTTCCTCTGATGTCTGTTGGAAATACAATTTTAACAAAAGATGCAATAGTCTACTTGGTTTACACTATGACTTTGCATTGAGGCTGGATTTGCATTGTCCCTGGGAAAGTCCAACCCTTTACTTCTTTTACCGTATAGCTTTCCTAACTCTTTCTGACTGGCCAGTTGACTCTCTGTAGGGCTTTTTGGCAGGTTCCACCTGACAGTGGGAGATTTCCCTCTCATGCTGTAGCTGTACACAGTGATTGGTGCTGGGCAGCGGACAAAAACCAGCAGGGAGATCCTGTCAGACTCCTTGTCACTCCTACCAAAGGAGTATGGATAGCATTCTGGTTGTATTAAGGCTTTGGACCAGTTGAGAAACTCTTAACTCTATAACTCTTTGCAGCTATTTATGTGCAACTATCCAGAGGATGCTACACTATTGTTTTGTATTATTCTTCTACATTACCTATAGCAATATTATGGAGAGTGGTGGTGTGCTACCTGAATGCACAAAAGCCCAATAGTTTAGTTCCTGTCTTCAAAAGGCTCTTATACATGTACAGTGCCTTGTAAAAGTATTCACCCCACTTGGCATTTTTCATGTTTTGTTGCCTCACAACCGGGAATTAACATGGACTGTTTGATGATTTGCATCATTTAATTTACAGAAAATGCCCACAACTAGTGATGTCGCGAACATAAAATTTTCCGTTCGCGAACTTCTGCAAATGTTCACGAACGGGCGAACCCTGCGAACAGCCATAGACTTCAATAGGCAGGCGACTTTTAAAACCCACAGGGACTCTTTCTGGACACAATAGTGATGGAAAAGTTGTTTCAATGGGACTAACACCTGGACTGTGGCATGCCGGAGGGGGATCCATGGCAAAACTCCCTTGGAAAATTACATAGTTGATGCAGAGTCTGGTTTTAATCCATAAAAGGCATAAATCACCTAACATTCCTAAATCGTTTGGAATAACGTGCTTTAAAAAAATCAGGTATGATGTTGTATCGATGAGGTAGTGTAAGGGTTATGCCCGCTTCACAGTGACAGACCAAACTCCCCATTTAACGCACCGCAAACAACCGCAAACAGACTATTTGCACAACCGCAAACTCCCCATTTGCACAAGGTTGGATACCAAGCTAGCCATGTCCTGTTCCTTGTCCTCACTGATGTCATTGAAGGTCTCTTCCTCCACCCAGCCACGTACAACACCAATGGTCCCTGAAAGGTGACAACAAGTTCCCTGTATTTTTTTTTTAAAATGTACACCACTCTTACACCAGATATGAGTTGCACTGGTGTGACACTGTGCCCTGGCAGGTCCTGAAACGCACACGTGTGAAGGAAACTGACTGCTATTATATTACAGTCAAAAAAGTTGTATTTTTTTTTTAAATGCAAGCTATTGTGACACCAGATATGAGTGGTGACACTGGGACCACCTTAAAAATATTGGATATCGCTAAAAATCATGATCACTATATACTTTCTCTACAAACCTCTAAAACGAACCAAACTACTCATCCATCCGCTATACAACTTTATCCCACCTAGAACTAGTGCCCAGTTAAAATACTTGACTCTAACTTACCCACACTCAGTCATGCCATCACCACTACTCTCACTGAATCCCTCTGACTATGACTAAATTCATCTTCTACATCAGAACACTACTCCAAAGATTGGGTTGTATCCATGTCTAGGGTCTTTCATTTAGAATAGGGTCAGCTTCGGTCTCCTTCAACACTGACACTCCAGTGCATATTATTAAAAGATTGGGCAAATGGAAATCCTCAGTCTACAACCGATATATTCCTCATCCCGAGAAAGAAATGAGGAAAACTTTTAAAAGTTTGGCTTTGTAAATTTGATGCAATAAGTGTGTTTTTCTTTAATACCTTTTCACCCTCTTTGCATGAACCCGATTTACATATATTACTAATATGTTTCTAATATGTAACATATATATTATATTATTCATTCACTCACTCACTCACTCTCTGGGCCGGCCTAAGACATCATGCTGCCTAGGTCCAACGATAAATGACTATGGGGGATAATGTATAATAAACACAGGTTACTGGCTATGGGGAGGATAATGTATAATAAACACAGGTTACTGGCTATGGGAGGGATAACGTATAATAAACACAGGTTACTGGCTATGGGAGGATAATGTATAATAAACACAGGTTGCAGGCTATGGGAGGATAATGTATAATAAACACAGGTTACTGGCTATGGGGAGGATAATGTATAATAAACACAGGTTACTGGCTATGGGGGGATAATGTATAATAAACACAGGTTACTGGTTGTGGGGGGATAATGTATAATAAACACAGGTTACTGGTTGTGGGGGGATAATGTATAATAGACACAGGTTACTGGCTATGGGGGAGATAATGTATAATAAACACAGGTTACTGGCTATGGGAGGATAATGTATAATAAACACAGGTTACTGGCTATGGGGATTTGCGCCAGACATAGTGTTTTCTTTGATGGCCGAAAAGTTAAATTTTAGTCTCACCAGACCAGAGCACCTTCCTCCATACATTTTGGGAGTCTCCCACATACCTTTTCGCAAACTCAAAACTTGCCATCTTGTTTTTTGCTGAAAGTAATGGCTTTCTTCTGGCCACTCTGCCATAAAGCCCAACTCTATGGAGCGTATGGCTTATTGTCGTCCTACGTACAGATACTCCAGTCCCTGCTGTAGAACTCTGCAGCTCCTACAGTGTTTTCTTAGGTGCTCTCTCGCTAAGTGCCTCTCTGATTAATGCCTTCCTTGCCCGGTCTGTGAGTTTTGGTGGGCGGCCGTCTCTTGGCAGGTTTGCTGTTGTGCCATGTTCTTTCCATTTGGTTATGATAGATTTAATGGTGCTCCTGGGGATCATCCAAGATTTGGATATTTGTTTATAACCTAACCCTGACTTGTACTTCTCAACAACATTGTGCCTTACCTGTTTGGAGAGTTCCTTGGTCTTCATGGCAGTGTTTGGTCTTCATGGCAGTGTTTTGCTTAGGTGTTGCTGCCTCTGGGGCCTTTCAAAAAAGGTGTGTATATGTAATGACAGATCATGTGACACTTAGATTGCACACAGGTGGACATCATTTCACTAATTATGTGACTTCTGAAGGTAATTGGTTGCAGCAGAGCTTTTTATGGGCTTTATAACAAAGGGGTGAATGCATACACACATACCAATTTTCCAGACACTGATCGTTGATTGTAATTCAAAAGTATTTAAGAGGAACACCATGTCATGTTTTAGATTATAGGTATTGCCAACTATAAAACTAAATGGAGTGTTAACCAACATAAGCCTGAAACATATATGAAAATAAAAATAAAAAACAATGTATTTTTGTTTCCTGTCTTTGAACAGCAATATATGTACAAAATAGTTGTTTTGTCCATATTCCATATACTAACCATGCATCCTGTATTTAAAATAAATGTTATGTATGTATATACATACATTTAGTTAATAAACCCCTTCTTCAATGCATTCTATTACAAAAAGGGTAAAAATGCTCTTATGAACATATTTTTAATCTATCTGCATTGAAAACTAGGAATCACTTTGAATAGTGATTAATGACTCAAAACCTCCTAATAAGTATGATTTATTGGATAATTACTAGACTATTCATTACTGTAATTAGTTTGTCCTTATTTCAGTCATTATTTGCTGGATATGTTATAAAAACAACCATACAAACGAATCCCCTAGTGATAATAGCATCTAATAATAATTTATCTATAGCAGTGATAAGTAACCTTTGGCTTCCGTACCAAAGATAGCTATCACTGATCTACAGTATGGATGATTCAAAACTTGAAATGCCAGGACTGTCATTATATAATGAGATTTGCTTAACGCATCGTCATCGTCAAAAGGGTTACATTTTACATCCAACAGGAAAAGTGGGAACAACATGAAAAGCAAAATATTCTGAGACTAGAGAATATGAAAACTTTGTTTGCTAAATAATTCTGTTCAAATAAATGATGTGCCATTGTTGAAAAATATGCATTTGTGTTATGGCCAATATTGATTGTAAGCTCTGAAGAACCATGTGTATATTTTGTTACATAGTTACATAGTTACATAGTTATATAGCTGAAAAGAGACTTGCGTCCATCAAGTTCAGCCTTCCTCACATATGTTGGTGCTGTTGATCCAAAAGAAGGCAAAAAAACAGTCTGAAGCGCTTCCAATTTTGCCACAAACTAGGAAAAAATTCCTTCTTGACCCCAAAATAGCAGTCAGATGTCTCCTTGAATCAAGCAGCTGTTACCCCACTAATTAGAAATTATATCCCTGTCTGTTATGTTTTTGTAAGTATTTATCCAATTGCAGTTTAAACATCTGTAGTGACTCTGACAAAACCACTTCTCCAGGCAGAGAATTCCATATCCTTATTGCTCTTACTGTATAAAATTTGTTATATTTCATGTTATGTTCTAAATGTCAAGTCATCGAAACTTGTGATATTGTGCTATGTCACATAAAAAAACAGTCCCTTTTCAAAAACCAAAACATTCACAATATGCTCGAAAAAACGAATAAACCCTTTATTGAAAAAAGTGTTCCCTCTAAAGACTCAATAAAAATACAGAAATAACCAGAAGAAACCAAAAAGGGAAAAATTAAAAATTAAAAAAAGTGAATAATAGATACATACAACCTGTATATAAATAATTGAAATCAATCAATAACATCTAGGGAAGAAATAAAAGACATAGTGCAGTATAATCAGCACAGGGGTAGGGGTGGGGGTGGTAGAGAACTCACTGAATGGATGGAAAATCAGGAAAATCTCCCTCTCAAATAGGTTGAGGATATGTATGTAGACAATTTTCAAAAGGATCTTCTTGGTAACTCAAAATTGGAAAATAGATAGAATATAGTGCAGAGGGTATCAAAAATACACATTTATTTAACAATATTGCACTTACAAGATATCATACGGAGAATGAGCATATCTCCACACACAGCGTGGTATCCGAACTTTGGCAAACAGCAAGAAGCTCCAGAATTGAATATGCAGAGTACCCCGGGACAATCCAATCAGAACCATGACATTTTTTTAGACAGGGGGCAGGACCAAAGAGGACATCGTACGCTTTACTCCATCACCACTCAAAACAGGTTTTCAAGCCTACGATCCACTATAAAGAAAAGACCCCACGAAGATATCGAGGACCACAGGGAAACATCACATCTAGCGATACCACACAGACACTAGACAATATAGAAGGAATCTTTAACCTGTCAGAATTGGATTTTACTAAAGAGGAACTCTCATTAATAAAAAAAAAGGCCCTAAATTTACACCCACGAGTACCCCTAATGCTTTAATGTTATTTCTAGGTAATCAAAAATTCTTAAAGAAATTAGCAAGGAAATTATTTTTCGAAAGAATAAATAATGAAAAAATAACAATAAATGAATCTGATAGTACTATTAACATCATAGAAAAATCACAATCTGAAAACAATTGTTCCCTGATTCCCATACATCATTTCAACCTTAAATTGAAATCTAAATTTTACCCTTTGTTGGATCGCAATAAATATCTTGACATTTTTAAATTAGTTCAGGAAGACTTTGATAAAATAACACATAAAACAAAAAATAAATACAAAAAAATTACCAAAAGGCAGAAAATAAGGCCCTACAATACCTTCAAAAGAATTATGAGGTACTTATAAAAGAAGCGGACAAATGAGGGGGTACTGTAATGACCAAAACATGCTATAAGGAGGAATCTAACAGAATTTTGGGAGATAAACATATAAGATCTTAAATAAGAATCCCACTGAAAACTAAAAGCTCTCCTCCAAAGAGGACTGGATAATAAGATAATTTCCCAAGACAAATGTAATTTTGTGTTGAATCCATATTGCAAAACAGCTTGTTTTTATTTTCTGCCGAAGATCTATAAAAGTTTGTCTTCTCCCCCTGGTCGTCCAATCATGAGTGGAATTGACTCCCTCCCATGCAATCTGTCAGAATATGTTGATTTCTTTCTACAGCCTTATTTACCCATGATGCCTACATATATCAAAGACACAAAACATCTTTTAAATGATTTATTACAGGTGGGATGGAAATCAACATATATCCTAGCTTCAGTGGATGTCGTTTCACTATACACTAATATTCCTCACACGAAGGGTTTATCAGTTATTAGGGACATTTTAACTCAGAATAAAAATATGAATGCCAACCAAGTTGATTTCTTAATTGACTGTATTCAATTAGTATTAACAAAAAAAAAATTGGTTTGACAGTAGGTACTTTTTCTAGCTATCTGGTGTCACCATGGTGACGAGGTTCGCCCCTAGCTTCGCCAACCTTTATGTATCCCTTTGGGAGTCATGTCATGTTAGGTTGGGATTTAGGTGCCATGTCAGATGCTGGTGACGCTACATAGAAGATGTACTTATTATCTGGGAAGGTGATCAAATCAGACTAAATTAATTTATTCCGTAATTTAATCTGAATGACTAAGGTTTACAATTTACATCATGTTATCCAGAGAAAATAGATTTTCTTGACCTCACTAAATATGTAGAATATAATGTTTTGAAAACTAAGACTTTTTTTTCAAAAGCACAGACTGTAATACACCAATAGATTATTCAAGTTCTCACCATCCCTCTTGGCTAAGAAATATTCCGAAAGGGCAACTCACATGCCTGAGACGTAATGGCTCGGATTTAAACATTTAAAAAAAAAATAAAAACAATCTCAAACTAGTAAAGATAGATATAGAGATAAGGGTTATGATAAAAAAGGATATTGAAAAGGCAGAGCTGGGCCTAATCCAAACTGATTGAATGGTCCTTTGAAAGTCAAACAAAATAAAAATAAGAATGATAATAAAATCATTTTGCTTTTGTGATATAATTATAAGTATGTTATAGTATAATTTAGGAATAAACAAAGATGTTTAAATGTCTATCTGTTCCTGTCCAAATTAGAGAAAATTAAATTGCGTATATACGCTGAAGTAATTCAGACTGACACACGGAGTTCAGGTTAAAATAACTTCGAGGAAATTTATTGGCAAGTGGAGTAAGAGCGGGCTCGCAGGCCCTTTTAAGAGGCATTTTGCGTCATCATTGATTATCAAGATATCAGTAAATAAACATCATTAATTGGATTAATTGTTAAGTGTCTGGGTTAGTGTCCACCTATCAATATAATTAATTGGCTCAAAAACTAAGTGGTTAACTAAGTGTCCACCCACCGATAGGTGGTATTGTTCTGGACACGGGTGGGGACAGAGGGCTCAAGCGCCATCTTCCCTAGCATGAGGTTTACTCGGTGGAAAGGGGGGCTTGAGCGTCATTTTACACAGTCAGTGATGTCAGGTCTTGTGGTCAGGTGCAAGGTTCTCTTATGAATAGAACATTTCATTAGTACAGTGTTCTCATGGCCTTGGCTATACTTTGTTGCAAGTTATAGGGAAATTCAGCAGTTCCTGAGTTAGTCATGTCTTTATAGAAAATACAGTCTCTGTTCATTGTATTAAATGTGCTGGGAAATTCTGTCATGTAATGTAGTTTTAAAATGGAGAAGTCAGGTTATGTAGACAAAATGGAGGGTTTGTCACAGTGTGAGGTTAAAATGGGGTTAGTACAATAATTCAATACAAGTTCAATAAAGATTTATAATAATTCTACATCAGTCCCCCCTATGAAATGTTAGATTCTAAGAGATAAAAACTTTATTTGTTAATACCAGAAGACGTGTTAGCCCAAAGGCACAGAAACCCCGTGGCCGCTAGCTAGATGTTAATGCAAAGTGCAATTCTGTCCCTAATTCTGACCCTAATAGGCTAACTCATCGTCAGTATGGCTCTCGAACACTTCACTCCCATGGGTGCCCCATGGTGGCTTGCCCACCACTTCTCCACACGGGGCCTTTACCATTCACTGACAGATGCTGTCCCTAGGCTGGTCCCTACCTAAAACTCTCGCACTTTATCAACAAAAGGGATAGTTTGCAGCGGTAAACAGGGTGAGTTGAGATCTTGGAAATCTTGGTCATCAACTTCGAGATGTGTGAAAGTGGGTGCCGCTTGGTCAACAGTCTTCATGAGGGATTTTCTCAGACAAGGGAGGATACAACAAAAGAGAAGAGCAAAGATAAAAAGAAAAATTAGTATTGCTATACCAATATGCATTAAAGCCTTTTGCCATCCTGTCATCCAACCAAACCATCTTTCCCAGGGATCTTTTATCCCAGAATTCCTTTTTAACTCTTCAGAGAGCTCATTCAATTTTTCTATGGCTAAGGTAACTTTACCATTAGGGCCTGTGTTTTCTGGGATGTAGGTACAACATGTCATGGTGTCGGGCAAAATTTTACATACTCCTCCTTTTTCTGCTAAAATCATATCTAAGGCCATTCTATTCTGGAAGGCCATTTGGGATGTAGCCTGCAACTGTTCGGCTAATCCCTGGAGGGCATCTCTGGTATAATTAACAAAGCGCTGCTGGTTATAATAAATGTAATTTATCCAATTTAAATTCTTGTTTGCGGTAACTATGGTAAAAAGTGATTCAAATCCTGCGGCAACTTCATCTCTTGCTTTAAACTCATTGGGCACCCCCCTAGGCACCCCAATGGCATCAATATAAATGTGAGGATCAAAACTTCCTTTTACTGGGGCTTCGCGCTTAACCTTAGTGTGACTGGACTCATGGGTGTTGAGGTGTGTGTCAGAGATAATGTGTATGGGCATAATGGCTTTAGCCAAAGTACACTCCCCCCACCATTCCTTGTCCATCCTGGATCTTAACTGTAAATCCCCACACAACCAGTAAATATCCCCTAATGATCTAGTATGAAACTGCAACAAGTTCATGGAGACATCTCTGTAGGTAGCACAATACCCCTTAGAGAAGTTACCCAAGAATCTACCAATTCCATCATAATTAGCATAACAAGTGTAATTACCTTTATATACTGTAATACCATCTGGGGGTTTGACATCCTTGGTTAGAAGAGGATACTCTACTGTCCATGCTTTACATATGGACCTGTTGAAATCGTAGTGATAGTCAAAAAGACTCAAAACACATTCTTCTATATCTACTGGCAGGGTTAAAGGCACGGTGCCCAGATGAGGCCGGGCACCGCCACACACATAGCATGCGGTCTTGTTATGCTTATTGGCATTATATTTCATCCATTCTAACCATAGATTAACATCATTAAAACCCGTTTCAGCGGCCATGGTATCTTCAAAGGTGGGGTTAGCAATGGCCATCATGTCTTGAAAGGTCTGGATGTGTGGTTTTAATGGATTAGGGACCATATGGGTGGCCCCTTGCCACTCAGAAGAGTTGCACATATCTTTGAGGTAGAAATGCCCTAACTTGTTGTAGGAACCCTTTTTCCAATACATTCCCATTACATATTGGTCTGCATCTGTTGGACTTGGATGCTCAATATTGAGGATTAATTTAATTGGTGTACCCCCCCCCCCCCAGGCTTTCTCAAAGTCATTCTCTGGAGAAGGGATCTACCATGATCATCTACTTTAGATAAGGCACTTTTTGGTTTGTAACCCCAGGCAGGCCCGGCATTCCATCCCGCCGCCCCCCAATGGTCACAATTGTGCCCCCATTGTTTGTCAACTACACAAACATATGGGTCTTTTGCATGAGGGATATCTCTATAGATATTCTGAATTTGTGATGTAGGGAATGGGCATTCTACGATATCACAATAGTCAAAGGTATAGGTAGCCACATGGGTACATGATGAATTATACCAGAAGGTGTACCCACTAACATCTTTGGTGATGGCTACCTGCTGGGCCTTAATTAGGCTAATTAAGGAGATGATGTACCAGAGGTACATGGTTGTGCGGTATCTGCTTCCTCTGGGGCAGAAGACTTCTTGCAGTGGGAAGCGTGGATCCAATGTGGCCTGCCGGCCAATTTGACGGAGGTTGCGGTGATCAGAAGAACTTGGAATGGACCGTCAAATCTTGGTTCCAGGGTACTTTTCCGCACAAATTTCTTAACCAGAACCCAATCTCCGGGAAGCAGGTTGTGGGTACCTGTATCCAAATCGGGATCTGGAATTGAAGAGAAAACTTGGGCATGTATTTTGTTTAAGGCACTTGCAAGTTCAGTTACATAGTCTACTAAAACATCTGATTGAAGCTGTAACTGTTGCGGATAATAACAACCTAGTCTGGGTGCTGTTCCAAATAGAATCTCATATGGGGATAATGAGTGCTTCCCTCTAGGTGTGTGCCTAACGCTGAATAAAGCTATTGACAGGCTTTCTGGCCAGGGCATCTTTGTTTCTTGTGACATTTTTAACATTCTGGCTTTTAAAGTGCCGTTCATACGCTCTACTTTACCACTACTTTGTGGGTGGTAAGGGGTGTGAAAGGCTAGGGTCACCCCCAGAGCAGTCCAAATTTCTTTAGTCACTGTTGCTGTAAAAGCTGGGCCCTGATCACTTTCAATGACTTCTGGAAGTCCAAATCTACATACAATATCTGCAAGTAGACGTTTTGCTGTTGTTTTGGCAGTGATATTGGCCACTGGGTAAGCTTCTGGCCAGCCTGAGAACATGTCCACTATTACTAGTGCATATTCATGAGGCCCACTCTTGGGCATTTGTATATGGTCAATCTGAATTCTCTGGAATGGGTACATGGGTTTTGCCAGGTGTTTTGGAGGCACCTTGATTGGTTTTCCTGGATTACATTTTGCACAAATGACACAGGCCCTACAGAAGCTGTTGATCAATGTTGTGATTCCAGGTGCTTCATAATACTTTTGTATGAGGGCGGCCATTAGGTCCTTTGACAAATGTGCAGGTCCATGTGCCCATTGGACAACTGCTGGATATAAATTTTTGGGAAGGCAGAATTTGAAGTTGTTGTAGTATATTCCGTCCTTTAGGATAGCGCCTTTCTTCTTCCATTTCTGGATTTCTTCAGGGGTAATTGCAGCTTGCTGCTCTCGCAAAATTCTTAGATCAGTAGGAAGGGTTTGCAGGGTAAACATAGGAACTTCCTCTTCTTGTCCGGACACTTCTTCATCCACTTCCTGCAAATCTCTGGCTGCTTGCTTAGCAGCCTGGTCAGCCAAATGGTTGCCCTTTGCTTCATCTGTATCCAACTTCCCATGTGCCTTGACTTTCAAAACGGCCACTTCTTCAGGGAGTAGGAGGGCATCCATTAGCTCCTTGATTGCAGAGCTGTGTTTGAATGGTGTACCGGCAGTGGTAAGAAATCCTCTTGTCTTCTAAATGAGGCCGAAGTCATGTGCCACACCCAGAGCATATCTTGAATCTGTATAGATGTTGGCACGTTTTCCTTCGGAAATTTTGCATGCTGAAGTCAGGGCTTGTAATTCAGCTTCCTGCGCAGACATCGCAGGTGGTAAAGATGATGACTTGATAACTTCATCTGTTGTGGTTACGGCATATCCTGTATGGTATTTTCCTTCTTCATCAGCATACCTTGAACCGTCCACAAACAGGGTAAAATCAGGATTTGGTAATGGATTCTCATGCACAGTTGGTAAGTGTATTGTCTCCATTTTCATCTGTTCAAAACAGTCATGAGGTGTTTCTGGGTCATAATCATTCACTATGACCAGATCTTGAAATTCTTTTTCCAGGAAATGGCGTGGCCATGCCTCAAGAAGATCAGTTGTTGGGTATTTGGCAATACCATTTTCCTGTAGCTGTGATTCATCCATGGTGGCCCATAATTTTGCCATGGGCCCAAGATCATTCCATGACCTTGTTTTTAACTTGGTAACGGGGACATGTGGGATAGCAGTATCCCAATGACGGTACAGGTAATTGAGTTCTGGAGGTAGTTGGATCAGGACCATGCTATTGCCTTCAGAGTCACAATAGAAATCTTGAGCAGTGAGCTTCACCTCTATCCAGTGATAAAGCTCATCTTCATAGCAAGGTTCAGGAGTAATGTTTGGCTTGTACCACATGGTACAGAAGGCGTAATCCGGGCCTTCACAAAGAGGTGTATTTTCTTCATAAAATGTTAAATCTGGATGCATTTTCTTGATGCACCCGCAGAGAAGGTAGATGTAGGTTTCATCTATGATAAACCCATAGTAGATACCCCCCTCAGGGAGTGGAAGAAGAGTGGAAGGATTAAGAACTTGACATCTTTGTATGGAAATGTTGTCAGGCAGAAGAAGATGACATTGTAAACGCAGGTGTCTGGCAGGAGACACGTGCTTGAGCTGGACTTGGTTGATAATGGCAGAGATGTCATGAGGGGCCAAAACAACCAGAGGGTGGCCAAGGACCAGGTCTGCAGTTCTTTCAATAAGTTCTCTTGCAGCAAAAACAGCCCTAAGGCAGGAAGGAGTCCCCCTGGCCACAATATCCAGCTGGCAGGAAAAATATCCAATAGGCCTTTGGCGGCCTCTTAAGTCATTAGTTTGGGTAAGAACTCCTGTAGCATGGCCTTGTCTTTCAGAGACAAATAACTTGAAGGGTTTGGTATAGTCTGGTAGGCCCAAAGCAGGAGCAGAAGCAATGGCACGTTTTAGAGAGTTGAAATTATCCAGGGCTTCATTGGTCCGGCAGAATGGGTCTGACTTGAGTGCATCATAGAGGGGTTGCATAAGCAGAGAGGCTTCTGGGATCCATGCTCTGCAATAGGAAATGAGGCCTAAAAAGGCATGAAGAGATTTTGAAGTCCTTGGAGGTGGGATATCCAGTACTGCTCTTACTCGGTCCCGAGTGAGATGTCTGGTACCTTGAGATAGGCAATGACCAAGGAAAATTACTGAAGGTTGACAGAACTGCAGCTTGAGGAGTGAAGCTTTGCATCCTTGTTCTGCTAAATAGCAAAGGAGACTAATTGAACAGTCTTCAGCCGTGGGTATATCATCTCCACAGAGCAGTAAATCATCCACATACTGGAGCAAGACAACTTCCGGGTGTTCAGCTTGCCATAGGTCAAGGATGGAGCACATGGCTCTTGCAAATTGACTTGGAGAATTTTGTGCCCCTTGGGGCATGACAGTCCAAGTATACTGTTGCATTTCATGGGTGAAAGCAAACAGGTATTGACAGGTTGGATCCAGTGGAACACTGAAAAAGGCATTAGCCAGATCAATGACAGTGAAATACTTTGCAGATGGTGGGACTCCAGAGAGCAGAGTGTGAGGGTTTGGTACAAGAGGGGTGTCCAGGACAGTTGCTTCATTGACAGCACGGAGATCCTGAACCATCCTGTACTTTTCTGGCTCACCTTTTGGAGTTTTCTTCTTCACAGGAAACAATGGAGTATTACATTCTGATTTACATTTCACTAGAGCACCCTTCTCCAAGAGTGCTTTGATTTGAATTGATATGGCTGCAGCCTGTGCTGGTTTTAAAGGATATTGTGGTTTTCTTGGTAACTTAGCTCCTGGAATAAGCTTTACCACCACAGGTGGGACATTTAGGTGACCTATGTCCTCTGGGCCTGAGGACCATAATTTAGCAGGCACCTTCGTTTTTAACACATCTGGAAAGTTTGACCTCTGTTCTGCTGCTTCCCCACGGGGTTCTTCTAAATGAAGCATCAGAGGTAGGGAGCACAAGGCTGAGGTGTCTGATTCAGATAGAGGTGTAGACATTTCTACCTGTCCATCTGGAGTGAAGGTGATAGATGCCTGCAGGCGTGAGAGGACATCAGCGCCTAACAGGTTAATTGGGCATGTGGAGGATACCACAAAACGAGCAAGCAGACTAGTGCCAACTCGTAGTGGTGTTGTTAAAGGACTGTGTCTTGGCTGGCCATCCACTCACAAGAGACATCAATATTTGACAGAAAAGATGGGTCTGGCAGGTCTTGTTCTCGCAGAACACTTCGGGCTGCACCTGTGTCAACAAGAAATGTGGTTGGTTGGCCCTCAATGGGTAAAGTCACTGTAGCAAGTGGCCCCCCCCTTATCCCCTGTAGACACTGCCATAACAGGGGTTACAGACACAGGCTTGCCAATTTCCTAATCATCAGGTTCCTCAACTATTGGAACCGTTGTCTCGGCCTTGGGGGCCGGGGCAGGCTTGAACGGCTTTCTTGGCTCTCTTTTAGGTTCTGGGCAATCATTTTTAAAATGTCCTTTAGCCTTGCAATTAAAGCAATATCCATCCTCTGGTTTGGTGCTTGTGGGAACAGGGGTGGTGCGGGACACCATAAGAGGAGCTGAACTGGGCCGTCTGGGGGTCTGGGCAGATTCCAGACCCCTAGCAACTAAGAGTAAAGTATCCAGAGGAACAACCTTATATTCAGGGAATGCAGCAATGATTCCCTTGCGTATGGAGTCTTTAACACCTTGGACAAATGCACCAGACAGCATTTGTGAATGAATCTTATCAGTAAGATCAAACCCCAAATCTGTAAACATTTGATACAGTCTTGCATGAAACCTTTCCACTGATTCTCCTTTATCTTGTATAACATCAGTGAGGTCAGCAGCCTGATCTGCAAGTTTGTCCTTAGCCCAGTCTTTCAATTGGTTGCAAAAAGTTACTCCGGAGGGGTAATCAACATCACTTACAAGCAGATCTGTACTGAGGTGGCGGGCCATGCTGGGCCAATATGCATCCCCGGCTTTAATAGCAAAAATGCTCAGTAAATCACGCCATGCTGCGGAATAAGTCTTTTGAATCTGAACTATCCCTCGGTAAAAAGGCATGGGCTGCTTTTCTGGGTCGGGGAGTGATTTCATTAAAGCACTAGCTTGAGTGGGATTAAAAGCAACATATTTGGGAGGGGCCCGTTCTCCCCGACCTTTATGTCCAAAAGGATCATCGATGGAACAGTGGGCCGAGACCTCCGCAGCCTCCAGTGAGTCCTGGGATACCCTGTCATCCTCTTCCTCCTCTATTTCTACGATCTGGGCCCTTCTGCGTGAGGGGACCGCCTGAGGTCACAGAACCGGGGGATGGGAGGGAGTCCCAGATGCGGGGGTGGCCAGTGGGTCATAGTCTTGGGATAAGTAGTCCCCGGGAAGCACCGGCATCAGGGGTGCTGAATGACTGGGGGCCGCCATATTGGAGGCGTGAAAGGAAGCCGCATTGGGGTTAAGGGAAGAAGTGGCGGCCATGTTGGATGTGGGCACATCCGGGGCAGACTGTGCCGGACTGGGCATGACCGGAATCTGGGGAGTGGCTTGGGGAAGGGGGTATGGATAATTTGGATAGGGCAGGGCCATGGGGTATGGGAAAGGGTATGGCCAGGCTGGGGAGGGCAGGAGAGTTGGGTGGGGATTTGGGAAGGAGGTGGGATATTGGGTCGTGGTAGGGGCGGGTAAGGGAGAGGACGGAGAGGGATTAGTAGAGGTGGGTGTAGAAGGAGGAGCCGGAGCGGGTGTAGTGGGATTGGTAGCAGCAAGGGAGGAGGGGTTAATTAGTTGGGCGGATGCAGATGGGAGGGTAGGATTATCAACGGAGAGAGAGTGTAGAGAAGAAATGGCAGATGAAATATTAGGATTAGGTACAGAAGGTAGTGTGGGGATGGATGAGGATGATGGGAATGTTAGGGACGGGGAAGGGGAAAAGAAAGATCCATCAGAATTCAGGACCGGGCAGACAGGGGAGGTGACGGGATGGGCATCGGGAGGATTGGGAGTGGGGAAAATAGTCAGCTGGCTATCACCTATTGCTGACTGAACCTTGGGGATAGACATCCCCTGGGCGCCATTTTGGGGCGCTGGCTGAGGGAATACCCCAGCAACACAGTTATTATGATACACAAACAATTTCACACCTTTGTGATTTATTTCTTCCTCAACCCAACCTTCCTGCTGAATAGCCTTCGCTACTCTGTACCACGCTTCAGCAGTCTTTAATAAATCGTTATCTGTAAGCTTGCCTTTCTTCTCTGTTAGTAATCTACGCCAGCTTTCTGGCTGCAATCTACCACATGAAGGCACAGCAATTTTACACACTTTAGCAATCTTTTCAACACCTTTAACCATCTCCTCACCCTCTCTGTCTTCAACTAAATCACATGCGAGCCAGCCCCTACCGGGCTTACTCAATTCCTGTCCCATATTCCCCCCTATACAGGCGTCCCAGATATAGGGAAAGAAAAATGAAACAGAACGTCTACAATGCTCGACTGCCACTCAAGAAGGGTGGGTCCCCCTCAAGTGCGTCTTCCCAAAACGTAGACTAGTCACTGAATCCGCCTACCCGGGGTGGTAGACACGGATTGGAGCGAGGTGAGAAGTGTGTGACCAATCACTTCTCTATCAAGAGAAATAGGAGTGGATAGGGTAATAATACAGGAAGTGTAGGAAAAGTAAAAAAGGTAAGGAGAAATTTTAGAGACAGACACAGGAGTTTGAATGACTCCTAATTAAACAAACAGGACAACAATACAATTGAAATACAGTGCATGCATCACAGTTCAAATAAAATCAACAGTAATCCTTTCCTTTACTCGTGTGACCGAAGTCACCTCCCTCAACCTCGTAGTGTCCCCGCTCGGAGAACGACTTTCGTAAGTCTCACTACCAGCGGCCACGGAAAACAACTGACACCGGTCCGAGATCCGTAAGCCTCCCTCGTTACAGCAGTCCACTAGGAGTGGCCACCTCTATCCTCACCCTCGTAGTGCCCCTATGAAACCCACTCATAAGTCCCACTACCCCGTGGTGAGGAAGACAGCAATGCCTGCCCGAATCCACGCACCACAAATAACAATTGGAATGACTCCAGCTCCGCGCTCAAAGCTGGAGGGTACCACCTCTCTGCAAGCAGAGCTATGTGCACAATGAGGCTAGCTAGGCTATCAAAGTGACACCAGAAGGATCCCCAGGAGATTATGAGTCTACACAATCTCCACAGATCCAACACCCCTCTTTTTCCATACAGCCACAGCCACGAGGCTCCTAAAAGAGGTAAACAGGCAAAGAAGACCCCCAGGAAAACTTCCACAGGTCAACCCCCCTTTTTCCCTACAGCCACAGCCACGTGGCTCCTAAAAGGAGTAAACAGGCAACAGGACTCCAGGCAAATCCCCCGGGTCCACCCCCCTTTAACCCAAAAGGGGTAAACAAGCAAACAGGCAAACAGAGGACCCCAGGCAAAACCCCCGCAGGTCCACCCCCCTTTTATCCCAAAAAGGGGAAAACAGGCAAACAGAGGACCCCAGGCAAAACCCCCGCAGGTCCACCCCCCTTTATCCCAAAAAGGGGAAAACAGACAAACACTCAACCCGGGCACTCAGCTAAAACAGGCCAATTAAAACACACCCAGGCAACAGATAGACTAAATGCAGGTAAACAAGTGAGTAACGAGACACCGGGCAAGATATTACCTGTCTTTGATGTCCTCCCGGGAAGCAGTCACAGACACGTGGACGGGTCAATCAAAGGGGCCGGAACATACCGGTGGCTCTGCAGAAGTCTCTACCGTGTACCTGGAGGTGATCAGTCTCCTTTCCTTCCCCCCGGATTCCTCCGTCCAACAGCGTCTTCCTTAGGACGGCTCACCGGCCAGACATAGCCCGGTGCCCCACGTTGGGCGCCAAATTTGTTATAGTATAATTTAGGAATAAACAAAGATGTTTAAATGTCTATCTGTTCCTGTCCAAATTAGAGAAAATTAAATTGCGTATATACGCTGAAGTAATTCAGACTGACACACGGAGTTCAGGTTAAAATAACTTCGAGGAAATTTATTGGCAAGTGGAGTAAGTGCGGGCTCGCAGGCCCTTTTAAGAGGCATTTTGCGTCATCATTGATTATCAAGATATCAGTAAATAAACATCATTAATTGGATTAATTGTTAAGTGTCTGGGTTAGTGTCCACCTATCAATATAATTAATTGGCTCAAAAACTAAGTGGTTAACTAAGTGTCCACCCACCGATAGGTGGTATTGTTCTGGACACGGGTGGGGACAGAGGGCTCAAGCGCCATCTTCCCTAGCATGAGGTTTACTCGGTGGAAAGGGGGGCTTGAGCGTCATTTTACACAGTCAGTGATGTCAGGTCTTGTGGTCAGGTGCAAGGTTCTCTTATGAATAGAACATTTCATTAGTACAGTGTTCTCATGGCCTTGGCTATACTTTGTTGCAAGTTATAGGGAAATTCAGCAGTTCCTGAGTTAGTCATGTCTTTATAGAAAATACAGTCTCTGTTCATTGTATTAAATGTGCTGGGAAATTCTGTCATGTAATGTAGTTTTAAAATGGAGAAGTCAGATTATGTAGACAAAATGGAGGGTTTGTCACAGTGTGAGGTTAAAATGGGGTTAGTACAATAATTCAATACAAGTTCAATAAAGATTTTTAATAATTCTACATCAAGTATAATTTACATGCCCAAAGAATTGAAAGTATCCTAAAAAAGCACTGGCACATTTTGAAAAAAGACGAGTATCTAAATAAAGTTCTACCCAATAGACCTACAGTAATTTATAAAAAAAAAAAAAAAAGCCGACAATCAGAAAAATAAAATAGCTCCCAGCAAAATAAAAATAAGAACAAACTTAATCAGACTCATATTTTTTCTAAATAATTGTTACGTTTTCTTATTCTAGAGCTATAAACTAATTTACTGGTACTTCCACGAATCAAACATATGATATCTAAAATGTATTCAGTGCTCCACAACCCATGTAACATATTTATTGCAATGTGGTTGTGGCGCACATTACATTGATCATACCATTCGCAAACTGTATTTTAGATGGAACACTTTTACAATATCAGAACCCATAAATTGGATCATAGTGTACCCTGGCATTGTGTCAGTTACCCAAAATTTCAGTGGAATTCCTTTTTGGCCTTTTAGAATTCATAAGACATCACTCAATATGAAAAAAACCCAATGGATTTTTAATTAAAAAACTTAATTCAGGATTTAATCAAGAGAGATATCTGTCTGGGCTTATCTAACTCTTCTATCTTCCCCCTCTTTGGTCTCTTGTTTTCTTTCTTTTATGTGGCTGTCATCATTTTTTATAACCAGTTTTATACAATTCTAGTTCCCTTTTTTTAATTTCAAAGATTGATCCCAAGAATAAAAGGAAAAACTTATTTTCTTTCAGATATATATAATGATAATTGTTTTGTACAAGGCTCAGCACCACAGCTATTTCCTATATATAAGTTTCATTTTTATTATTATTTTTCTTATTAGTTATCATTATTTTTAAATATATGTATATATATTTATATATATTTTTTTCATTTTGTATTCATATATACCCCCTTTTTCATATATATTGTTATATATATATATTTTTTTCTATACATTTACCTTTATTATCCTTTCTCTATATATTTTTGATATCTATAACAAGAGGTATATTAGCTGTTCTGCTCTGCCTTATTGTTATTTCCCACAATTCCACAACGATATGGGTGGCCTCATCATATCAATGGTATAAAACCCTGAAATTACAGTTACTACGCTATGAGATGACAACCCGGAAGTCCAGCGTGCGATCCAGACACTGATCGTTGATTGTAATTCAAAAGTATTTAAGAGGAACACCACGGACTACATCTGTACAACCCTGAAGAAGTCCAATAGGACGAAACGCGTAGGACTTTTAATTTTGTTTTAAATTTGTTTTTATCTCATATTTATTTGTTACTTTGCATATTCACTTCTGGAGTTGCTTGCTGTTTGCCAAAGTGTGGATACCACGCTGTGTATGGAGATATGCTCATTCTCATTTGATATCTTGTAAGTGAAATATTGTAAAAAAAAATATTTTTGATACCATCTGCACTATATTCTCTCTATTTTCCAATTTTGAGTGACCAAAAAGATCATTTTGAAGATTGTCTACATATATTTTCTCACCCCATTTGAGAGAGAGATACAGCCTGATTTTCCATCCATTCAGTGAGTTCTCTACCACCCCCGACCCCTACCCCCGTGTTGATTATACAATACAATATAATCATATATATTATATATTTTTTATTTCTTTCTTAGATATTATTTATTGATTTCTGTTATTTATATACAGGTTGCATATATTTATTATTCACGTTTGGTGATATTTATACAGTTTTGTTCCCATTATTTTCATGGACATGTATTACTAATATGTATTGTAAATATCACAACCCTAGGAGTAGGTGACCTGGCAATGTATTATATTTTATAATTCCTGTTCCTGCTCCATCTCCAAGGATTGTTCCATGGTCCCTTAGGCAGGGACACAAGGGGTCCGTCTCCATCAACAGCAATAGGAGTGCATCATTAGACATGCTTACTCTGTGCGGGGTGGTGTCTGGGCACTAGGACCATGCATGTAGACCTAAGTGGGGCTACCAAGGCGGCAGTTTGTCAGAATGGTGTGAATGCATGCCAGACTGACCACCCCCACATTTTGGCTTACAGACAACTTTAAGGCCTGTTTTTTTGTTTCAGCTGTACCTTGTAGCCACGCCCTTCCTGAACTGCCAACTGCTGTCCTGGATCTTTACAGAACGTTGGGAGAGATGATAAATGTGTTGGTAATGAAATCTCATGCATTAGTCTATGAAATCTGACATTGAACGTTCACCACCTCACATATCTAACAAACAGTATCTGCCACCATGCAACATCAGAGAGTTTAACAGTTTCTCTTCTGCTTCAGTTGTCCCTTTCTTTCACTTATTAAACATGTATTCATGTTATCGTAATGGTACGTTATGGTATTCCAGCATGCTGCCACGCAGGATCCCTTGATACACCTTATTTTTTAAAACATTTTACTGTGGTGTGCATTGCATTGTTTACCAACTTATCTGTACTCTGTATAATTTCTTATGTAAGTTGTTTACACTGAACATTCTCAATATAGTTATACATGGCAAAAAAAGCATATGGATTGTACATTCCCACCAAATATTTGTTTATTTTGGTAAATCAGTTGACCCAAATGGAAGATTCCAAAAAGTGTCTAGTTATTATAACTGAAAGTGTTTGTCATATATAGCAGTGGAGGTGTGTATAATGGCTTTACATGTAGGCTAGATGAGATACCTCAGTTCACTCTAGCAGCTGTGGGGATCCTGGGTCATTTTGAGGGTGCTAAACATAAAAACACATTCAGAGAATAAAGAGATACAAGTTAATTCTCCTATCAACCCATTGAGGTTTTAGGTTTCAGGATGAAAGAGGCAGAATTTAGAAACTCATTAGATGTGAGGACAGCAGTTGATAGTTAGAGCTGTTTCCAATGTCACTGGATATAAATTACATTCAGTTGTGAATATGATGGTTCGTTATAGCTGATGCCTCTGTCATGTAATGAAAAGTGATACATCATTTTGAATCTGACATTTGGTACCAGAGAATAGCAGATAAAGAAATATACATATCATACGAGGGAACAACGATAATTTCTTCATTTCAATGCCAGCTTACAAACTATAGCCTGATGATATACAAAGTGATCTTAATTAATCAAGTAAATAAAAGGAAAGTGCACAAAATATTATCTGTGCAAAAAAATATTTATTACTCAAAAAAGAAGATGTGTGCAGGGCAAAAAAATTTAAAAAAAAAAGATTAATTTGTCTGAATTGATTCGTCCGAAAGCAATTTTTGATTAGGAAAAACATATTGTGTCCATGTGGCATTTTGGTTCAGACAAATTTCATCTATGCAAACATTTTAGGGACAATGATTTGGACAAACCAAAATGGCATGAAAATGTGCCTATTATTTTACTGCAATGCAAAAATTGCATAAAGACTACACAATATCAGACATTTTTGCAATCTGACTGTGAGTTGGCATTGTAATAATATATTAGTTATATTATTATATTTGCATTAAAAGCAATATTGATATTCTTTTGCAATCTTGTATAGTAATAAAAAAGAGGGAGAATTTTTAATGTACAAGGGGATTTTTCAAAACAATTAAAGGAAAATGTGAGTGGGCCATTCATGACCCATTCATCCAATTTACCAGAAGTACAAAGCTTTTTAATATATTTAGTTTATAGCATGAGCAAAATCTTCAGTGTGAAAAACAAACAGTACCCTGTACACTTATACATACCAGTTATGTCTGACTCTCCAGAGGTAGCAGGCATAACCACACTGAGACTCAGCCAGGCAGCGCAAAACCACTAAAGTGAAGGCATCTAAAAACACTACAACCACTACAACTACCACATTTATATTCAATCTATACATTTTTTTTGTAAAATATTTGAATTTGAATGCAATTTATGTCTGCAGAGGTAGCAGATGTAGTCGTACTGTGAGATTCATCAAGGCAGGATGAAATCACTATAATGAAGGTCATCTAAAAAAAAGGGGAGCAGCAGCAGCATTAGGAAGGAGGGACCTGTTTGGGATCCCTGCCCACCATTAGCTAGTGTGTAGTTGCCATAAAGCTAGATTCCCCTATCAAAGAAGAAGGAGCGTGAATGGTGAGTCAAATGTTTCCTTCTGAAATCCCTTACTACCACCATTCCACTATGAGCCAGCTGGCAGGGGGAATCACAGGTCAAGTTCATCTCTTTCCCCCTAGAAATCACTTTTGAGGCCCACACCCAACATCAGTCAGCAAGAGAGGTCCATACATCAAGCACCATCTTGAGGCCAGGGAAGGGGAATTGAGTGCCAAGTTTCCCCTTCCCTGTAGGGTAAATGAGAGGAAAATTGTGGGGCTTGGAGACTACAGGAGAATAGCAAGAGTTTCTCATTCTATATTCTCATACTTAATTCCTCCCTCAGCATCATTTATGCCTTTCCTCACAACCACCATTATATGGCAACTTATATCCTTCACCAACAGCCATCGAGCAAGGTATTTCCCTTAGAATTTCTCTGTATCACAACCAGCAGCTTAATCTTTCACCCAACAGTGAATATAATTCACACTTTGAACAGCCTTACAAAGAGTTATCACTGATATCATTGTACTCTTTAAAAAAGTAATGGGCTCAATCAAATAAACCATAGTATGACTAGATCCATATATATTTTATATGAGTCAGGTATTTTTAAATTGCCTTGAATGATTGTTTGCAAAACTGTTTGTTAGAACAAAATTTAGGTATCTTAAATAACCACATCTTTGCTATGGACTTCTATGTAATTTATCAATCTCTCGTTTGTCCTGCAATCTCTTTCCAGTGCTGGGAAAGCCACCATGAACTGAAGCAAACACAAGTTGTTCAAAATTACTTCAAAATGTTATTGCATGTCACAGATGTATATATGGTGTTCTTTTACAGGGCGTGCTTTTTGGAGGTGGAACTAGCTATCGACCGCGACGGCTACAGGAATGTTGAGCTCTGACAGGCCAGCACATAAACATCCGATATAGAGTGCAGTAATCCGCACAATCTACTCAAAATATACCTAAAGGAACTTCTCAGGCGATGGGGCGGAAGTTCCGACCGGATTAGCCAAGATTCTCTGCCAATATCGGAAACTTGCTGCGTAGGTCAAGAGAGTTGAGGCCTGACATGACCTCAGAGATTTCGCTGATGAGTTGGAAGATTATTCTCTCCATAATATGGCAGACTTGGGATTTAAGGGGCATCCCAAGCTCACTCAACCAGCTGAAGGGGTGTCACCACCAGTCATCACAGCAATACTTACCAACCACTTGGCGGACCTCCGTCAAAACCTATCCTCGAAAATCACACAGGTCAGGGAGGGTTCAATGGGCGTCTGGACACAGTTAAGCAGACCACCACAGCACATGCTGCAAAAATCCTTGAGCTGCAAAAACAGATTAATAACCTAATTTCGGTCCATGCAACCCTGAGTCACCAGCTAGCAGCACTAGAAGATAAGAGTGTCAGGGTTTCTTTGCTGTTTTAAACAGCAACCCTTTTCTGTTTCAGTGATTGAGTTTCAGCTGCAATCACTATGAGCTCCTTCTGCTTGTTGCCACGGTTACTCACCTGTGAGTAGTAATCAATGCTGCTGCTAATCAGTTCTGCCTATTTAAGCAGCTAAGCCCAGAACCTCCTTGCCCTTGTGTGGT
This sequence comes from Pelobates fuscus, assembly GCF_036172605.1. Classification (NCBI taxonomy): domain Eukaryota; kingdom Metazoa; phylum Chordata; class Amphibia; order Anura; family Pelobatidae; genus Pelobates; species Pelobates fuscus. The sequence goes on from NC_086323.1 coordinate 149,479,925, forward strand.
TTCCTGTTCCCCAGAAGTCTCCTTGTTCCTGTGTTTCCTGTTTGCTCCTGGTTCCTGACTCCGGCCTTGTTCCTGACTCCGCTGCTCTCCGTGCTCCTGATCCTGGCTTGTCTGACTACCCGCTCTGGTGACTGACCCCTGCTTGATTCCTGGACTTTGCTTTTGTTATTTATTTGTTATTTATTAATAAAGGTGTGTTTGCATCTACTTCTGTCTCTGTCTGGTTCCTGGTCCCTGACATTACGCAAGGGCCATGAATACAGATGGTACAGGCAAGACACCTATACCTAACCTATTTACCCGGTGGGACCAGCAGAACCACCATTTGGACCAGTATGCCCATCTGGATCCAGTACCCGGCCAGCCTGCGATTGCGGCCGCCTCTGCCTCACTTCCTGTTCTAGCACCGGTTGTAGCCTCCAAACCTGTAGCGGCTAGAGAAATTACTGGGTCTGTCCCACTCCCTCAGTATTTTGGGGGCAACCCAGCACAGTGCAGAGAATTTATAAATCAGGTTAAAGGATACCTTGAAAACCTGCCCCAGGCATTTCCTACAGACAGTGACAAAGTTCACTTCATGATTTCGTTGCTGTCTGAAAAGGCCCTAGCTTGGGCAAAACCTCTCTGGGAGGCAGAGAAGCCTATTATTTACAATTACCCTGAATTTGTTGCATCCTTCAAAAGGGTTTTTGATATTCCAGCTCGCTCCACCCCTACTGCCGAACTACTCATGTCTAATGCTCAGGGCACAAAAACTATTGTCGAGTATGCCAGTGAATTCCGTACCATGGCAGCAGAAGGTGGCTGGAACAACGAGACTCTCGTGGCTGCCTTTGCACAGGGTCTCTCCGATGTGTTTAAAAATGAGATTGCAGCCAGAGAATTACCTAAAGATCTCGAGGAACTGATATCATTTGTCACCCTCATTGACATCAGACTCCGAGAGAGATCCTCATCCGAGGAGCGCCTGCGGAGGCCTCTTGTAAATTTGGCACCGAGCTTTTCTTGCCCACCCGAACCTCCCTCACCTCCCATGCCTCCTGGTCCTGAGTCCTCTGTCTGTGTGGAGCCAAGGCGGTTAGGCTTCTCACGCCTCTCGGTCGAGGAGAGAGCCTTTAGGAGGAGGGAGAGTCTGTGCCTATACTGCTGGCACCACGGTCACGTGTTAAAGTTTTGCCCGATTCGTCCGCCAAAGGGCCCGCACCCAAGATACTGTCAGGGGCAGATCTTGGGTGGTCTTTCTGCAGACCCAGAGATATGTGTGCGCAAACCCTTGGTTCCTATTATCCTCTCCTGGCCTGAGTCATCCATTGAAACCCGGGCATTTCTTGATTCTGGGGCCGCAGGCTTGTTTATAGATTGTGCATTTGCAGCAAAGCACTCTATACCCTTACAGTCTTGCAACTTCCCACTAGCCTTCGAAGCCATCGATGGCAGACCAATACAGCCAACCCACGTGACCCAAGAAACCGTGCCCATATCTCTGGCTATAGGGGCTCTACATCATGAGACGATCCAATTCCAGGTCATTTCCTCTCCATATTACCAGGTTGTTTTGGGATACCCTTGGTTACAGAAGCATAACCCCACAATTGATTGGCGCAAAGCTGAGATATTATCATGGTCCCAGCAATGCACATTGTCCTGTCTCCAGAAACCGGTCAAAGTTTTGGGTGCATGTTCTGCCTCTTCCTTACCCGCTGAGTACCAAGAATTCCAAGATGTATTTGACAAAGGTCAAGCCAGCGTTCTGCCACCACACCGTCCGTATGACTGTGGTATCGAACTCCAACCGGGTACCAATCCTCCCCGGGGCCGGATTTACCCACTGTCTGTAGCAGAGAATCGAGCCATGGAGGAGTATGTTACCGATGCACTGTCTAAGGGTTTTATTCGGAAGTCATCTTCTCCTGCCGGGGCCGGCTTTTTCTTTGTAAAGAAAAAAGATGGCGAGTTGAGACCCTGTATCGACTATAGGGGTCTCAATCGCATTACTATTAAGAATGCCTACCCCATTCCATTAATCACTGAGTTATTTGACCGCCTCAAGGGAGCAACGGTCTTTACCAAACTTGATCTGAGAGGGGCATATAATCTCGTCCAGATAAAAGAGGACCACGAATGGAAAACCGCATTTAACACCAGGAGCGGCCATTACGAATACCTAGTAATGCCCTTTGGTCTTTGCAATGCTCCGGCGGTTTTCCAAGAATTTATAAATGACGTCCTGCGAGATATGCTGCAGCAATGTGTGGTGGTTTATCTTGATGATATTCTGATCCATTCCACATCTCTCGAGAACCATCACGCAGACGTTTCTCGTGTTCTACAGAGACTTAGAGAAAATAATCTGTTCTGCAAATTGGAGAAATGTGAGTTTCACTGCAAACAGGTCACATTCTTGGGATATGTTATCTCAGATGCTGGATTCTCTATGGATCCGGAGAAACTTTCGGCTGTACTAAAATGGCCTCGACCTACGGGTCTTCGCTCTATACAACGTTTTCTGGGCTTCGCCAATTATTATCGGAAGTTCATATGCAACTTTTCTTCCTTGGTTAAACCTCTCACGGACATGACCAGGAGAGATGCTGATCCACAGCATTGGTCACAGGAAGCCATTACTGCCTTTGAGTCTCTCAAAGTCGCCTTTGCTGCTGCTCCTATACTGGCACACCCTAACCCTGCCTTACCATTCATTCTTGAGGTCGATGCGTCTGAGACAGGAGTGGGCGCCCTCCTGTCTCAATGTCCTAACCCAGAGAGCTCCAGGCATCCGTGCGGGTATTTCTCGAGGAAATTGAACCCGGCGGAATGCAATTACCAGATTGGTGATAGAGAACTTCTAGCCATAATTTTAGCTCTCAAAGAATGGAGGCACCTTCTTGAGGGTACTTCAGTGCCAATCCTCATACTCACAGACCACAAGAATCTAACATATCTTTCTGAAGCTAAGCGACTTTCCCCCCGGCAAGCTAGATGGGCTCTCTTCCTATCAAGATTCAATTATGTGGTTTCTTACTTGCCCGGTACTAAAAACATTCGGGCTGATGCCTTGTCTCGACAGTTCTCCCCTCCCCTACTCCTGTGATTCCTCCGGACCATATACTGGCAACCATCCGTACTAACCTCACCTCACCCCTAGGCGAGGAGATTCTGGCTGCACAAAGTAATGCTCCTCCAGAGAAACCTAATGGCCGTTGTTTTGTACCTATTAACCTCCGTACGAAACTATTGAGTACATACCACGACCCCAAAGCAGCTGGACATCCAGGCAAAAACCAGTTAATCTGGTCCGTCTCCAGGCAATTTTGGTGGCCTAGTCTCCGTTCGGATGTCACCGCTTTTGTAGCTGCCTGTCCTGTGTGCGCTCAAAATAAAACCCCACGACGCCCTCCAGTGGGTCTCCTGCAAACCATACCTAATGGTGAACAACCCTGGACCCACTTGTCCATGGATTTTATCGTAGATCTTCCGGTCTCCTGTGGCAATACAGTCGTTCTCATGGTTGTTGACCGATTCTCGAAGATGTCGCATTGCATTCCCTTGAAAAAACTACCAACTTCCCAGGAACTTGCAACAATTTTTGCTCGGGAGATCTTTCGTTTGCATGGGTTACCCAAAGTGATAGTCTCAGATAGGGGTAGCCAGTTCGTGTCCAGATTTTGGAGAGCTTTTTGTACGCAAATGGGAATTCAGCTTTCCTTCTCCTCGGCCTATCACCCGCAATCCAATGGTGCAGCGGAACGAGCTAACCAAACACTGGAACAGTTTCTGCGTTGCTACATTTCTGACCACCAGAACAACTGGTCTGATCTGCTACCCTGGGCGGAGTTTGCCCACAATAGTGCGATTAATGCCTCCTCCCGGCTATCCCCATTCCTGGCAAACTATGGGTTTCAACCGTCCATGTTACCTGATACGTTCTTGCCACAGGGGATACCAGCATTGGAGGAACATCTCAGGGAACTCCGTTCCACTTGGGTGCAGGTTCAGAATTCTTTGCAACGCGCAATGCAGAACTACAAACTCCAGGCCGACCGCAGACGCCTTCCTGCACCTACCTATCAGGTCGGAGAGAGGGTCTGGCTGTCTTCCCGCAACCTACGCCTCCGTGTTCCCTCACAAAAACTGGCACCCCGATACGTTGGGCCATTTCGTATACTTCGAAGGGTCAACCCTGTAGCTTACGCACTTGACCTTCCTGCTAACATGCGCATCTCAAATGTTTTCCATGTTTCCCTCTTGAAACCGTTGGTTTGTAATCGCTACACCACCTCAGTGCCACGTCCACGTCCTGTTCTGATTGACAATCATGAGGAATATGAAATACGCAGCATCATTGACTCACGGGTCTTCAGAGGACAGATCCAATACTTGGTGCACTGGAAAGGATACGGTCCAGAGGAACGCTCCTGGGTTCCAGCCTCGGATGTCCATGCACCATCCCTCCTTCGTTCCTATCACGCCCGCTTCCCCCTGAAGCCCGGACCCACCAACAGAGATGGGGGGAGTCGTTGAGGGGGAGGTACTGTCAGGGTTTCTTTGCTGTTTTAAACAGCAACCGTTTTCTGTTTCAGTGATTGAGTTTCAGCTGCAATCACTATGAGCTCCTTCTGCTTGTTGCCACGGTTACTCACCTGTGAGTAGTAATCAATGCTGCTGCTAATCAGTTCTGCCTATTTAAGCAGCTAAGCCCAGAACCTCCTTGCCCTTGCGTGGTTTCCTGTTCCCCAGAAGTCTCCTTGTTCCTGTGTTTCCTGTTTGCTCCTGGTTCCTGACTCCGGCCTTGTTCCTGACTCCGCTGCTCTCTGTGCTCCTGATCCTGGCTTGTCTGACTACCCGCTCTGGTGACTGACCCCTGCTTGATTCCTGGACTTTGCTTTTGTTATTTATTTTTTATTTATTAATAAAGGTGTGTTTGCATCTACTTCTGTCTCTGTCTGGTTCCTGGTCCCTGACAAAGAGGCAGTGTAAATATCTGAAGATTAGAGGCCAAGCAGACAGCGTCACTATGACAGAACTGCCACACTTTCTATGCAGGCTCTTTGTGGCCCTTCTAACTCCTATTCAAGCAAAGGGCATCATGCTGGATGGGATGTTCAATCTCCCTTAACCTCCTTCAGCCACCAGTGATCTGTTGATCAAATTCTAGAATGGTCAAGACAAGTCTGCCATCATGAATGCATCTAGGAGGAAGACCCCATACCGGTTTGAAGAAATGGACATTGCCTTTACTCCGATCTTGCAGTGGAGGAATTCACTTTGCCTCCTACGTCAATTCTGTTGACTAAAGGTGTCACATTCTGCTGGGGTTCTCCACGCTTCCTACTTAATTACTTTATTTTTTTATTTTACAGATATTTATTGTACAGAAGTTTTGGTTAAACACCTCCAACAGAACATATTTCATGAACAGCTTAACAAAGCTCTCTTCTAAAAAAAAAAAAAAAACACAAAAAAATAAGAAAAAAACAATACATATATATATATATATATATATATATATATATATATATATATATATATTAAAAAAAGAAATAAATTACATTCAAATTTCACCGCCTTTCCAGTATATTCTTAATTAGAGGTGCCCCGGTGTTTTATCCAGTGAATGATCAAGTAATCTCATATTTCATGACAGACTCATGGTATATTAATTATAATTCCTCACACTTTTTTATTCTCCTTCCAATTAATTTTTTTATTTATTTATTTGTTTAACCCCTTAATGACCAAACTTCTGGAATAAAAGGGAATTATGACGTGTCAGGCATGTCATGTGTCCTTAAGGGGTTAATTCTGTTATTTTTTTCCTTCCTTTCCTTTCTCTCTCCTCTCTTTTCCCTTCTCTTTCCCCTTTTCTTTTTCTTTCTCCTTTCCTTTTTTTCCTTTTCCTTTCCCCTTTTTCCCTCCTTTCCCTTGTCTCCTTTTTTTCATACCCTCTCTTCCTTACATATATAAAAAACACTCTTTTTCATTCTTGCACTACCTTATGCTGTTAAGAAAAACTACATATTATTTAAACTTTATAATGACCTGTCTACATTTAAACCTGCCCATAACTCTTCTTTTTTAGGGCTTTATCTCATTCCATCTGTAATCTATTTAGTTCTTTAGTAACTATATCATAATGAATTGAAAACTCAAGTTCTTTTAGTTGGTTAACTTTTTTTATTTATTCAGCCAAAGGTGAGTTTATACTTTTTTTCCAGTAGGACACACTTAAGTCTTTGGCCACGTTAATCAATCTAATTATTAATGAGTTCTTCATGGCTTCAATAGAAATTTAATGTGTAAAATTAGCACTAGATCAGGTGTAAGGTAAAATATGTTATTATTCAGAAAACCAATTATTCGTCCTATCTTCTCTCAGAGAGCCCTAATTTTAGGGAAATTCCAAAAAGTCCCCTTAATGTTTTTTTACATCTACAGTAGAGTTCACTTTTGTAAACATCACATTTATGAATATCTGCAAGTACTCTATACCACCAGCAAATAATCTTATATGATTGTTCTTGAAATTTCACAGCTTCAGAAATACATTTACATAATTCAAAACATTTACCCCATTGAATGGTATTTAGTGTAATTTTTTAAATCATTTTACCATAACTTAGTAAAGTATGGGAAATCTAATTGCTCTGTTAGTCAATATTTTATAAATTTTGAGAGGGGATGTGTTACCACATCCTGCTGTTCACATACAGTTTCAAAAGGGGAACACTTTAATAGTAATTTAAAACTTGAATTAATTCGGAAGATGTAATGGTTTAATTGCATATAGAAGAAGGAGAGCAAACCTTTATTTAATTTTGAGGGAGTTATCAATATATCCTGTAAGGGGAAGATCACCTGTCACTAGATTTATTGTACTTCCTAGTTTAATATTTAAAGCCCGTTCGCTCACGTTTTGAAAATAGAATTTATAAATGGAACCAGAGTAATAGAAAATAGTAAGGGTGGATCATTAATAAATAGACCTTTAGTTACCAGTTTATCACAAATTTTTAAGGTTGGGGTAATTGTTATGTGTTCCTTCCTTACAAGGGTTCTTTCCTCCTTTTTTTGAGATGATGAGCAGGATGCCATCTGCGTAAGCTGGGGTTTTAATTTCAAGAGATTATGATCTAAAACCAGATATATCCTGAATGTCTAATAGAATTCAACAGGGGTTCCATAGTAAATATAAAAAGTGTTGGAGGCAAGGGGCATCCCTGTCGGGTTCCATTAGTATGACTTCTGATAACATCCTATTGATTTTAATTTTTGCTGTCGGGGAAGAGTACAAAGTTATAATCCAATGGATATAATTATGTCCAAGACCGATAACATATAATACTTCTATTAAGAATAGCCAATTTACACCATCAAAGGCTTTTTCAGGGTCAATTGCCAACAAAATTGATGGAATTACGCTATTCAAAGCCTTGATCATGTTATCACAAACCTCTCTTCCTTTAATAAATACAGACTGATCATCATGTATTAGTTCTGGAATAAATTGGTTCAATCTGTCAGCTAATATTTTAGTAAAAAAAATTAAGTCTATATTTAGCAGTGAAATCGGTCTGTAGCTACCACATACATTATTATCTTTCCCTTCTTTCAAAATTAAGGTAATATTTGCCTCTATAGCATTGATGATGTAAAATTATTTCCATCGAGTATAAAATTTAAAGCATCAGCTAGGAAAGGAGACAGTTCTTGTTGGAATAGTTTATAATATTTTATGGTAAATCCGTCTGGTCCAGGACTTTTCCCAAAAGGAAAGGAATAAATTGAATAAATTGCTAGTATTATTTCTTCTACTTTTATTTTTTGATCTAATTCAATTCTCTGTAGTGATGATAATGTTTTGGAGATATTTTTAGAAACATATGAGCTCATCTTTACTCTCAATACGTTTTGATCAGAAGAAGAACCCTGCTTATGTATAGAAATCCTTAAAAACTGATGCTATGTCTTCAGATTAATAATGGTAATTCCCAAAGTTATCTTTAATTTCCTGAATAAAAATCCTATTATGCAGCTCTTTAATCTCTTGTGCTAAATATTTCCCAGTTTTATTAGCTTGAGTGAACATGATCTCTTTTAGTAACTCCTCATGTTTAGCTAGCCTATGATTTAAACAGGTACTTAATAATAGTTTAAATGGCATATTTTCTCCTAATAAATCTTGTCTTAAAGAGGACTTATGTAGCTCTTCTAGAGACTCAATTGTAATCATTAATTCCTTAATCTCTTTATTTCTCTCTTTTTTTTTATATGTTCCAAGTCTAAATAAAATTCCACGGATTACCAACTTATGGGCCTACTACAAGATTTTATTTACATCAAGTGTATTATTTTAGTTAAAATAAAAGTTAATACTAGACTTGATATTATCTACGTCAGTGGGATCAGATAACAGATTATCGTTTAGCTTCCACATATTGGGTTTACTATACTCAGCCAATCTTGCAATTTTTTACATAATCAAAATAATGGTGATTTATAAAGTGCACATCAATATGGGTATATTTTTTTTATGTAAATTCGAATAAAAAGTGTAATTCTTAACCTTTCCATGCTGTACTCGCCATATATCTAATAATTGTTCAGACAGCAAAGCCTTCCTAACTCTTCCCCATTTTAAAGGGGAAAGCTGTGAAAGACCATTAGAAGAATCCCAGTTTGGTTCCAACACCATATCCAGCCCCCCCTCCCAAAGATCCTAATGCCTTCAGTGAAGTCTTTAAGTTTTGTGATCATTTTACATATACATATATGATGATTTCTGTTCAGAACATATATAGGTGTGAATGTAAAGAATGTATTACTTACAAATCCTTTGAAGAATAAAGCTCTTCCCTCCTGATCCATCCAAATCACTTTTAACTTAAAGTGCAGATTTCTAGAAATCATTATTCATACCCTTTTGTTTTATCAAGGAATGCACTTGAAAAATACGATGTGAAATTGTTGATTTCTAGATTATATGAATTATTGTTTATAAAATAGGTTTCCTGAATCATCACAATATCAAATTTTGTTTCAGATAAATCATGCAATAAATATTGGCATTTCCTGGACAGGTTTAATCCTTTTACACTAAGAGAAATAATTTTAATTAAATTGTTCTTCATTGTTTATTATTAAGATTATTGAAAAGACCGTAAAAATCTTCTTATATTGTACTGTGTTTTCGGTTTCAAAAAGGTGGTAAAAAATGAAAATGAACCAAAAATATTAAATTATTCATCTTAAAATCCTTTTATAAATCCATAATAGGCATTGTAGTCTGTAAATGACTACCAATCCAGATAGCAGAACCACCATCTGAGTAAACTGGAATTACCTGTGAGGGGTGTGGGCCATTGCCAAGTCAGCAGGAAGAAGAGATCGCATTACTAAGCCATAATGTTTAAGCAGATAATCCTTTAACAAGGGCAAAACTTACAATTAACCCTCTTCTATAAATACAATTTTATAGCAACCTCAAAGATCTGTTTCCTCTCTTCTACAAAGAAATCTGAAAAGGAGGGCAGGGAACAAGGAGGATGGTAGGAAAAATAGAGGAGTGGAGGGGAGGAAAGAGAGAGAGAGGTAAATAGAAAAAAATAATAATTAACCATTCCCAGAGAGATTAAATAATGCATGTAAAATAAAAAAATAATAAAAATAACTACATGCAATATGATCTCTTTTTTTTTTTCTTCTTATCAGAGAACTAATTTAAAGTAGCCTGAATTAGCATAGGTACCTTATCATGTGTCCATCTGGATCAGGTAAATAAGATAATACATGTGGATTTTCTCTCTCCTCTTTTTTCACATTTATGTTATGTTAAGAAAATGTTATATCTATGTTAAGAAAAAGGAAGACAGAAATAAAACAGCCTGGGCTCTTATTAATATAGGAAATATTGCTTGTCACTTATTACCTTTAATAGTATAGGTCTCTTTGCTATCAGTGACTTAAAACTACCCTTCTCCAATTGATTTCAATAATATATGTTATAGTCGCTTTTTCATCAGACTACTTTAAGGAATAGAAAGAAAAATATATAATGCCCATCTCCTATTAGTTTCAATAAAACACAATATAGTCTCTTTTCCATCGAGGACTGTTTTAGAAAAAAAAAACAGACTCAACTGAAATATGAGTGTTTTAAAAAGTAAAACTTATCACGACGATGATATCACCAGTAAAACTGCAGTTTTAGTTAAAAAAAAAATGCAAAACACAAATAAAAACGCTAACTGTGTGGCTACTACAAAAGACTGTAAATATCCCATTTTGAATACCCTGGGTTGTCTACATTTGAAAATGGTATGCCATGATGAAGTTAATTAACATTCCTGGGCTACCATATGGTCTCAAAAGGCAACATACCCCCAGCAAACCAATCTGGCAAACTGAATTGGGCATGCCCTGACCCTGTAACTTTCCAAAACACTATAAAACCTGTACATGGGGGGTATTTTTATACTTGGTAGACTTTGCTGAACACACATATGAGTGTTTTAAAAAGTAAAACTTATCACGACGATAATATCACCAGTAAAACTGCAGTTTCTGTTTTAAAAAATGCAAAAAACAAATAAAAACGCTAACTTTGGCCAGCGTTTGTAACTAAGTGGCTACTGCAATAAACTGGAAATAGACCATTTTGAATACCCTGGGTTGTCTTCATATGAAAATGGTATGCCAAGATGAGGTTAATTCACATGCCTGGGCTACCATATGGTCTCAAAAGGCGACATAGACCCAGCAAACCAATCTGGCAAACTGAATTAGGCAATGCCCTATATTGACCCTGTAACTTTCCAAAACACCATAAAACCTGTACATGGGGAGTATTGTGATACTAGGGAGACTTCGCTGAACACAAATATGAGTGTTTAAAACAGTAAAACATATCACGACGATTAAATCACCAGTAAAAGTGCAGTTTTTGTGTAAAAAAAATGCAAAAAAAATATATGAATGCTAACTTTGGCAAGCGTTTGTGGCTAAGTGGCTACTACAAAAGACTGGACATACCCCATTTTGAAAACCCTGGATTGTCTACCTTTACAAATGGTATGTCATGGTGGGGTAATTTTCATTTCTGGGCTGTCATACCGTCACAAATGCAACATAGCCAATCTGGCAAATAGCAATTTACAAAAACAGAAATGGGCAAATCTCATGTTTGACACTGTAACTTTCCGAATCACTATAAAACCTATACTTGAAAGGACCTGTTGTACTTGTGAGACTTTACTCTACATTAATATGAGTGTTTTAGAGCACTAAAATGTATTACACTTATATCATCGGTGAAATGGCAGTTTATGTGTGAAAAATGCTTAAAAACCCCCAAACATAAATGCTAATCTTGGCCAGGACTTGTGACTAAGTGGCTACTAACAAAGACTGGACATACCCCATTTTGAACTGTGGGTTGTCTACCTTTTACAAATGGTATGCCATGAAGGGGTTAATTTTCATTCTTGGGCTGCCATACACTCTCAAAGGCAACATAGGCCCAGCAAACCAATCTGGCAAATTTTAATGTGCAAAAAATGGAAAATCCCTATATTTGACCCCTGTAAGTTTGCAAAAACCCATAAAACCTGCACATTGGGGGTACTGTGGTACTCAGAAGATGTTGCTGAACACATATTGGGGTGTTCTTTATCAGTAACACATAACAGGAACTGAGAATCCATGCCTAAAGTGAAAGAAAAATAACACAAAAAAATGAGTGCATGGAAAGTGTTAAAATACCACCATTTGCAATACTCTAGGGTGTCTTCTTTTCAAAAATATATGGTTTGGTGGGGGTAAATTACATTGGCTGGCTTCAAAAATGTCCCAAATAGGACATGGGTACATGATGACCACCTATGAAAGTTGGAAAGCTGCAGTGAGCACCCTCCAAATACGATCTTTTAGCCCCCAAAGAAACCGACATACCTATACATGGGTGGTATCAATGTACTCAGGAGATGTTGCTGAACACATATTGGGGTGTTCTTTGGCAGTAACCCTTAATGTTCTCAGTACATGTATTATTATTATTATTTTTTTTGGCATAGATTGTTGGTAAAAGAGTTACATGAAAAGAGTCAAAATACCCCAAGTTTAATACTTTAGGTTGTCTTATTTTAAAAAAATATATACATGTGAAGGGTTATTCAGGAATTCCTGACAGATATCAGTGTTACATTGTAACAATCGTTAAATTGAAAAGAAAAATGGTTTGGAAATAGCAAAGTGCTACTTGTACTTATTGCCTTATAACTGGCACAAATACGCTATGAACATGTTAACATTGGGCATTTCTAAACTCAGGACAAAATGTAGAAACTATTTAGCACTGGTGTTTTTGGTGGTTGGAGATGCGTAACAGATTTTGGGGGTCAAAGTTAGAAAAAGTTTTTTGTTTTTTTTTTCATCATATTTTATAATTCTTTTTATAGTAAATTATATGATATGATGAAAATAATGGAATCTTTAGAAAGACAATTTAATAGGGAGAAAACTGGTATATAATATGTGTGGGTACAGTAAATGAGTAGGAGGAAAATTACAGCTAAACACAGACACTGCAGAAATTTTAAAACAGCCCTGGTCCTTAACAGCAAGAAAATTGAAAAACGGTCTTGTCACTAAGGGGTCGAAGAGAAGAGAGAAAAAACAAAAGAAAGTTCTCTCTCCGCCCATCATTTCATATGCATTAATATATTATAGTAAATTACCCTCATAGCTTCCTTCTCTATCCCGTCACCTTCCTCCCAACCCTCTCCCCCGTAACACTATATTACCAGTGAGTTTTTTAAGCATCTTGTTCCATGTTCTCCTTTGATGAGTCAAAACATAAATTAAGACTTCAGGTTATGCAACTCGCATCTTGCTCATTGTTCTCCTTGAATCTGTAAGTCCCGGGGGGCTAAAGGTTGTTGTTTTTTTCTCCCATGTTCTTCCAGGATCCAAAAGAGGAGTCAGAGCCAACTAATCCTGAATCAACTCAAATTCACAGTGTCTATGGTATTTGCCACACTGAAGGTATCTTCTTCCAAAGTAGCTACCCTGGTACCAATTTCTTTTATGTCATCCTTAATAAATGTTAGTTCATCCATGAGTGGTTGGATAGCTTTCCCAATAATAGATGCTATATCTTCTTTTGTTGGAATGAGTTTTAAAGTTTCATGCAATGAGGTGGTCTTAACTAGATTTTGTTGTGGTCTAATATCTGTGTAAGCTGTTTCTTGTGATGCAACACTGTGTTTACTAGTAGGACATATAGGATATAAAACTAGTGTGGATTGCTGTTCGATTAAGTTTCCCTGATCGTCCATCTCAGCAGTATTCTGAGTTAGTACATCTGTGTCACTATCTCGGGGATTAGTTTGTGTCCCAAATAAATTTCTACGAGTTGCCTGCATAGCTTTCAGCTTTTGGGGTTGTCCTCTAGGAACACCTCTAGTGTGTTTCCCCATACTTCCCTCTTAGTTTTATTATAACAAAGGAAAGGCAAATGTAAATTAATCAGAGGCACTGTTCAATTTTATTGAGCAATTTCCCTTTTGGATGTTCCAATAGTTAATACCTTAAAAGGTCAAAAGTCTACAGGCACATCTAATTTGAGCACTAGTAATTGAGGACCAGTTAGGTAGTTGGGAGAAAAAACTGTTTAACTCCTTCTCAACCAATAACAGACTAAATGTTAACAAATGCAGTTAATATAAAGCAGAGCAGGTAGGGTTAAACATGATGTACTGTTTATGCTGAGACTTTAATTGATTTCTCAGTCATGTTATTGTAGACGTCCAAAGGCACCCATAAATCTTCAGGGATTCAATCACTTATAAAACCTATAAGCAATGAGTATTTTACTTAGCGCTATAGAAAGCACCAGATCCTGTATAGTATTCAAATAGACCAAATCATTTTCTGATACCACAGAAAGTTATTATAGTGGTCGATAATGGCTCAAGATTGTTTGTGCTTTAACCCCTCACTGACTTCCTGCTGGTAAGTGCTGTGGGTAATTGGCAGACATCAATAGCAATACTTTTAAGTTTAACTCCACACTGACTCTACACTGACACCCTGTCAGTAGCTGACAAGGCATTTGTTAAACAGTTCATTTTAGCAGGAATAATTAGCAGTCTGGGTAATATTTGAGTAGCTACACTCTAACATGTATGAAATACACATATCACTTGCATAAACTAGTTGGGTAAACCCCTTTTTACATCATAATAATAGCTATTGCTTTTTAATTTTTTTTGTCAGAAGCCTCATCCATAAATGGATGCATTAAGTGAAAATGTCCCCGATTAACCTTAGACTCCTGGCAAATGCTGCCTCGGGCTACCCATTCATGATTGTATTGGCTGGGATGAAGTTTTTGAATAGATTAAAGGACCGCTATAGGCACCCAGACCACTTCAGCTTAATGAAGTGGTCTGGGTGCCTGGTCCAGCTAGGGTTAACCCTTTTTTATATAAACATTGCAGTTTCAGAGAAACTGCTATGTTTATATTAGGGTTAAGCCTTCCCCCTAATCCTCTAGTGGCTGTCTCATTGACAGCCACTAGAGGGCTTGCATGCTTCTCACTGTGAAAATCACAGTGAGAAGACGCAAGCATCCATAGGAAAGCATTGTAAATGCTTTCTTATGAGACCGGCTGAATGCGCGCGTGGCTCCTGCCACGCATGAGCATTCAGCCGAGGAGGCGGAGAGGAGGAGGAGAGCAGGAGGAGAGCTCCCCGCATGGCACTGGAAAAAGAGGTAAGTCCACTCCATCCAGCCCGGCGGGAGGGGGTCCCTGAGGGTGGGGGTGATGTGGGATTATTTAAAAATCCTTATTGTACGTGTATTCAATTATTGCACTAACTCCATTTTAACTTTATACTGTGACAATCCTCCATTTTGTCCTCCTAACCTGACTTCTTCAATCCTCCATTTTGTCCTCATAACCTAACTCGTTCATTTTAAAACTACCTTACATGACAGAATTTCCCAGCACATCTAATACAATAGACAAAGACTGTATTTTCTATAAAGACATGATTAACACAGGAATTGCTGACTTTTCCTTAGATTTGCAACATAGTATAATTTGAAGGCCATGAGAACACAGTAGTAATGAAATGTTCTATTCATAAGAGACCTTGCACCTGGCCACGAGGCCTGAGATCACCGACCGTGTAAAATGACGCTCAAGACCCCTTGTCCCCCACCCGTGTCCAGAACAATCCCACCTCTTGGTGGTTGGACACGGGACTAACCACTTAGTTTTTGAGCCAATTAATAATATTGATAGGTGGACACTAATCCCGACACTTAACAATTAATCCAATTAATGATGTTTATTTGCTGATATTCTAATAATTAATGATGACGTAAAATGTCTCTTAAAAGGACCTGCGCGTCCGCTTTTTAATCACTTGCCAATAAATTTTCTCGAAGTTATTTTAACCTGAACCTTGTGTGTCAGACTTAATTACTTCAGCGTATATACGCAATTTAATTTTATTGATTTGGACAGGAACAGATAGACATTTAAACATTTTGGTTTACTGCTAAAAAGTACCATAACAACTTGGCGCCCAACGTGGGGCATTGGGCTATGTCCGGCCGGTGAGCCGTCCTAAGGAAGACAAGGGTGGACGGAGGAATCCAGGGGGAAGGAAAGGAGATTGATCACCTCCAGGTACACGGTAGAGACTTCTGCAGAGCCACCGGTATGTTCCGGCCCCTTTGATTGACCCGTCCACGTGTCTGTGACTGCTTCCCGGGAGGACATCAAAGACAGGTAATATCTTGCCCGGTGCCTCGTTACTCACTTGTTTACCTGCATTTTAGTCTATCTGTTGCCTGGGTGTGTTTGAATAGTTTGCCTGTTTCCCCATTTTGAGATAAAGGGGGGGTGGACCTGCAGGGGATTTGCCTGAGGTTCTGTCTTGCTTGTTTTCCCCCTTTTGGGATAAAGGGGGGTGGACCTGAGGGGACTTGCCTGGGTCTTCAGTATATTTGTCTATCTGTTTGTATTTTGCCCCTTTTGGGATAAAGGGGGGTGGACCTGAGGGGACTTGCCTGGGTCTTCTGTTGCCTGTTTTACTCCTTTTAGGAACCACAGTGCTGTGGTTGTAGGGAAAAAGGGGGGTTGACCTGTGGATGTGTTCCTGGGGGTCATCTTTTCCTGTTTAACTCTTTTAGGAGCCTCGTGGCTGGGGCTGTAGGGAAAAAGAGGTGTGTTGGATCTGTGGAGATTGTGTAGACTCATAGTTTCCTGGGGATCCTTCTTGTGTCACTTTGATAGCCTAGCTAGCTTCTCTGTGCACGTTACTCTGCTTGCAGAGTGGTGGTACCCTCCAGCTTTGAGCGCTGAGCTGGAGCCATTCCAATTTTCTATTTGTGGTGGATGAATTCGGGCAGGCATTGCTGTTTTCATCGCCACGGAGTAGTGAAACTTATAAAGTGGGTTTTTATAGGGGCACTACAAGGGTGAGGGTAGCGCAGACACTATCAGTGGGCTGCTGTGTTGAGGGAGGTTGGCGGAACTCGGACCGGTGTCAGTTGTTTTCCGCGGCTGTAGGTAGTGGAGACACTACGGGATTGAGGGAGGTGACTTTGGAGTAAGCACACGAGTAAAGGAAAGGAATTACTGTTGATTTCATTTGAACTGTGATGCATGCACTGTATTTCAACTGTATTGTTGTCTTGTTTGTTTAATGAGGAGTCTCATGTACTCCTGTGTCTGTCTCTAAGGATTTTTCCTTGCCTTTCATCTTTTCTACACTTTCTATATTATTACACTATCCACTCCCATTCCTCTTAAAAGAGAAGTGATTGGTCACACACTTCTCACCTCGCTCCAATCCGTGTCTACCACCCCGGGTAGGCGGATTCAGTGACTGGTCTACGTTTTGGGAAGACGCACCTGAGAAGGTCCCACGATTCTCGGGTGGCAGTCGAGCATTGTAGACGTTCCTGTTCAATTTTCCTTCTCTCTCTCTATATCTAGGACGCTGGTATAGGGGTAGAGGGACTATGGGACAGGATTTAGATAAGCCCAGCAAGGGCTGGTTAGCATGTGATTTAGTAGAGAACAGAGAGGGTGAAGAAATGGTTAAAGGTGTTGAGAAGATTGCAAAAGTATGTAAAATTGCTGTACCTTCATGTGGAAGATTGCAACCAGAAAGTTGGCGAAAGTTACTGGCAGAAATGAAAGGCAAGCTTACAGACAATGGTTTATTAAAGACTGCTGAAGCATGGTACAGAGTAGCGAAGGCTATTCAGTTAGAAGGTTGGGTTGAGGAAGAGATAAATCACAAAGGTGTAAAATTGTTTGTGTATCATAAGAATTGTGTTGCTGGGGTTTACCCTCAGCCGGCGCCCCAAAATGGCGCCCAGGGGATGTCTATCCCCAAGGTTCAGTCAGCAATAGGTGATAGCCAGCTGACTATGTTCCCCACTCCCGATCCTCCCGAATCCCATCCCATCACCTCCCCTGTCTGCCCGGTCCTGAATTCTGACGGATCTTTCTTTACCCCTTCCCCTTCCCTAACAGTCCCATCATCCTCAGCCATCCCCACGCTCCCTTCCATGCCTAATCCTAACATCTCATCTGCCATTTCCTCCCTGCAATCCCTCTCCATGGCTAATCCCCTCCCGTCAGCACCCGCCCAACTAACTACCCCTCCTCTTTCTGCATCCATCCCTACCAATCCCGTCCTGTCTCCTCCCATAACCAGCTCCGCCCCAGTCCAATATCCTACCTCCTTAAATGTACCCACCCACCCTACTCTCCTGCCCTCCCCTGCCTGGCCCTACCCCTTCCCATATCCCATGGCCCTGCCCTTCCCCGGTTACCCTCCCTTTCCCCAAGCCACTCCCCAGGTTCCGGTCATGCCCAGTCCGGCTCAGTCTACCCCGGAAGTGCCCATATCAAACATGGCCGCCACTTCTTCCCTTAATCCTAATGCAACTCCTTTCCCCGCCTCCAATATGGCGGCCCCCAGTTCAGCCCTGATGCCGGTAATCCCCGGTGATTACCTGTCCCCAGGTTATGACTCGCTGGCCACCCCTGCATCGGGGGCTCATTCCCAACCCCCGATCCTTTCACCTCACGCGGGCCCTGCACCGCGTAAAAGAGCCAATATCATAGAGTTCGATGATGAGGAGGAGGACAGGGTGTCCCATGTCTCATCGGAGGTTGCTGCGGGAGCCTCAGCTCATCGCTCTATCGATGACCCCTTTGGCCACAAGGGTCGGGGAGAACGGGCCCCTCCTAAATATGTTGCTTTCAACCCCACTCAAGCTAGTGCTTTAATGAAATCACTCCCTGACCCAGAAAAGCAGCCTATGCCCTTCTACCGAGGGATAGTTCAAATTCAAAAGACTTATTCCGCCGCATGGCGTGATCTACTGAGCATTTGTGCTATTAAAGCAGGGGATGCATATTGGCCGAGCATGGCCCGACACCTCAGTACAGATCTGCTCAGCAGTGACGTTGATTACCCCTCTGGAGTAACTTTTTGCACCCAATTAAGAGAATGGGCTAAGGACAAACTTGCAGATCAGGCTGCTGGCCTTACTGATGTTATTCAAGATAAAGGAGAATCAGTGGAAAGGTTTCATGCAAGACTGTATCAAATGTTTACAGATTTGGGGTTTGATCTTACTGACAAGATTCATTCACAAATGTTGTCTGGTGCGTTTGTCCAAGGTGTTAAAGACTCTATACGCAAGGGAATTATTGCTGCCCGCCCAGAATATAAGGTTGTTCCTCTGGATACCCTGCTCTTAGTTGCCAGAGGGTTAGAATCTGCTCAGACCCCAAGAAGACCCACCTCAGCTCCTCTCATGGTCTCCCGCTCTGCCCCTGTTCCCAAGGGCGTCCGACCGGAGGATGGCCATTGCTTTAATTGTAAGGCCAAGGGGCATTTTAAAAGTGATTGCCCAGAACCCAAGAGAGAGCCAAGAAAGCCATCCAGGCCTGCCCCGGCCCCCAAGGCCGAGAAAGAGGTTCCGATAATTGAGGAACCCGATGATTAGGAAATTGGCAAGCCTGTGTCTGTAACCCCTGTAATGGCAGTGTCTACAGGGGATAAGGGGGGGGCACTTGCCACAGTGACTTTGCCCATTGAAGGCCACCCTACCACATTTCTAGTTGACACAGGTGCAGCCCGTAGTGTTCTGCGAGAACAAGACCTGCCAGACCCATCCTTTCTGTCAAATATTGATGTCTCTTGTGTTGGAGTAGATGGCCAGCCAAGACATAGCCCTTTAACAACTCCATTACGAGTTGGCTCTAGCCTGCTTGCTCGCTTTGTGGTATCCTCCACATGCCCAATTAACCTGTTAGGTGCTGATGTTCTCTCACGCCTGCAAGCATCCATCACCTTCACCCCGGATGGGCAGGTAGAAATGTCCACACCTCTATCTGAATCAGACACCTCAGCCTTGTGCTCCTTGCCTCTAATGCTGCATTTAGAAACGCCCCGTGAGAAAGCAGCAGAATTAAGGTCCAATTTCCCAGAGGCATTAAAAACACAGGTGCCCGCCAAGTTATGGTCCTCAGGCCCAGAGGACATAGGTCACCTAAATGTTCCCCCTGTGGTGGTAAAGCTTATTCCAGGAGCTAAATTACCAAGAAAACCGCAATACCCATTAAAACCAGCACAGGCTGCTGCCATTTCTACCCACATCAAGGCACTCTTGGAGAAGGGTGCCCTGGTGAAATGTAAATCTGAATGCAACACCCCATTATTCCCTGTGAAAAAGAAAACTCCAAAAGGTGAGCCAGAGAAGTACAGGATGGTTCAGGATCTCCGTGCTGTCAATGAAGCTACCGTCCTGGACACCCCTCTTGTACCAAATCCCCATACTCTGCTCTCTGGAGTCCCACCATCTGCCAAATTTTTCACAGTCATTGACCTAGCAAATGCCTTTTTCAGTGTCCCACTGGACCCATCCTGCCAATACCTGTTTGCCTTCACCCATGAGATGCAACAGTATACCTGGACTGTCATGCCCCAAGGGGCACAAAATTCACCAAGTCAATTTGCAAAGGCCATGGCCACCATCCTTGACCCATGGCAAGCTGAGCACCCAGAAGTTGTTCTACTCCAGTATGTGGATGATTTGCTGCTCTGTGGAGATGATATACCCACTACTGAAAAGTGCTCAATTAGTCTGCTTTGTTATTTGGCAGAACAAGGATGCAAAGCTTCGCTCATCAAGCTACAGTTCTGCCAACCCTCAGTAATTTTCCTTGGACATTGCCTATCTCAAGGTACCAGACATCTTACTCGGGACCGGGTAAGAGCTGTACTGGATATTCCAACTCCAAGGACTTCAAAATCTCTCCATGCCTTCCTAGGCCTCATTTCCTACTGCAGAGCATATATCCCAGAAGCCTCCCTGCTCATGCAGCCTCTCTATGACGCACTTAAGTCTGACCCTTTCTGTTTGCCTAATGAAGCTCTGGTCAATTTCAATGCTCTCAAACGTGCCATTGCTTCTGCTCCTGCCTTGGGCCTACCTGACTACTCAAAACCTTTCAAATTATTTGTCTCTGAAAGACAAGGCCACGCAACAGGAGTTCTCACCCAAACTAATGACTTAAGAGGCCGCCAGAGGCCTATTGGATATTTCTCATGTCAACTGGACATTGTGGCCAGAGGGACTCCTTCCTGTCTCAGGGCTGTTTTTGCTGCAAGAGAGCTCATAGAAAGAACCTCAGACCTGGTCCTTGGCCACCCTCTGGTTGTTTTGGCCCCTCATGACATTTCTGCCATCATCAACCAAGTCCAGCTCAAGCACGTGTCTCCAGCCAGACACCTACGCCTCCAGTGCCATCTTCTTCTACCTGACAACATTTCCATCCAAAGATGTCAAGTTCTTAACCCATCCACTCTTCTTCCACTCCCTGAGGGGGGTATCTATTATGGATTTATCACAGATGAAACCTACATTTACCTGCTTTGTGGATGTATCAAGAAAGTCATGCATCCACATTTGACATTTTATGAAGATGAGAAGCCTCTCTGTGAAGGCCCAGATTACGCCTTCTGTACCATGTGGTACAAACCAGACATTACTCCCGAACCTTGCTATGAAGATGAGCTTTACCACTGGACTGATGTGAAGCTCACTGCTCAAGATTTCTATTGTGACTCTGAAGGCAATAGCATGGTCTTGATCCAACTACCTCAACAACTTAACTACCTCTACCGCCATTGGGATACTGCTATCCCACATATTCCTGTTACCAAATTGAAGACAAGGTCATGGAATGATCTTGGGCCCATGGCAAAGCTATGGGCCACCATGGATGAAGAACAGCTACAGGAAAATGGTATTGTCAAATACCCAACAACTGACCTTCTGGAAGCATGGCCACGCCACTTCCTAGAAAAGGAATTTCAAGATCTGGTCATAGTGAATGATTATGACCCCGAAACACCTCATGACTGTTTTGAACAGATGAAAATGGAGACAGTGCACCTACCAACTGTGCATGAGAATCCATTACAAGATCCAGATTTTACCCTGTTTGTGGACGGCTCAAGATATGCTGATGAAGAAGGAAGATATCATACAGGATATGCCGTAACCACAACAGACGAAGTTATCAAATCATCATCCTTACCGCCAGCAATGTCTGCGCAAGAAGCTGAATTACAGGCTCTGACTTCAGCATGCAAAATTTCCGAAGGAAAACGTGCCAACATCTATACAGATTCAAGATATGCTCTGGGTGTGGCACATGACTTCGGCCTAATTTGGAAGACAAGAGGATTTCTTACCACCGCCGGTACACCAGTCAAACATAGTACTGCAATCAAGGAGCTAATGGATGCCCTCCTACTCCCTGAAGAAGTGGCCGTTTTGAAGGTAAAGGCCCATGGGAAATTGGATACAGATGAAGCGAAGGGCAACCATTTGGCTGATCAGGCTGCTAAGCTAGCAGCCAGGGATCTGCAGGAAGTGGATGAAGAAGTGTCCGGACAAGAAGAAGAAGAAGAAGAAGTCCCTATTTTTGCTCTGCAAACTCTTCCTACTGATTTGCGAATTTTGCGAGAACAGCAAGCTGCAGTCACTCCTGAAGAAATCCAAAAATGGAAAAAGAAAGGAGCCGTCCAAAAGGACGGAGTATATTACAACAACTTCAAATTTTGTCTTCCAAAAAATTTATATCCAGCAGTTGTCCAATGGGCACATGGGCCTGCACACCTGTCAAAAGAATTGATGGCCGCCCTCATACAGAAGTATTATGAAGCACCCGGAATCACAACATTGATCAGCAGCTTCTGTAAGGCCTGTGTCATTTGTGCAAAATGCAATCCAGGAAGACCAATCAAGGTGCCTGCAAAACACCTGGCAAAGCCCATGTACCCCTTCCAGCGAATTCAAATTGATCACATCCAAATGCCCAAGAGTGGGCCCCATGAATATGCACTAGTCATAGTGGACATGTTCTCAGGATGGCCAGAGGCCTACCCAGTGGCCAATATCACTGCAAAAACAACCGCAAGACGCCTACTTACAGAGATAGTATGTAGGTTCGGACTCCCAGAAGTCATTGAAAGTGATCAAGGCCCAGCCTTTACAGCAACAGTGACTAAAGAAATTTGGACTGCTCTAGGGGTGACCCTAGCCTTCCACACCCCTTACCACCCACAAAGTAGTGGTAAAGTAGAGCGCATGAATGGCACTCTAAAAGCCAGAATGTTAAAAATGTCACAAGAAACGAAAATGCCCTGGCCAGAAAGCCTGTCAATAGCTTTATTTAGTGTTAGGCACACACCTAGAGGGAAGCATTCACTGTCCCCATATGAGATTCTATTTGGGACAGCACCCAGACTAGGTTGTTATTATCCGCAGCAGTTACAGCTCCAATCAGATGTTTTAGTAGATTATGTAACTGAACTTGCAAGTGCCTTAAACAAAATACATGCCCAAGTTTTCTCTTCAATTCCAGATCCCAAATTGGATACAGGTACCCATAACCTGCTTCCCGGAGATTGGGTTCTGGTCAAGAAGTTTGTGCGGAAAAATACCCTGGAACCAAGATTTGACGGTCCATTCCAAATTCTCCTGATTACCGCAACCTCCGTCAAACTGGCCGGTAGGCCAAATTGGATCCACGCTTCCCACTGCAAGAAATCTCCAGCCCCCGAGGAAGCAGATACCGCACAAGCATGTACCTCTGGTACACCTTCTCCTTAATTAGCCTCCTGAAGGCCCAACAAGTAGCCATCACCAAAGATATTAGTGGGTATACCTTCTGGTATAATTCATCATGCACCCATGTGGCTACTTACACCTTTGACTATTGTGATATTGTAGAATGCCCGTTCCCCACATCACAAATCCAGAGTATTTACAGAGATATCCCTCATTCAAAAGACCCATATGTTTGTGTAGTTGACAAGCAATGGGGGCACAATTGTAACCATTGGGGGGCGGCGGGATGGAATGCCGGGCCTGCCTGGGGTTACAAACCAAAAAGTGCCTTATCTAAAGTAGATGATCAAGGTAGATCCCTTCTCCAGAGAATGACTTTGAGAAAGCCTGGGGGAGGTACACCAATGAAATTAATCCTTAACATTGAGCATCCAAGCCCAACGGATGCAGACCAGTATGTGATGGGAATGTATTGGAAAAAGGGTTCCTACCGTAAATTAGGGCATTTCTTCCTAAAAGATATGTGCAACTCTTCTGAGTGGCAAGGGGCCACCCATATGGTCCCTAACCCATTAAAACCTCATATCCAGACCTTTCAAGACATGATGGCCATTGCTAACCCCACCTTCGAAGATACCATGGCCGCTGAAACAGGTTTTAATGATGTAAATTTATGGTTAGAATGGATGAAATATAATGCTAATAAGCATAATAAGACTGCATGCTATGTGTGTGGTGGTGCCCGGCCTCACCTGGGTACTGTACCTCTAATCCTGCCAGTAGATATAGAGGAATGTGTTTTAAGCCTTTTTGCCTATCACAATGATTTTAACAGGTCCATATGTATTGCATGGACAAAGGAGTATCCTCTCCTAACCAAGGATGTCAAACCCCCAGATGGTATTACCGTGTATAAAGGTAATTACACTTGTTATGCTAATTATGATGGAATTGGTAAATTCTTGGGTAACTTCTCTAAGGGGTATTGTGCTACCTACAGGAGTGTCTCTATGAACTTGTTGCAGTTTCACACCAGGTCATTAGGGGACATCTACTGGTTGTGTGGGGATTTACAGCTAAGATCCAGAATGGACAAAGAGTGGTGGGGGGAGTGTACTTTGGCCAAAGCTATTATGCCTATACATATCATCTCTGATACACACCTCGTCACCCATGAGTCCAGGCACACTAAGGTTAAGCGTGAAGCCCCAGTAAAAGGAAGTTTTGATCCTCATGTTTATATTGATGCCATTGGGGTGCCTAGGGGGGTGCCCAATGAATTTAAAGCAAGAGATGAAGTTGCTGCAGGATTTGAATCACTTTTTGCCATAGTTACCACAAACAAGAATTTAAATTGGATAAATTACATTTATTATAATCAACAGCGTTTTGTTAATTATACCAGAGACGCCCTCCAGGGATTGGCCGAACAATTGCAGGCCACATCCCAAATGGCTTTTCAGAATAGAATGGCCCTAGATATGATCTTAGCCGAAAAAGGAGGGGTTTGTAAAATTTTGCCCGACACCTTGACATGTTGTACCTATATCCCAGAAAACACAGGCCCTAATGGTAAAGTTACATTAGCCATAGAGAAATTAAATGACCTGTCTATAGAGTTGAAAAGGAATTCTGGGATACAAGATCCCTGGGAAAGATGGTTTGGTTGGATGACAGGATGGCAAAAGGCTTTAATGCATATTGGTATGGCTATACTAATTTTTCTTTTTATCTTTGCTCTTCTCTTTTGTTGTATCCTCCCATGTCTGAGAAAATCCCTCATGAAGACTGTTGACCAAGCGGCACCCACTTTCACCCATCTCGAAGTTGATGACCAAGATTTCCAAGACATCAACTCACCCTGTCTGCCGCTGCAAACAATCCCTTTTGTTGATAAAGTGCAGGAATTCTAGGAAGGGACTAGCTTAGGGACAGCATCTGTCAGTGAATGGTAAAGGCCCCGTGTGGAGAAGTGGTGGGTTAGCCGCCATGGGACACCCATGGGTGTGAAGTGTTCGAGAGCCATACTGACGGATGAGTCAGCCTATCAGGGTCAGATCTAGGGACAGTCTTGCACTTTGCATTAACACCTAGCTAGCGGCCACGGGGTTTCTGTGCCTTTGGGTTAACACGTCTTCCTGGTACTAACTTAATAAAGTTTTATCTCTTAGAATCTAACATTTCATAGGGGGGACTGATGTGGGATTATTTAAAAATCCTTATTGTACGTGTATTCAATTATTGCACTAACTCCATTTTAACTTTATACTGTGACAATCCTCCATTTTGTCCTCCTAACCTGACTTCTTCAATCCTCCATTTTGTCCTCATAACCTAACTCGTTCATTTTAAAACTACCTTACATGACAGAATTTCCCAGCACATCTAATACAATAGACAAAGACTGTATTTTCTAAAAAGACATGATTAACACAGGAATTGCTGACTTTTCCTTAGATTTGCAACATAGTATAATTTGAAGGCCATGAGAACACAGTAGTAATGAAATGTTCTATTCATAAGAGACCTTGCACCTGGCCACGAGGCCTGAGATCACCGACCGTGTAAAATGACGCTCAAGACCCCTTGTCCCCCACCCGTGTCCAGAACAATCCCACCTCTTGGTGGGTGGACACGGGACTAACCACTTAGTTTTTGAGCCAATTAATAATATTGATAGGTGGACACTAATCCCGACACTTAACAATTAATCCAATTAATGATGTTTATTTGCTGATATTCTAATAATTAATGATGACGTAAAATGTCTCTTAAAAGGACCTGCGCGTCCGCTTTTTAATCACTTGCCAATAAATTTTCTCGAAGTTATTTTAACCTGAACCTTGTGTGTCAGACTTAATTACTTCAGCGTATATACGCAATTTAATTTTATTGATTTGGACAGGAACAGATAGACATTTAAACATTTTGGTTTACTGCCAAAAAGTACCATAACAGGGGCACCCTTAGGGCACTATAGTGCCAGGAAAACGAGTATGTTTTCCTGGCACTATAGTGGTCCTTTAATCGGTGATGTGTTATTTTATACTTGTAAAATATTTGCAATTAGAACGATTATACCATATTAGCCTTAATAACTAATATACTGTTTGTACTTAATAAAGTAACTTATTATTTAACCCACTCAACTGGTGTCATGTCTTGCATCCTTGAACCTTATGAAATACATGCAAAACAAGCACTCATTTTAATTAACCCCTTCAGGACCGGCCTGTTTTTGCGATGTTTGTACGTTAAGGACCAGAGCAGTTTTAACACTTTTGTGGTGTTTGTGTTTAGCTGTAATTTTCCGCTCTCTCATTTACGGTTCCCATACAAGTTATATATTGTTTTTTTCACGACAAGAAGGACTTTCTTTACATACCAGTATTTATATTATGTCATATATTGTATTTAAAAAAAATAATAAAATATGGTGAAAAATAAAAAAAAAAACATGTTTTTGGACTTTTACTTGAAAAATCTTTTACTTATCTACAAAAACTAATGAAAAAAACTGCTAAATAGATTCAAAATTTTGTCCCGAGTTTAAAAACACCCAGTGTTTACATGCTTTATTGCTTTTTTTTGCAAGTTATAGGCCTATAAATACAAGTAGGAAATTGCTGTTTCAATATATATATATTTTAAATGTATCAATAGTGACATTGTTACACCGTTATCTGTCATAAATCCCCGAAACACACCTAACATGTACATATTTTTTAAAGTAGACAACCCAGGGTATTCAAAATGGGGTATGTCCAGTCTTTTTTAGTAGCCACCTAGTCACAAACACTGGCCAAAGTTAGCATTTATATTTGTTTGTGTGTTAAAAATGCAAAAAACGCTAACTTTGGCCGGTGTTTGTGACTAAGTGGCTACTAAAAAAAGCTGAACATACCCCATTTGCAATACCTTGGGTTGTCTTCTTTTGCAAATGGTATGCCATCATGGGGCTAATTCTCATTCCTTGGCTACCATACGCTCTCAAAGGCAACCTAACCAATCTGACAAATTTCAATAAAAAAAAAAAAGTAAAATCAAGCCTTATATTTGACCCTGTAACTTTCACAAACACTATAAAACCTCTACATGTGGGGTACTGTTATACTCAGGAGACTTCGCTGAACACAAATATTAGTGTATCAGAACAGTAAAATATATCACAGCAATAATATCCTCAGTGAAAGAGCTGTTTGTATGTGAAAAATGCAAAAAACTTCACTTTCACTGACAATATCATCGCTGTGATATGTTTTACTGTTTTGAAACACTAATATTTGTGTTCAGCGAAGTCTCCCGAGTAAAACAGTACCCCCATGTACAGGATTTAGGGTGTCATAGAAAGTTACAGGGTTAAACACAGTGCTAGCAAATTAAATTATCTGGACTTTTGGCCTGGGTTGGCAGGCAGGTCCCTCAAATTGCAATCATTAAAATTACTTAATTAGGTAAAAATATTACATAAATATGCACGTAGAATTTTAATATATATACATATTTATATATTTGACGTCTACGTGTATATTTATGAAATTATTTATGTAATTATGTATGTGGACATATGTATATTTCGTATTATTTTTATTTCTTTATTTATTCATAGATATATATATCATTACATTCTAAGTGTATTTTGATATAAATATATATATATCAATATCAAAATACTGTTAGAATAAAACTGAATATATATATATAATTTTTTTTTAATTATTAAAAATTATTTGTATTTTTTGTTATTTATTTTTATTAACATATTATTTGTATTTTATAATAATATATATATACCATATATATAGTTATTATATATATTGTATATATTCGTGTGTAATTTAAATATAAGTGTATTTTTATAATTATATACGTATATATAAATATAAAAATACACTTAGTGTGACATTATATATATATGATATATATACATATATTATATATAGGTATATATAGATATAATACATGTATATATAGCATATATATATACACATATTATTATTTTTTCACACTTATTACTTTATTTTAAAACTTTATTTGTGATTTTTCACTTGCAGGGAGACTGCCTGTCAGCACAGACAGTCCCCCTGCAGGCAGATACAAAGACCCCTATTGCGGTCATGTGATCGAGTGATCACATGGCCGTGGGGTCCTGATCTGCCGAGGGGGGGCTGCCCGGGCAGACAGGCAACCCCCCTGGACCGGGAGGAGAGCTGATCGCCGCCGTGGGACCGACGGCGATCAGGTAAGTAGCCCAAAACCGTTATGACGGTTCAGGACCGTACAGATGAAACACGGCCTTACTTCTTGTTCCTATAAGCCTACATCAAAATAGCATTATTTACATGTCATGTCTTATTTACCCTGAGTTAATAAAGTAATAAAATAAAGGTGCATGCAGTAGTAGCAATTGTACAGCTAAATAGTATACTTGTGCATGTTAAAAAAAAAAAAATTGGTTCATCCAAATCAATTTGTCCAAAAAAAAAACTATTTGTTTCAGAGGATTTGGTTTTTTTTTATGTGGTGCTTAAGATCGAATGGATTTTGTCTATGCAATTGTTTTGGGAAAAACTATTTGCATGAACCAAAATTATGTGCAAATTGGCCAATCAGTGTATTGCAATATATAAATAGTATGGTATTTTCAAGCCATTTGGTGCACAGATCAAGTTAGAAATTACCAAAAGAAGAGAAAAAAGGGTATAAAGGTGTATGAAACACATTAGGACAGGAAAGAACAATCAAATAAGGTGGGAGAGAAGCAGAGCTGGAGGAGAGAGTAGAGTGTTACCCTTTAGGAGAGAGCAAGAGACAGGTATGTGAGGTAGAGGTTACTCTGGGAGGCCATAAGCTTTCCTAAAGAGATGGGTTTTAAGGCACTTCTTAAATGATTGAAGACTAGGAGAGAGTCCGATGGTGGTAGGCAGGCTATCCCATAGGAAGGGAACCACCTGCGAGAAGTCCTGCAAGCATGAGTTGGCCATACGAGTTCGAGCAGCGGACAGGAGAAGGCCACAGGGCAGAACAGAGAGACTGAGAAGGAGCATACCTATGGATCTGTGATGAGATATAAGAGGGGCTAGAATTTGTCAGTGCTTTATAGGTATGGGTTAGCACTTTGAATTGACTCCTATAAGATACAGGGAGCCAATATGAAGACTGACAGAGGGGTGAGGGGTGCGAGGACCGACTAGAGAGGAAAATCAGTCTGACGGCAGCATTCATTACAGACTGTAGAGGGGCAATACAGCTTTTGGGAAGACTAATCAGGAGAGGGTTACAATAATCCATAAGGGAAATTACTAGAGCATGGACAAGCTCCTTGGTAGCATCTTGCATAAGAAAGGGCGGATGTGGGCTATGTTTTTAAGATGGAATCTACAGGATTTGGCAACATACTGGATGTGAGGCTTCAAAGGTGAGGCCAGAGTCAAGTATGACGCCAAGACAGCGCGCTTGCAAGGATGGACTCATGTGGATACCACTAACTTGAAGGGAGAGCGAAAAAGGAGGATCAGTATTAGGAGGAGGAAAGAGGAAAGACAAGGAGCTCAGTTTTAGAGAGATTTAGTTTCATAAAGCAGGAGGACATCCAGTCAGAGATGGAAGAAAGGCAAGCAGTGACACGTTGCAGGACAGCAGGGGAGAGGTCCGCAGAGGAGAGATATATCTGGGTGTCATAAGCGTACAGGTGGTAGTGGAATCCAAAATAGTTTGCCAAGAGAGGCAGTATAAAGAGAAAATAGAAGTGGACCAAGGACAGAGCCTTGGGGGACTCAAACCGAGACAGGATGAGGGGAGGAGGTATCATTAGAAAAGGAAACACTGAATGAGCGTTGGGAGAGATAAGAGGAAAACCACGAGAGGACAGTCACAAAGACCGAGTGATTGAAGAGTTTGAAGGAGGAGAACATGATCAATAGTGTCAAAGGCAGCAGGGAGGTCAAGAAGAAGGAGTATGGAGTAGTGGCCTTTGACTACTCCTGATATACAACTGATATTAAAAATATAAATGAGGATATAAATGGGTATTATTTAAACTAACATAGCTTTATTAAGCCAAAATAGATGTTTGTGCGGCATTTTATTAAGTCACATTTGTGCTTTGTGGATTCACTACTACTGTGATGTTATTGTGTTTGATTTTTAGGATAAAAACACTACACTGCACTCATCACAAACACACAGTGCACTGCTGTACAGTACTTGCGCAGCACACAATTAAAGGAACAAGGCTTTGAAACCTGATTTTGCAATGATACTGTTCCCTGTCTGCAACACTAAGAGGTTTTTTTTTCTGGTGCCTGTTACCTTTGATGATGCACTAAGGACAGGGCAAAAAAAAATTCCACACTAAAGGAAGGTCACTGATGCTACAGACTGGATGTGTGGGAAAGCTTTGTTCCTCTCAAGGCGGAAGGGGTGAGTAAATGGTCATTTGCCCACAGACGTTCTCCTGTTTTTTTTTAAACAGAAAAGGACTCCTGCTCCCTATTTTTATTAATACTAGATGGCAAAAGGAAAACTATCATTATAAACTGTATTTCTCTCGATAACTCATTTTTTAATTCAGATATAATAAATTGGCATTACAAAAATGTCTGATATTATCAAGCCATTAGGCTAGGCATTTGGGCAATATTGGAGCCATTTTTGCATTGCACACACTAATCGTTGCCCTTTTTTCCTGCTTTTTTGACCTGTAACTGTAACGATTTTTACCCACATTTTGTGGTAGAAGAAAATCTGACTAGCCAAACCACCACATATACAAAATTCAGCCGTCCTAAAAATGTTTTTATTGATAGATGAAGTAGTTAAGCTAGAACACATTTTTGCCGCATTCAAAAGCCTAACAAACGATTGACCAACTAAATGAGCCTGCATGTATGCTGAGTACTCTTGTGATTCTATTACTTGTCTAATTTTCACAATTTAAAGAGGAACTTTTGCTTCCCAGGATTTTTAATACATTGTTTACTTATCCCTGTACTTAGCGAGTATATATTTGTGTGGTGTGAAAATTTTAATTAAATGTAGAAATCCACATCTTTTTGTCCTGCAACTGGGTGCCTCCATCTTGTCTCTGTGTCATTCACTGTTATTATTTTCCTTGACCTGACAGTCAGCATGGAAAAAGCATACAGAGAAAATGACAATTGACACAATGGTTCTATACATCTCTTCATTTGCAATGTTTGCCCTAGCTTTGCCTTTAATAAACATTTGATAGATAATGGAGCATCTGATGATAAAAAAAATAAGTTATAGGTGATTTCAAATGTTTTATTCAATAGTGTAATTCTAAAGAAGCATCAATCCCTTTTAATATCAAAATAACCTCATGCCTGTTTGCTATTATTTGTTAAAGTTGTTACGGAAAATAGCAATCAAATGTTCTATTTAGAGTTAACAGACCTTGGAACCTCTAACCTACTTAGCTTTCAGATTTGCACTCGGGTTGTTCACTCTTACATCAGACAGTAGAGCTGTTAAACCATCTTACCAGACCTTGGACCTGTTTACTTGCAAGTTGCAACTCTGCCTTTAGTTATTCAGGTATTCTCTGTTAATGATTTCATATATTTACTTTTGATGATGAACTTATCAAGGCAGTTTGCTTTCATTTATTATATTGCATACAATGTCTACTTTTGGAGTTTCACTATTTATTCAATATTCAATAACAATTGATTGCAGCATATGTCTTTACAGTTTCATGGCATTCTTGCAGGAGAAAAAATTTGTTCATGTTCTGCAAAATGCATAGAATAATCAGGACCAGATGTATCCTCCTTGCTGCCCCAAGGCCAGTATCCTCAATGCAACCCCCCAACACACAAACTATATACACTATATGGAAAACAAGTGTTGGAACATCTGACACTTTCACCAACAGGGACCTTTACGACATTGCATTCTAAATACATAGACATTAATATGCAGTTGATCCCCCCTTTCCAGCTATAACTTCTCTTCAAGATTTTGGAGCGTTTCTGTGGGAATTTAAACCAATTCATCAAGTAGGGCATTTGTGAGGTCAGGTAATGATGTTGGATGAGAAGGCCTTGCTCGCGATCTCTGTTCCAGTTCATTCCAAAGGTGTTTTATGGGGTTGAAGGCTGGGCTTTGTGAGGCCATTTAAGTTCTTCTGCACCAAACACATCTAGCCATGCCTTTATTGACCTTTCTTTGTGCACTGTGGCACAGTCATGCTGGAATAGAAAAGGGCCTTCTCAAAACGTTTCCAATATGCTGAAGCATTAGGATTTCCCTTTACTAGAAGTAAAGGGCCTAGCCCAACCCTGAAGTGGGGGCTATTTTACAGGGTTGGAGAGGAATGGTAGAAGAGATATGTTATAGTTTGGGTGTTAGGACTGAAGTAGAAGGTATATGACAGAAGGGGTGAGGACTGAAGTGGGGATATAAAACATGGTTGATATTAGGACTGTGAGATAAGACACTTGTCAGAGTGTAAGAGCTAGTGATGTCGTAAACATAAAATTTTCCGTTCGCAAACGGCGAACGCGAACTTCCACAAATGTTCGCGAGCGGGCGAACCCAGCGAACCGCCATAGACTTCAATAGGCAGGCGAATTTTAAAACCCACAGGGACTCTTTCTGGCCACAATAGTGATGGAAAAGTTGTTTCAAGGGGACTAACACCTGGACTGTGGCAAGCCGGAGTGGGATCCATGGCAAAACTCCCATGGAAAATTACATAGTTGATGCAGAGTCTGGTTTTAATCCATAAAGGGCACAAATCACCTAACATTCCTAAATTGTTTGGAATAACGTGCTTTAAAACATCAGGTATGATGTTGTATCAATCAGGTAGTGTAAGGGTTACGCCCGCTTCACAGTGACAGACCAAACTACCCATTTAACGCACCGCAAACAACCGCAAACAGTCCATTTGCACAACCACAAACTCCCCATTTGCACAAGGTTGGATACCAAGCTAGCCATGTCCCGTTCCTTGTCCTCACTGATGTCATTGAAGGTCTCTTCCTCCACCCAGCCATGTACAACACCAAGGGTCCCCGAAAGGTGACAACAAGCCCCCTGTATTTTTTTCTTAAATGTACACTACTGTTACACCAGATATGAGTTGCACTGGTGTGACACTGTGCCCTGGCAGGCCCTGAAACGCACACGTGTGAAGGAAACTGACTGCTATTATTTCACAGTCAAATTTCTAGTTTTTTTTTTAATGTACACTACTGTTACACCAGATATGAGTTGCACAGGTGTGACACTGTGCCCTGGCAGGCCCTGAAATGCACACGTGTGAAGGAAACTGACTGCTATTATATTACAGTCAAAAAGTTGTTTTTTTTTTAAATGCAAGCTATTGTGACACCAGATATGAGTGGTGGCACTGGGCAAGTGGGCACAGTATACGCTGTGAGCCTGACACACACGCTGGCAGGCAGGCAACTGCAATTAGATTACACAGAAAAAAAAAAAAGCAGACTGATATTTTAGCCCTAAAAAGGGCTTTTTGGGGTGCTGTCCTTACAGCAGAGATCAGATGAGTCCTTCAGGACTGTAGTGGACACTGAATACACTAGCCTAGCTATCGATTTCCCTATTAAATCAGCAGCAGCTACACTGTCCCTCCTCTCACTACGAATGCAGCTTCCGGAGGGCGGGGCCTAACTGTCATGGAGGAAAGACGCACTTTGTGTGAGCTCTCTCAATATCTCACTTTAAGCAGCTATCAACAAGCGAATTTCACCCCAGAAGGGGATGACCCAGCAATGTTGCTCCTACATGACGGACCCGACATGCTTAATAGCGGTCAGGTAGATGGTAACACACGGGCAAACAAGACAGGAAAGGGTTAAAGATAAATTCAGAGTCAAGAACAAAGCCATGGTCAATACCAAAATAAACAAAATAGATCAAGGAACACACTAAAGGGTACTGACACAGAAACCACGATAGGACAAAGTGGATAGGGCTAGGGAAGTTTAAATATCCTTTAACATTTGATTGGCACACGTCATGCCTACACCCCCAAAATGTTCGTGTGTGGGGTGCTGGAATGACGTGGGCCAATGGGAGCCTGAATCAACTTTTGGCTCCCACTGCCCCTTTAAGAGCGAGCTCGTGACTCGAGCCGTGCTCCTAGTGCCAGGCGGGCCACGTGACTGATCACTGCGGTCAGTGCACGCGGCTAAGTCAGAAGAGGAGATCAAGCCGCATGCGGCTCGTGTGGAGGCAGGAATGATCCAGCCACTCGTGGCTCAAGCTTAGGAGCCAGGTCGGTCCCAGGATAAGGTAAATACAGCCACAACCACTTATCCCAATCACACACCTTTCCTAACGTCCTATCCCATTAAAAGCATATTACCGCGTATTTAATGAAACAGATAGACCCCCTACTTCATCCAGGTTACCGATCGATGGTTTACTGTACACGACTATTCGATATTCCCACAAATTTTATATAGCATTTCATGTTTGTTTGAGACCACATTAAAAATATTGGATATCGCTAAAAATACTTTCTCTACAAACCTCTAAAACGAACCAAACTACTCATCTATCCGCTATACCACTTTATCCCACCTAGAACTAGTGCCCAGTTAAAATACTTGACTCTTACTTACCCACACTCAGTTATTCCACACACATTTCACCACTACTCTCACTGAATCCCTCTGACTACGGCTAAATTCATCTTCTACATCAGAACACTACTCCTAAGATTGGGTTGTATCCATGTCTCGGGTCTTTCATTTAGAATAGGGGCAGCTTTGGTCTCCTTCAACACTGACACTCCAGTGCATATTATTAAAAGATTGGGCAGATGGAAATCCTCAGTCTACAACCAATATATTCCTCATCCCGGGAAAGAAATGAGGAAAGCTTTTAAAACTTTGGCTTTGCAAATTTGATGCAATAAGTGTGTTTTTATTTAATACCTTTTCACCCTCTTTGCATGAACCCGATTTACATATATTACTAATATGTTTCTGAACATATATATTATATTATTTACTCACTCACTCACTCATCATGCTGCCTAGGTCCAACGATAAATGACTATGGGGATAATGTATAATAAACACAGGTTACTGGCTATGGGGGTGGGGTAATGTATAATAAACACAGGTTACTGGCTATGGGAGGGATAATGTATAATAAACACAGGTTACTGGCTATGGGAGGATAATGTATAATGAACACAGGTTACTGGCTATTGGTGTTATAATGTATAATAAACACAGGTTATTGCTATGGGGGATAATGTATAATAAACAAAGGTTACTGGCTATGGAGGTATAATGTATAATAAACACAGGTTACTGGCTATGGGGGGATAATGTATAATAAACACAGGATACTGACTATGGGAGGCATAATGTATAATAAACACAGGTTACTGGCTATGGGGGGATAATGTATAATAAACACATGTTACTGGCTATGGGGGATAATGTATAATAAACACAGGTTACTGGCTAATGGAGTATAATGTATAATAAACACATGTTACTGGCTATGGGGGATAATGTATAATAAACACAGGTTACTGGCTACGGGGGATAATGTATAATAAACACAGGTTACTGGCAATGGGGGGATAATGTATAATAAACACAGGTTACTGGATATGGGGGATAATGTATAATAAACACAGGTTAATGGCTATGGGAGGGATAATGTATAATAAACACAGGTTTCTGGCTATGGGGGGGATAATGTGTAATAAACACAGGTTACTGGCTATGGGGAGGATAATGTATAATAAACACAGGTTACTGGCTATGGGAGGATAATGTATAATAAACACAGGTTACTGGCTATGGGGAGGATAATGTATAATAAACACAGGTTACTGGCTATGGGAGGATAATGTATAATAAACACAGTTTATTGGCTATGGGGGATAATGTATAATAAACACAGATTACTGAATGCAGCTTCAGAATTAATCTAAATTGTATGCTGTCTAGGAGGTGGGAGGGTCTGGGAGGGAGGGTTTGCTGCTGATTGGCTGGAATGTGTCTGCTGACTGTGAGGTACAGGGTCAAAGTTTACTCAATGATGACGAATAGGGGGCGGACCGAACATCGCATATGTTCGCCATCCGTGGCGAACGCGAACAAGCGATGTTCGCCAGTAACTATTCGCCAGCGAACCGTTCGGGACATCACTAGTAAGAGCACATTAATGGGACACTTCAAACACTACACTGGTGCCATGGGACTAAGGTACCATAACAACTTAATTCAGATAAAGTTTTTATGGTGTCCAAAGTGTTCCTTTACTATATATATCATGTCCTGTAGTCAGAGTACATTTTTATTATAATACCATAATTTTCCAAAAAAATCAAAAATAATTGTGTAACTTTTAGTATTTATTGACACTTGTTTGTAGGTTTTATTTTGCTTCAAAATATTCCATTACACAGTGTATAATTTAAAGTCGTAAGATATTGTATGGTCATTTAATATGCATGTGAAAATTAATTTAAAAAAACCTCAAACAATTTAGAACAATACTTTTGCATAAAATTGAAATGCTTCATGGGTTAAACTGTTTAAAAACAAAACATAAAAAATTCACATATATAAAAATAAAGATCAAACATTCACATATATTTTATCTTTGCACAGTGTTCTTACAGAAGTCTATTATTATTTTAACAGCATTCTTAGAAATTAGAATTTCTACTGTATTTTTGGTTTCTTTGTCTCTTAGTTTAATCTTAAAAGTGTGGGTTAATATAGCGTGTGGCCAAAGAATCAACTGATTGTTGTATGTCCCCCCATGGGTCCACAGCTGAGCGAATGCTTTTCACAGGTTATGCCAATCTGGTATGCACTTGGCAGTGGCCATAAAGCCGTAGGGTAAACATAATGTTTTTTTTGTATTCAGCTACCATTTCTTATGTAAAACAAATCTAATGTTAGTGGTGATCTGTGCTCAGCATGAGTATGCAGGTGCACAACAAATGTTATGATGAAAGCGAAAACGGAGCTCAATACAGTAAATGAAGAAACAGAAAAATGAATAAAACACAGATGTGATTTTCCTTTCTTTTTTTTTACGTATCTGATATTAAAAATATGAGATAGATGCAGTTTAGAAACATGAAACATAGAATGTGACGGCAGATAAGAACCATTTGGCCCATCTAGTCTGCCCACTGTTCCAAATACTCTCATTAGTCCCTGGCTTTATCTTATAGCTAATATAGCCTTATCCCACACATGCTAAAACTCCCTCACTGTGTTAACATCTACCATTTCAGCTGAAAGGCTATTCCATGCATCCACTACCATCTCTGAAAAATAATAGTCTCTGAAATTATTTTTAAACCTTTGCCCTCTAATTTAAGACTAAATGTTCTTGTTGTGGTAGATTTTTTTCTTTTTAATATAGTCTCCTCCTTTACTGTGTTGATTCCATTTATGCATTTAAATGTTTCTATCATAACCCCCGTCTCGTCTTTCCTCCAAGCTATACATGTTAAGATTATTTAACCTTTTTCTGGTAAGTTTTATCCTGTAATCCATTAACCAGTTTAGTTGCCCTTCTCTGAACTCTCTCCAAAGTATCAATATCCTTCTGGAGATACGGCATCCAGTACTGCGTACGATACTCCAGTGAGGTCTCACCAGTGTTCTGTACATTGCTCCATCTACACACATTATTTGGGAATGGTCCAAGGCTGACAATTCCCTGAGTTTATAGTTGTACAAGTTCACAAAAGCAAATTCAAAAATTCAGTGTGACAAGGTTGTTCACTTAAGTGGAAATTGTCTTGAATTCAATTTTTTTTTACAAAAATATTCAAAATAAAAGCTGACTTGCAGAATTTTTCCAAATTGGCTATTTTGGCCTAATATATTAAATTCAACTTGAATTCACACTTTATAATTTAGCAACTGATCTCTACAAGACGTATTCGCTAAACTGACGTTGCTCTTATTTTTTAGAGAAAAACTAAAAAAGTGTCTGTAGTAGCTCACAGTGTTTCCTACTTTCTCAAACTAATGTATTTAGCTTAGCTGTACCCATGATCTTCCATTATATTTATATCTGATGAGCAGTATTTCGATGTATGCACTTACACTGTGATGACACCATCATCTATGTTTAGAAACTATTTCTTTTACACGTGATGCTGTTTTACTACATGATTTCAAGACATGTGGCTACATAAATAAACCTTTCTTAACCCCTTAAGGACACATGACATGTGTGACATGTCATGATTCCCTTTTATTCCAGAAGTTTGGTCTTTAGGGGGTTAAATACTGAACAAAATGTCTTGTTGGTGTAGGTTTGGAATTAACAAATTGCTTTAGTCAAAACAATGTCATTATTATAGCCTACCACCAGTTATTTTTTTTAGTTTTAGCTTAACAAGGGGTTAGAACCTGAAAATTGAATAGCCAAAATATCATCCCAATTTTTATTTTTCTTAAGAAAGAATTGCAGCTTTTTTTTTACATATTAAAAAAAACTACAGTCTTTGCCTTTGGGGATCATGGTGTTTCTAGATGTAGGAAGGTTGCATAAAAGTGCAAGTTGTGTATGGGACCCATGGCTGACTTACAGAGCTGTCTGAAGTGGGTGTCACCCTATTGGATAATAACATCTACCACAATGCAACGGCTTT
Source organism: Pelobates fuscus (assembly GCF_036172605.1). Classification (NCBI taxonomy): domain Eukaryota; kingdom Metazoa; phylum Chordata; class Amphibia; order Anura; family Pelobatidae; genus Pelobates; species Pelobates fuscus. Next base: position 149,518,750 of record NC_086323.1, read on the forward strand.
CCCCCATCTCTTGCTTCTCCCTTCCACTTCTCAAAGGCAAAGGGACTAGTTTTGAAAAATGTAAAATTACATTTGTAATAATGCTCACCAACACAAATTTAATATATATGTTCTTTACTGGATGACAGTATTCTGATCCCATATGTCTTCTGCTAAATCAATTTTAAACCAGCAGGAGAAATAGACCTAGATTATAAATGCACACGTGTTTAATATTATGTTGTAGTGATTTTGTGTCACAATATAATCACAGCTGGTTTATAAAAACATGATTGGATCCATAAATATGACTAATAAATTCTGTAATAGATGACAGATGAAAACGATTCTCATCTCTATAGGACATATCAGTAGTGATGTCGCGAACATAGAATTTTCGGTTCGCGAACGGCGGACGCGAACGTAGGCAAATGTTCGCGAACCGGCGAACCGTGCGAACCGCCATAGCCTTCAATAGGCAGGCGAATTTTAAAACCCACAATAGTGGTTGAAGGGGGGGGGAAGGAGACCTACTCTCCTCCCCCCCGGCCCCCACCCCTGGGTTCGGGTGGGGGCCATAATGATAATGAGGGGGGGGACCTACTGTCCTCCGCCCCCGGCCCCCACCCCTGTGCGGCGGGTGGGGGCCATAATGATAATGAGGGGGGGGGCTACTGTCCCCCCCCCCCGGCCCCCACCCCTGGGCGGCGGGTGGGGGCCATAAAGATAATGAGTGGGGGGGCTACTAACCCCCCCCGGCCCCCACCCCTGGGCGGCGGGTGGGGGCCATAAAGATAATGAGGGGGGACCTACTGTCCTCCCCCTCTCCGGCCCCCACCCCTGTGCGGCGGGTGGGGGCCCTAAAAATAACAATAAGGGGGGACCTATTGTCCCCCCCGGCCCCCACCCCTGGGCGGTGGGTGGGGGCCCTAAAACTAACAATAGGGGGGGACCTATTGTCCCCCCCGGCCCCCACCCCTGAGTGGTGGGTGGGGGCCCTAAAATTAACAATAAGGGGGGGACCTATTGTCCCCCCTGGCCCCCACCCCTGAGCGGTGGGTGGGGGCCCTAAAATTAACAATAAGGGGGACCTATTGTCCCCCCCCCGGCCCCCACCCCTGAGCGGTGGGTGGGGGCCCTAAAATTAACAATAAGGGGGGGACCTATTGTCCCCCCCGGCCCCCACCACTGAGCGGTGGGTGGGGGCCCTAAATACAAAGGGAGGGGGGCCCTGTTAACCCTCCCCCCCCAAAAAAAAAAGATCTACCTACCTACCCCCCTCACCCTAAAAATAATGAGGGGGGGACCTTTAACTAAAACCCTGTAAAAAAAAAATAGATAAAAACAACTTACCATTTGATGTTTTCTTTCTTCTACAATCTTCTTTTTTCAGCCCCAAAAAAGGGCAAAAAAAAAAACCATAATAACCGACGCAATTAAAAAAAAAAAAAAAAGAAAAATAATCCATCTTCACCCATGGAAAGCTCCGTGCAGACTGAGCTCTGCAGGGCGGGTGAAGGCTTATAAAGCCTTGCCACGCCCTGCAATTAGGCTAAGAACACTCTGATTGGCTGGTTTAAGCCAATCAGAGTGCTCTTTGTCATTTTACACAGCGTGGGAAAATTCCAAAGAACTTTCCCACGCGTGTAAAATGACACAGAGCACTGTTATTGGATGGCTTGAAATCCATCCAATCACAGTGCTCTGTGTCATTTTACACAGCGTGGGAAAATTGATCTTTCACACGCTGTGTAAAATGACACAGAGCACTGTGATTGGATGGCTTGAAATCCATCCAATCACAGTGCTCTGTGTCATTTTACACAGCGTGGGAAAATTGATCTTTCCCACGCTGTGTAAAATGACACAGAGCACTGTGATTGGATGGATTTCAAGCCATCCAATAACAGTGCTCTGTGTCATTTTACACGCGTGGGAAAGTTCTTTGTCATTTTACACAGCGTGGGAAAATTGATCTTTCCCACGCTGTGTAAAATGACACAGAGCACTGTGATTGGATGGATTTCAAGCCATCCAATAACAGTGCTCTGTGTCATTTTACATGCGTGGGAAAGTTCTTTGGAATTTTCCCACGCTGTGTAAAATGACAAAGAGCACTCTGATTGGCTTAAACCAGCCAATCAGAGTGTTATTAGCCTAATTGCAGGGCGTGGCAAGGCTTTATAAGCCTTCCCCCGCCCTGCAGAGCTCAGTCTGCGTGGAGCCCTCCATGGGTGAAGATGGATTATTTTTTTGTGCTGTGTTTTTTTTTGGTTTTTGTTTTTTAATTGTGTCGGTTATTATGTTTTTTTTGGGGCCTTTTTGGGGGCTGAAAAAAGAAGATTGTAGAAGAAAGAAAACATCAAATGGTAAGTTGTTTTTATCTATTTTTTTTTTACAGGGTTTTAGTTAAAGGTCCCCCCCCCCTCATTATTTTTAGGGTGAGGGGGGTAGGTAGGTAGATCTTTTTTTTGGGGGGGGGGAAGGGTTAACAAGGGCACCCCCCCTTTGTATTTAGGGCCCCCACCCACCGCTCAGGGGTGGGGGCTGGGGGGGACAATAGGTCCCCCCTAATTGTTATTTGTAGGGCCCCCACCCGCCGCTCAGAGGTGGGGGCCGGGGGGAGGGGACAATAGGTCCCCCCCTTATTGTTTATTTTAGGGCCCCCACCCGCCACTCAGGGGTGGGGGCCAGGGGGGGACAATAGGTCCCACCCTAATTATTTGTAGGGCCCCCACCCACCGCTCAGGGGTGGGGGCCGGGGGGGGGACAATAGGTCCCCCCTTATTGTTAATTTTAGGGCCCCCACCCGCCGCTCAGGGGTGGGGGCCGGGGGGGGGACAATAGGTCCCCCCCTAATTGTTATTTGTAGGGCCCCCACACGCCGCTCAGGGGTGGGGGCCGGGGGGAACAATAGGTCCCCCCTTATTGTTCATTTTAGGGCCCCCACCCGCCGCTCAGGGGTGGGGGCCGGGGGGACAATAGGTCCCCCTCTTATTGTGATTTTTAGGTCCCCCACCCCGTTTTTGTTTTTTTAACAGTGAGCAGCCACAGGCTGCTCACTGTTTAATAGACATGCCCCTACTCGCGGTATTGCGAGTAGGGGCACAATTTACTAATACTAAGTAATTTTTACTTAGTATTAGTAAATTAATAGGGGGCGGACCGAACATCGCATATGTTCGCCCGCCGTGGCGAACGCGAACACGCTAAGTTCGCCGGGAACTATTCGCCGGCGAACAGTTCGGTACATCACTACATATCAGTCATTTTCTATTAAAATAATGAATTAATATTGAGTTGATGTTATCATATCCTAGTTGCTGTGAAGCTCCAATTTGTGATTTTATTAAGATATATATATATAATCAAAGTAACTAATTCGTATGTACTTAAGCACGGAAATAATTCCATTCTCCTATGTATAAAACAGTTCTTAAATGCATATATAAACGGCACACATAACATCCCCGTCCTGCCTCTGCCCCACATTGTAACAGAGACAAGTGGAACCATGGCAGATAAACTGATTGTTCCTCAAATCTACCTTATCTGTCAGTGAGTAGACTGGGTTAAGGAAGCAAAGAGAGAACTCATATCTCACCTATGGCTGGTCACACAGCGTATTGTTCCAAGCCCCATGATAGAACAGTCATTGGAGCATTAAGGTCAATTGATGTGGTTCCTATTTCTATTTACCTGCAATATTTGTATGTGGTGGTGTGGGATTTTGCAGGGAAGGGTTAGGATGAATTTGGAGAGACAAGAGAGTAAACAGATTATTGAGAGACACATAGTGAGTTAAAGGGATATTGAAAGACACACAAGGGGTAATTGGGGATTGAAAGACTCACAAGGACTGAAGAAGGTATTGAGAACAAAACATGGTTTAGGAGGTATTTAAAGGTTCACCAAGGGCTAAGGGGGTATTGAGGCAATATATTGAGATAAATGAGATATTGGGAGACACACAAGGGAGGCAGCAGGAGATAGAAATAAAGAGGTGAGGGGGTGCATAGAGACATACACATGTAGGTGGAGTGACATACAAAACCATTGTGCAATTTAAGGAGGAGACATGCAAACCGGCATTTATTTTCCATTTATGTCAAATAACCTAGGTACACCTCTGATCACATGCATTTATAGTAAGTAGTGCTAGAAATACTGTTATGTTATATATCATTTAATTCTCAGAGCAGAATAGCAATATAACCACTGTTTTAAACTTCACAGAAAACAACCTATTGAGTAACCACTATTGACTCTAAAATTGCTGAGGCCTTTGATTTTTCAGTATAAAACCTGCACATCCAAAAGCTGATTTAATCTTGTTTTGACCAAACCATATCTTACCCACTTCAACATAAAAAAAGCATAATTATTCTTACTTTTCTTTATCTTACAAACATCAACATCAAGAAAACATACATACGCTTATTTTTATTTCTTACCTACCCCTCGATTTTACTACACAGGTTTTTGCCACTTCACGGTTGCTGCTACTATTTTGGTATTATATCCTTTCTACAAAGAGTTTGGGTCACATGTCAACAAGATTCCTGTTCCCATCCCTTATGATCTTTTGTCCTTAATTACTCAGCCAGATATATCTTCCACCTCAAGCATTAGTGCTCCTACTCTTTGAGTTCCTTCTTCTTATCTCCCCACTTCTCTCTTGACTGCTGTCCTAAGCCAATGTAGGTATTCATATTGTGGTTTAAGTATTGACTTGCTTTTTCATTGGTTTGTTACTTTTTGTTTTTACATTCCTCTATGTATCTGTTTTACTTTAGTGTTAAAAAATGAACAAGATGGAAACATGACAGCTTAACTCAGCAATTCTTGGAGAGGCAGGACTCATAATGTACATCTAGATAATTGATGGCAGCAACACAAATTGTAAAAATCCGTAAACATTGTCTATATACATTCCTCTAATTTGAGGCAAGTCTGAATCATGAAGCTGTAATTAACTCTCAGGAAAACCAATTGCTGAAGGACATGGGCAACACATAAATAATTTATATTTGACTAATGTGAATGAAAAAAAAATGCAATAATCTTTGCTTGATTGCATAATGAATCTTACTGAAGATGTTAACAAAAGTGAAATTCCATCCAGTATCTGTTTGTTGATGTTCCGGTGCTTGAAGAAAAGATTGTTTGTTGATTATTGTCAGTATTCCTGACCACGCATTCATTAAGGTCCGAGAAGTACGGTTACATTAGCATATGAACAAAAACTATTAATTGTTCCATTCTAAGTGTAAAAAACTTCAGATGTAATTAATAGGGCTGGCAAAACAAGTTAATAAATTGTGTTAGGCAGCAGAGAAGTTTTTAATCTGCTCAAAATATTATTTAAACTTAGATGAATGGAAATGTACGACCGCAACATGTGCAGTCTTTTTAATATCTGATTCATGCTCCTGCAAATAAATTGAGCAGAAACTAATATAACGTACAGCTTCTCTCTCAGTTTACAAGGGTGAATATAGCAGTGGAAATAAGTAAAAAGTTCACTTACCCCCCTGCACTTCTACATTCTGGGTGATTAGGGGCAATTATGTCACCCCATGATGCCTTAGTCATGTTTGTGCATGTTCAAGCATCAACTTAGAAATGCTGTATGCTGGGTGTTTTTTTGGCAGCAGTTCTTAACGAGTGCATGTGTTGTGAACTACTTTGAATAATTTGGTCGGTGTTGTTTAGTACTGTACATTAAAGTAAATACAACTATAAAGAATTATTTATAAAAAAAAAAAAAAAAAACAGCACAACCAATAGCTAACTTTTAGTTTGATATTTGTTTAAGCTAAAATCAGGGAATTAATAATTCCTTACTAAATTGCTCGATAGTAATTGCTCCAAATGCAGTATTTCTAATTCCTGCTGAAATTGCAGGATGATGGCTGAAAATATCCAGCCTTTAGTCCTTACAAGGTCAATAAATGGATACCATTAATTTTGGTATTATCATTTTACAGATGTTTTCTAGTGTCAAGTAAATGTTCCATCCTCAATACTTTGGACAACACAAGTATCCTTGTTTTTTGTTTCTGCCCTGCATATGGGGGTCAGCATGTTCTGAAGGTTAATTTATAAAATACACTAATACAACTTGATGAAGTGTTTATTAGCAGAAAATATTTACATCTCAAGGTTCTGCTGTAGATATTCATAAATTATTATATAGGGAAATCCTTGCACTCAGGCTAAATGATTAAATTCCTTTTTATTGCCAGGTGCCAAACCATAAGGCTAGGTATCCATATATAATTCAAAGATTGGCTGCACTCACGGTCTTGTATAAGTATATCTTCTTTATTCAAAAAACATAGAATCCAGAGATCAACGTTTCAGTCCCTTCTGAGACTTTCGTCAGTATCAAAATTTGTTGTTGATCCTGAGGATAGTCCTGACAAAGGACTGAAACGTTGATCTATTTTAATGCATATCGAATAAAATTTCGGATTTTAATTGAGGACCGAGCGTGCAGCTTCCTCCCTTCTTCGTTTGGATACTCAAGGCTCAGGCTGGCACCCAGCATTTGTTGGTATACTTTACGCCTGTGTGCAAGGACTTCCAGCTTTTGTTTATATATATAATATATACACACGCAAGGGAGGCATCAGGAGATAGACATAAAGGGGTGCATAGAGACATAGGAAATCTATATATATATATATACATCATATAAAATGTCACATTGAGCATTTACACTTTTATGAAACGTGTAATCACAAGTGATAATTTTAGAAAACTTGCCTCTGGGTACATACAGTATGCAATGAATTAATAAAGATTCCCTCTGTATCATATCTATAAACAGCGGATCATGATAAGGAAGGACAATATAGTGGACATTTTTCTGTTTATGATGTTTTTTTGTAGAATCGTCTAAATAAAAACTTTGAGGTCTCTATTACACAGTTTGCAGAACCATCTTCATCTTGCCTCGGAGTATTGCGTTTTCTTTTCAGTATGTCTGAAATCCACAGGGACAAAAAATGCTGCATAACTTACAGGGTCTTTAATCTTTATTTCCTAAGGACAAACTGAAGTTCTGTTTCAATTCAAAAGTGATTTTACTTATGGATGCTGAATATACATTTTTCCTTGTGTTCTGTTTTGGTTTATTCCTGTTTTGTTTTTTTGTTGGGGGTTTGTCCATTTTTTATTTTTTTGTTATTTTTTTTCCCTTTCCTTTGGTCATATCTAAATAGAGTCTTGAGTGACATTTGCCAAAATTGAACTGAACTTTTGTAATCTTTTTAGATCATTTTACATTTCCGTCGTGTTGAGGATATATGTTTTATTATGAAAAGCGTTATGAGTTTTCTTGTCGTCGAATACAGTGAAAATTAAATGATAACTACAAAAAAAAAATAGCAGTTTGTAGTTATTCTGTATTCAGCAGAGCATTAAATTATTCAGTGAAGTGTGCAAAACATGTCAGCAGTTTGAGCCTTAAAGCTTTTTTTGTAACAACCAAAAAGTGTTAAAAACAGGCAAGCATAGCTAAAGATTTCATTTTAGAAGCAGCTTATTGAATTAATAAGACAAGTCAATTAATGTAAGGCTCGGTTGCTTCAGGATAAAACTGTGAAATGAAAATATAGTCCCATTTATTTTTATTTTACAACAAGACAACTGAAGTAATCTTTTTCAACAAGTTAAAAAGTACTTTGTAAACATGCTGTAGACAGTACAAATTAGAATAGAGCTAATTGGTTTGTTCTGCAATTAGTATCGTCTTGCATTCGTATCATATATTACAACCTGCCTTGATATAATTAATTTTAGTTATATCAAGCAACTCACAACTTTTTAAGTCCTAAATGCTTGCCCTAGGTATATTTCTAGAAAGTTCCACTAAGCCTACGACCATCACAGTTTCACTTTGCGGTAAAGAAGTAATTCAGTTGTTGAAAGTGAGCCTTACAATAAACTAGATATTTATAGCACAAAACAAAATGGTTAGTTTTAGAACTAAAATAATCAAATAAATAAAATAATCAAATAAATATTAATTTTCAAAAACCGACGAAGAAAAAGAAATTGTGTTTCCATCCATCACCTTCAAGTTTTCTAAATTTTAAACATTTTATTTGATTTTTATTTTTTTTTAACAATGGTGTATTTTGTGTGTGATTTTCCTGTTTTGTAACGTGGTTACATTTGCAAAATTGTTGTATTACCATTTTCACATTATGCACCCAAACAAAGTCCTGAACACAGTTAAAATCTGAAATAATTTTCTATTGATTTCCATAGCAATTTCTTTTAAAAACTTTAACCCCTTAAGGACACATGACGTGTGTGACACGTCATTATTCCATTTTATTCCAGAAGTTTGGTCCTTAAGGGGTTAAACATGTGATTTTAGAACCATATATGTCACTCCAAAATGGCAGACGTGGGTATGCATACAAGAAAGTACCTCCCTGGAAATCTTAAGGAAGGGAGGACATGACTGCTGGCAGGGATAAGGGGTTGGGTTATAGGGGATACATTGTGGCACATGGGGGGCATAAAAATGGGGAAAAATGGGAGGGTACTCACCAGTTCCCCGGGCAGAGGTGTAGTGCTACTAGCTTCCCGCCCGCCCACCCAAAAAGTGTTTATGATGGTGTTGTTTTGGTTGTGTGCTGTTGTTTCTTTGTTTTGTCACAGCTCGCGGTAGTCCTGGCCAGCGAAGAGGTTCGGAGGAAAGTGCCCAAGCGGCTTGGGGAGTCGCAGCCTGCTGAGAGCTGATGGCGGGGGCAGGCTGCATCGGACTCGTGTGATTCATTTGATAGAGCTGTCTGTTGGTAATCCCCCAACAGCTGACAGGTTGTGGACGCTGGTGATTTATGTGAATTTTGTTAATAAAGCTGTGGCCGTTGCCCTTACCCATACAAAAGGTGTTGTGTATTTATTGGGCAACGGGTGGTGGGAGTTTTGGTCCGGGTCAGCAGTCAAGTTGGTTCTAATTACTTTTTTTCCACTAGGCTGAACTGACCTCACACAGTGGCATGCCAAGAGGATTCGTTTTCCACCATGCCAAGTGGAACACAACCATACCTCATGTATGAGGCCTTTTAACCCCTTCAATACCAATAAAAGTATACATGTTTTTGTTTTCACGTTTTTTACTGCATAACATTTAGTCCATGCTGCCTCACTCACCCTTATTTATACTCTAGGTATGGTTATCTGTAAAGGAACGAATAGGGACAGTCTGTAGAGGAGCCACTAGTCACTGATATTTTGCATGTAAAACTGCTGAAAATGGCAACTCACCCTCTACTTTCAAACAGTTGAGGAAGTTTAAATGTATCATTCTATTTTTAAAGTCGGTGGGAGGGGTGGGAAGGGGTGGGGAGGGGTGGGGGGGGAGTGAATGGACTGTACCATTTCACTGTCAGCATTACGTTATCAGTTTAGAGATTGAAAAATAATGATATACCTTTATTTTAGAAATATGTAATTTAACTGTATTACGGTATGTGGACATTATGCTCAAATGCAGATATTCATTTACATTCTATTGACATTTTTAGCAAGCTGCACTACTAGTAATGCCTCCATGGTCCTTACAAATACCTATAAGCAAGGTGTTTCACCATTTTTATTTATCTACTTTTTGTCATGTCTACTGTATGTGAGAAAACATGTTTGCTTTTATACTAAGATTTCAGACTCTGTGTGAAATATTGCAATATAAATGACACTGTATACTGACTACAGCTGTTCAGATCCTAAATATTTTATGCAGGATGAACGGAAAGGTGAAAAATAAAAACTGAGTAAATTTACATAATTTACATTTTTTAAGTTTGTCTGCAAAGCAATCTGTTCACATGACAATGCGAATGACTGAGTTACAATATGTATGTGTGCTAGCTATGCATCCCTTGCTTCAAATAAATGTTATACAAATGTTTTTTTAATGAAAATGTGCTTGGTAGTTTAGAAGGTAAAAGTTAAATGTATGTATTTGTCTTGACTTCAGCTGTGCATGGGGTTAGTTCTAATTCCATGTTGAAATGGTGAAACAAGTGAGCTAATAATTAAAAGAGTGGTTCCTGAGTATTAGCAACTTGTGGCACCCCAGTAGTTGTGGACTATATCTCACATAATGCTCTTACTGTTATAAGGCTGGCAAAGTATTAGGGGAGATGCAGTCCACAGCATCTAGTGTGCTGAAGGTTCTAAACCCTGTAGTATAAGCTGCAATGATTTATCTGGGCCCAGTGGAATTGCTCTAGAATATATTGTTCGCTATAAGTTAAAGAGACACTCCAGACTCTTAAAACACTTTAGCTTGCTACAAAGCTTTACGTGTGAAGAGAGTGTCCTTTTTTTTTTTTTTTTACTGTTTTCAAGAATATTTATTGACAGATTTGTAAACTGTATCTTAGAAAGATTGCCCTCAAGGCCCCATTAGATAATATAATTTAGTCTAAAGGACCCTGTAGAGGGGTATATCTAACACTCTGGCCCCAATTCACAATATAGTAATATAAATAGCTCTCTGATACCCAGCCCAAGTTGTCTCTTCTCTCCTTAATCACTGTTGTTAACTGGCTGTTGTGGCTGGCAGGCTGGTTGCTGTTGCTAGTTGGCTGCTGTGGCTGTCAGGCTGGCTGCTGTGGCCAGCTGGCAGGCTGACTGCTGTGGCTGGTTGGCAGGCTGGCTGTTAAGACTGACTGCTGTTGGCTTCTTTGGCTGGCTAGAAAGCCTCTTTCTCCCATCAGCAGGCATCTGTTTCTCCCCCAACCCCTTTGTGTGTCTCTTTTTCCCCTTCCCCTCTGTGTGTCTTTTTCCCCCTTCCTCTCTCTGTGTTTCTTTCCCCAAGCCTATTTGTGTGTCTGTTTGTCTCCCAACCCCTTTCTGTGTCTCTTTTCCCCAGCCCTTCTGTATGTCTCTTTGTCCCCCCCAGTGCTTCTATGTTCCTTTTTTGTCTCCATGTAGCCCTTTGTCTCTTTGTCCATCAACCCGTCTTTGTGTTTCTTTGTCCCCCAGACCCTCTGTGTGTCTCTTTGTGCCCCTCAGTATGTATCTGAGTGTTTCTTGTGTGTGTCATTCCCCCCTCCAGCCCCTCTGTGGGACCTTTGTGACTCTTTGTGCCCCTGCCCCTTTGTGTGCCTTTCCCCTCAGCCCATCTGTGTGCTTCTTTGTGCTCCCTCCCACTGTGCCCTTCGTTTGACCCACTTCCCTCCTGTGCTCTTCTTTTGACCCTCTTCCCTTCAGTGCCTTTCATTGGACCTTATGGTCTCATTGCTCAATTATCTTCCATTTAGGAGTTAAATGCATTAGTTTTTTTCCCTTTGCCCTCTGTGTGTTTCATCCCACCAAAGCCTTTTGGTGTGTCTGTTTGTACCCCCCAGCTCTTCAGTGTGACTTCGCCCCACGACCATGTCAAAGGACGGACCTCGAGGACATAATGATTTTTTTTCCCCTCTACTTCATCTTTCCTTCTACTCACCCTGAGTTACCCCTTCCTCCACAATACAACATGCTGTTACTCCTACATTGAAGGGAGGTTGAGGTGGCCTGTAAGCTTGGTACAGGCAATGATGTTTTTTTGTATTGCCTTTTAATGTGTCCCATTTTCTATGCTCTCTTCATGTTTTCTTTGTAAAAAAAAAAACAGAAAAATGGTAATAAAAAGATATTTACAAAAAAAGTAGTTTTACTCCTAAATGGCAGAGATTTGAGCAGTGAGACCTCAGAGGCATGATCGATATAAAAATACTGCTAAAGTTGTTTTGATGACTAGTGTCCCTTTAAGCACAATGATTTCTTGACCACTATGGCCTAAATTTAATATTTTTGGAAAAGCTTTTTAAATGATTTAATATTTTTGGATAAGCTTTTGAAATGAGTTAATATTTTGAAAATTTTTTAATATTTTAATATTTTGATATGTTGATGCATATGTTTGATAATTCAATATTTAGAAAAAAATTATAATTATATATCTTAAAAAGCTTATTCAAAAACTTGAAATCAAGGCCTATGTTAGGATGGAACATAACTGTTACTCAACTGGTATGAGACATACATGCACACTATATCCCTATGACAGTAAGGTTCCTATGTCAATAAAACTTTCAAGTAATTCTGATGCCGACTCATATTAACTGTGACATTAGGCTGAAAGATACTAGTGTACATCTATCCGAACCTAATTAAAATAACAATTTACATGATGGATTCCCTTTAAATATATAGATATAAGGTATTACAGCAATAATGAGCCTAGTGTGAGTGATTTATCTTCAAAGCTGTTAATGTTCTCTCATTATAATGTGTGGAGATTTATTCATTTCTCATTTTATTACCTGCAGGACATAAATCATGTGATTGCTACCTGAAAACCTTTACAGCTTAACTTTAATTAAGTCGAGAAAAATGAATGAGGATCAGGTAGATTAAGTAATCAAATTCTATTCAAATGTTCCAATTATGAGATGTTATTTACAAAAAAAAGTATTGGGAACAAAATGTTCTTCACATTGCTGCTGGTTATTTACTGATTAATGATAAGAGTTTTTGTGAGGTAAAGCCTGTGACTTATAATTGACTCTCTTTATAGAAGGCATTGAAGTTAAAATAGTTAGGATGTTCTATGTATTCCCCCAAACAGGGGTAACTTATCAATTCAAGCTGAGATTTGTAGATATTAGGCTATTCTGTTTATACAAAGATGTATTAATGTCCATCTTCATCCAGGTCATATCAAAATATTTACATACTACACATAAAGGAATGAAAGCATTTGAGCATGAAAAACAGTGCATGTGCTACAAACTATGTCTTCTTTTTAACTAGCCTGACTATGGTAGATTTTAATATATGCAAGAGTGAGCACTTTAAATTAATGACCAGATATATATATATTTTTTTTTTTTATAGATTTTGGAGGGTATGCCCAAAGTAGTATACAATGGTGGTAACTCTGCTGCAAAGGATTATGGGAGCTGTGTGCTTTTGGGACATCCATTTTCCCAGATGGACAGAGCAGTAATGTGTTCTTATTCCCCAGCTATCAGAATGTACGTTAACATTAAATAAAATTAAATTAGTGACAGTCCATTCCCTTAATCATCACCTGCCGTATACTTCTATACTTTTTTTTATTCAGAGAACAGTACTCAGACCAAATGAAAAAAAAAATATTAAATATTTCATGACATGATACCTACAACTTATGCTCTTTCAAATATCATCTATACAAGCTCCAGCTCTGCCTGTGAGGAAACCATCCTTGATCCGGAATGTAGATCAAAAAGTTCTCCATGCTGTGCCCTTGCTGTGCCCTGAGCCCTCTCACATTTTCGAGGGCTTGGGGCCAGTATGCACCAGTATCGGGTGGAGAATACTTTAAGATGTGGTTCCTGGGTGCTTCTCAATGGCTGAGTCATTGACTGAGTCGTTGATGGAGCTCTAATTAGTATGCACCCAATATTGGTGCAAACCACACTGCTCTCCCAACAGACCACTAGGAAAAGGTAAAAAGGAGGGGGTGAAAACACAAACACTGACACTACACACACAACACTCAGTTACAAGTACAGACACACTGTCTCCTGCACACACAACATTGGTGGTCTGGATCCAGACCATTGTGGTCTACACGTCTATTAGATGCAGATCACCACTCCAAGTCCTCAGTCAGTGACTCAGAGTAATGGTTGTGGCCCTCTGAGTCATTGAGAAGTGCAGAGAACATTAGTGGCCTATCTTTTAAATTGTAAACTCATTTGAATTTAATTGTAATGAAAGTGATCTGCACCTGATAGAGCTTCACACCACAATGCGATAAAGTGAGGGGGTGCCTGGCTACACAGGAAGATTTTTTCAATAAGGACCACCTCCAAGGCTACGCTAAGGGTCAGTATTTGTAACTATGTGTGAGACTGGTAAATTACAATATATCATAAGGTACAAGGTCTAAGTTATAGTTACACAATAACACTGTATTTAAAGTTGAAAAAAAGACTAAAGGTGATCAAAAAGAAGGCAAAAAAACAAATAGTAGCTATTTCCACTATTCAACAACCTGTTCACATACATATCAATCATATCATTAAATATTCAATTTTTGCAAAAAAACATCCAAGCCTTTTTTTTTTTTTTTACAAATATCTGAAAGGACATCCTCTTTAAGTAGGGATTTCCACATCTTTATTCTTACTGGAAGCGGAAACCTATCTTCCAGTCTCAAGGAGTGACCTCCTGTCTGTTGTATATTCCTACTACTGAACAGATTTTATACAGCGACTTGCTGTGCACTGACCCTGTATATATTTGTATAGTGCTATCATATCCCCTCTAACACACCTTTTTTGTACAAAAACAAATACAGGCTTTTTTTTAGCCTTTCTTTACAACTAATTTGTTCCATCCCCCTACCTAATTTTGAAACTCATCTCTGCACTTTTTCTAGTTCTGCAATCTCCTCCTGCCCACAATTGCACTGCATATTCAATGTAGAGGGAGGGGGGGTCATGATTTATAAAGAGGCAAAATTATATTTGGCCACATAATTCAATAATCCTTTTTAATACATAAAAGTACCATAATGTATTTTGTATATTATTGCCTAGTTTATCTGTTCCCAAGTCATTTTCATTTAATTTATCCCTAGCTCAATCCCATTTGCTGTATAAGTGCCTTGCAGGTTCCTTATTCCAAAATATATGACTTTGCATATATCTATATTGAATCTCATCTGCCACTTGCCTGCCCATGCTGCCAATCTATCCAAATCCCTCTGTATTAAAGTTGTATCAAACCTAGTTTTGTGCCATCTGCAAACACCAATGAATGAATTTCAATGCCCACTTAACCCCTTAAGGACAGAGCTTCAGAAGCTTGTCTTTCACTTAATGACAACGGCATTTTTTGCTGTTTGCGTTCAACTGCAATTAGCATTTGACTAATTTATTGCACCAACGCATATTATATACCGTTTTTTAAAGGACAGAAAGGGCTTTAATTTGATGTAACATATATATATATATATATATATATATATATATATATATACATAAATGCTTATTTATTATTAAAAAAATACAGAAAATGCAAAAAAAATTAAAAATTTAGATTTTTTTTACAGTTTTTGCAATAATAATGTGTGCACAATTAGTGCAGGTTAAGGAAAGTAATTAAAAATAAATTCATTTAGTTGTTCTGATTTACAGAATATATAATGTGTCTGGGATTTTAAGTTTTTTTTGGTAGTTACAGGTCACAAAGCACAAGGAGTAAAATAAACTTTTAATGTGGAGCGATTTTAGAATTTGGTATGTTTGTCTTGTAAGCTTAATAGCCATAAAAGAAAACAAAATTGCCACACAAAAGTATATATTTATATAAAGTAGACACCACGGGCTATTTACCTAAGGTTGTTTTGACACTTTCTACGTAGCCATTTTACCGCCAACCTCTGCTAAATATTGGAGTAAAATTTTGTTTTTTGGGGGTTTTACACACACAAACTTATAACAAAGAACTTCTCATGTGTATTTTGTAAAGTTGGTGTGTGCTATTCCTGTATAAAGTTTTATTATGTGTTCAGTTACTTCTGCTGAGTACAACGGTACCCCCATTGTATGTCTTTGGCACTATTTCGTGAAGCTACAGTGCCATATAGGAGTCCTGTCCTTTTCAGTATTCACAGTAGAATTTTGAGAGACGGATTTAATGAGCCTATGCTTCCATTTGGGGTATTATAACAGTTTGACTGTTGAAAAAAAACCCACAAAGGCCTACCATTTGTAAAAATAGACACTCAAGGGTATCTCATAAGGTGCATATTGTGCCTTAACATGCCCCCATTTTTTTACCATTACATGCCAAATTATGTGGTAAAAAATAATTTTGTGCATTTTTTACATACGGATTGCATTTTTGCTGGGCATTTTGTATATTTCATATGTGCCACTAAGTTCAAACCCCCCAAATTATGCTCAGCTAAGTCTTCTGAGTAAAAGTACACCCCCATTGTATGTCTATGGCCCTATTTCGTGAAGCTACAGTGCCATACAGGAGACCTGTCCTTTTCAGTATTCACAGTAGAATTTTGAGAGACGGATTTAATGAGCCTATGCTTCCATTTGGGGTATTATAACAGTTTGACTGTTCATTAAAACCCCACAAAGGCCTACCATTTGTAAAAGTAGACACTCCAGGGTATATCATAAGGTGCATATTGTGCCTTAACATGCTCCCATTTTTTCACCAATATATGCCAAAGTATGTGGTAAAAAATAATTTGGGGCATTTTTTTTTACATACGGATTGCATTTTTGCTGGGCATTTTGTATATTTCATATGTGCCACTAAGTTCAAAACCTCCAAATTATGCTCAGCTAAGTCTTCTGAGTAAAAAGACATCCTCAATTAGTATTTTACCAGGCTATATAATGCAAATACCCCATAAAGCCATACCATTTCTTAAAGAAGACACCCCAGGGTATTTCAAAAGGCATATTTTCAACCTTAACGTGGGATCATTTTTCCACTAGCTTGTACCAGGTGTAGTGGTAATATGCGTTTTTTTCTGCCTTTTTTAATTTTTATTTGGACTGGGCAAAGGGTTTATTTTTTTATTTTTTACTTAAACGTTATTAAAACTTTTTTTAACTTAATTTTTTAACTTTTTAAAGCTTATTTTAAAACTGTAGTCAGTGATCACTTGGCAGGGAAGGGGTTAATTTTTTATTAAAATGGGTAAGGGGGGGGGGTAAAGGGGGATGGGATTTTAATTTTACTTTATTGTTTTTCCACCAGGGGGCATGATCCTGCACTTCACACTGAACCCGGAAGTGCAGGAAGGCGGAGGTAAGTATACAGAGCACATGTGTTCACTCTGACATGCTGCCAGAGCGGGCACATGTGCTGGGGCAGCACTATCGGGTACTCCCGGTCTGCCTCTAATACAGAGGCAGACCGGAGCACCATTAACCCCACGATCGCCGCGATTGCGGCGATCTGGGGTTAATTTTACCGCGTGACGGACGAGGTCCATCACCCGTCGTTAAGGGTTTCCCCAGGATGACGGACCTTGTCCGTCACCCGTCCTTAAGGGGTTAAAGTTAATTTATAAACAGATTAAAGAGAAGTGAACCCAGGGCAGAACCCAGAGGCACTCTACTTACCATGTTTGTAAAATCTAAAAAAAATTCAATTTACAACCACTCTCTGCACTGTCTCATTAAGCCAGTGTTCTATCTAAAAACACCATTTTTCACCTAAATCAACTGATTTCAATTTTACTAGTAACGTTTTGTGTGGAACTGTATCGAATGCCTTAGCAAAATCCAAGCCGAACACATCTACTTGATTGTCTTGATATATATTTCTACTAACTTCTTCACAGAACACAATTAAGTTAGATTGGTATGACCTTACTTTTAGAAAACCAAGTCAATTCTTGCTAACAATATTTCTTTAGACATTAGATGGTGTA
The DNA here is from genome assembly GCF_036172605.1 of Pelobates fuscus. NCBI lineage: Eukaryota > Metazoa > Chordata > Amphibia > Anura > Pelobatidae > Pelobates > Pelobates fuscus. Next base: position 149,536,202 of record NC_086323.1, read on the forward strand.
TTGCTGAATGGGCTCAGAGAAGCTTTGCAAGAGTGAGGCTCTTAGTGCTGTATGCTTTCCTGTGCCTACTCTGCTGTCTAACCAAGGGTGCCTTATACAGTGCCCCCCGTACCCTGCACAAAAATATTCACCTTTTCTATGACCCACTATAAGCTCATGCATGTGTCTGAAAAATACAGCTAAGTTGCTGTTCAGCAGATTAGTTGCAATAACATTTGGGGAAAAAAGGAATAAAAAACAACCCTTATATGACATTTTGTTTATTACTGCCTTGTGCAAAAATCTCAGAAGTGACAAAGTGACTGTCCTTTAAATTCAATCTTAACGAACAGTGTAATGAAAGATAAATGTACCTTTAATTGTAAAATAATAAGTGACCTGTGGTTGGATTTGTATTCATTTACAGTAATAGTTTCAGTCATAATAAAGGTGATTTCTTTGTTGATCTGACTGTAGGAATTAAAACGTCAAATTGTTTTCTGGCACAAACCATGCTTAATCACTCCGTAATTACAAGAACAGCAAGCAGTAAAGTGTTGGATGTGTGTTTTCATTTCGTAAACATCAATCAATATATTTGATGAAAAAATTACCAGTGTGTGTAATGTTTCTTAAGCTAATTTGAATGTCTGATGGAAGGAGATGCTTAATTTTCTAACAGTGAGAGAATTCGAATCCGTTTCCACATGGAAAGTGTTTTTAATCCTCAGTCATGGGAGAAACTAGTAATATAATTACTAGCGGATTTATGCAATAAACAAGGCGTTGTGGAGTACGGGCAAGGGAGTTTTAAATAACACAAAAAAAGATTCAATTAAAAAATGTCTAACTGCCGCATGGTATTTTTAGCCTGACCTATGAAATAATATCTCTAATATTAAATTTTTAGGAAATAGCCTCCTAAAAGCATGGCACACCCCTGCTTCATCTTAGCTAGAACTCTAACTTTAGTTGTGAATGAGGGATGAAAGCACCCAGGTTACCCACCATCAGCCTCATCACAAGTTGGATGGCTTGTGTGGATGTTCACTAGCACATTAGCAAAATGGTAGCAGAGATATGGATTTAGGAGCTGGGAAGCGCGCAGTTATTTCCAAACTGCTCAGGAATGTTTTCACACCAAACAAGGACCCAAAACCAGAAGACTGAAGAAAATGACTTTGAGGCTTAGCATGTCAATTACAGTAAGATTCCAAGCACCTAGACACCTTGGCTCCATATTAGAACTCTCGGTAAAATAATGTAATGTCTGATGGAAGGAATTAAACAAATTAAAGGAGCTGAACGTTAACAATATCATCACCCCTCTTTCTCTCAATTACTAAAGGAAATGAGATAAACTAACCAAAAACTTTAGTAGGTCTATGTTAACTATAATACTAATATAATATCCCACTAAGTCCCTGTAAGATTACAATAGAGACCAGGAATTAGTGAAGGGATTATATGCCAATTACAGGTCATAAAAAGCCAATTATTTCATGAAAAAGATGCAAGGGAGCTTTAACTTTACTGTATTTTTGATACTGTTTTGAAAAAAATGTTTTTGCCATATTTATTAAGGACACTTCTATATAACTCTTTAAATTGTCATCACCAGCCTGGAGTGTTGCTCTAAAAGATAAAGCTTATACATCTAGCTATCAGCACTATGACTTGCATTTACACACTCACTTATGTTCATAAGTGACAAAAATATGTAAAGTTGTGCAAAACATTTCTCCTATGTACTAAAAATGCTGAAAAAGTTTTCCCCTTTGTGTGAATTCCTGTTTCCTTCTTCTGACCAGAACATCTATGCAAGCATTGGATGCATACATGTGCTCTACAAAGGAGGTGCTGGATTGAAGCTTATGGACAGGGTTATCTACTTATATTTTATCATTGTGTCTAATGAAATACAATGTCTGTTAATCCACCTATTTTATTTTTGTTTACAGTAACACCTCAGTTGTTTCTGGCACTTCCCCAGAGTATGCAAACTGTTTATCAATGGTTCTACAACTTACCTGGGTCATGAGATGCACCATCAACCACCATTTCTGCTGCCAGAAGTTAATGCACCTGAACAAAGCTTACCGTGCATCAGCATCAGGAGACTTTTTGATGCAGACATTGTTCTCATGAAGGTAGGGGTCCAAGCAGTCACAGAGTGGGTACAAGTCACTGGGGAAGATGTGACCTATTGGCTCTCGAGGAAACTATGCCTCTAAGACTTTTTACTTCTCCATTAAAGTTCATATACATGCTTATATCTTTCTCCTTTTAATCTACCATTTCCCACTGCCCCCTTGGTTAGAAGTACTCTTGCATGTCGGAAACCCTATAGATATCGACCATGTTAGCTAATACTGTTAACCATTTATTAAATCGTAGGACATATTGATTGACCAGGCTAACTTCATGTACCTTCCTATCATTTTGTCGCTAGCCTACAGATGATGTACTTGTAGAGGCATCGAGCACAGCCTTCACTTTGGTTAGTGTTCCCTCACAGCACTCAAATTGATGCCAGTTACTAATTTCACTGAACCACACTATGATAGGCAGTATTAATCTTTTATTTTAATGCGTGTTCCTAATATTTTACACAGCTGAAAATAGACTTGTGTCCATCAAGTTCAACCTTCCTCACATATGTTTTTGCTGTTGATCCAAAAGAAGGCAAAAAAAACCCAGTCTGATGTGCTTCCAATTTTGCAACAAACTTTTAAAATATAATAATAATTTTATAATATTTTAAAATGGTGTGACTCTACAAATTATATCCATCTTCCTTAATATGTTACACTAATATAATCAGCTATGCAGCTTTCCAGTGTTATAGGTTTAATTTGTCACATATGTATTTTTACTGTAATGTTACTGTAACATAAAAATGGATTTAAAAAAAGTTGAAAAGAGTTTATTATTTGTGTGCATGTGTGTGCTTTACAGATAACTGCAATGAAGAGGTCGAGTTTGCAAATTGTTCTAGTTTTTAAAAAAATAACAAAATGTAGACCTTTCAACCAGTGTCACCTCAAACTTACCTTTCTTCTAATGTTTCACTCCTCTTCCTCTTTCAGAATTTGCTCTTCCTTTCCTCATTACGGATATATCTATCTTTACAATATTAGAACAAAATAGGTACACTTAAAGGTACGCTACACACTTTGTTAATCCTATGCTGTCAAGCAGAAAAATACACAACACAAAGTAGCTCCTGTGTCTTATATTTAAAGAGGAATATATAATAAATGTAGAAAAGAAGAACAGATTCTGAAACAGGAAGTGAAAAGGAAATGATACAAGAAAGATACGTTTAAAGTGACAGTGCGATTTAAAATAAGGGGAGAAAAAACAACATGTATACTAAGTGTGATATATACATATGCAAACAAAAACAAAATAATGCTTATTATCATAGGTACATAAAGGAGTTTGATAAAAAAGACCAGCATGAAAAAAAAAATCCTTGTTATAGAGAATTTTCCTTTGATCCTCAGGATTCAGACTCTTGTCTAAGACAGACGGAATCAAAGTGGGAGGATTTTTCAGCTAGTAGTCTCAAAGGTTAAGAGGAGCAATGATACACTTCTGTGAATAGCAATTTATATCTCCTCTCTTTGCTTATGAAGAAAAGTATGTGTGCCAAGGCAGATACGATTATTTTAATGACTGGTTTATTTTTTTAATAGACCAAGGGGGCGGACCGAACATCACACGCTATGTTCGCTGGCAAACGGTTCCTGGCGAACAGTTCGGGACATCACTAATTGTCAAGTGCTGTTGAATATGTTGGAGCTTTATAAATGATAAACAATAACATCTGCAATGGCTGACAGACAGTTGGCCCTCCTTTTGATTTGACTCAATTTAATTTAACAAATTAATAATATTCTTAAAGGAAAATAATAAATTGGGATATGTTATTGCTAGTATTGATGTATTTGGGTATTTTTGAATTGTTCACATCAGTATTGTTCAGATTTTGTATCTTTTGGGTTATGAGGGGCAACATCTTTGGCAACTGCTTATTTCCTAAAAAAAAAAAAAAAAAAAAAGCATTACGCTCATTATGCCACTACATAAGTTTGTTTCCCCGAGCATTATTATGCCTTTGAATACGCATCCATTTTGGAAAAACATGTTAGGATTGGTCTTTTGTTTGGTTCTGTTTTAATTCTGGATGTTCATCCCTTTATTGTATATTCAAATGAAACTTCTGAGCTGCTTCACAATTCCTAGGTAAACAATTGTTTTGTTTCAATATTTTTTTTCAAATTAAATGTGTTAATTTTAGATTCAGTCAATGAACCCTGAAAATAGCACATTTTAGAGCAGAGACGATTTTTCATGTCTTAAAAACTCAAAAGTCAAGGCCTGGAGGGTTTCACAAGATTTTATTATAAAGATTCTTCCTTAGTTTCTATTCCTTCAAAAAATCACTAGAACTCTGTTTTTCATCTTTCCTTGACAAAGTTATAAAATAAATATTTGTAAATGTTATTTTATTGCAAACTGCAAACAGTTTTACTGTGTATGGAATGCATGTTATCTTTAGTGTAATTAAAGGCCACCTCCTTTCTAAGCTTGTTTGAACAGTTCTCAGCACTGCTTGTCCTTGTCTATCCGACTTCTGCTGCACTGCAAACAATTTTGTAGGCTTTATAAATAACAACAATAAAAATAAGGAATTGGAAAAAAGAGGTGCATGTGAGTTTAGAAGTGTCCCATTGACCCATGGACACAAATTGGAACATTGTGCGTAATGTTTTTCTGGTGGCTTATTAATGTTCAAGTTTGGTATGTTTCGTTCTGCCAACGCCATGCTGGACTGCACCATAAAAGTAAGTCTTTATGCTATTTTTTTATTTTATTTTTTTTATTATTCCATTGACAATACCAAGATACTCTGAGGGTTCTTAGGAAATGTAAATAGAAATACTATCTCAAGTTTGAAATATAAATTAAAGTATTTTAGATATTTTTAGGTTATTTAAACTAGGAATTTATTTTCTTCTTTTGCAAGGTGTAATATTCCATAAATAGCAATCTTTATTTTAGCACTAACTTTTAAAGGAGCCCTTTGGAAAGATGAACAATGCATAACATACTAAATTATGACTGCTTTAGAGACAGTGAATGTATGTGAGAGATTTTTCACTATGTGAAGGTGAATATTGAAATTCCAGAAGATGATCTAGACCTGTAAACAAAGCCAGGGCTTCTGGACAATAATCCAGCCTCTGTACATGGTATTAGCATTGTCATCCATTCAACTGTTAAACAAATGCAGATATCCCTTTATCATCTGAAACAAACAATTCCTGCAACAAATTCTGGAAAACATCTGATAAATACTTGAAATGCCATAGAGGACTCAATTGCACTGGGGATAGGGGAAAGGACAGGGCCACCTAACCATAAGATTGTTTTGCAAAAAGTTGGCCAAAATAGCAAAGTTAGAATATAAATAAAAAAAAAATGTTAAAGAATTTCTTAAACATTAATATTTCGTCTAAATGTTGTAATTTGTTTGTAACGTTGCTTCATCTCACAGTTTAGTACATTTGTTTTGTTCACATAATATTAATGTTTCTGTTGCATGTCACAAACCGGACTTTACATAGGACACGAGGCCATGCGTTTAGACTGGAAGAAAGAAGATTTCGTCTAAGGCAAAGGAAAGGGATTTTTACCATAAGAACAATCAGGATGTGGAATTCTCTGCCTTAAGAAGTGGTTTTATCAGAGTCCATACATATGTTCAAACAGCTACTAGATGCATACTTGCAAAAACAAAATATTCAAGGATATAATCTTTCAATGTAGGGTAATAACTGCTTGATCCAAGGATAAATCTGACTGCCATTCTGGAGTCAAGAAGGAATTTTTTTCCTAGCTTGTTGCAAAATTGTGATTCAAACTGGGTTTTTTCTTGCCTTCTTTTGGATCAACAGCAAAAAACAAATGTGAGGAAGGCTGAACTTGATGGACGCAAGTCTCTTTTCAGCTATGTAACTATGTAACTATGTCTAGTGCTACATACCTCCAAACACCTTAAGTTTCATCAAAGAATTTAGCAAATATTTTTATATATATATATATATATATATATATATATATATATATATATATATACAGGATCCTCTGTGATTGTACTAGAGCCTTTATGACACTATGCATAGTAAATCCGACAGTCTCACTTGATATTGAACCTTCAGTTTCATCAGTGCATTCCATATTGAAGAGCATTCAGTTATGTATCTAGTTATGGCGAGAAAAAAAAAATTCAAACCTAATGCTCAACATCAAAATGTATACACCTTTAATGCTGTTGTTGAGGGTTGGGAATTGTATCATAAATTAACAAATGTCATAATAAAAAAAAAACAAGAAAAAAAAAAACAATTCCAGCTGCTGTAACACCAAAATTTGAATTCAATTTAAGCAGGCAGAGGAAAACCAAAATGAACAAAATACCAATAAATAAAACAAAACAAACAATAAAAAAAAGAAAACAGTGATATTCAGAGAGAACTTTACTGTGCAGGGTAAGCAAGTGCAAAACGGAGTTGGATAAGGATTACTGCATACAGTACCGGTTATACAAATTTTGCAGACATCGTATATATAGAACTGTAATACAAATATACCGTAATCCGCAGTCTGCCCAAACCAACTGTGTTATAAGAAGCTGTTATTGATGTTCTTTTCAACTTTGAAATCTTTCCACATCTGTGTAGATGCTTCTGTATGTTAGAAAATACTTTGTTGGAAGAGGCATGAAAGATCGGTGTACGTTTTTTTTGATTGAATAAAAACATTGATATAATCAAAGCCTGCATGCTATAATCACAAATGGGTAAAAAGCCTCTGCAACACAATGATGATAATGATAAAAAAAAAAAAATCAATATATTTTCGCAACGCATTCATTTGGAATTTAAGGAAGATCTTGATTCCACATAGGTTTTTTGTAGCTCTCGTAGTTTTTGAATTTGATCCAAGATTAGGATGTTTTCCTTATCTATACAAATGCAATATGGTTCCAGAAATAAAAGAGAGGGGTGAATCATCTGTAGTCATCTTGAAGTAAGGTACAGGAAATATTTACACATTTTTCTAGATGGTGCAAATAAAGTTGTAAATCCAGAGGATCGAGCTTTGTATTTTACCACAACAAAAATAAATACATTTAAATGAAATTAAGTACCGGTATATGTTCTAAATGTTTCCACTTTCTTGGCAAAGTCCCAAGGTGTATTTGTTTTTGCGCCCATGGATTGCTTTATTTCACATAGTGAAATCAAAAAGTATTTCATTAAAAAGTCAAAAGTGCAAGTAAAATATCCATTTGGCTTGTAAATCCTTAGTAAATTTGAATATGGCCTCATCTTATATCAGTGGATTCCTGTGATATCCATCCAGGAAAATAGGATTAGGCTCTCGGATGAATCTGAAACATAAACACAAATAACATGCTAATATATTGACAAGGAACTAAATAAATATATATATTATTTGTAATCTATTAATTAAGAGGTATGATTAAGACATGCACTGTCCTTAATCAGCAGAAATACAACTTTAAATTGTAAGAAATGAGGACGTGTTATAGGTGTCTATTCCCTCAACAGTATGTTGAGAACAGACTTGTAAAATTTAGCTGAAAGCAACAGTGCTTGTAGAATAAAAAAGTTGTTTTAAAAAATAAAAATAAAAAATGAAAAAAAAAAATGCCCCTATTGCAATCTGCTGGTGTTTTTGTGTGTCCCTTTCTCTATGATGGATCTAATTATAGGTCTACCGTAAAATATCTAATTATACATCTGCTGTAAAAGTAGGAATGAGCTTAGCGGTTTGGAAGTCTTCTTTTGGAGCGATGATTATGTCACTCAAGCACAGAAGACCTAAACAACAAGAGGAAACTGAGTTGTTTGTAGTAAATTACACTAGACACACTTGACTGGTCATATTTATACTATACATTGACAGCCATTGGCATGCTGTACCTTTCCTTTAAAGAGTGTAGAATGTGTATAAATCATCTAATGTCTAGTGTCTAGTGAAAGGTAGAAGACAGGGGTGTACCTTGTTGCTTCTGATTTTGTGACTAGCTGTTGCTATCAGACAATCACTGGATATACAAGGTGGGGACACTGGTGACAGGGCGAACACTTTGCCTTCTGCACTGCATATCCCTTGATGCTTTGCCATCATTATAGTTGTAACAGCATTATGAGAAATTTAGTCTACAACAGCTGGAGTCCCAAAGGTGGCCAACCCCAGTAAATTTGTCATGAATAGAAACTGATGGAATACACATATTCATGCAAGGAGTGTAAGTATTGTTTCACATCATAGTGAAACATGATGGCATGCCCAAGGTTGTCCAATAATGATAGGATTTGCCTTCCTAGGCTGCACTCATGCTTCACCTCAATGTTCTTTAGTTTCCCAGATACCCTTTACACACAAATACTAACTTATTCCTACTACAAAACCACCAAAATCCTTTTTTTAGGACTGGAACAGGACATGCATGAGACTGTAACATGCACAAAAAACATAGGTAAAATAACCCCACTTACCCAAAATGTGCTGTAGTGTGATTTAGGATAATTAGATCTCTGCGGCGAGATTTTAACACACAATGTTTTTGGGTGTTTTTTTTTTTTTTTTGCTTCCTGGACGTTACTTGGTATTTAATCCTCATACTAACAATCAGATTACCATGCAATGGGTGTCAAAATGCCCAATAAAACACATATTAGTGATTTGTTTTCAGCCTATAATGGTTACTACTGCCCAATAACTTATGATGATCAATAAAGCCAATGGAAATCAATTAAACTTCAGTGGACTGCATCTTGTGTGTGGCTAATATTGCAAACACACACACAGGTCAACTATCATCCAATTAGAGAGCATAGAATGTATCTATAACATACTCAACTAAAGTATAAATATCCCAACAAAACAATTACATCTTGTCTGTGTTTCATGTTATTTAGACTATAACGCAGGTCTAAGGAACACAGGACAGTCACAGAAGGAAGGAAAGGAGAGACAGTGAGAAAGAGAGACAACATGATTTAAACTGCAAGAGGAGGGCAGGAGATTGAGTTACTTGTTGTAAATTACACTAGACATACCTTTGCACATAAAGCACACAATGTATTCAAATTGTGTTTATTAAGTTGGCCAGTAGTGAGATTGTGTTGCATAGCTCTTTAACTCTACCATTTATATCTGGCACAGCATTGCTTTTTTAGCCTTCAATATTGAATTTTGTTCTTGCTTAGTTTTTTAAACATATAATAAATATACCCCCTTTGTAGTACTGGTTAGCATTACCCTCTTAGCACCATCCAAGCCTGTGAAGGAGGCACCTGCATACTGTTTTTACAGAGCCTGTTCAAGGCTCTGGGCCACATGAGTGGTTCTAATTATGATTACATTTGCCACATTGTGGAATATCAGGTGTCTATGTTCTGTTACTCTTTTTTTAACAGGTACCATCTCATTTTATCCCCATCATTATTAAGGAGAGTATTTATATTTCTACTACTTGTCGGATACACTTACTCAAATATTGCACTGTGCTCACTTTACTGTTTGTTTATTTTTATTGTCTATTCAAATAGCGTATGTAGTTATTTTTTGCATGACAGATAATTATCTTTTATTTTATGACACTGTGAGTCAAGAGAATGAAGATAACTGGGAGATTGAGTAAATTGAGGGATTAGCGGATTGTGAGAGTGAGTGAGCAGTGAGAGGAGGGGTGTTGAATGTTTGACCGGAGAGAGGAGGTAGGGTGGGAGAAAGATGTTGAGCAGGTAGAAGAAGGTAATGATAAAAATTAAACATGTCTCATACATATGTGTGCCCCCTTAAAATGTGGGTATATGCATAGTATGTGTGTGTTTGGTGTATGAATATTTGATTTGTGGACACATGTTTTGTGGAAGTATTTTTTTTAAGCATTTCAATTATCTAAAATGTATGAGATGGTTTCGGTGTTAATGTGTATGAAAGAGTCAGTGTGCTTTAAAGGGTGTAAAAAGTGTAAAGTGAGACTAGTGGCATGTGTCGAATGCGGAGCTCCTTACCTTCTCCTAGATGACGGTTTTAGTGGGGGAAAATAAAAATGTCCCCAGCAGTGTTTACTGTGAGCTAAGATACCCTAGCAGTGGTTCTTTTTACCCTTTTTTACCCTAGTTGGGCAGTGATATATTTACCCAATTTGTGTTTGTATGGCAAAAGTGCAAAGTAATGGATGAAGGACAAGGGATATTAAAGGGTTACTCCAACCACCATTTTTGCTTTTAGAAGTGGTCATTGTGGTAGGAGTCAGTATATGCAGTGTTTCAATCTGAGATATTGTGCGCTTGGGGCAAGTTGACTTTAACAGCCCAGAAGTCAATTCCGTACTGCCAAATGTAAATTCTGTGCATAAAATATGTCTGTTCTCAGTGCACACTTTTTCCAGTTTGCCTTCCTATCTCTCTGTCTCCCTCCCTACACTCTCTCCCCTTGCAGACTCAGAGCTTGCCCATGTGTTCTGAGCTGGTTAAATGATGTCCAATCAAAGGTATTATTTCATTAAAAAAATATGTAGTAAAAGTGTTGGAGTAACTCTTTAAGGTTCTAGATTCAGTTTGTGACAAAGTATTTCAAACCCTTCAAAATACATTAAAACCAGCTATTTGACATGTAAATTATTTTTTAAAAAAAATGTGATGATTGTACTCATGTTCTATGGTTTTATGTTGAGTCTATTGCCTGTTCTAGAAGTTGGAACAAAAAATAAATGAAAACACTGTACTGAATAATATTACACAGCAGGTCGTCTTGATTCAGTGGGTAACCGAGGTAAACTGTCAGTTTATGTTAAAGAAAATCTATAGCCTGTTCCAGAAATTGAAAAAAAAAAACACTGTAAGGAATGATATATCTCAGCATGTCTTCAAGATTCAATGGACAACCAAGATATGATGATCCCCCTACACCAGCGCCGTTTCTGAGCAATGTAGCTTGGGTTTCTAGGCAGAGGAACGCATGTCCACAACCATAATTGATGTTCTTTCTTTACCCTACTTACACAAATTATTATTTTATCAGGGGATTTAATATGAGATTACAGAATAAAATTTTTAAGCTCATCCTTGCCCAGTGGTATAAATTATTAAACTTTGTAAAACAACAGCATTGCCTGACCTTGATAGCTGCAACATATTCTTGATATTTATTCTACACTTTGGTAACCAAATTAGTTTTCATTTTTCTTTCTTTTTTTTTAATTTTAGAAAGTCATTTGCTAGCAAGCCAATGCTAAAAAAAAGTGATGATGCAGAAAAATAAAGTCATAATAAAGACATACTTATAAGGAGAGAAGAAACAAACAAAGGAACAGAGTTAAAGGAGGAAGAGTCAGAAAGTGGATGTAGAGCAACTATGTGAAAGAAGGAATAGAGGTGGTTGGCAACTATTTTAGGTCAAGGTTTAGATGGTGGACTGGTGAAATGTCCAATGTCTGGAAAAATGCTCTGTGTCAATGTGTCGTGCAGTATTTAAAAATGAAAAAAATATATTATTAAAGAGTTATATTAAAACATATATCCTGTAAAGTATCCATCGCTCTGGGATATAATGGAGTCCAAACATTTTTTATATAGGTTAGTTAGTATCTACAGCATTAGTATATCCTGAAGTGAAATTCATACTGCTTAAGTTCATATACTAGAGTTGATTAAAGCTCTGGAAATTGTAAATTATTTTATTTTCCCTTATTTAAATATACTCCACCATTAATTTTTTTTTTCTCTGCTATTCGTTTTGAATATATCCTTGGATATCTGAAGGCACAATATCCACCCATCTTTGCCCTGAAAGAGAGATCCCTGGCTGGTTGTTTTTGCTGCTCGCCAATGAATCTCCAAAAAAATGTCAGCGCTCCTTCTCAAAGTTATTTAGAAGTTTACCTACTACACTGGTGTAAGTGTGAGTGTGGTGAATGGAAAAAAAAAAAAAACCTCCAAAAATTACTCAGCTGAGTTGTAGGTTGTTTTTCTAGCAGTGCTATTTTGGCATAAAATCGGTAGTTAATTCGGAATATTTCATTGTTTAGCACAGATATGAATATCCTGAAGAATTCAGTAATAGGTAGTTTGATACATTTTTGTAATTGATTTGGCTCCATTTTCAGATTTTAGCATCATACTTTTTAAGAACGCATTTTGTTCAGAATTTGCATTTAAAAAAAATAAAAAAAATTTGTGTAAACATGGTTTAAATAATAACAATAACAATAATAGTTCAAAAAATACATTTTGTCATTAAGTCAGTGTGTGAACAATAGATGTACCTACGAGGTTTCAGGGCCTCTCAGATGCCATGTTGCCTTGAATCAAGGTGCTCATGAGTGACCCTGAAACTTAAAACAAAATAATGTAAACCGCCTCCTCTAAAAATAAACATAGTACATTATAATTTTTATTTCGTACACCATAATGAGAATATGATAACAAAAAGTAATTTCAAAATATAGGCACACTTGAATTATCATATAATAAAACTATAATCATAGTACAGATGGTCACCCACAAACATTTTGCACATTCAATATACATGTATACATATATTTACTAGGAATCAGACGAATACGTATGGTTGATTTCACTGTATGCATTATAACAATTTTAATTATGTTTACTGTAACCAGTAAACTGTGTGATAAAAAAAAAATTGTTACAAAAATATTTTTCCAATAAATTTTGTCTTGGTTATATTTTATATGTATCACTTCTTAAGCTTAAAATTCTTCAAATCTTCTAGTCATTGTTGTCATGCAATTTTGTATACTTTGTTATCAAAATTATTCAACCCCCAGGTTTATTCCCAATATTTAGAGACAAACAAAAGCAACTGAAATAGCTAAACACAATGAATGTTTTTAACAAATTCAATTCAATATGCAACTTTCCAGTCTCAAAATTATTCAACCCCCTCATGGCAAGCCTCTTTAATACTTATTAGAGCACCCACTTGCTGTTATGACCTGCTGTAAATGAGATGCATAGCCAGATACTAGCTTCAGGCTGCATTCCTGAGGAATCTTAGCCCATTGCTCATGAGCAATAATCTCCACTACCGTAATATTCTTAGGTTTGCATTATGCAACCACCTTCTTCAAATCCCATCAGAAATTTTTCTATGGGGTTTGAGTCAGGTGACTGTGATGGCCACAAGACGTCCTTGGAAATTATTCTTCTGGAATTTGAAGTAAGCTTAGGATCATTGTCTTGTTGGAAGGTCCAATGAAGTCCAAGCTTCAGCTTCCTCACAGACGGCATGACATTTTCTCCTAGAATTTCCTACTTTAATTAATCCATCTCATCTTCCACATGCTGCAGGTTTCCAGTGCCAGAGGATGCAAAGCAGCCCCAGAGCATCACTGAGTCACCACCATGCTTAACTGTCGGCAGAGTGTTCTTTTCAGCATATGCTTCATTCTTCTTCCTCCAGACATACTGCTGATCAATTGAGCTGAAAAGTTCCAGTATTGTTTCATCGCTCCACAGAGCAAACCCAAAACTTCTGTTACTTATTTATATTATTTTGAGCCTATTGGAGACAACTTTTCTTGTGCTTTTTTGTCAGTAGTGGTGTACGTCTTCTGACAAAGTTCTGACATGGAAACCTTCTGCATTTAGTATGCATCTTACTGCACTCACTCAAACCTCAACTGCCTGTTGCCACCAAGTCTTGCTGCATGTCTTTTGCAGCAACTCTAGGGATTTTCACAATCTGCCTTCTCAGAAATCTGGTTGCAGCCATTGATAACTGCCTTTTTTTTTTGCTCCGTCCAGATAGAGTAACTACTGTTCCTTCAACTTTGAACTTTGCTTCCAACAGTATTTTCAGGAACATTCAGTGCCTTCGCTATCTTTTGTTCCCTGCTCCTTGTTTGTGAAAGGTGATGACCCTTTCTCTTAATTTTGTGGAATATATTTTTGAATTAGCCAGATTTCTAACATGCAGTCAAAATTGACACCAACAAATCCCTAGCCAGTTCAGGTATTTTAAAAGTTCCACCTTAAGCACAGGATAAGTCATTATAACTTGACTTTTCAGTTGAATTTGGGAAACCACTTGAAGCATTTGTTGTGTTGAGCTATTTTCATTGTTTTTGTTTGATTTGTTCATTGTAAACACAATGTTGACAACATACCTGATTTTCAATGGAGGCTGAATAATTTTTATTATAACTGGATATATATATATATACACATACACACACACATACACCTTGTCCTGTTGCCTCAATGTGTTAGATTTACATTAGTCAGAATAATATATATATATATATAATACAATCATCAAAAAATAATGAACACATCAGTGACTTTCCTATTAGCGTTGACCCCTTGCCTTTCAATTAACATATTGGCAATACACTAGTGAATGTTGCTTTGTAATAATCTGCTGTTTGTACCCTAATGGTGCTGTGTGTGTATTCAATAGGTCAAAAGAACACTGAGGTGTTCTGGAGTTAAGACTTCTGTATTTGTCCAGAATAATCTATAATATATGGATTACGTATCTTTTATATAAGATTTTCAAAATTAGAGTTAGGAATACGTTTCTGGTTAGTACTAGAATTAGGACAAAGGCTCTTCTAATTTTAGAGTAGCACTGGTACACACATATTGTATTCTACCCAAGAGTGATAGGAGTAAAATTCTCTGGCACAACAAGAATCTTATCCCTCCCTCTTCCCATTTTATATACGCAGCTTATACTTACTCTTGTGGTCTTTATCTTATTGCCAGTGGCACACATCCACCCAGAGTTATCAGGAAGGGTTTTGCATTCTTCTCCCTCTAGGCATGGTTCCATCTCACACCACCACTTTCCAATTACGATGGAAGCTACAACAGAAAAGTGCAATGTTTAAGAAATGCTGACATAATATTTAGACAGATTTTAAGATTTAAAAAAAAGTATTAGAATCCTTATGCTTATTGATAAGCTGTGTGTCACTCTCATTGTGTGAATCACCATGGCTCAATGGGCGAACTATTGATGACACTAATGATCCATCTTTAAAGACCCCTACAAGGTTTCCCTGCACGTCCTTCTGCTGAAAGTGATCCAGCCGGTAGAGCAGGGAAATCAACAGCAGAGAAGTGAATCAATGACTCAATTTTGATTTATTTTTCTTCAAGTCTTGTGAAAGGACCAGGGATAAGACCGAAATGTTGACAGAACATAAATAAAAGGTTTTTGCATTTTTATCAATCAAGACCTGCGAGCACCCACTTTTTCTGGATATATCTGAAGATTATATATATTGTATATATAAAGTCAGGACCCATTTCCGCATTCTTTTATCAGATTTCAGCCATAACATAATGTACAATATATTGTTCTACAAACAAATTATGTGCACCAAATACAAAACCCCCGATAAAAAATAATACTCACCAAAATACCTTGTATTTATTAAAATTTATATCCAGTAGGATTTGGTACTTTCTTTAAATCTGTATTATGAAATCGGATTTTATTTTCTACAAAAATATTCATGCACTTCTGTTTAATAGGACCAAAAATTATTACTAGCCTGAATAAATTAATTTGAGACTAACATGAGATCTGGAATTTATTATTTGCATACATATTAATAATTGTTTTAAGTTGGAGTGTATTTTGTGATTGATAAAGGTGTAAATATTAAAATAAAATAAGGTACACTAATTTAATTAACCATGTATGTTTCGGTATATTTTCAGTAAAAAGTATCTGAAACAATACTACACACAGCTAATATACATGCACCTTAAAGTATTTTCAGAAATAGAGGCAAAAAAGTTGTATTCATAATTCCTTTAAAATTTGTATTAAGAGGGGCGCGGCTCCACCCCACTGTGTCTCTACTTTCGATGGCTCCCACCTGACTCCTGCACCTATCCCAAAGAACTTGCCTGGAAGCACATCTTGTTTGCTCTCACTGGGAATAGGCTGAACTTAGCGAAAGGCTCACTGTCAGAGCTAAGAGCTTAGTTGATGCTGGCAGCGGCTGTTTGGAACAGCTCAGCTCAGCTGGAAAAAAATGCTGTGAACTCTAAGGACTCCTTCCTGCTTTAAATATCCCTGTTGATTGCAGCTTGTCTGTCTTTGGGCTTGTGTTTTTCGCGTATCTGTAGCGGTACTTACCCTTTCCAAGAGCCGGCCGGTGTCCTCTGTTCAAGCCGCACGCGGTCCTGCTGCTGCACGAGCCGCACGCGGCTCATCCGACGGCTGCAACAGGAAGGCGGGCAGTGACCGCGAGAAGCAGTCACGTGTCCCGCCTGACTCTAAGAGCGCACCGCGGGTCTCGGGCGCGCTCTTAAAGGGACAGTGGGAGCCTAAATTGGCAAAGGCCTCCCATTGGTCCCTGTCATGCCACACTCCACATACACTTACCTTTTGGGGGCGTGGATGTGACAGGGGCCAATCAAAATAGATGTTAAGGTATTTATACTCACCTTTTTCCCTTAGTTCCTTGCCCTATCGTGGTTTCTGTTTCAGTTCCCTTTAGCGCTTGTTGTGTTCAGTTGTGTTTCTTCGTACTTGACCTTGGCTTTGTTTCTGACTACGTTTTCTCTTTATCCTTATCTGTTCTGTTTGCCGGCTTGCTGTTTACCGTGTACCAGACCCCGGCTAGTCCTAGTTTTCGCTGTCTCTTTGTGCCCTTGACCTCGGATCGCTACTGACTCTGTACTCCTCTCATATATGTCGAGTCCGGCCATTCTAAGGTCCGGTAGACGTATCTCCCCTCTGTGTTGTCTTCTGTTGAGTTGAATCCTGCATGTTGGGGTATATTTTCGTTACACAATCTCCATGGAAACGGAGATGCCCTGCGATTCAAGCCTCCTATTCATCCGGTTGCTTCCGGGTAGATGATGAAGTGTTCACTTACGGTTTCGGCTTTTTCAGCGTCATGCATTCCACGGTGCGTTCCACCATGGAACAGCGTTTGCAAGTCCTGGCCATGAATTTGAAGATGGATTTCTCGAAGCACCATTTTTAATACATAAAAATAATCTTGTTAACCACCTTATACAACACAAACAATTAGAAAGTGTGCATATATATTTCACTAATGCAACCAATGGATATATTATTCAATATCTATGTTTAGGCAATACATCTATAGTACAAGTTTCTCATTTAAAAGAGAGAGTGATTAAAATCCAAAAAAGACAAAAACAAATAAGGGGTAATATGCATAAAAGGATAAACCAATACTTGAAGAAATAGTTTCATAATATTGTTTAGAAACTAACACTGCTCATGCCTAGATAGCTAGCCCTCTGTAAGAATTATCTTAGTTTTAAGAGATAGGCATGTATTTATAACTCGAATCCTCTATATACCCCAAAATTGTCACAGCACTGTTTCGCCATGCAATCGTCGCCTTATGTTTTCTTAAAAGCTAGCAATAGCTGTTGTGACATTGCCTGTCTGTTTGTACCATTTATACACAACAAAAATAAAGAATTTAAAAAAATTATTATTTTTTTGCATTAGATCCACTATGATCCACTCATGAGCCTGTCATTTTGTGCTGACAAGTCCCAAGATGACCCACCAGAATCGTTTACATAAGCTGATACAAGTGTACTGACGAGTCTCATGTACATAACAGATTTGTTGGATTGAACTAATAGAATTGTTCTAAAACATGTATCCAAGATTCACTGAGCCGGTAAACGTCTCCAAGGAGTAATAAAGATTGTACATTAGATGTACCATCATGAAACAGCAACACCGTACTGATGACTCATAAAATCTGTATATTAGATTCAAAAGTTACCAGTAGAGTTGTACTTTTGAGTCTCAAATAGTATAAATTAGAATCAGTAAAATAATAAAACACTACCAAAAAAGCAGTCAATTGAAACAATGTTCATTTATTTCACATTAAAACTTTTTTTGCTCTGCACAAATTTTGAATTTAAAATTATAACGTAATACTTTTTTTCCCCAAAACGTTCCTATGTAATGCTACCGAAAAAGACACAGCATTACATTTTGCCAAAGGCACGTCAACCAGGTGTCAAACACTAGCATTCAGATTCACAGTTCAATGCCTCGGCAGCTGCCCTGTGACTCACAAATTATATTATTTTGACATTGGGGCAGAAAAAAGAATTTAGAACTTACTTCAAAAAAATTATACTTTTGAGAGTTCATGTTGTTGATTTCATGTTTTTGGTGTCAACCGAGACACTATTAGTAGTTTTTAAAGGGGTTGTGATCTTCTGGTTTCCATCTGGGTGCTCTTGAACTGAAGACACTTTTGGGGAAATCATAAGATCTTGACAGTTTTTTTTTTTACCTGAATTTATAATATCTTGCTACAAAGTGACACCCAAAGGCTCTTAATTTACTATGCTAATTTATACAGATGCTGCTTGTATATTTATGATGCTCTCACTGTGATCTCTAAACTGCATTGAAATATAATCATTGCAAGGTTTAGAATTTCCATATTTTCTAACATGTGCAAATTTGGACAAATGTAATTATCCTTGATGCAGTCTAATTTGTGGCTATGTTTTCACTTTTCTGCATATGGCAAGCTAAATAAATCAGTGGTAAGTAAGTGTGAAGACCAAATCTGGCACAGAAGGAATGGCAAATAAGATCTTTTGTAGAAAAAACAAATCTCAATGAATTTCAGAATTACACCAACACCTTGTATGTACAAGTTAAATATATTTACTGTTATAAAATATTGCAAGTGAACATACCAAGAATTTTCCTTTCTTCCAGTGCGAGGCAAAAGGCTACATGTCTGATCAATAAAGAGGCAAAGTTGTTAAAAAAAAAAAAATAGACTTAACCCAAATAAGGTTTTAGCTGGCTGAACAAAAATGAATTAATCCAGTTTAGAAAAACTGGAAAATTAACCCACAAATTGAGGTCAATATAGTTACCCGTAAAGGGACACTTTAGTCACCAAACTGACTTTAGCTTAATGAAGCAGTTTTGGTGTATAGATCATGCCCCTGCAGTCTTGCTGCTTTATTCTCTTCCATTTATGAGTTGTATCACTGTGATTGTGCAGCCGTAGTCACACCTCTCTGCATGTGTCTTACACAACCTTCCTAAACACTTCCTGTAAATTCATCTAATGTTTACACTTCCTTTATTGAAAATTATGTTTAATTTAGAATGTATTATCTCATGTACTGTTAATAGCTTGCTAGACCCTGCAGGAGCCCCCTACATGAAATTAAAGTTCAATTTGTAGAGCAGGAGATAACTTTTTAAAGTAAGTAACATCTGATTGGAAGTGAAACCATTTTGTTTTCATGCAGGCTGTGTCAGTTACAGCCAGGGGAGATGTGACTAGGGAACAGAACAAAAGTGATTTAACGCCTAATTAGCAGTGAATTGAGCAGTGACATTCCAGAGGCATGATCTACACACTAAAACTGCTTTATTTGGTAAAAAAAAAAAAAAAAAAAAAAACCTGTCACATATTTGGAGAAGACACCATTGAGTAAAATATTGAAAATTACATATAACGTATAAACCTTTTATCATGCAATGCTCTTTTTTTTTTCTTTTAAATTTCTATTAAAGATTTTGAAAAAATTACATTACACCACTTCAGCCCAAGTGAAACCAAAGTAAATATTGGAAATTTTCAGTAGAGATAGAAATATAGTTTTATTTCACCTCTTCTCTTTATGCTTTCCTCTGTGCTGACTGTCAGGTGCAAGGGGTGGGGCTTATTATAATGATTGTCAAGGAGCTAAAATGGAGGCGCCCATTTAGAGGAAGAGGTGTAGATTTCTACATTTCACTGTATTTTACACGCCGTACACGTACATATTGGTTTAATATAGGGACAAGTAAACATAATATAAGAAATTCTGGAAAGGAACAGGTCCCCTTTAACCCAAGACTAAAGTCATTTTCAGGAGAATGAGGCCATATAAAAACTAGCTTATTATATATTTCTATTATACGACTAATTTATAGAGGAAGCTTGTTCGTTAATAAGCAATAACAAAGTAATTTACATTTTATTTACTGAATAAATGAAAAATAAAAAAATAAAAAACTGTTACCATGACTAATAGTCAGTTGTGAGAGTCTCGTGTTTGAATAAAACATGAATAAAACAAGGGTATGTGAAGGTCACTGCGATAGTCTTCGGCATTCAACCAAACAGCGTTTATAACATTTATAAAACGCAACAAAATGCTTTTTACTGCACATTTTATTTCATAAGGTTGCAATTTCGTTGTGATTTTCTTGTTTTTTGTTTTTACATAATTTCACTTCTATGTAGATATGGCTTGATTTGTAATGTTTAGTGATAAACTGCTTCATACAAATGGAAAAAAAACAAAGAATAAAAACAACACTATTGTACTTGGCTGCAATACAAAATTCATACACATGAAAATCCTCAGAGGCAGCGCACTACATCTTAAATTATGTGGACATCATGCTTCTCCAAATGAAAAGAAGATCTGAGGATTTTGCAGAACTTTCTAGGGGCAATTTTCCATTGCATGCTGCATACAAAAATCACAAGACTGTCAAAGCCTGAGATCGTAGGAAACAACTGAACATTTCTTATCATTTTGACTTAATCAAACTGGGAGCATTAAATGTTTGAAAGAGGAATAATGCACATTATTCCAAAACGTCATGGTTATTATAAAGATAATTAGTATTATCTAATGTAAGCTTCATATCAAAGAGCAGATTGCCTGTTTAGCAATTTTGCATGGTTATTGCCGTTTTTAATATATTTGTTGATATGATTTAGGGCTGACATTCTACAGTGTGACTAAAACGTGTTCAACAAAGTCCATTGATCACCAGAGAATAAAAGTAGCAGAAGTTACCGCGCTTGGGAAATAACAAGGCTAGTGGTGTCCAACATTCTGACACTCCCCAATCCTTCTTCCCACTCTTCAATCCTTCTTCCCACTTGATTATTTGTGTTTTAACTATGTAGAAGTGTTAGGAATAATACACTTTATCTATACAATGTTAGTGTATATTCCGCTAGACACAGAGCTACTAACTTTTCTATCTTAGGGTCTTATTTCCTGTTTGACTTATTTCCTGTTTTTAACTTCTGTATTTCTAACTGCATAGTAACATCTATTTTGTAAGTTTGTAGTTACTTCTCTATTTCTAACTGTGTAGTGCAAGGCAATATTACTCCCCCATTACACCTGCAAGCTAGCTATATGTTAAAGCGAAACTCCAGTGCCAGGAAAACGATCCGTTTTCCTGGCACTGGAGGGTCCCTCTCCCTCCCACCCCCCAATCCCCGGTTACTGAAGGGGTGAAAACCCCTTCAGTCACTTACCTCAGGCAGCGACATATCCCACGTCGCTGCCTGCTCCTCCCCCGTCGGCCGGTGGGTGAGACTGATCCCGCCCACCGGCCGAGGAGTCCCAATGCGCATGCGCGGCAATGCCGCGCATGCGCATTGGCGCACCCCATAGGAAAGCATTGAAAATTAATTTCAATGCTTCCCTATGGGGAATAGAGCGACGCTGGAGGTCCTCACACAGCGTGAGGACATCCAGCGACGCTCTAGCACAGATAATCTGTGCTAGGGACCAGGAAGTTCCCTCTAGTGGCTGTCTAGCAGACAGCCACTAGGGGAGGACTTAACCCTGCAAGGTAATTATTGCAGTTTATAAAAAACTGCAATAATTACACTTGCAGGGTTAAGGGTAGTGGGAGTTGGCACCCAGACCACTCCAATGGGCAGAAGTGGTCTGGGTGCCTGGAGTGTCCCTTTAACCCCTTAAGGACCAAACTTCTGGAATAAAAGGGAATCATGACATGTCACACATGTCATGTGTCATTAAGGGGTTAAGATATATTAAGATAAGGTAAACAAATTATGTTATTATTGGATAATGCTCATAAGATCACCCCTGTTTTCATTCAATATAACCTGTTGTACCACCTATTAAACTTCTAAAGTCACCTTGAACCTTACACTGTATTGTCTCGTTCGTTGGGGCTCCTTGCCAGCTGGTTGGGGATAAGGAGAATTCCAGAGAATTCCAAATTGATGAAAGTTCATGGCACAAGAGAGTAAAATTACTGATCCAGAGAATCTTCACTTCCTAACAAGAAGATACCTTTCTGGCAGTATATGGCAGTAGCTCTTCTGTTCATTGTCATAACAATAGGCTTAGTAAAGAATCCTATCATGATTAGGCCCAGTGAGCATGCAAATGACACGTTTTTAGGGTGATCCACTGCTTCTTGGCAGGTCAGTATAATTTCATAAATGCATGTAGGTGCAGAGTATGTCATCTTATACAGAAATGCACACTCTAATGTGATTTATCAAAGGTGAACAGATAGAGCGGTATATTTAATCCAGATATTATACAGACATCTCCTAAAATCCTTTGCACACACCCCCACCCCCGATAAACACACACTCAAACAATGTGTACAAGAGGATGTGCAAATATATGAAAATATATGAACATGCATGTGTGAGTGTGAATGGAATGTTCCGTTCCATAACATAATGGCACTGTACAAATGGAAGAATTGAGTGGGCACAAAATGTATCTCTGTACCCAGCCCAGACAATAAAGCACAGCCATAGAATCCTAAAACTGAGATATGGACGTCAGACTTTTATGGGCAAGCTTTTTTCGGTTCTTTCAAACAAAATATTCCGAACTGAAAATTTTGTTTAGGACCTCAGATGTGTGCTGGCTCGGTTTGGACAAAATTCAGTTGTGAAAACCAAAATTTTGCTGAACTAGATGATACTAGCCAGGTGCCACATTAAAGGGACATTCTGGGCACCAATACAACTAATGTATTTGATAGGTTTTGGATAGATTTTTGCATACCACATGCCCACTAACTCCAGAAAAAAATACTTCCTTATCAAATGTATGCACACAACTCAGCCACTGGCAGTACAGTTTTTAAATAGTTGCTTGTGCTACTAGTGGGCACATATTTAACACAAAATTCCAAAGCAAACAGCCATTGACCATAGTAGCATCCCCTGGATGTTGGGCAAAGGTAACATCCCCAGGACATACTTGGAAACCGGAAAAATCAGAATGTATTTTTCCTGGTTAAACACTTTATTATTATTATTATTATTATTATTATTTCAGTTGCTTTGGAAAAAGGACAGGATTTTGTTTTATTTGGCTGAGATGCCAATTATCCCAAATTCAGACAAATGAATTCTTCTGTTGAAAATGATTCTCCAAGTCTAGAACATACAGTAAATTGCTAAAAAACAAACAAACAAACAACCAAGCATATATATATATACAGGGCCGCCATCAGAAATTGTGGGGCCCCTAACAAAGCACAAGGTCTGGGCCCCCGGTGCCTGCCTCCAAGCCCCGCCTCCAAATCCCGCCCACAGAAATACACACACACAGACACAAAAGGACACAGACACACACAGAGAAAGATACACAAATACTGAAACAGACATACACACGTTTAGACACATACACAGATACACACACATACTGACATAGACATACATACATACATACTGAAAAACAGATATACATACAAATATACATACAAAAACGTACATACATATTGACATACATACATACTGATATACATACATACACACACAGATAGATATATACATACACAGATACATACAGACATACTGACATACACACACACACACACACAGACATGCATGCGTACTGACATTCATGCTAATAGATAGATATATACATAGATACTGACATACACACACACAGACATACATACATACAGACATACACACACACATACAGACATATATACATACAGACATACACATACATCACACAGACATGCATACACATACATCACACAGACATACATCACACAGACAGACATACATCACACAGACACACACAGACATACATGCATACTGACATACACACACACAGACAAACATACATACTGACAAACAGACATACACTTAGACATATATATATACACATTCTGGATATATAATCCTGATATTTACAGAGTGAGTGTAGCAGGAAGTGGAAAAGAGGGAATAAGACAGAGGGACAGTATTTAAGCTCTAAAACTGTAAGAATAAGAGTTCACCAAATCCTATAAAAACTTGCAAACAGTACACAGTAAATGTGGGTATCCGGGAGCTTAAAAAGTTAAATAACAATGAATAAAAATAAATATAAATATAAAGTGCCGATATGAATTATACTTTTCTTATACCCAAGTATGCAAATTGTTAAAGACATATAGGGAACAGCAGATACATTGCTTCTCAGTCTCTCAAACCATATAAATATAACAGTCCATAAGATAATCACTTGAGTAAATATTTCAGTCCCAACAGTGTTAAGAGTCTCTTATTATGTATCATGAACAACCTATGTCCTGCTTGCATAAACAATACAGGATTAGTTAGGTCCTTATATACAGACTGACATATACACACACACAGACATGCATACTAGCATACATACATACATACATGCAGACACATACATATACATACTGACATACATACATATACACACACAGACATACATACATACATACACATATACATACACATACACACACACACATATACATATACATACTGACATACATACATGCAGACACATATATACATATACACACACAGACATACATACATATACATATACATACACATACACACGCACACACACACACACACACACACACACATATACATATACATACTGACATACATACATGCAGACACATATATATACATATACACACACAGACATACATACATACATATACATACACATACACACACACATATACATATACATACACACACACCTCATTTACCAGCCACCCTCATCTTACCTTTAAGTGGCAGGAGGGTGGCTGGGGATGATGGGAGTGGATGCCTCTGGTGTCCTCTGGTGTCCTGTCCTGTCCTGTCCTCTCATCTCAACTCCTCTCCTCTGCCTCTCCCCCCGCGCGGAGTTAGCTGGGAGGAAGTGACCGGCCGTCACTTCCTCCCAGCAGCACTTGCGGTGTGGCCGCAAATTTTTTTTAAAGGGGCCCGGTCGCGCAATTACCCGGCCGCAGCGCTGACCGGGCCCCTGAAGATATAGGGCCCATCGGGTGGCCCTAAATGCTTGGGCCACCTGATGGGCCCCAGTGCAGATGCACCTGCGGCAGTTTCGCCGCTCCACGTGGGGCCCGGGCGGCCGGGCCCCCCAGGGCCGCCGGGCCCGTGACAACTGTCACGGTTGTCACCCCCTGATGGCGGCCCTGTATATATATATATATACACACACATATACACTATATATAAAATGTACCATATAATAGCAAGTAGCTCAGTGCCAAACTACATTTTAACAGTAGATCACAATCCCTCTTTATACAGACAAGGCATGTTGGGAGAGTACACAATTCTAATTATACCTAATGGACCATTGTGCTGAACTATCCTAAAATATGAGCAATAAACAGAACATTCCATTGGTTATCCAGGTGATTGGTTCACTATTAGAACTCTGCTGCAGAATGGATTACTTCCACTGTACTTTAAAGGTCTATGTATGAACTTTTAACATGGATTTTAACACAACTTTGTAGTCCACGTCTTTTATAAATGCCCTCTTTTGAAAGGGTAAAGTAATAAATGATAACTTACTTAGAACTTTGACCAGAATTAATTTAAAAAGTTTAGTGCCTGCACTATATACATGGCTTTTAATTAGGTGACACGTCCTTTATTTGTAATATAAATCATAAAACTCAAGGAAAGGCAAGGAGCCCATCTTTCATACCAAGATTTTTTATTATTAAATATGCTTAGACAGTCTGTGACATTTACATGCTGCTAGTTAAAGGGAATGATCTCAGTATTGAAGGGAATGTGTGATATGTCTTAACAAGTGAGGTTACAAAATAGAAAGGGTGGGATCCTTAACCCCTTAAGGACCCCTGCTGTACTAGGTACGTCCGACCAGAAATGGTCCTTAAGGATTGCGGAAGTACCTAGTATGTCCGCTGCAAATATGAGCGCTGGATCGTGATCACTTCCAGCAGCTCTAAGGGTATTGCATCCTGCAAAACCTCTCCTGACTATGGGGCCACCAAGTGATCGCTCCCGGCAGTGTAGCAGAGCATTTGAAGCCATCGGGCAGGCTTCCGATGCTGTGCCTGTGTGCTTAGTGCCTCGAGGTGTCGAGGCACTCAGTGAAGACTTAAATAAAATCAATTTTAACAAATGAATAAAATGCATTGTGGCTTCCAATATATGCAGTGCATCATGGGGCTTCTGGGGTCATTCAATCAGCCCCTATAATAATATTTATTATTACTATGATCCCCATTTGTCTGGTCAGGTTAATATTAGTAAATATTGAATCTGATAAGTGTGGATCTTTCTCCCTCTCTTCACTTGTGTTTTAGTGAGTGAGAGAGATCTGTGTTTAGGTAGAGAGATTTAGGTAGTTTTAGGTAGGGATTTGTAAAATTGTGAGACCCAAAGGCTCAGAGTTGGGGCTACCCACTTTATTTTTAAAATCCCCCCCACTGCGGCAAAGCAGAATCCTCAGAAAAGATACAGAGTCTGTTTCAAGAGGGGGCAGAGATAAGACACCATCTTTTACTGTCCTGATTGCCCTGGACAGCCTGGACTCTGCATTGGGAACTGCTTCAAGCAATACCACACACTGGTCCGTTTTTAATTTATTTATTTTTTTGTTACGTTTACTGTTCCTGAGTTTGTTTATTTTACTTTTACTGTGCCAGACTATTTTTATGATCAACCTATGCATGAGGGCATGAGTGTACTCAGGAGGCCTTGAAAAAACAACCTAGAGAGTTTTCTTGCAATAACCAACAACATGCTCCCCTCAATCACACACAAATGTGTGTGTAAAAATTAAAATTGAAAAATTATGACCACACATTTTCTCCAATTTTTTTGGCTAAAACGGTTGCATGAAAGGCATTAAAACACTCCATATACAATACCTTGGGCAATAAAATAACTTGGGATATGTAAAAAGGCCCCAAAAAGAAGATAGGCAAAGAAGATATGTCAAATTTGAAAAATACATGTCAGACGTTTGACATTGCACACCCCAAACAACCAAACAAACCTATGCATTGGTGGTATCACTGTACTATGGAGATGTTGCTGAACACATATTGGGGTGTTCTTTGTCAGTAACACCTAACAGGAACTGAGAATCCATGCCTAAAGTACAATGAGAGAGAAAAATAACACAAACAATGACTACCCAAAAGTTTGACAAAGAGTGGTGGTAGAATTAGTGCATGGAAAGTATTAAAGTACCACCATTTGAAATACCCTAGGGTGTTTACTTTTCAAAAATATATGGTTTGATGGGGGGTAAATTACATTGTCCGGCTTCAAAAATTTCCCAATTAGGACATGGGTGCATGATGACCAGCTGTGAAAATTCCAAGTCAAGAGCACTCTTGCACTCTTGCTCTTGACAAAGGCGCAACGCCAGCGCCGAAACGCCCGTTGAGTTATTACTAATTATTACTAATTTTGACGTTCATTATCTTCCCTAGAAGGGACCAATAAAAATTTATTATTTTACATATATTTCATTCATGTTCTATACTGGCAATTTTTAGCCATGATTATGAACAATTCTGTTCTGGGGTGTAGAGACTGATAATTGGGAGGACCTCTCTGTAATCCCTCTTTCAGTCTCTTCGTTTTTACATGTGAAGGGTTATTCAGGAATTCTTTGCATCAGTGTTTTTTGGCGGTTGCGTAACATATTTTGGGGGTCAAAGCTAGAAAAAGTGTGTTTTTTAAAAGATTTTCATCGTATTTTTTTTTAAATTTGTATTTTTTTATTTTGAAAATATCAACGTGTACATTTATGCAGTATATGCGGTTATGTAATTAACATAGTTATGCAATATATTCAGTAGTACAATATATTAGTAATGCAGTAGTGTGGTCATGCATCATCTTTGTAGCACCATCTATCTAGCACTGTAGTATGTCTAACACTGTGACTTGTGAAGTGCTGCTGTTCATGTAGATATGTAACATATTTAGCAACTCTATAATACATTTATGGCAAGTAATGCGATATTTTTGAGAGTGCAGCATGTCTAGCGATGCTATATGTGTAGTAATGCCATTTATACACTTATGCAGTATAATTAGTGATGTCATTTGTTAGTAAGCAGTATATTTAGGTAGGTTCATTTGGGGTGTATATAGGAAGTCTGTGGGTTATGCAGGTCTCTGTTATGATTGTCCCTTAGGGGTGTCTGTTTGGTACTTAGCGGGGCACCAGATAGACGTCATATCTGTCTCTGTGGTTTTCCTCGGGATCAGCGGCCGATCTTTGGTGGGTCAGCAGGTCAGGTTTGTTTACCATAGGGAGTCTCTGTTGGTGACCGTTTTTGTTTGGTGATTTTCATCATATTTTATATTTTTTTTACAGTAAATTATAGGATATTATGAAAATAATGGTATCTTTAGAAAGACCATTTAATGACAAGACAAACTGTATATAATATGTGTGGGTACAGTAAATGAGTAAGAGGAAAATTACAGCTAAACACAAACACCACAGAAATGTAAAAACAGTCCTGGTCCTTAACGGTAAGACAATTGAAAAATGGTCTGATCACTAAGGGGTTAACTGAAAGATATATGCAGATGGCCAAAGTGTTAAACAATAACTTAATAAAATTAAAAAAAACAGTTTCACAAGAAATTATATAAAACTTTTTTAGTACTGATTTCTCCTGTGCTATAGTTCGTCAAACATTGTATTACAGAGCCTTATTTTAACATGAGACTAATTTTATCTACACATTACACTAGGTAATTTAAAAAAAAGTGTAACCTGATGTCTTGTTCCGATATCTAGTGGTTAACTAGCCACATCAATGTTCCATGTGGACTATGCCTAGCAAGAAACCATTGCTGGCAGGGTCCCCCCACAGCCTACAAAGAATGTTGGGGGGTTCAGGTGTAACTGAAACCGAAAGGGTACACATACAGACTCAAAACATTAAAGTGGGCGATGAGTAATCTTTTAAGTAATCTGTTTTAGGATGTTTTGCTCACAGGAATAAACCCAGCAGATTAGTCATGTAGGCAAGTGCCCTCCATGTGGCTATCTTGCAACCAAATACTAGAGCTAGTATTGAGATAAACTATTTAAAAATATATATATCTTTCTATTCATATATTTGCTAATATTATCCTTACCTTTTGTGTCACTTTACCCTACTCTCTTCAGTATGTAAACTAATTGAGCAGATCCTTCTGTTCCTGTGAGTCCAACTTGTCTGGTTACAATTACATGTTTGTTAGTCCACCCATTGTAAAGCACTCCAAACATGTTTTGACTCTATATAAATAATAATAATAATAATGATAATAATTTGGCCAACACAATATATAATTACAATTAGTGGCAGATTGTCCATTCACTCTGAGATCCAGGGGATAGACACTTTCTAAGACAATTTGTATACCTTGTGAAATTTGTCTTTTTATCCTATGATTTTGAGAATTTTTTTTAAATTCCCCATTTACCAAGATTATCTGTCTATGCATTCAGAGACACTGTTAATTGTCCAATTTACCCGGAGACACCAAAATAGTCCATCCATGTTTAGCATACTCATATCTGGTGGAAATTATGGGGATATAGCTGGAATGAACCAATGGTGGATCCCAGTTTCAGACACAATATCTAGAAGTATGTGTTGCAAGCAATTGTTTTGTAGCTAGTGATCCATGTTTTATGTGACAATAATGTCACCTCAGATTTATGGACGTATAATGAACACAAAGTTAGATATCTCCACAACCCTTGAGATGAATTGTTTTTCCGAAACATAGTTACATGTTTCACCATTACTAAGCTTTTATATTACATGTTTTTTTACGTATATGTCCAGTGTTAGGCAGGCCTCAGGCAGGATATGGTATTTGTAGTTGACGCCATTAATTCTTCTCTTCTCTCGATATGCAAGCAGAGGAGCTGGAGAGGTAGAATCACACTGTTTCTGTCTCCTCAGTTCCTCCAGTATAACATCATTATAGAAAAATGGCTGAATTAAAATAGGAGCTGCAGTCTGCTAACTCCCATTAATCTTGGGAAATCAAAGGCATATAGGTCCTGGCTGTGAACAGGGGTGCTCATTGACTGACATTATGGAGAATTGGAGATTAAACCCAAATGGCATAATCCACCATAAGCTACATTACTTAAAATATGATTTACACATCGAAACAATGTACCTACACCAAATTGTTCATTGTTTCATGTTGCCAGATTTAAAATGCAAATTCATGGTTTTCTCCAGCACATAAGAATAAGAATTATCCATTACCAAAGAGAATTCATATATGCATGACTTAATTTGTTTGCTATATTGCTATGTCCTATACCGTGCAAAGTGGGAATCTTTGTGTGTTATCATCTGCTGTTTTCCTCATTACAAAGCTGTTTGTAAAAGGCAAACCCTCTTGTCATGCTGGATTCATAACAAGCAAAGCATTGCTTTTATCATTACTAGCATCATTACTATGTGACTGTAGCCTTTATAGGTCGTGGGGAGTGGGGGGCCTCAAAGAGGGAGCTGTGTATTATTTTTTTCAAGCTATTCCCTGCAATCTTTAATGGGAATCTATTTCTAAAGCATCCTAGGCATTTTTATTCTGCTGTAATATTTCAGACCATTCCATGACAAAAGGTACTTGAAACACAAAAAATGTTGCCATGTTGACCAATACTCAAACTAGCATGGGAAACACAACTTTAAATATAGGTGAAGAACAATGTTTGTGAAGAACAATGTGCTATTCTTTGTTTAATTCCCTTCTATATTTTGCTTTTCACAAACACATATCAACATGTTCTTTTGTTCTGATATCCATCTGATCCCTCCATCCTTTGTTGAATCTAAATTCCTTATTTTATTATTCTTGCACGTGAATATTTTTTAGACCCTTTACATGCCTTTCTGGAATGCTGGTAGATGTCTGTGATTAAAAGCCAGATAGTAAGTGGGGGATCTAGAAATATCGCCTGACGCCTGCTCTATATTATCGGTTAAAGGAACACTCGATGGAAAAATAGCAGTTTAGTTGGTGTACTCGCACATAAAACATGGATTTAATTATTTGTCAAGGGGTTGGTGTGGTGCCTTGATGTTCCTTAGGAGATGTATGTAATGAAAAAAAAAAGAGAAAAGGCAGAAACGAATGGTGCATTATATCTTGATATTCTTGGAGGAGGCAGAATTGAGTACACTTACACTTTTCTGGAGCTTCCTTCTAGTGTAGTATATGCTCATTGGACATAAAAGGTAAAACAGATAAAATATAATATAGTGTAGTATATTGCATACAGTACCTGGAAAATAGATAGGTGTAGAATATTACACTCATGTTAAGGAGCCTCCTATATCGGCTCCTATAATGTGGAGTGAAGTGGTATGATCCCCACTCATGGATGGATATCTTACTCAATTTTACCTCCTCCAAGAATATTAAGATATACTGCACTATTAGTTTCCGTCTTTTCTTAGTTTTTTTTCATTGCATACATCTCCTAAGGAACATCAAGGTGCCACACCAACCGCATGGCAATATTTGACATGAATTTAATTGAAAACGAGAGAAATCTCAATGTATCTTTCCTGGTAAAATATTTTATAAATAAATAAGAGAAACACCAGACCTAGGTGTTAGGCTGCCACTGTGAATGATACTAGTGTCTACAAGCGCTGAAGTCTCTTGCCTTTTTTAGCAGCATGTAATTATCTGTGTGCATGTTTGTTTGGGGTATGTGAAATCTTAGCTTGCAATAGCTGCATATCTAGTATGTGCATGGATTGAAAACACTCACCTACCATGGCACAGAGCACAGACTTTCTCTTCTGTTCCCGAGAATGCCCAATCAGAGGCTTGTCATTGAGCGGTTATATAATTTAATTTGTAATTACAGTTTCAAAGACAGGCACTTTGGACAAACAACTGCCTCTTCAGCGCCAGGGACAGATTTATTCTTCTGCCCCAAGACCAGTTTCCTCAATACACCCCTTGCCACCAACCCTTAGCCACAAATGAAAAAATATGTTAACGGTTAACCCAACATCACACAGCATATTCCCCCAAATCATTCTTTTAATCAATAATTGATAGAAGCTTTGTTTTAAGGGATTTAGATGTTTGCTATAACCTGCCCCGTGATAACCGATTTTTTTGGTTTTTTTTAGCAGTTATTGATTTAATGAAACTCTAAAACTCACAGTCAGGGCTGGATTCTCCTATAGGCTAACTAGGCTTCAGCCTAGGGCCTCAAGATCAAGAGGGGCCTGCATTTAAATTGTTAGCAAAATTAAAATTACACTATTCTAAAAACAGTGAACACTAAAACACTGAACCGAAAATAAGGAGAAATTCTACGCATATGATATGACCAGTGGCGTACTAAGGGGGGGGGGGGGGGGTGGGCGGTCCGCCCCGGGTGCCACTTACTAGGCGATCGCCGAGACCGGCGGTCTGCAGCTCCGCAATGTGCAGAGCTGCAGACCATGGATCTCGCGTTCACTGCCCAATCAGAGCGTTGCCACGGGTTACCACGGCAACGCTCTGATTGGGACTTGCGAGATCCATGGTCTGCAGCTCTGCGGAGCTGCAGACCGGAAATGAGGGCCACCGGACCACCAGGGACCCCACCGGACCACCAGGCAGCCCCCACTGGACCACCAGGAATTTAAGGTAATTTTTTTAGTCACCCCCCCTCTCCTCATCACCCCCCTCCCTCTCACAATCACCCCCTCTCCTCATCACCCCCTCCCTCTTACAATCACCCCCCTCTCCTCATCACCCCCCTCCCTCTCACAATCACCCTCCCTCTCACAATCACCCCCCTCCTCATCACCCCCTCTCTCTCACAATCACCCCCCCTCTCACAATCATTCCCCCCTCTCCTCATCACCCCCTCCCTCTCACAATCACCACCCCCCCTCTCTCATCTCGACTTTTTTTTATTTATTATCCGTGCCACATTTTTTATAAAGGTTAGTACCAATCACAACATGTTTCATTTAACATATTGATATATATCACAGTAATGATGTATTTTATTGTCTCTCATGTAATTTACAAACTTAAACATGGGAGGTTAAAGGGCCTCATAAGTGGAATAGCCTAGGGCCTCTTTTCATCTAAATCCGGCCCTGCTCACAGTAATGTACAGTGTGTATGAATGTACCACAGAGCTTCTCTATGTGAGGTTGAGTGTGATGTGTGTAGGGTTTATGTGTTTGTGGTGGGGATGCTCGAGTGTTGTTTGGTAAGTTGGGTTAGCATGTGTGCCAGAGGCAGGGACAACATGCTTCCTAACTGTAGTGCTGCCCCTGTCCCACCTTTCGCCCCCAAAGTCCTGGCCAAGGTGGCTTTGCTGGGATACTGACATTGGACAGGATTAATTTAGCAGGGAAAATTGCTTTCCAGATGTCTGATTGATGATTTTTATAAAAAAAAAAAAATAATAATAAATTAAAATTAAAATTGTATTTAAAAAAGAAAATAAAATAGAGGTGACAGACATATAGGATGTACAAATACACAAAAACAAGTCCTGCGCTCAAACTCCAACTACTCTTGGACGGCAGCAGCGATCACAGTACACATCAACCCCAATACATACAGTGAAAAACAAAGAAAAAAGTTACCTGCACACTTCCCAAATCCTTATGCATATTTAACCAAATGAGGTTATTTAGTAACTCCAATGGCCATTAGATGTAATGATGTACAGACTCTGCAGAGCTCACGGACCTCTAATAATTACACCAATGGTAATTTGATGCAGCTCACCAAAAGTTATGTTAGTTCCACAAACTTTACAAGAGGCCATAAATTAATTCATAGCACTGAAATTGCCCATTTTGGGCAGCAGTGTGCAAATCTGTAAGGTGTTACTTATCCACTTATCCACTGCAAAAAAAAAAAAAATATCCCAACCCCTTATATACAATCTGTGCGATTTGCACAGATTTCCTTTAGGTGCCATTGCTTAATATGTTAATTGTGCTTTTATATAAGCATCTTAATAAATTGTATATTGTAACCCCCTAATTATTTATCTATCTCTGTTTTATCCATGAGAATCATCTCCTGGAAGTTAGTAATTCTAATATTATAGTGATTATGGTGCCCTGTTATTGTTTATAGATGTTTTCCATTTTCATCTTTTCATTGTTTATCCACTGCCGCACATAAATGATGGGGGATTAGCTTTATAGTAAACTTGATATATATGGCTTAACAGCATATCAGGAATTTAGCAAAGCAAATAATCCTGGATCTAATCCCAGCCATATGTAGCAGCCTGTAGATCTGTGGTAGATGAGCTGTGGCACTCCAGATATTGTAGACTACAACCCCCATAATGCTTTTACATCCATATTACTGGCTGTAGTTCAGAACATCTGGAGTGTTAAAGGTTGCGTACCACATTTTGTAGAATATAATGCAGTAAAGGAGACTTGCAAACTGCTACTTCATTTTCTCAAAAGTGTCAACAACAAAAATATGGAATGCATTAAAACCCAACTGTGCTTATCTATATTCTATCACTGGGAAAAGAAAAGAGTTGTAGGGTTTAAAGGTGTATATTTTAAGGGAGGAAACAGAATTAAACAATGTGATGTACATAAAGCTATCATAAACCAAACTGAAATGCAAGGATAAGGAAATATTTTTTTAAGTATATTCCAGAATAATCAATCCATGCAACTTTGAAATTGCATTTAATTCATGGTCTGCGTAAAAGCTTTGGGACACTTTATATCATTTCTAGATAGACCCAAAAACTAATATTTGTCCAGAGAGAACTAGTTTAGAAATCTGCTCATTATACTTACTCAAAATAACTAAAAATACAGCACTGAGCTTAAATCTTGGATTCCAGGTTGCAGCCAAGACACAGCGTAAATTCTTATATAGATATTTTAGTGAGTACAATTTTGATATATATGTTTTTGCTTTTACTTGAAGGTCTGCTCAGGGACGCTAACCAACAACCAAAAAAAATAAATGATAGCTAACATCTTGCATGCTGTTTAATACCTATTAGTTCATTATTGAATGTTATCACATATCCATAGACAATAACCTTGGGAATTTCATGCAGACTTGTGAAGGTATATTTATGCATGAAACAGTCAGCCACAAATGAAAAATATTTTAACTGCTTCCCAACGCCGCACAGCATGTCCGCAGGATTCCCTCGTTTGATCAATGCTTGATATAAGCTTTGTTTGAAGGATTTAGATTTTTGCTATAGCCTACATTGCTATAATTGATTCATTTAATTGAATTCAATACTTATTCCCTTTAAACAAACGTGTTTTTCTTTTCCTTACACCAAATCCATCCACATTTTTTTCCTATGCTGACATCATGTGAATCGCATTCTTTCAACATTTCTGGTCTTTTATTTTCTGCACCCGGCTTGAGATTAATATAAAGAGAGACTGAAAAATAGACAGAACCTTTAAACTACATTGGAAACATTGCAGGTTTTAGATTGTGCACAGAAAATGGGATTTTGGCTCAACATCTGACCTACTTTTCCCATTTGTGGATATTCACACAAACGTACTTCTATTTATATATGATATGTGATTTTCCAATTATTTCAATGAGCTGATTCTCTTTTCATATTTAGTTCTGCATAGTTTGACTGACACTGAACAGTACCTGGCCCTTAATATTGAGACAGTTCTGGGACATACACATACCAGCCTGTCTAAGATTTCTGTGAGTTCCACTCCAGGTCAGCAGCTGCTGCTATTAATTCATCTACTTATAACATTACAGTTTTCTTCTGCCTGCAAAATATTACCAGGAGATGGACTCAATTAACGATAGAGAGAAGGGAGAGAGAGAGAGTGTGTGTCTAATGATTTTACTAACCTCTACCAAATCCAGAGGATTGACACTGAGAATCATAATCTCTTTCTTTAAACCCCTTGCCACCTTTGCCCTTGGGAAGCGGTCTTTGCTTTGCTTTATCCTACCACAACCCAAAACTCGACTCCTTTTCTGAAATTGTTCCTCAATGCTATCCGTATGTCCCCCAATACTCTTTCTTTTGT
The DNA here is from genome assembly GCF_036172605.1 of Pelobates fuscus. NCBI lineage: Eukaryota > Metazoa > Chordata > Amphibia > Anura > Pelobatidae > Pelobates > Pelobates fuscus. The sequence continues at coordinate 149,572,400 of NC_086323.1, forward strand.
TGATTCTTTATGCTGCCACTTTTAGCAAATGTATCTGTTCTTTTGGATTCCAGTATTTCCCTTTACACTGCTGTCCGCCAGATATATGTCTTGTCCCCTAATCCCTCTATCTCCCTACATCCTGGAAAGTGTTACTAAATTCCTCTCTTTGATCTATAATGGGATATCCATTTCTAGTAGTCATTTACTCTAAAAAAAAAAAAAAAAAAAAGAGATATTTTTATATTTCTTTCTTCATATACTCCCCATTTGTTGTCAGTCTCTCTGTGGGCCAGTGAAGCTACCATTATGGCAACCCCCAAGCTCAAGGCTTTGTGTAACCTTGACTATAATCTCAGAGTTTCTCAACCTCATCTGGTATTTTTCTTATACTTTTTGGAACTTGGCTTGGCTGTGGAGCTTTGCTTGAAGCTGTGATGCAAAAATCAGTAGCAATAGTTATGGCCTTGCCTTGTGTATTTGAGAACATGAAGGCTATCAGTCTTCACAGAAAATGCAGCAATTCTTCTGACTTGAATGTTCTGAATAATAACATATATGAATATGTGTTCTGAATAATAACTTATATGAATATGTGTGCTTACCATAGCACTATTACTGTCTCTACCATTTTAGTGTGCCCAGTCTGTAGGCTATGGACATCTTCCTCCGTTGTAGTTAGGTCTTTCGTGATCACTTCCTGATCAGTGTGGAAAAAAAACCTAGGGTCCTGTAAAAGTGTGAATGTGGTTTGATGACTGCTTTCATGTCTAGGCTAGTCTGACCATCTAAGAAAGGCTGATGCAAGCATCCATGAGTCAGAAAGCGATCGGGGCTTTCCAGAAGCTTCTCCTCTGAGAAGGAAGCAGTAACAGACTGCTATGAGGCCATCTTGCATGTGTGACCTTGCCTAGAGTTCTGTGAAAGCTCTCTTATATCTCTGGAGCTAGAAGCTACATACACAGCAACATATTTGTGTAATATTGTCCTCATTGTATGAGGCAGAAGTTGTAAGGTAAGTTGTGCCAAAGTGGGTTAAAGAAAACCAGAATTAAAGTGTTTTGTTTGTCAGATGCAGAACCTGCTCTACACGTGCCCACACTAGTCAAGAGCTGACTCTGCTCCCTGTAAAATATGCTTTTAAGGTAAGCTGACAAGATTTGATGATATATTTTATGGAAGAGTGAAGGAAACATAAAGCAACATGCTTTCGTGGAAGAGGTTAAGATGTCTCTGTTGTCCCGAAGGGAAACAGTGACAGGTATAGTATTAGAGAGCGGAAAAATAAGGAGATCTGTCTCAGAGAGGTTTAGTTTTAGGAATTGTGAAGTCATCCAGTGACAGAGGACAGGCAGCTAATGACAAAATCTAGCAGGTGGGGAGAAAGATTGGGTGAAGAGAAGTGATATTGAAACACATAGGATGATATTAGGTTACCAAGAACATGAGTTTAATTAGAGAAAAAAAGATCTCACACTACAAAGCCTTGAGGAACTCTAACTGAGAAAAGTATAGAAGGGGAGGAGGAATCAGAGAAGGAGACTTTGAGGGAATGGTTAGAGAGGTAGGGAGAGAACCAGGAAAGAGCAGTGTCACAGAGGCCAAAGTTGCAAAGGTTGAGGAGGAGAAGTGCATGTAGAAAGCGTCAGAATGATCAAGAAAATGGAGTAGAGAATAATGGCCTTTGAGTTTTGTTATCAAGTCAGTAGTAACTTGGTCAAGTTAGTCTCTGTGGAATGCTGGAAGTGGAAGTCAGAATGAAGCGGGTCAAATAGAGAGTTGGAGTTCAGATAGTTTTTAAGTCAAGTATAAACAAGCCTTTCAAGGAGTTTGGGAGCAGACAGAAGAACAAAAGATAAGATGATAGCTAGGCAAATCATGTTGGTCAAGATAACTCTTTTCAGTAAGTACTTGATCAGTGCATGTTTGAATGACAATGGGAAAATGCCACAGGAAACAGAGATTGAAGATTTTAGTGATGTGATTATCGCATATAAGAGAGATTGAGTTAGGTGCAAAGTAATGGGATCAGGACAGAAATAAAGGAGAAGAGCAGAAACCTCCACCTCAGAAACTTGAGAGAAAACATTGAGTGTAGAGGAGGAGGCCGGGCAAAGGGTCTGAATGTTGAGGGGAGAGGAATGTGAGGTGATTTCTTGTTGGGTGTAGTCAGTCTTTCCGGTGAAGTAAGATGCAAAATTGACAGCAGTGATGGTGGAGGTAATGTGCCGCAACTGCATTGCACGACATCAGTCAAAATTTGCATAATGTATGCTAATGCATAAGGTTACATCATACACAATGCAATATGTGATTTAAAAATATGATTTGCTCATTGAAATAAAAAGCTTTTATATATATATAAAAGAAAAATATGAGGGAAGGCTGCTCTCTTTAAAACATCAAACTTTTATTGAGAAATAGTTAAAAAACGACCAACGTTTCGGTCCCCGCTCGGGACCTTCCTCAGGGTCAAATAGAACAGCAAAACAATACAGTACAGTGTAACAGTGACGAATATATACACAAATGGTCAATTAGTTACTCACTCAGGTGTGTTCCCGTGCGTTCCCGCCATCACCCTGTGTTCTTCCGGGTGTGCGCGCGCATACATGTGCGTAACGTCCTTTCGATTACGTGTCTACGTGTTGATTCACCCGTCACCCTGGAAACCATATCAACAAAACGGCCTGCTAGTGCAAACCGGACCGTGGTCCACAGGATGAAGGATTCTACAAATATACTGACAAAAAAGTGCATCTAAGTGCTTATGATTAAAACGATGTATTGCCAGTGAAAGTGGATGTGCAAATCAATATCCATATAATTAATATTAATGACAAAAACTATGTGCATTGACCCCGTATGGGGTATGTGGGTAATTATATATACACAGAGTGTATCATATATAGAGTAGTGGAAACGCTACTTTCCTCCTATTAAAAGTGCTAGTGACAAATATAAAGTGCTGTGGCTTTACGCAAAACTGTGCAAGTAGTGCAAACAAAGTGCAATGCTAATACATAAAGTAGCTTGAAGTGTGGAATACCTGTGTATAGCAGTGTATTACAATAACTCCGAAATAAAACTACAACTAATAAAAAGTACCCAATGCGTTCTATCACTAATTAAAAACATTTTTTCATTAAAAATTCCTAGCTAGCTGTGAAACTTCATATAAACGAATGATAAGTATTGTTTTCATTTAACCCCATAGGAGCCACTGTATTCAGTTGATGGATCCAAAAAGTCTCTTTTTGAAGGAGCATCTTTCCTCTATCTCCACCTCTTCGGGGGGGAGGAATGTGGTCTATACCCACAAACTTTAGTGATGCCAGTGGGTGCTTCTTTTCCAAAAAGTGCCGTGCAACCGGTTTGTCTGATTGTCCATCCCTGTAGGCTAGCCTGATACTCGACCGATGTCCTCTGATCCTTTCACATAACTGTGTCTCCGTCTTGCCCACATAGTGGAGGCCGCATGGACATACCAGTTTGTATACAACAAACTGGGTTTTACAGGTAATCGTATGCTTAATATCGTAGGTCCTGTTCGTATGTGGGTGGTTGAACCTCTTAGCTGGAATCATGTGCCCACATGTCACACACCCAAGGCATCGCACACTCCCTCGTGTATTGTGTTTAACTGCCCCCGAATAGCTCTCCACTGGATCTGTGCGAACCAGTATATCCTTGAGGCTTCTATTCTTCTTGTAGCAAATGAGTGGCCTCTCCTTGAAGATTTTCGGCAGGGTGTCGTCCGCTGAAATCATTTTCCAGTTATCTTTGACAATGGCTGATACTTGGCTAGATGAATTGTGGAAGGTCATGGGAAAGACCAACCTCTGTTCACGTTCTTAATTGGGAGCACCGGAGCCAAACGAGCTTTCAACAGTGCATCATCCAACACATGAGAATCGTATCCTCTTTCCAGAAACTTTTGGGTCATGACCCCAAGTTGTATCTCGGCCTTGTCTTTGTCTGAATTGTTGCGGATCACTCTCTGGAATTGGGCTTTCGGGATTGACTTAATCAGGGCGGTAGGGTGAGCACTCCTAGCATGTAACAGAGTGTTACGGTCCGTTGGCTTGGAGAATAGTGTGTGTTGTATGCCATTATTGCCATACGAAATTTCAAGATCCAGGTATTGGACCCGGTCTCCACTGATGTTCGCTGTAAACTGTATAGGTAGCGGGAGAGAGTTCAATTCGTCAACCATAGTAACCGCTTCCTCATGTGTGCCCCGCCAAATGATCAGCAGATCGTCGATATAACGATAGTATCCAATGATTGAATGCTGGTACGGAATCAAGATATTGGTGGTCTCATAAACGTACATGTACGCGTTGGCATACATGGGAGCCATCGCCGATCCCATCGATGTACCGGCCACCTGTAAGTACCACTGGTCCTCAAAACGAAAGTAGTTGTTGTAAAGGATAAGTGACAATAACTCCAACACAAATTCAATGGGCGGTCCTAGATAGGTGGAAGATCCATGTAGTACTTGCCTCATGGCTTCAATGCCCCCTGTGTGGGGGATCACCGTATATAGACTTTTCACGTCCATCGTTATAAAAATTGGAGCTGTGTTGTTGAGGTCCAACTTCCTAATTCGATCCAGTAGCGTTTGAGTGTCTTTAATACAAGTGAAAAGCTGTTCGACTGGCCCCTTAAAAATGAAGTCGAGCCATTGGGCTATCGGTTCCAGTATGCCGTCAATCGCCGAGACAATGGGCCGTCCAGGAGGTTTGTTGGAATTTTTATGTATCTTGGGGATACTATATATGACTGGAGTGCGAGGGAATGGTTTGTTCAAAAACCTGTATAGCTCCAAACTGATGAAGTCAGCCCTCAGGCCCATCTCTAATACGTCTTCAATTTTCCTTTTAATCCCCAGTGTGGGGTCACTTGCAAGGGGGCAGTACGTATTCACATCCTGGAGTTGCAGTTTCAAATCCTCCGCATAATCCACATAATTCATAACGACTATGCCCCCTCCCTTATCCGCCTGGCGGATAATGATAGAGTGGTCCTGTGCAAGGTCTTTAAGCATAGAGCGTTCATGTTTAGAGATATTGTGTAACTTCCCCCTCGGATTCGAAAAGACCTTCTGTGCCATCTTAGATGTAGTCATCAGGAAGGTCTTAATGGATGCTCTGGTTGATTGAGGATCAAATGTAGATTTTATTCTAAATCTGTCAGATTTTGTGGGCATGTGGTGTGCTTCATCTTTATTACCGGTATGGAAAAATTCTTTAAGTCTCATGCTCCTGCCCATGGTGAACAGCTCGGTACTCCATTTAAAAGAGTTGGCATAGCTAGTAGGAACAAATGTAAGTCCTTTACTAAGGATACTGATTTCCTGGTCGCTGAGCTGTCTATGGGAGAGGTTGAACACTGGAGTTACTTGCGGAGGGGAGGCTTTCCCCTTGTTGCTACCTCTACCCTTACGTCCTCTCCTATTCCTGTAAGGTCTTTGCCTCTGACCTTGCTCCTGGTGACCGTGCCCGGGTCGGCCTGGTCTAAAAAAGGTGATGCTGCACTGGGCGTATCGGTCTCTGACATAGATTCACCAGAGGTTACATCGATTGTAGTAATCTTTGGACGAACAATCCTTTTGCGGAAGCGTCTGGGTCTAGGTGGACGGTCGCCTGAGAGCCACCGATAGACCCGATGGTCCTTGTAATCCTGCTGAACCATCTCAAATTTCTGCTTCTTGAATCTCACCAATTCATTCTTGTATTTTAGCAGCTCAATCTTAAGCTGTTGTTGTAGCTTTAAGCCCTCTGCCGACGCCAACATCACTGCCAATTCAGTCTCCATAGCAAGTATCTGTTGTTTTACTTCCACTAGGTCACTCTTGACATCCTTGATGGTAATGAGTATCAGGTCAAATGAGGCTTTATTCAATACATGGGTCCAATCCCTACAGACTGTCACTTTATGTCTCCCAATGGAAGGTATGTTCAATAGACTGAAACCGCGTGGAATCATCTTTGCTTTGAAGTAGTCTGATAAAAACAAGCCATGTAGATCTAAATCCACGCTTTTCTTGTGCAGACGTAATAGCTTAAAGTAAACATCCCTCGTGGTATTTTGATTGGGTAATTCCTGGCTAGTCTGTTCCCATAAAATCTGGGCCGCCTCCTCCGGCGTGAATTGTAAGGTTTCAGCATCCATATTCTGGTTTCCAGCTAGCATTAAAAATTCATCCATCTCAGACAATAAACCAAAAACGGATGGTACTGTATGCAGACTGTATGTGAGCTAAACGTGCTCCAATTTCAGTTTAAAGTGCAATATAAGTAGCACACGATGCTGGTGCACAAAGGGCAGGGAGGTAGAGCCCCACACTCCCTTGGGAATAATAAAAAATACAAATATCCCCTGCACTCACGCTTAAAGACAGTCCAATGCCGGGCGCACCACCAGAGCTCCAAATAATGTAGAAAAATATGAGGGAAGGCTGCTCTCCGGACTTTAAAACATCAAACTTTTATTGAGAAATAGTTAAAAAACGACCAACGTTTCGGTCCCCGCTCGGGACCTTCCTCAGGGTCAAATAGAACAGCAAAACAATACAGTACAGTGTAACAGTGACGAATATATACACAAATGGTCAATTAGTTACTCACTCAGGTGTGTTCCCGTGCGTTCCCGCCATCACCCTGTGTTCTTCCGGGTGTGCGCGCGCATACATGTGCGTAACGTCCTTTCGATTACGTGTCTACGTGTTGATTCACCCGTCACCCTGGAAACCATATCAACAAAACGGCCTGCTAGTGCAAACCGGACCGTGGTCCACAGGATGAAGGATTCTACAAATATACTGACAAAAAAGTGCATCTAAGTGCTTATGATTAAAACGATGTATTGCCAGTGAAAGTGGATGTGCAAATCAATATCCATATAATTAATATTAATGACAAAAACTATGTGCATTGACCCCGTATGGGGTATGTGGGTAATTATATATACACAGAGTGTATCATATATAGAGTAGTGGAAACGCTACTTTCTTCCTATTAAAAGTGCTAGTGACAAATATAAAGTGCTGTGGCTTTACGCAAAACTGTGCAAGTAGTGCAAACAAAGTGCAATGCTAATACATAAAGTAGCTTGAAGTGTGGAATACCTGTGTATAGCAGTGTATTACAATAACTCCGAAATAAAACTACAACTAATAAAAAGTACCCAATGCTTTCTATCACTAATTAAAAACATTTTTTCATTAAAAATTCCTAGCTAGCTGTGAAACTTCATATAAACGAATGATAAGTATTGTTTTCATTTAACCCCATAGGAGCCACTGTATTCAGTTGATGGATCCAAAAAGTCTCTTTTTGAAGGAGCATCTTTCCTCTATCTCCACCTCTTCGGGGGGGAGGAATGTGGTCTATACCCACAAACTTTAGTGATGCCAGTGGGTGCTTCTTTTCCAAAAAGTGCCGTGCAACCGGTTTGTCTGATTGTCCATCCCTGTAGGCTAGCCTGATACTCGACCGATGTCCTCTGATCCTTTCACATAACTGTGTCTCCGTCTTGCCCACATAGTGGAGGCCGCATGGACATACCAGTTTGTATACAACAAACTGGGTTTTACAGGTAATCGTATGCTTAATATCGTAGGTCCTGTTCGTATGTGGGTGGTTGAATCTCTTAGCTGGAATCATGTGCCCACATGTCACACACCCAAGGCATCGCACACTCCCTCGTGTATTGTGTTTAACTGCCCCCGAATAGCTCTCCACTGGATCTGTGCGAACCAGTATATCCTTGAGGCTTCTATTCTTCTTGTAGCAAATGAGTGGCCTCTCCTTGAAGATTTTCGGCAGGGTGTCGTCCGCTGAAATCATTTTCCAGTTATCTTTGACAATGGCTGATACTTGGCTAGATGAATTGTGGAAGGTCATGGGAAAGACCAACCTCTGTTCACGTTTCTTAATTGGGAGCACCGGAGCCAAACGAGCTTTCAACAGTGCATCATCCAACACATGAGAATCGTATCCTCTTTCCAGAAACTTTTGGGTCATGACCCCAAGTTGTATCTCGGCCTTGTCTTTGTCTGAATTGTTGCGGATCACTCTCTGGAATTGGGCTTTCGGGATTGACTTAATCAGGGCGGTAGGGTGAGCACTCCTAGCATGTAACAGAGTGTTACGGTCCGTTGGCTTGGAGAATAGTGTGTGTTGTATGCCATTATTGCCATACGAAATTTCAAGATCCAGGTATTGGACCCGGTCTCCACTGATGTTCGCTGTAAACTGTATAGGTAGCGGGAATGAGTTCAATTCGTCAACCATAGTAACCGCTTCCTCATGTGTGCCCCGCCAAATGATCAGCAGATCGTCGATATAACGATAGTATCCAATGATTGAATGCTGGTACGGAATCAAGATATTGGTGGTCTCATAAACGTACATGTACGCGTTGGCATACATGGGAGCCATCGCCGATCCCATCGATGTACCGGCCACCTGTAAGTACCACTGGTCCTCAAAACGAAAGTAGTTGTTGTAAAGGATAAGTGACAATAACTCCAACACAAATTCAATGGGCGGTCCTAGATAGGTGGAAGATCCATGTAGTACTTGCCTCATGGCTTCAATGCCCCCTGTGTGGGGGATCACCGTATATAGACTTTTCACGTCCATCGTTATAAAAATTGGAGCTGTGTTGTTGAGGTCCAACTTCCTAATTCGATCCAGTAGCGTTTGAGTGTCTTTAATACAAGTGAAAAGCTGTTCGACTGGCCCCTTAAAAATGAAGTCGAGCCATTGGGCTATCGGTTCCAGTATGCCGTCAATCGCCGAGACAATGGGCCGTCCAGGAGGTTTGTTGGAATTTTTATGTATCTTGGGGATACTATATATGACTGGAGTGCGAGGGAATGGTTTGTTCAAAAACCTGTATAGCTCCAAACTGATGAAGTCAGCCCTCAGGCCCATCTCTAATACGTCTTCAATTTTCCTTTTAATCCCCAGTGTGGGGTCACTTGCAAGGGGGCAGTACGTATTCACATCCTGGAGTTGCAGTTTCAAATCCTCCGCATAATCCACATAATTCATAACGACTATGCCCCCTCCCTTATCCGCCTGGCGGATAATGATAGAGTGGTCCTGTGCAAGGTCTTTAAGCATAGAGCGTTCATGTTTAGAGATATTGTGTAACTTCCCCCTCGGATTCGAAAAGACCTCCTGTGCCATCTTAGATGTAGTCATCAGGAAGGTCTTAATGGATGCTCTGGTTGATTGAGGATCAAATGTAGATTTTATTCTAAATCTGTCAGATTTTGTGGGCATGTGGTGTGCTTCATCTTTATTACCGGTATGGAAAAATTCTTTAAGTCTCATGCTCCTGCCCATGGTGAACAGCTCGGTACTCCATTTAAAAGAGTTGGCATAGCTAGTAGGAACAAATGTAAGTCCTTTACTAAGGATACTGATTTCCTGGTCGCTGAGCTGTCTATGGGAGAGGTTGAACACTGGAGTTACTTGCGGAGGGGAGGCTTTCCCCTTGTTGCTACCTCTACCCTTACGTCCTCTCCTATTCCTGTAAGGTCTTTGCCTCTGACCTTGCTCCTGGTGACCGTGCCCGGGTCGGCCTGGTCTAAAAAAGGTGATGCTGCACTGGGCGTATCGGTCTCTGACATAGATTCACCAGAGGTTACATCGATTGTAGTAATCTTTGGACGAACAATCCTTTTGCGGAAGCGTCTGGGTCTAGGTGGACGGTCGCCTGAGAGCCACCGATAGACCCGATGGTCCTTGTAATCCTGCTGAACCATCTCAAATTTCTGCTTCTTGAATCTCACCAATTCATTCTTGTATTTTAGCAGCTCAATCTTAAGCTGTTGTTGTAGCTTTAAGCCCTCTGCCGACGCCAACATCACTGCCAATTCAGTCTCCATAGCAAGTATCTGTTGTTTTACTTCCACTAGGTCACTCTTGACATCCTTGATGGTAATGAGTATCAGGTCAAATGAGGCTTTATTCAATACATGGGTCCAATCCCTACAGACTGTCACTTTATGTCTCCCAATGGAAGGTATGTTCAATAGACTGAAACCGCGTGGAATCATCTTTGCTTTGAAGTAGTCTGATAAAAACAAGCCATGTAGATCTAAATCCACGCTTTTCTTGTGCAGACGTAATAGCTTAAAGTAAACATCCCTCGTGGTATTTTGATTGGGTAATTCCTGGCTAGTCTGTTCCCATAAAATCTGGGCCGCCTCCTCCGGCGTGAATTGTAAGGTTTCAGCATCCATATTCTGGTTTCCAGCTAGCATTAAAAATTCATCCATCTCAGACAATAAACCAAAAACGGATGGTACTGTATGCAGACTGTATGTGAGCTAAACGTGCTCCAATTTCAGTTTAAAGTGCAATATAAGTAGCACACGATGCTGGTGCACAAAGGGCAGGGAGGTAGAGCCCCACACTCCCTTGGGAATAATAAAAAATACAAATATCCCCTGCACTCACGCTTAAAGACAGTCCAATGCCGGGCGCACCACCAGAGCTCCAAATAATGTAGAAAAATATGAGGGAAGGCTGCTCTCCGGACTTTAAAACATCAAACTTTTATTGAGAAATAGTTAAAAAACGACCAACGTTTCGGTCCCCGCTCGGGACCTTCCTCAGGGTCAAATAGAACAGCAAAACAATACAGTACAGTGTAACAGTGACGAATATATACACAAATGGTCAATTAGTTACTCACTCAGGTGTGTTCCCGTGCGTTCCCGCCATCACCCTGTGTTCTTCCGGGTGTGCGCGCGCATACATGTGCGTAACGTCCTTTCGATTACGTGTCTACGTGTTGATTCACCCGTCACCCTGGAAACCATATCAACAAAACGGCCTGCTAGTGCAAACCGGACCGTGGTCCACAGGATGAAGGATTCTACAAATATACTGACAAAAAAGTGCATCTAAGTGCTTATGATTAAAACGATGTATTGCCAGTGAAAGTGGATGTGCAAATCAATATCCATATAATTAATATTAATGACAAAAACTATGTGCATTGACCCCGTATGGGGTATGTGGGTAATTATATATACACAGAGTGTATCATATATAGAGTAGTGGAAACGCTACTTTCTTCCTATTAAAAGTGCTAGTGACAAATATAAAGTGCTGTGGCTTTACGCAAAACTGTGCAAGTAGTGCAAACAAAGTGCAATGCTAATACATAAAGTAGCTTGAAGTGTGGAATACCTGTGTATAGCAGTGTATTACAATAACTCCGAAATAAAACTACAACTAATAAAAAGTACCCAATGCTTTCTATCACTAATTAAAAACATTTTTTCATTAAAAATTCCTAGCTAGCTGTGAAACTTCATATAAACGAATGATAAGTATTGTTTTCATTTAACCCCATAGGAGCCACTGTATTCAGTTGATGGATCCAAAAAGTCTCTTTTTGAAGGAGCATCTTTCCTCTATCTCCACCTCTTCGGGGGGGAGGAATGTGGTCTATACCCACAAACTTTAGTGATGCCAGTGGGTGCTTCTTTTCCAAAAAGTGCCGTGCAACCGGTTTGTCTGATTGTCCATCCCTGTAGGCTAGCCTGATACTCGACCGATGTCCTCTGATCCTTTCACATAACTGTGTCTCCGTCTTGCCCACATAGTGGAGGCCGCATGGACATACCAGTTTGTATACAACAAACTGGGTTTTACAGGTAATCGTATGCTTAATATCGTAGGTCCTGTTCGTATGTGGGTGGTTGAATCTCTTAGCTGGAATCATGTGCCCACATGTCACACACCCAAGGCATCGCACACTCCCTCGTGTATTGTGTTTAACTGCCCCCGAATAGCTCTCCACTGGATCTGTGCGAACCAGTATATCCTTGAGGCTTCTATTCTTCTTGTAGCAAATGAGTGGCCTCTCCTTGAAGATTTTCGGCAGGGTGTCGTCCGCTGAAATCATTTTCCAGTTATCTTTGACAATGGCTGATACTTGGCTAGATGAATTGTGGAAGGTCATGGGAAAGACCAACCTCTGTTCACGTTTCTTAATTGGGAGCACCGGAGCCAAACGAGCTTTCAACAGTGCATCATCCAACACATGAGAATCGTATCCTCTTTCCAGAAACTTTTGGGTCATGACCCCAAGTTGTATCTCGGCCTTGTCTTTGTCTGAATTGTTGCGGATCACTCTCTGGAATTGGGCTTTCGGGATTGACTTAATCAGGGCGGTAGGGTGAGCACTCCTAGCATGTAACAGAGTGTTACGGTCCGTTGGCTTGGAGAATAGTGTGTGTTGTATGCCATTATTGCCATACGAAATTTCAAGATCCAGGTATTGGACCCGGTCTCCACTGATGTTCGCTGTAAACTGTATAGGTAGCGGGAATGAGTTCAATTCGTCAACCATAGTAACCGCTTCCTCATGTGTGCCCCGCCAAATGATCAGTAGATCGTCGATATAACGATAGTATCCAATGATTGAATGCTGGTACGGAATCAAGATATTGGTGGTCTCATAAACGTACATGTACGCGTTGGCATACATGGGAGCCATCGCCGATCCCATCGATGTACCGGCCACCTGTAAGTACCACTGGTCCTCAAAACGAAAGTAGTTGTTGTAAAGGATAAGTGACAATAACTCCAACACAAATTCAATGGGCGGTCCTAGATAGGTGGAAGATCCATGTAGTACTTGCCTCATGGCTTCAATGCCCCCTGTGTGGGGGATCACCGTATATAGACTTTTCACGTCCATCGTTATAAAAATTGGAGCTGTGTTGTTGAGGTCCAACTTCCTAATTCGATCCAGTAGCGTTTGAGTGTCTTTAATACAAGTGAAAAGCTGTTCGACTGGCCCCTTAAAAATGAAGTCGAGCCATTGGGCTATCGGTTCCAGTATGCCGTCAATCGCCGAGACAATGGGCCGTCCAGGAGGTTTGTTGGAATTTTTATGTATCTTGGGGATACTATATATGACTGGAGTGCGAGGGAATGGTTTGTTCAAAAACCTGTATAGCTCCAAACTGATGAAGTCAGCCCTCAGGCCCATCTCTAATACGTCTTCAATTTTCCTTTTAATCCCCAGTGTGGGGTCACTTGCAAGGGGGCAGTACGTATTCACATCCTGGAGTTGCAGTTTCAAATCCTCCGCATAATCCACATAATTCATAACGACTATGCCCCCTCCCTTATCCGCCTGGCGGATAATGATAGAGTGGTCCTGTGCAAGGTCTTTAAGCATAGAGCGTTCATGTTTAGAGATATTGTGTAACTTCCCCCTCGGATTCGAAAAGACCTCCTGTGCCATCTTAGATGTAGTCATCAGGAAGGTCTTAATGGATGCTCTGGTTGATTGAGGATCAAATGTAGATTTTATTCTAAATCTGTCAGATTTTGTGGGCATGTGGTGTGCTTCATCTTTATTACCGGTATGGAAAAATTCTTTAAGTCTCATGCTCCTGCCCATGGTGAACAGCTCGGTACTCCATTTAAAAGAGTTGGCATAGCTAGTAGGAACAAATGTAAGTCCTTTACTAAGGATACTGATTTCCTGGTCGCTGAGCTGTCTATGGGAGAGGTTGAACACTGGAGTTACTTGCGGAGGGGAGGCTTTCCCCTTGTTGCTACCTCTACCCTTACGTCCTCTCCTATTCCTGTAAGGTCTTTGCCTCTGACCTTGCTCCTGGTGACCGTGCCCGGGTCGGCCTGGTCTAAAAAAGGTGATGCTGCACTGGGCGTATCGGTCTCTGACATAGATTCACCAGAGGTTACATCGATTGTAGTAATCTTTGGACGAACAATCCTTTTGCGGAAGCGTCTGGGTCTAGGTGGACGGTCGCCTGAGAGCCACCGATAGACCCGATGGTCCTTGTAATCCTGCTGAACCATCTCAAATTTCTGCTTCTTGAATCTCACCAATTCATTCTTGTATTTTAGCAGCTCAATCTTAAGCTGTTGTTGTAGCTTTAAGCCCTCTGCCGACGCCAACATCACTGCCAATTCAGTCTCCATAGCAAGTATCTGTTGTTTTACTTCCACTAGGTCACTCTTGACATCCTTGATGGTAATGAGTATCAGGTCAAATGAGGCTTTATTCAATACATGGGTCCAATCCCTACAGACTGTCACTTTATGTCTCCCAATGGAAGGTATGTTCAATAGACTGAAACCGCGTGGAATCATCTTTGCTTTGAAGTAGTCTGATAAAAACAAGCCATGTAGATCTAAATCCACGCTTTTCTTGTGCAGACGTAATAGCTTAAAGTAAACATCCCTCGTGGTATTTTGATTGGGTAATTCCTGGCTAGTCTGTTCCCATAAAATCTGGGCCGCCTCCTCCGGCGTGAATTGTAAGGTTTCAGCATCCATATTCTGGTTTCCAGCTAGCATTAAAAATTCATCCATCTCAGACAATAAACCAAAAACGGATGGTACTGTATGCAGACTGTATGTGAGCTAAACGTGCTCCAATTTCAGTTTAAAGTGCAATATAAGTAGCACACGATGCTGGTGCACAAAGGGCAGGGAGGTAGAGCCCCACACTCCCTTGGGAATAATAAAAAATACAAATATCCCCTGCACTCACGCTTAAAGACAGTCCAATGCCGGGCGCACCACCAGAGCTCCAAATAATGTAGAAAAATATGAGGGAAGGCTGCTCTCCGGACTTTAAAACATCAAACTTTTATTGAGAAATAGTTAAAAAACGACCAACGTTTCGGTCCCCGCTCGGGACCTTCCTCAGGGTCAAATAGAACAGCAAAACAATACAGTACAGTGTAACAGTGACGAATATATACACAAATGGTCAATTAGTTACTCACTCAGGTGTGTTCCCGTGCGTTCCCGCCATCACCCTGTGTTCTTCCGGGTGTGCGCGCGCATACATGTGCGTAACGTCCTTTCGATTACGTGTCTACGTGTTGATTCACCCGTCACCCTGGAAACCATATCAACAAAACGGCCTGCTAGTGCAAACCGGACCGTGGTCCACAGGATGAAGGATTCTACAAATATACTGACAAAAAAGTGCATCTAAGTGCTTATGATTAAAACGATGTATTGCCAGTGAAAGTGGATGTGCAAATCAATATCCATATAATTAATATTAATGACAAAAACTATGTGCATTGACCCCGTATGGGGTATGTGGGTAATTATATATACACAGAGTGTATCATATATAGAGTAGTGGAAACGCTACTTTCTTCCTATTAAAAGTGCTAGTGACAAATATAAAGTGCTGTGGCTTTACGCAAAACTGTGCAAGTAGTGCAAACAAAGTGCAATGCTAATACATAAAGTAGCTTGAAGTGTGGAATACCTGTGTATAGCAGTGTATTACAATAACTCCGAAATAAAACTACAACTAATAAAAAGTACCCAATGCTTTCTATCACTAATTAAAAACATTTTTTCATTAAAAATTCCTAGCTAGCTGTGAAACTTCATATAAACGAATGATAAGTATTGTTTTCATTTAACCCCATAGGAGCCACTGTATTCAGTTGATGGATCCAAAAAGTCTCTTTTTGAAGGAGCATCTTTCCTCTATCTCCACCTCTTCGGGGGGGAGGAATGTGGTCTATACCCACAAACTTTAGTGATGCCAGTGGGTGCTTCTTTTCCAAAAAGTGCCGTGCAACCGGTTTGTCTGATTGTCCATCCCTGTAGGCTAGCCTGATACTCGACCGATGTCCTCTGATCCTTTCACATAACTGTGTCTCCGTCTTGCCCACATAGTGGAGGCCGCATGGACATACCAGTTTGTATACAACAAACTGGGTTTTACAGGTAATCGTATGCTTAATATCGTAGGTCCTGTTCGTATGTGGGTGGTTGAATCTCTTAGCTGGAATCATGTGCCCACATGTCACACACCCAAGGCATCGCACACTCCCTCGTGTATTGTGTTTAACTGCCCCCGAATAGCTCTCCACTGGATCTGTGCGAACCAGTATATCCTTGAGGCTTCTATTCTTCTTGTAGCAAATGAGTGGCCTCTCCTTGAAGATTTTCGGCAGGGTGTCGTCCGCTGAAATCATTTTCCAGTTATCTTTGACAATGGCTGATACTTGGCTAGATGAATTGTGGAAGGTCATGGGAAAGACCAACCTCTGTTCACGTTTCTTAATTGGGAGCACCGGAGCCAAACGAGCTTTCAACAGTGCATCATCCAACACATGAGAATCGTATCCTCTTTCCAGAAACTTTTGGGTCATGACCCCAAGTTGTATCTCGGCCTTGTCTTTGTCTGAATTGTTGCGGATCACTCTCTGGAATTGGGCTTTCGGGATTGACTTAATCAGGGCGGTAGGGTGAGCACTCCTAGCATGTAACAGAGTGTTACGGTCCGTTGGCTTGGAGAATAGTGTGTGTTGTATGCCATTATTGCCATACGAAATTTCAAGATCCAGGTATTGGACCCGGTCTCCACTGATGTTCGCTGTAAACTGTATAGGTAGCGGGAATGAGTTCAATTCGTCAACCATAGTAACCGCTTCCTCATGTGTGCCCCGCCAAATGATCAGCAGATCGTCGATATAACGATAGTATCCAATGATTGAATGCTGGTACGGAATCAAGATATTGGTGGTCTCATAAACGTACATGTACGCGTTGGCATACATGGGAGCCATCGCCGATCCCATCGATGTACCGGCCACCTGTAAGTACCACTGGTCCTCAAAACGAAAGTAGTTGTTGTAAAGGATAAGTGACAATAACTCCAACACAAATTCAATGGGCGGTCCTAGATAGGTGGAAGATCCATGTAGTACTTGCCTCATGGCTTCAATGCCCCCTGTGTGGGGGATCACCGTATATAGACTTTTCACGTCCATCGTTATAAAAATTGGAGCTGTGTTGTTGAGGTCCAACTTCCTAATTCGATCCAGTAGCGTTTGAGTGTCTTTAATACAAGTGAAAAGCTGTTCGACTGGCCCCTTAAAAATGAAGTCGAGCCATTGGGCTATCGGTTCCAGTATGCCGTCAATCGCCGAGACAATGGGCCGTCCAGGAGGTTTGTTGGAATTTTTATGTATCTTGGGGATACTATATATGACTGGAGTGCGAGGGAATGGTTTGTTCAAAAACCTGTATAGCTCCAAACTGATGAAGTCAGCCCTCAGGCCCATCTCTAATACGTCTTCAATTTTCCTTTTAATCCCCAGTGTGGGGTCACTTGCAAGGGGGCAGTACGTATTCACATCCTGGAGTTGCAGTTTCAAATCCTCCGCATAATCCACATAATTCATAACGACTATGCCCCCTCCCTTATCCGCCTGGCGGATAATGATAGAGTGGTCCTGTGCAAGGTCTTTAAGCATAGAGCGTTCATGTTTAGAGATATTGTGTAACTTCCCCCTCGGATTCGAAAAGACCTCCTGTGCCATCTTAGATGTAGTCATCAGGAAGGTCTTAATGGATGCTCTGGTTGATTGAGGATCAAATGTAGATTTTATTCTAAATCTGTCAGATTTTGTGGGCATGTGGTGTGCTTCATCTTTATTACCGGTATGGAAAAATTCTTTAAGTCTCATGCTCCTGCCCATGGTGAACAGCTCGGTACTCCATTTAAAAGAGTTGGCATAGCTAGTAGGAACAAATGTAAGTCCTTTACTAAGGATACTGATTTCCTGGTCGCTGAGCTGTCTATGGGAGAGGTTGAACACTGGAGTTACTTGCGGAGGGGAGGCTTTCCCCTTGTTGCTACCTCTACCCTTACGTCCTCTCCTATTCCTGTAAGGTCTTTGCCTCTGACCTTGCTCCTGGTGACCGTGCCCGGGTCGGCCTGGTCTAAAAAAGGTGATGCTGCACTGGGCGTATCGGTCTCTGACATAGATTCACCAGAGGTTACATCGATTGTAGTAATCTTTGGACGAACAATCCTTTTGCGGAAGCGTCTGGGTCTAGGTGGACGGTCGCCTGAGAGCCACCGATAGACCCGATGGTCCTTGTAATCCTGCTGAACCATCTCAAATTTCTGCTTCTTGAATCTCACCAATTCATTCTTGTATTTTAGCAGCTCAATCTTAAGCTGTTGTTGTAGCTTTAAGCCCTCTGCCGACGCCAACATCACTGCCAATTCAGTCTCCATAGCAAGTATCTGTTGTTTTACTTCCACTAGGTCACTCTTGACATCCTTGATGGTAATGAGTATCAGGTCAAATGAGGCTTTATTCAATACATGGGTCCAATCCCTACAGACTGTCACTTTATGTCTCCCAATGGAAGGTATGTTCAATAGCCTGAAACCGCGTGGAATATTGATATTCTCATCTACTCCAACAACCTTGAAGAACACAGAAAACACGTGAGATGGGTATTATCCAGATTAAGAACACACAAATTATACGCAAAACCAGAAAAATGTATATTTGAAGTCAATGAAATCACTTTTTTGGGATACGTTATCTCCCCTCATTCAATAAGTATGGATACCTCCAAAATAGATTGCATTGTCAACTGGTCTACTCCTACTAATACTAAAGACTTACAACGTTTTCTGGGATTTGCCAACTTCTATAGGAAGTTCATTAAAAATTACTCCAATGTTGCTCATCCCCTCAACCTGCTCAATAGCAGTAAACGGTCCTTTGCTTGGAACGATAAGGCTCAAGCAGCCTTTGATGAATTAAAACGGAGATTCACAAGTGCTCCCATTCTCCAACTACCTAATCCTGCTTTTCTCTACGTCATGGAAACGGATGCTTCTGACACAGCTATAGGGGCTGTCCTCTCTCAACACCAAACGCCTCAAGATCCTCTCCATCCAGTAGCTTTTTTCTCACGATCTTTGTCTCCTGCTGAACGAAATTATCCTGTAGGAGAAAAAGAATTATTAAGTATTAAAGCTGCATTCGAAAACTGGCGTCACATACTTGAAGACACACGCACTCCTGTAATTGTTTATACAGACCACAGGAACCTTGAATATCTTCATTCCAACAAAACACTCTCTGCCAGACAAGTACGCTGGAATCTTTTCTTTTCCCGTTTCAATTTTCAAATCATCTACAGACCTGGATCCAGAAACAAAAAGGCAGATGCCCTGTCCAGAATTCACCAAGATCTTCCTGTAAACGAAACTCAACCACCTAAAATCATAGGTATTATTTCGTCATTAATAGATGATATTAAACATCTTAAGGAAGAAGATCTTGAACTTCCTAAACAAAGCAACCTATCAAAAAAGGACGGTATCTACTACTTCAAAGACAGGTTATACATTCCTCCCTTGCTTAGGAATAAAATACTCTCTTTGATTCATGATTCCCCTCTGGCTGGTCATCCTGGTACAAGGAAAACACTGGAGCTGTCTAAAAGATATTACTGGTGGCCTCGCCAGGACAGAACCATAGAATCTTATGTAAAAAACTGCCCAACCTGTCTGAGATCAAAATCTGACCATCATCCACCATTCGGTCAATTATTAAGCCTACCTGTTCCAGAAAGACCTTGGCAGTCCATCTCAATGGACTTCTTGGTAGAACTCCCTCCTTCGCAACATCATACCACCATTCTGGTAGTGGTAGACCGTTTCACCAAGATGTCCCATTTTATTCCTTTGAAGAAATTACCCTCTTCATCTGAACTTGCGAAAATATTCCTCAATAACATCGTGAAACTCCATGGTCTTCCTGAAGAAATCATATCAGACAGAGGAACACAGTTCACCTCCAAATTCTGGAATGAGATGTGTTCCTCCCTCAATATTCAACGTAAATTATCTTCAGCCTATCATCCCCAAACCAACGGGCAAACAGAGAGAGTTAATCAATGTGTTGAACAATACTTGCGGTGTTATTGCTCTCACTTACAAGATGATTGGATCACGTGGTTACCAATGGCAGAGTTCTCATACAACAACTCGGTACACGCTAGTAGCAAAATGACTCCATTCTTCTCAAATTTTGGATTCCATCCCTCTTCATTTCCTGATCAAGGACTTCCTTCTTCTAATCCATACGTCTCCAACCATAACTCTTTCATGTCTGCCCTCTTCCTCAGGTTACGTGATAACCTTAAAAATGCATCATCTGCTCAGAAAAAGTTTTTCGATACTGGTAGACGACCTTCCCCTACTTACAAGGTTGGTGATCTAGTATGGCTCTCTTCAAAAAACATTATCACCAACCGTCCCTCAAAGAAACTGAGTTCACTCTTCCTTGGCCCTTTTCGTATATTGTCGCTTATCAACGAAAACGTGGTCAGATTGAAACTTCCACCTACCATGAAACTACATCCAGTCTTCCATGTGTCATTGCTTAAACCACACCACTCCGACCCTTTCCTGAGGGATGTTCTTACCACTCCTGATCCCATTTTGGTACAAGGTGAAGAGGAATACGAGGTCCAGAGGATTCTAGATTCACGAATCCATCGTGGTTCCTTACAGTATCTTGTCCGGTGGAAGGGCTATGGAGTTGACGAAGATTCATGGGTGTCGTCCTCCGCGGTGCATGCTCGTCGACTTATCAATGCGTACCATGCTCGCTACCCGTCCAGACCTCGTTGACAGCATCCGGTGGCTGCTTCTTATGAGGGGGGTTCTGTCAGACCTTCCGGCATTCGCTAACCGTGGACTTCCGGGTTCTCGGAGCGCGGCCACTCCCCCTCCTATGACGCGGTCGTTCCCAGGATTCATAGAGAGACCGCGTCAACACCACAGTGCTGGATCAACTCGAAAGCTCCCGCGAACTTCAAACTGAATCATTACTACTTCTACTGTGTATCGGACCCGGACTGTTTAATCGTTTACCCTCCTTCTCCTCTCCCACGACCTCGGACTGTTTTTGGATATTTTCTTGCCTGCTGCAACCTCGATTCTTTGTGGAATCTCTATCACCAATTTGGATTATCGCTCCTTCATAAGTTAAGTAAACCAGATCTGCTCAAGCAGGATATTTAACCATCCTAATTCTATGTGGTTCGCTATCTACTCCACCTAAACTTCCTAACCTTGTTTCAACTACTAATTAATCATCTGCATCCAAATTTGGAACTTCTCGCTGGTTGTGTTAAAATTGCCTTATCTTAAACAACTTCAACTCAGCTGCTGTTTATAACCTGCCAGGAATTAAAGAGACAGTCCAAATTGATTATATTTTTTATTTTAAAGCAATAAACAATATCAGTTTCAGAAATCTGCAGTTGTTTCCATCTTGTCAACAATTGAGCGTTACAGAAACTAATTGACCATTTGTGTATATATTCGTCACTGTTACACTGTACTGTATTGTTTTGCTGTTCTATTTGACCCTGAGGAAGGTCCCGAGCGGGGACCGAAACGTTGGTCGTTTTTTAACTATTTCTCAATAAAAGTTTGATGTTTTAAAGTCCGGAGAGCAGCCTTCCCTCATATTTTTCTACATTATTTGGAGCTCTGGTGGTGCGCCCGGCATTGGACTGTCTTTAAGCGTGAGTGCAGGGGATATTTGTATTTTTTATATATATATATATATATGTGTATTAAGGCAATTTGCCTGGATTTGTGGGAGGGGCTGGTTTGCTACCTCTAGCCTACTTAAGGCACTCCCCTTACCTTGCTCATTACCATTCGAGGTCAGAGTTGAATGAGGATCCACTTCCGGGTTCTCTCAGACGCCATCTTGGTTTTCTTACCCACAAGTTTTTCTGCAGCAAGCTGTGTCCAGGAATCCTCTTGCAGGCCTTTTCCGTCCGTTCAGCTTCTTACCCGGGTCTTCGTTGTAGATCGCGCCCCAGGGACTCCTAAACCGTAAGTCAGACCTACCTGTCACGCCAGGATCGGTTCCCATGGCACACGGTACAGCACAGGTCCTAGCTTTACGGTTTTCCCTGCACAGTCGCATTTCAAAGCCTTTTTCGCGGCTTTATTTCTTACACATTGTTCGGCTAAATTATGCGTATTAGAGAAGCGATCAATTCGTACAAACTGTTTTTCCCTTGCTTCATTTAAACGATTGTCATTTCGGTTTGTGTTTTCTGGTCGCCACTTATTCATAGTATATTCTATGCACGATTGCTGTTCGCATTAAAATGCATACTGTTAAGCTATTCATAACTAGCTAACTTCTGTTTCCCTTCATACTAAGATCCGGTTATTCTGCTATGTATTCACATAGATCTTTTTCGTGAGTTATATTTCATCATTTCATGTATTTACATTTGGTTAAAAAGTTGCTTGGTTAAATAGACAGACAATTTTCATGCTATTTTTAAGGTATCACTTATTACATCAAGGGTATGAAACCAGCTAACATCTCTGTATAGACCATTGGACTCCCATGCTTACTGGAGTTTTTTAAAAATTATCCATTTCATTACAATTAAATCAGCCTACGTTACAGGCCTCATTTCTTTGTTGTTAACCATGACACATAAGGATTTAATTCCTTTTCATGCATACTCGGGTTGAATCACACCTACTGATCCAACCAATCATACGTTTCCTGCACAGTAATATACATATATATATATAACTTACATTTTATGTTCCCCTTACACACCATTATTATATAACACATATGTTGTTGGTACATAGGCCACGGCCTCCCTCAGATATCTTATTAAAGCCATGCCAACATTTCTGAGTAACACATATCTATTGCATAGCATCAACATTTTATTTGCAATCATACACAAGCAAACCTTAAAACATTGCTGCTACAGGCTATAAGTCTGTTTTCTTTCCAACAATCCACACTCCCCATACTACTTTCTTTTACCCATTTCAAATTAAAAAACATACATAGTGTAAATCTGTATCAAATAGTGAGTAAGTGTTCATGAAATGCACTCACAAGATTAGACGAGAAATAGCGCTCTAGGGTGCCTCCCCTGGTAGTAGTGGGGGGCTATTATCTTCCTCCAGTTGCTCCATAATAATAATTTTAATAATGTTGGGTCTTGTAATTACAGTGGATGTAGACTATTGCATTTCTGTTCAAAATGTTTTAGGGCACATGCAAAGACCATGTGTCCAAATAAAATGTATTCCAAGCCTTACCTAACGTCCATTAATATGCCAGTATTCACTGCATTTATGTCTCAGCACCCATCTAGACACCTAATAGACTTTCTTATCTCTGGTTTAACAGAAGGCTTCCATACAGGTATCCTACACTTACCAGTCGGAACTCTGGAATGCCCTAATCTACAATCCGCCCAACACAACCCCACAGCGGTTGACACCCTCATAGCTCAAGAAGTGGCTGAAGGCTTCTATTGGGGCCTTTCAAAACTCCCCCATTCACAGAATGGCGCACTAACCCCATTGGTATTGTCACAGGGAAATTTTCCCAAAAACAGAGACTCATCATTGACTTATCGGCACTTAACTCATCGGCCAACCCCAGTCTTAATTCCCTCATCCCCTCTGAGGAATTCTCCCTGCAATACACCACCATAGATCACGCCATTACCGCTATCAAACAAGCAGGGGTTGGAGCCTGGCTCAGTAAGACCGACATTACCAACGCCTTTAAATTACTACCAATCCACCCCACACTGTGGCACCTGCATGGCATCAAGTGGTCCGGGAACTACTATTTTTTCTCCCGGTTAACCTTTGGGTCCAAAAGTAGCCCAGCTATTTTTGACACATTTGCCGAAGCATTATGCTGGTTACTATTGAACATAGCCAGATGCCCTACGGTATTACATTACCTGGACGATTTCCTACTGGTCGAGGAGAACACTTCCCCTCCTACTAGTCTCAAAGCTACCACTAAGCTATTTGAGCAACTAGGTGTACCTATCTCCCCTAAGAAAACAGAGGGGCCAGACATGGTTATCACTTTTCCAATTAGACTCCGCCACAATGCAAGCGAGCCTACCACACGATAAGATAGTGAATATTCTCACTTACATAAACAGCTACCTTCAGCTCGGTACTTGCAACCGCAAAGAGCTACAGTCTCTGCTGGGATCACTAAATTTTGCTATGCGCATCATACCTCAAGGCCGCTCCTTTATATCACGACTGTTGCATCTTTTTCCACTTTTCCTACATGACACGCACAGGTTGTCCTTAGATACCCAAGCTACGGCAGATCTAAACATGTGGAAAAGATTTTTAGCCACTTGGAATGGTAAAAGTATGTTCCTCCCTCAATTGACTGACTCATCTCCCACCATTTGGTCAGATGCGGCATCTACCACTGGTTTTGCAGCAATTTGTGGGAACGAATGGCTTTGCGGCAGCTGGCCTTCAGCAGTTCAGGATTTGGAAGGTTTTTCCACTACCTCAGCTCTTTTTGAGATCTATCCCATCGTGGCAGCTGCCATAGCATGGGGTCATTTATGGGCAAACATGCCAGTTCATTGCTACTCAGATAACTAGGCAACCTGTCACATCATCAACAAAGGTCGTTCCAAATCCCTTACGATCATGAGATTTCTGAGGAAACTCACTTGGTTGGCAGCTTGTCATAATTTTTTCCTATGTTGTTTCCATGTTCCAGGTGTATGTAACACAGCTGCTGACAATTTGTCTCGCTTTAAATTTCAGGCGTTTCATCAAGCACTCCCGTCAGCGGCACCCACAACCATCACTCCAACATTTCAACAACTCATACTGGACTAGAAACCATCATGCAGCATAGCAGGACATTGTCCCAATTGGCACTTTCAACAATACACACAAAACATACAACAGAGCTTTCAACCTATTCAAAAGATTCCTTCTGGAACATAACATCATGCAACCATTTGTTATGACATCTTTTTGGGGGTTTGCTTCCTTTTGCCACCTTAAACTTAAAATGTCATATAACACCATCAAACTCTATCTCACTGGCATTCAACACCACATGCTAATCTTACACCCAAATAACAACAGTTTCATGGCCTCTCACCAAATTAAGACCATACTCAGAGGTATTCAGAAATCAGAACCCACACATACAGCACAGAGGCTACCCATAGATAACCATATCTTTAAAGCATTATCTAACCTGCTTGACTTAAAACCGTTTGACACCAATACAAACTCCATCATCAAAACAGCAATATACCTAGCTTTCTATGGATTTCTAAGACCGAGAGAATTCACTACAACCTCCATGTCCCAAACTACTCCTTTCCTCCTCTATTCCCACTTGACAAAACATATGGATCATTACATCCTGACTTTACCTCATTCCAAAACCAGTCAGCACATACCCGTAAACATTCCGTACTATCCCACGCACAACATATGGTGTCCAGTCAGGGTTCTTGATGCCTACATACAGCATCATAACTTACTACCCTCACAACCACTACTACATCTGCAAGGTTCAGTACTCACCACTACAACCTTCATGACCTACGTCAGGTCTTTGCTCACACAACTGGGCCTCAACGCAGCCAACTACTCAGGGCACTCCTTTCGTATAGGAGCCGCAACCACAGCCTCCAGTGTAAACATCCCAACTCATGTTATCAAAACACTGGGGTGCTGGAAGTCATCCGCTTACTCACGGGACATACCTAACCCAGTACAAGAATTAAGGGATGCTTTCAAAAACATGTCTGGTTGATAAAATGTATATGTATTGGTTGTCTGTAAATAAATGTGTTTACTTCAATTTTGCCCTCTTCTTTCTCAGGCCTACCTCATCGTCGGTTCCGGCACACCACAACCGACTTGCTCTTTTATTATCCTACATTTATCTATGGTATTTCACACTGTACTATCATAAGCACCTAACACAAGTATTAAGGCAATTTGCCTGGATTTGTGGGAGGGGCTGGTTTGCTACATCTAGCCTACTTAAGGCACTCCCCTTACCTTGCTCATTACCATTTGAGGTCAGAGTTGAATGACCCTCCCACCACACCACATTTTAACATTTATTTCCTTTCTATTTCTTTTCCTGGGTAGGCCCTCTTCTTTCTCAGGCCTACCTCATCGTCGGTTCCGGCACACCACCACCGACTTGCTCTTTTATTATCCTACATTTATCTATGGTATTTCACACTGTACTATCATAAGCACCTAACACAAATATATATATATATATATATATATATATATATATATATATATATATATATATATATATATATATATTATATATATATATCTATCTATATACAGGGAGTGCAGAATTATTAGGCAAGTTGTATTTTTGAGGATTAATTTTATTATTGAACAACAACCATGTTCTCAATGAACCCAAAAAACTCATTAATATCAAAGCTGAATATTTTTGGAAGTAGTTTTTAGTTTGTTTTTAGTTATAGCTATTTTAGGGGGATATCTGTGTGTGCAGGTGACTATTACTGTGCATAATTATTAGGCAACTTAACAAAAAACAAATATATTCCCATTTCAATTATTTATTTTTACCAGTGAAACCAATATAACATCTCAACATTCACAAATATACATTTCTGACATTCAAAAACATAACAAAAACAAATCAGTGACCAATATAGCCACCTTTCTTTGCAAGGACACTCAAAAGCCTGCCATCCATGGATTTTGTCAGTGTTTTGATCTGTTCACCATCAACATTGCGTGCAGCAGCAACCACAGCCTCCCAGACACTGTTCAGAGAGGTGCACTGTTTTCCCTCCTTGTAAATCTCACATTTGATGATAAACCACAGGTTCTCAATGGGGTTCAGATCAGGTGAACAAGGAGGCCATGTCATTAGATTTTCTTCTTTTATACCCTTTCTTGCCAGCCACGCTGTGGAGTACTTGGACGCGTGTGATGGAGCATTGTCCTGCATGAAAATCATGTTTTTCTTGAAGAATGCAGACTTCTTCCTGTACCACTGCTTGAAGAAGGTGTCTTCCAGAAACTGGGAGTTGAGCTTGACTCCATCCTCAACCCGAAAAGGCCCCACAAGCTCATCTTTGATGATACCAGCCCAAACCAGTACTCCACCTCCACCTTGCTGGCGTCTGAGTCGGACTGGAGCTCTCTGCCCTTTACCAATCCATCCATCTGGCCCATCAAGACTCACTCTCATTTCGACAGTCCATAAAACCTTAGAAAAATCAGTCTTGAGATATTTCTTGGCCCAGTCTTGATGTTTCAGCTTGTGTGTCTTGTTCAGTGGTGGTCGTCTTTCAGCCTTCCTTACCTTGGCCATGTCTCTTGACAGCTGCACGCTTGACTTTTCTCAGTTCATGGGCAGTTATTTTGCGCCTTGGTTTCTCCACACGCTTCTTGCGACCCTGTTGACTATTTTGAATGAAACGCTTGATTGTTCGATGATCATGCTTCAGAAGCTTTGCAATTTTAAGAGTGCTGCATCCCTCTGCAAGATATCTCACTATTTTTGGCTTTTCTGAGCCTGTCAAGTCCTTCTTTTGACCCATTTTGCCAAAGGAAAGGAAGTTGCCTAATAATTATGCACACCTGATATAGGGTGTTGATGTCATTAGACCACACCCCTTCTCATTACAGAGATGCACATCACCTAATATGCTTAATTGGTAGTAGGCTTTCGAGCCTATACAGCTTGGAGTAAGACAACATGCATAAAGAGGATGATGTGGTCAAAATACTCATTTGCCTAATAATTCTGCACACAGTGTATATATATATATATATATATATATATATATATATAAACTTCTATACAGAAATATGTGCATGTGCATAACATGCTCATCTGCCAATTACATTACTAGTTTATCATATGGAATCTTGAGTATACAAGCCTTTAATTCCTTCAAGAGGTTTCAAGGCTTCCTTGAAGGATAACATGTAACTTCATTTGATTTTTATTAATAGGCAAGTTTGAGGTTCACTAATTTAGAATATTTTAGATATCTGCAGGCATCATGTCTCATTTAGCTGCAACTTCGCATGAAAAATTCTACAGCTTTTCAGCACTTGGACTAATTAATTCCTTCACCCATAACGCTACTAGGGCATGATTTGCACATGAATCCATGAATATGACCCTGAGTTTTGGCAAGAACTTTAGATTCCATGAGTGAATAAATATTAGATATTAACAGCGACTTTTATTATGAGATTAAAAAGTCAGACTTTAAGACATAGAGGATATATCACTGTATGCAATAGAGTATGGTTACTGTAGATCATAATATGTGTGGTTTTCCCAACAGAATATATGAGAAAAATGAGGCCTCAACTACTTATACCCAATTATAGGGTCTGTGTCCCCAAAGGGACAATATAATCTAAACAAATTCCCAAAAAAAGGCTACTAAAGGCTACTAAGAAATACCATGGAAATGTACAATATATTATGTCCCAATGAAGGTCAAGAAAAATGTACCTGTCCAGGACAAAATGAGGAAGGTGGCATGACTGAAGACCAGACTTCTTAGCTGAATTATACACTGCTCAAAAAAAAATAAAGGGAACACTTAAACAACACAATGTAACTCCAAGTCAATCACACTTCTGTGAAATCAAACTGTCCACTTAGGAAGCAACACTGAGTGACAATCAATATCACATGCTGTTGTGCAAATGGGATAGAAAACAGGTGAAAATTATAGGCAATTAGCAAGACACCCCAAATAAAGGAGTGGTTCTGCAGGTGGTGACCAAAGACCACTTCTCAGTTCCTATGCTTCCTGGCTGATGTTTTGGTCACTTTTGAATGCTGGCGGTGCTTTCACTCTAGTGGTAGCATGAGATGGAGTCTACAACCCACACAAGTGGCTCAGGTAGTGCAGCTCACCCAGGATGGCACATCAATGCGAGCTGTGGCAAGAAGGTTTGCTGTGTCTGTCAGCATAGTGTCCAGAGCATGGAGGCGCTACCAGGAGACAGTCCAGTATATCAGGAGACATGGAGGAGGCCATAGGAGGGCAACAACCCAGCATCAGGACCGCCTTTGTGCAAGGAGGAACAGGAGGAGCACTACCAGAGCCATGCAAAATGACCTCCAGCAGGCCACAAATGTGCATGTGTCTGCTCAAACGGTCAGAAACAGACTGCATGAGGGTAGCATGAGGGCCCGGCATCTACAGGTGGGGGTTGTACTTACAGCCCAACACCGTGCAGGACGTTTGGCATTTGCCAGAGAACACCAAGATTGGCAAATTCGCCACTGGCCCCCTGTGCTCTTCACAGATGAAAGCAGGTTCACACTGAGCATATGTGACAGACATGACAGAGTCTGGAGACGCCACGGAAAATTCGGCCCGGGCATTTTTTTATCCCAGCGGCCCACTAAGAAGGGGGCGGGTCAGAGGAGGTGTGTTTTGTCATCACTAATGACAAGCACGCCCCCTCTCAAAGTGAGCATGTTTGTTCAATGCTCTTCCAGGGCAGACCATGCGCAGAGCTCTGCTGAAGAGCTCTAGCATGAGAAAAAAAAAACTGTATTTGTTCTGCACAGTGCAAGCAAAGTTAATAACATGCTTGCACTGTGTTTCCTTGCAACTTGTCTCTGGTGTCTCTATAACTGGATACCAGGAGACAAAAATGCCAGGAAAGAGTATTGTGCATGTGTTTGGAGTCTGCTTGTGGTATTGCGTGTGTGTAGAGTGAGCTGATTGTGGTGTGGTATTGTGTAATAAGGTTAGTTTTAGACATGTTGTGCCTGTGTTGTAATGTGATGCATATGTGGCTAGGGGCTGTAGAGAATGTATGTAAAGGGGATGTAGCATGTGTGCAAACAGGCTATAGAGTGTGTGTATAGGTGATGTAGTGTTTGTAGAAAGTATGTGTTTAGGGGTGTATTATGTGTTTGCTTACAAGGAATCTAGTGTGTGTGTGTGTGTGTATGTGTGTGTGTGTGTGTGTGTGTATAGGGGATTCAGAGTGTATATGTTAAGAGTGTAGTGTGTGTGTGTGTGTGTGTGTGTGTATGTGTATAGGAGTCTAGTGTGTGTTTGAAGGACCCAGAATGTGTAGGAGATCTAGTGAGTGTGTGTTTATAGCGGATTCAGAGTGTATATAGGGATCTAGTGTTTATATGTGTGTAGATGATCCAGAGTTGGGTAAGGGATCTAGTGTGTGTCTGGAATGTAATGTGTTTAGGGGTGCAGTATGTGTGAGGGGTGCTGTGTGTGTGTGTGTGTGTATGTATATATATGTGTGTGTGGAACTATTGTGTATGTGTGTGGTGCAGTGTGTTGGGGGGTTCTGTGTGTATGTGAGGGGTGCAGTATGTGTGCGTGATGGATGCTGTGTGTGAGGGGTGCTGTGTGTGAGGGTGCGGTATGTGAGGGTGTGGTAAGTGGTATGTGAGGGTGCGGTAAGTGGTGTGTGTGAGAATGCTGTGTGTGATGTGTGTAAGAATGTGGTGTGTGAGAGTGCTGTGTGTGACAGTGCTGTTTGTAATGTGTGTGAGAGTGCTGTGTATGATAGTGCTGTGTATGATGAGTGTGAGAGTGCTGAGTGTGATAGTGCTGTGTGTGAGAGTGCTGAGTGTGATGTGTGTAAGAGTACTGTGTACGATGTGTGTGAGAGTGCTGTGTGTGATGGGTTAGAGAGTGCTGTGTGTGAGAGTGCTGTGTATGATGTGTGTGAGAGTGATGTGTGTGAGAATGCTTTGTGTGATGGGTTAGAGAGTGCTGTGTGTGAGAGTGATGTGTGTGAGAATGCTGTGTGTGATAGTTGTGAGAGTGCTGTGTGTTATGTGGGTGAGAGTGCTGAGTGAGTGCTGAGTGTGATGGGTGTGAGTGCTGTGTGTGATGGGTGTGAGAGTGCTGTGTGTGATGGGTGTGAGAGTGCCGAGTGTGATAGTGCTGTGTGTGAGAGTGCT
This sequence comes from Pelobates fuscus, assembly GCF_036172605.1. Taxonomy (NCBI): domain Eukaryota; kingdom Metazoa; phylum Chordata; class Amphibia; order Anura; family Pelobatidae; genus Pelobates; species Pelobates fuscus. Next base: position 149,603,043 of record NC_086323.1, read on the forward strand.
GTTTGTAATGTGTGTGAGAGTGCTGTGTATGATAGTGCTGTGTATGATGAGTGTGAGAGTGCTGAGTGTGATAGTGCTGTGTGTGAGAGTGCTGAGTGTGATGTGTGTAAGAGTACTGTGTGTGATGTGTGTAAGAGTACTGTGTGTGATGTGGGTGAGAGTGCTGAGTGTGATGGTTGTGTGAGTGCTGAGTGTGATGGGTGGGAGAGTGCTGAGTGTGATGGGTGGGAGAGTGCTGAGTGTGATGGGTGTGAGAGTGCTGTGTGTTATGTGGGTGAGAGTGCTGAGTGTAAGAGTGCTGAGTGTGATGGGTGTGAGTGCTGAGTGTGATGGGTGTGAGTGCTGTGTGTGAGTGCTGTGTGTGATGGGTGTGAGAGTGCTGTGTGTGATGGGTGTGAGAGTGCTGTGTGTTATGTGGGTGAGAGTGCTGAGTGTAAGAGTGCTGAGTGTGATGGGTGTGAGTGCTGAGTGTGATGGGTGTGAGTGCTGAGTGTGATGGGTGTGTGAGTGCTGTGTGTGATGGGTGCGAGAGTGCTGTGTGTGATGGGTGTGAGAGTGCTGTGTGTGATGGGTGTGAGAGTGCTGTGTGTGATGGGTGTGAGAGTGCTGTGTGTGATGGGTGTGAGTGATGTATAAATATTAGAATGGATTTTGTGTGTAGGGGGGGGTAAACAAATAAAATAACAGGCATTATGTCCCCCCCTCCCTTCTTACCTTTAGCCTGGGAGGGGGGGACTGGTTCCTGGGACTGGGAGGCAGAGTGGCAGTGTTCCCTGGTGGTCCTCGTGGTGAGTGAACTCTAGCCTGCGGGCTAGAGCTCACTCTCGCGAGATCCGGTCGTTGCCATGGCAACGCTCCGGATCTCGCGAGAGGAACCCGGCGGAGCTGCAAGATAGAGCTCCGCCGGGTCCTCTCTCAGTGCAGGCTGTCTCCCTCCCTCTCTCCCCGCCGGCGGCCGCATTGGATAGCATGTGGGCCGGTGAGGGAGATCTTTGATCTCCCCACCGGCCCGACATGGAATACAGCGGGGCCTGCGCTCGGATAGTGCCGGCCCTGCATAAACCGGCAGGGGAAGTCCTGGGACCTACCCCTGCCGGCCTCGGCCCCACGGCCATCGCGGCCCACCGGGCATTTGCCCGATGGCCAGTCTGGGCCTGAGCACTGCCATTCAGTGTTTCCTCCCTCTGCATGGAGGCACTGAACTTTCCTTATAGAGATTAATTGATTCAATACATCTCTGTGAGGAGATGCTGATTGACCAGGGCTGTGTTTGGCTCTGTCCCTGATCTGCCTCCTTGACAGTCTCAGACAATCCTATGTGAAAGCATGGACTTGCTCAGAACAACACTTCTGATGATGTCAGCCAAGCAGGCAGACCAGGGGCAGAGCCAGCAGCTCCAGACTTGAACAAAATTAAGATTGTATTATATTTAGGGGGACAAGTGGGGATAGGGGGGCTAGATGGTGGTTTTAACATTATAGGGTCAGGAATACATGTTTGTGTTCCTGACCCTATATTGTTCATTTAATACTTTAAATGAAGAAACATACAAATATAGGAGGACATGATTTATGATTTGAAAGACTGAGCAGAAATGTAAATAAATGCTATCATACTAGAAAAAAAAGTGAATTTTTTTTGTTAGATGTGGATACAACCAACAAATAAGTAACATCAATCCAATGTTTCATAAACAAAAACAATCTGAAAGGGAGAATTAGTTTGCAATATATGATTTTAGAAGGCATGGCACCTACACCAATTTACACAGATTTGTGTATTGCCATGAATACATACTATTATTCAAAAATGTATATGAAGACCCTCATATGCTATATAGCAGTTTAGATGTTTTAATGTCACTAATGAATACATAATGACTAGAGTGCCAGATTTTAAAATGACATTGTAAAGAAGGACATAGACCTTGATTTAATATTGTCAATACGCTTTTCAATCTATTTAACATTTTTTGGATAAACTGTTAAAATAATTTAACATTATGAAAAATATTTTCAGTTTGTTAAAAATATTCATCACTAAAAACCTAAGAGTATTATTAATTTCTTGTTTGTTTACAATCTAAATGGAAAATTCAAAGGGCATCATAAAATATATTTTTTAGATTTTAAACATACAATAAATTAATAATACTATTAGGTTTTTAGTGATGGATATTTTTACAAACTGAAAATATTTTTCATAATATTAAATTATTTTAACAGTTTATCCAAAAAATGTTAAATAGATTGGAAAGCGTATTTACAATATTAAATCAATTTCACTTATGCATTAATATATTTTGCCTCAATCTTCTGCCTCAATCTTCACTTCCTCCTTGAGAACACAGGCAATCTATCTTTATTTTTTACAATCTATCATCACTTTTTTTTTTTACCTTGACCAACATTAGAGATAAGAACAAAGAATATATTCGTAGAGACTTGTAACCTCCTTTTAAGTACTTCATAAAAAACATCACTCTTGGCGACCTTAACACTTCTGAAATATTTCCGTACTTTGTTGAATAAGAATTTCCGTAGGACAGATGCAGAAATACAGTATTAAATAAATGTGAATTTTCGCAATGAATTTATTATTAAAATCATAAAGAGGATTCAAGGACCCTACATTTAAACACAGGGATCCAACGTCTATATATATAATGTGTTGATTTACTTTGTTTAAACGTAGGGTCCTTTGATCCTCTTTATGATTATAGAAATAGGTGAATTGTCACAATGAATGTATTAGACTTTCTTTTATAAAGATAAACCATTGTCATTATAGCTACGGAGTTTCATGAAGAGGATTCAAGGACCCTCATTTAAACACAGAGAACAAATGGGGGTGGAGGGGATGTTCTATCATTCTCCTGGTTACCATATTCACCAGGGAGGGATCCTGAACTATGTGAGTGTCATCTGTAGAAGCACTGTGTATATACTGTGAAACACTGTACTAAAGTAAAAAGTAAATTACACCATAAAAAAAAAACACTGAAAAACATCTATAACTTGTGTTAACGTAGATCTAAATATGTCACTGTGGATCTCTACATTTAATTTTATTTCTGAAACCTAACAAACACATATGTGTTAAATACATGGGACAACTATAATATAAAAATCCTAGATAGTTCCCCTTTACAATAATTGCCACCACTTATATAGTTAGTGTTCATGGTGACTTCATTTAAATATTACACAATACAGCACATGGGAAAGTAGAAAGTTACACATATAACTAATGCTGGTGTACGTTACCCAAATAGGGCAAGTTATAAGTTGTAAGCTTATATGGCTACTAACTCTGCTCCTTTGCAATGTTACCTAAAGTTTAATTAATTTAAAAAAGGAGTCTGTACTCTTCTCAATAAACTATCCTAGGTGCAAGAAACTTCAGGAAAAAGCTTAAAGTAAACCTGTCACGGCAGTCCCTTGTTCTTGTTGTCAGGAGGCTGGTTGGTCAATGTGAAAGTGAATTTGCAACGTTCTCTCTCACTAGGATACACATTGTGCACATATTCATGTCTTGTGAGTGTGTACCATTGTTTGCAGTGTGACTGTGTGCAAATACCAGATATGCCTTTGAGTATCTGTACAATGTGTAATTGCGTATGTGTAATTGTGTGTGCAAGTGTTTGTTTATTACAGAATGATTCTATGTGTGTGTCTGGTAGTGTAAGTCGTGTTTGATCTGAATGTGTATCTATATGCATGTACTCATATGTCTGTGAATATAGAGCTATATGTATGTCTGTGTGTAATTGTTTGTATTTTTTTGTTGTTGTTTGCATGCGTGCTTATGAGTGAGTGTATATCTGAATACCTGTAAATATGTACAGATTGTCTGAAGTTGTGTTTGTACGTGTGTGTCTGTTTTATAACTACATATTGAGACCATCTGATAACAGAGCGCATTTCAAAATGACAAGTAGACGAAGCATTGACAGAAACAGAGAAACAAGACTATGACAGGGTCCACAAGAGAAACATAGGAAATGTCACAAAGTGCAGGGGATATTAAAGAGGAAGAGGAAGGGAAAGAAAAACCTTGGTTGGAAACTCAAGTGGTACTACATTTGGGACTAGGAACTTTAAATCACAGAATAGGGGACCAAAAATAGGAATTAGAGAAGGCTAATTACAGAAATATTATGGAATGCCCATTATGCTGTTGTAAAACACAGCTATATTTCTACTTCAGTGTGAAGGGAAACACAGGTAATATTAAAATTCACAAGTTAGCAGAAATGATCTAATACCTGACCTTAAAATATAAATTACTGATATGCTAATATATTTGTCTTTTTAACTATTACAAAAAAGGAAATGTATTTATTATTTTTTCTTTGCAAAAAAAAAAAAATACAATGCTAAAATGACACATAGAATCAGATTTATAGTTTTGTGATGGCATATAAAAGCCATTCTCTGCCCATCATGAAACCTCAGACTTATTTCATTTATCTGCTCCTCAGGGGAGCCTCAAGCACATCTTAAACCTTCTACAATTATTTTACTATGTTAACAGCGTGAAACAACCATCTTTGCTCGAAGGGGTTAACTACGAATAAATGTCAAGAACTCATTCCTTTGGGATCATCGTAATGCATTATTAAAAGAAAATGCTTTGTGCATTATAATGAAATCTATCTGCCCCTGTGGTTTTTTATTTCTGTACTATTGTCAGTCAAGGTAACAAAAAATAATTTTGCAGTGGCCTTGTGGTCGTATTAAAAATCCAGTTCTAACCGACTGTTTTAAAATACCATTTTTTTCAGGAACATTTTTTTTTTTTTTTTTTTACAAATTGACCTTAAGTATCAAGTGACTGACATACTGCATACATCTGAAGTTTTTCTATTTCGGAGGGACATTCCCTATGTTGGGCCATAATGACTCTGTTTATCTTTTCTATCATATGTCTCTCTTTACTAGGAGCTCAGTATTCTTACGGTGTCTGAATTGATACCAGAGCTCCATAGGAATAATATTACCACAAACGTGTGTTTAACCCCTTCAGGACGGAGTCAATAGTGCACGTTCTGATCAAAACAAAATGTAAACAAAAACTGGAATTTGCGCTATATGTCTGTTCAACCGTAGTTCCCCTCTTTCATATTATATGCACCCACACTTATTATATATCATTTTGTTCAGGAGAAACAGGGCTTTAATCTATCATTAACTATTCATATATGGAACATAATTTATTATGAATAAAATAAAAAAAAAGGTGAGAAAATAAGATTTATTTTTAAATTTGTATTTCCGTCTGCCATTTTAGCTGTGAATGTCATAATACTGTTAGGTTTTACTGCAAAAAAATGCACATATTTGTAATCAGCGATGTCTCACGAGTACAACAGTACCCCCCATTAACAGGTTTTATGGTGTTTTGGAAAGTTACAGGGTCAAATATAGAACGTTCCATTTTCAAATTGAAATTTTCCAGATTAGTAATGTTACCTTTGAGACGGTGTGGTAGCCCAGGAAAGAGAATTACCCCCATAATGGCATACCATTTGAAAAATTAGACAAGCCAAGGTATTGAAAGTGGGGTATGTTTAGTCTTTTTTAGTAGCCACTTAGTCACAAACACTGGCCAAAATTAGCGTTCATATTTGTTTTTGTGTGAAAAAAGTAAAAAACTAATATTTGGCCAGTGTTTGTGACTAAGTGGCTACTAAGAAAGACTGGACATACCCCACTTGCAATACCTCGGGTTGTCTACTTTTGCAAATGGTATGCCATCATGGGGGTAATTCTCATTCCTGGGCTACCATACGCTCTCAAAGGAAACATAACCAATCTGGCAAATTTCAATGTGAAAAAAATGAAATGCAAGCCTTATATGTGACTCTCTAACTTTCCAAAACACCATAAAATCTGTACATGGGGGGTACTGTTATTCTCGGGAGACTTCACTAAACACAAATATTAGTGTTTTAAAACCGTAAAACATATTGCAACAATAATATAGACCATAAAAGTGCAGTTCGCTTGTAAAAAATGCGAAAAACATCACTTTTACTTAAAATATCATTGTTGTAATACAATTTACCAGTTTGAAACACTAATATTTGAGTTCAGTGAAGTCTCCCGAGTAAAACAGTACCCCCTATGTACAGGTTTTATGGTGTCTTGGAGAGTTACAGGGTCAAATATAGTGCTTGCAAATTAAATTCTCTGCACTTTCTCCCTGTGTTGTCAGGCATGTCAATCAAATTTTAATTAATCAAATCACATAATTACGTTAAAAGATTATTTAAATATACACGTAGAATTTTAATATATATGCATTTATAGGTATTTAAATTCTACGTGTATACTAATGTAATCTTTTATGTAATTATATGTATTTATCTATATATATATATTTGCGGTTATTTGTATTTTATACATAGATAGATATATATAGAATGTCATTCTAAGTGTATTTTGTTACCGATATATATATATTAATAACAAAATACAGTTAGAATGAAATTACATATGCATATATAATTTATATTAAATTTTGTTTCAATATTTTATTTATTTATTTTATTATTTTATTTATTTATTATTTTAATTATACGTATTTATATATAATATATATATGTACATCTATTATATATATAATATATATGCATATTATATATATGTAACGTCATTCTAAGTGTATTTTAATATTAATTTATATACTTATATTAATATTAAAATACACTTTGCATGACGTTACATATATATAATATGTATATATATTATATATACAATATATATATACATATTATATATATATTAAAATATATTTAATTTATTTTTAAACATGTTTATTTTATTTTTTTTACACCTCCTACCAGCAGGGGGACTGTCTGATATTTCAAACAGTCCCCCTGCTGGCAGATCCATAGCCAGCTATAGGGGGCCATGTGATCGCTCTTTGAGAGCGATCACATGGCCCCCGGGGGCCTCATTTGCCGGAGGGGGGCTGCCTGGGCTCTCAGGCAGCCCCCCAGAAGAGGATCGCGGCGGAGGTGAGTAGTTGCTGGCTCCTGGGGGCTTAAACCGTTACGGCGTTCCATGCCGCCGCAACGGCTTTAAAGCCCATTTAAAGCGCGACGCATGGAACGCCGTAACGGCGTTAAGGGGATAAACTACAATAAATGGGTTATCAGAAAACAAACAACAGTGTATCTACATATAAAGAGAGGGTAAGCTGATTTCTCTACATGAACTATTTTATTAATTTTTCTAGCACTCTACTTTCTGTTATACAAGGTTGATATCACTTATATACACTGTTGTCAATTTACATTGTATTGTTGAGGTATACCTTCATGTGTGTTTGAGCTGCTTGATAATGTTAATTGCACAGTATGATTTTAAAGGAGCACTTTAGGGTCAGGAACATAAACATATATTCCTGGCCCTATACGGTTAAAACCACCATCTAGCCCGCCCTGGGCCCCTCATGCCTCCCTAAATATAGAAATCTTAATGTATTCAAATCTGGATCTGCTAGCTCTGGCTCTGTTTCCTTTAGACCTGCCCACTGCCTGCTGACATCATCAGAAGTGGTAGCCTGATCCAATCACAGTGCCTCCCCATAGGATTGGCTGAGACTGACAAAGAGGCAGATCAGGGGCAGATCCAGCATGATTCAAACACAGCCCTGGCCAATCAGCATCTCCTCATAGAGATGAATTGAATCAATGAATCTCTATGAGGAAAGTTCAGTGTCTGCATGCAGAGGGAGGAGACACTGAATGTTTGGATGCATTTTAGGCAGCCATGACCCAGGAAGGATCTCTAACAGCCATCTTAGGAGTGGCCAGTGAAGTTATCACTAGGCTGTAATGTAAACACTGCATTTTCTCTGAAAAGACAGTGTTTACAGCAAAAAGCCTGAAGGTAATGATTCTACTCACCAGAACAACTACATTAAGCTGTAGTTGTTCTGGTGACTATAGTGTCCCTTTAATGTGTTTTTTTCTTTTAGGTGCTACTATCACACTTTGCTCTTTGATAGCACACTTTTTGCAGGGTTAAGAAATAAGGCTTACATTTGTAAATTACATTTTAGTTGCACAAATTGTTTTCAGTAAGTCACCACAATTTCTCAGAGCAGCCATGCCGCTGGCCACACCACTAATATGTTTCTTTTTGGCCTTTTGAATTGTAAAGCTGTACCTCCTTCCAACACATATTCTAATGGTCTAGTGAAATGATGTAGAAGATGATGCCCAGCTCTACCTGCATGGTACACCATATTTACATAGTTGCATAGTTACATAGGCTGAAAAGAGACATGTGTTCATCAAGTTCAGCCTTCCTCACATTTGTTTTATTCTGTTGATCCAAAAGAAGGCAAAAAAAACCCAGTTTGAAGCACTTCCAATAATGTAACAAATTAGGGAAAAAAAATCACTCTTGCCCCCACAATGGCAGTCAAGGAGCTATTATGATATAATTGAATATTCTGTTTTTGCAAGTATGCATTCAGTTGCTGTTTGAACATCTGTATGGACTCTGATAAAAAACACTTTGTCAGGCAGAGAATTCCACATCCTTATTGATCTTATGGTAAAAAAAAAACAAAAAAAAAACCTTTCCTTTGCCTTAGATGAAATCCTTTTTCTTCCAGTCTAAATGCACGACCCTATGTCCTATGTAAAATCCTGTTTGTGAATAGATTTCCACACAATGGTTTGTATTGGCCATGAATATTTTTATATAATGCTATCATATCCCCTCTGAGGCGACGTTTTTTCTAAACTAAAGAGGTTTACATTTGTTAAACTTTCTTCCTAGCTAAAATGTTTCATTCCTTTTATTAATTGTGTAGCCCGCCTCTGAACTCTTTGTAGTGCCATAATATCCTTCTTTAGAACAGGTGCCCGAAATTGCACAGCATATTCAAAATGTGGTCTTACCAGCAATTTATAAAGAGGTAAAATGGTATTCTCATCCCAAGAATTATTGCCCTTTTTCATGCATTACAATACCTTACTGGCACTGCTTATTGACATTGTAAGCCACCACAATTTCTCAGAGAAGCCACACTCCTAAAATTAAAATACTTATTTTTGTCCTTTTGAATTGTAAAGCTGTACGTCCTTCCAATCCACATTCTGATGGCCTAGTGAAATGATGTGGAAGATGATGCCAAGCTCTACCTGCTTGGTACACCATATTTTAGAAACAAAACCAGTTGACCATATTATTTCAAGTAGAAAGAAGATGTCTCAATCATTGTATAAATGTTGAAAACAAAACTGTTCTTTATTTATTTTTCATATAAACTGTTATATTTGAGACTGCTAAGTAAACCAACTGCTTTCTTTCCAATCTGCTTTATCTTAATATTACTCATACATATCTATATATATTAATTTATAATAACATTTGTGTTTTTATATAGCTGTTTTTGATAATAATTTAATTATTATTTCTCAATACAGATAAATGAGCACTCAAGAACTGAGCTCTGATTTTTTTTTTTACACTGTGTGACATTTCACAATGCTTGCTGAGATAAGCAATGTAGTTTTACTGAAGATTTAAATTCCCACTAACAGGTCAATGCACGCTGGAGCAAAATCACTCCATAAGAAACTATAGAAACTGAAATGTAATATCGGGGTACGGTGCTGTAACAAAGATATGTTTTTTTAATTGTCTTAAATCCTCCAATTGGGATGAAGTATAAAGTCACACTAAGTGGATGACAATAGCGAAGTTAAAGTTATCTTTTCTGATAACAAATGCCAACAGTGTGAGGACATTCCAGATGTTGTGGACTACATCTCCCTTGATGCTTTGCCAACAATATGGCTATAAGAGCATTATGGGTGATGGTTGCCTACACCTGCACTATATTAACCAAGGGAGTTAAATTGCTTCCCCTCTTTCTTCACCTTATGTATGTGGCTGGAGAGAAGACTAATCAAGTAGGTGTCCAACAAACATCCATACTGCTTCTCCATCCTTGTGTGTGGTGTGGTGGAGTTTTATTAAATAAACTGGAGTAGGGAGAGCCCCATTTTAAAGCTGTACTATTCAAGCACTGGTTTGATCACTAGTAAACTACAACTGCTGAAAATGCATGCAATAATGTAAATGCCCTTCTACGATATATGTGAGTATTATAAAGTGCAGCATTGGAGGTCACCTCTCTGGAAAAAAGGGGCTGGATAAACCACTTTTGGGAGGGAAAAGGGATTCTGGGACTTGTAGTTTATGACTCCACAAATCAGTCTTTAAAAGAACAACAGCCAAGGAGGTTGGGCCCTCTCTCTCTCTTTGTCTCTTTTGGAGAGGACAGCGCAGCAAGCACAGGAGACAGTCACAGATTACTACCAAGATGAAGGCGCAAGGGAAAACCTCCATTTGTGTTTAAGTATTGCCCTTTTACTATTTATCTTTTGATTATGTACTGGATATACTGTAGAATGTGTAATGTGTATATCCTTTTAAAATCTAACAGCATCCTTAAATTAATATTTACAATACATTTTATTATACACTTGTGTTTGTGTCTTATTTGTCAGACATTCCCTAAAAGGGTTATCATTTAATACAATATGGGTTTTGGATTATGTAATTCTTGATAAATGCTCATATATTGAGTCAAAATGTTGCTCTACCTGTTCCTGAAATAAATTCTGCTATTTTTGGATACCGCTCTGTGTATCCAGGTTTTCTATCCTCATTGATCTGTTAGAAACTTGCCCCTCCCTCCTTGATATACCTATCACTACTCTCCACCATGTGCATATTTTAGATGAAGAACAAACGTACCCCCTTACTGTCATATTCTGACTCCAACATATTTACATTCATCACACAACTGAATTACATCTATTTACTAGCCAGGCCACATTCATCCACCTAGTCATATGTCTACCAATAGACCCCCCTATCACATTTTATCAATCATCCACCTCATTGCTCAAATATGTCTAGCCACCTAATCACCTATACCTACCCCACAATCACATAGCTCCCAGTACCCAACAACCTATATTTATCCACTAATGCCTGAAAATTCACTTTCTCACACACCAACCTTTCCTACATGCATTATACAGAAGCTCCCATACACACATTACATATAAGCCCTCATACACTCACTATACACATCTGCACTTACACAAATTACATATGCAGACACATATACAAGTTTGTGACAAATCTCCACTTATAATCTTGTTTATGATGTCCGTAAAGGAAAGTGTGTTTCACCAACATATTTAGTGTTGGTGGAAGGTTACTATTCATTAGTAGTGATGTCCTGAACGGTTCGCTGGCGAATAGTTCCTGGCGAACATAGCTTGTTCACGTTCGCCAAGGACAGCGAACATATGCGATGTTCGGTCCGCCCCCTATTCATCATTATTGAGTAAACTTTGACCCTGTACCTCACAGTCAGCAGACACATTCCAGCCAATCAGCAGCAGACCCTCCCTCCCAGACCCTCCCACCTCCTGGACAGCATACAATTTAGATTAATTCTGAAGCTGCATTCTTTGTTTTTTTTTGTTATTATTTTCTATTTTTCTGTTTGTGTTTATTATACATTATCCTCCATAGCCGGTAACCTGTGTTTATTATACATTATCCCCCATAGCCAGTAATCTGTGTTTATTATACATTATCCCCCATAGCCATTAACCTGTTTTATTATACATTATCCCCCATAGCCAGTAACCTGTGTTTATTATACATTATCCTCCCATAGCCAGTAACCTGTGTTTATTATACATTATCCTCCCATAGCCAGTAACCTGTGTTTATTATACATTATCCTCCCCATAGCCAGTAACCTGTGTTTATTATACATTATCCCCCCACAACCAGTAACCTGTGTTTATTATACATTATCCCCCCACAACCAGTAATCTGTGTTTATTATACATTATCCCTCCCATAGCCAGTAACCTGTGTCTATTATACATTATCCCCCCATAGCCAGTAACCTGTGTTTAATATACATTATCCCTCCCATAGCCAGTAACCTGTGTTTATTATACATTATCCCCCCATAGCCAGTAACCTGTGCTTATTATACATTATCTCACCCATAGCCAGTAACCTGAGTTTATTATACATTATCCCCCCACAACCAGTAACCTGTGTTTATTCTACATTATCCTCCCATAGCCAGTAACCTGTGTTTATTATACATTATCCTCCCATAGCCAGTAACCTGTGTTTATTATACATTACCCCCCCATAGCCAGTAATCTGTGCTTATTATACATTATCTCCCCCATAGCCAGTAACCTGTGTTTATTATACATTATCCCCCCACAACCAGTAACCTGTGTTTATTATACATTATCCCCCCACAACCAGTAACCTGTGTTTAATATACATTATCCCTCACATAGCCAGTAACCTGTGTTTATTATACATTATCCCCCCATAGCCAGTATCCTGTGTTTATTATACATTCTGCCTCCCATAGCCAGTAACCTGTGTTTATTATACATTATCCCCCCCATAGTCATTTTTCATTGGACCTAGGCAGCATGATGTCTTAGGCCGGCCCAGAGAGTGAGTGAGTGAATAATATAATATATATGTTCAGAAACATATTAGTAATATATGTAAATCGGGTTCATGCAAAGAGGGTGAAAAGGTATTAAATAAAAACACACTTATTGCATCAAATTTGCAAAGCCAAAGTTTTAAAAGCTTTCCTCATTTCTTTCCCGGGATGAGGAATATATTGGTTGTAGACTGAGGATTTCCATCTGCCCAATCTTTTAATAATATGCACTGGAGTGTCAGTGTTGAAGGAGACCGAAGCTGCCCCTATTCTAAATGAAAGACCCGAGACATGGATACAACCCAATCTTAGGAGTAGTGTTCTGATGTAGAAGATGAATTTAGCCGTAGTCAGAGGGATTCAGTGAGAGTAGTGGTGAAATGTGTGTGGCATGACTGAGTGTGGGTAAGTAAGAGTCAAGTATTTTAACTGGGCACTAGTTCTAGGTGGGATAAAGGGGTATAGCGGATGGATGAGTAGTTTGGTTCGTTTTAGAGGTTAGTAGAGAAAGTATATAGTGATCATGATTTTTAGCGATATCCAATATTTTTAAGGTGGTCTCAAACAAACATAAAATGCTATATAAAATTTGTGGGAATATCGAATAGTCATGTACAGTAAATCAGACAGGGCTCAGAATATCGAACCATCGATCGGTAACCTGGATGAAGTAGGGGGTCTATCTGTTTTATTAAATACATGGTAATATGCTTTTAATGGGATAGGACGTTAGGAAAGGTGTGTGATTGGGATAAGTGGTTGTGGCTGTATTTACCTTATCCTGGGACCGACCTGGTTCCTAAGCTTGAGCCGCGCGTGGCTGGATCACTCCTGCCTCCACAGGAGCCGCATGCGGCTTGATCTCCTCTTCTGACTAAGCTGCGTGCACTGACCACAGTAATCGGTCACGTGGCCCGCCTGGCACTAGGAGCACGGCTCGAGTCACGGGCTCGCTCTTAAAGGGGCAGTGGGAGCCAAAAGTTGATTCAGGCTCCCATTGGCCCACATCATTCCAGCACCCACACACATGAACGTTTTGGGGGCGTAGGCATGACATGGGCCAATCAAATGTTAAAGGATATTTAAACTTCCGTAGCCCTATCCACTTTGTCCTATCGTGGTTTCTGTGTCAGTACCCTTTAGTGCGTTCCTTGATCTATTTTGTTTATTTTGGTATTGACCATGGCTTTGTTCTTGACTCTGAATTTATCTTAAACCCTTTCCTGTCTTGTTTGCCCGTGTGACTGATTACCATCTACCTGACTGTGGCTTGTTCTCGTTTTCGTAGTCTCTCTGTTACCATGACCTCGTCTCATTTCCGATTACGCTTTATCTCTGTCTGACGTTTAGTCTGGCCATTCTAAGTCCAGGTAATAAGTTATATCCTAGTCTTGTCCCTTGCTATCCTAAACTCTGCGTGTTGGGGTATTACATCATGACATTATGATGGGACCATGGGCCCTGCAGTTTTAGGACAGCAAATGGCCTCCAATGGCAAGATTTTAAGAACAGGATCACATTTTTGGACCAGATTGCCAAGGCCCATCAGACACTTTTGTCCAGAAATGCTTATTTGGCCCCTGAGACACGGGTATGCGTACCATCTCAACCCGTACCTCCCATTACAGAGGCATCTATCCTGACTAGAGATGTCCCAAATAGTTCGCTGGCGAATAGTTCCTGGCGAACATAGCTTGTTCCCCGTGAACGGCGAACATATGCGATGTTCGGTCCGCCCCATATTCGGCATCATTGAGTAAACTTTGACCCTGTACCTCACAGTCAGCAGACACATTCCAGTCAATCAGCAGCAGACCCTCCTTCCCAGACCCTCCCACCACCTGGACAGCATCCATTTTAGATTCATTCGGAAGTTGCATTCTTTTTTTTTTTAGACAGAAGTGTGTTATATTTGAGCATGCTAGGCTGAACGTGCGTATATCATGGCTAGTTGCACTGAGGGTATGAGTATATAGCAGTACATTGTTGTGAAAGATGGCTGTCATGTTTAGGGTGTAGCTTGCACGTTATCAACTGTGTATTTATATCAGCAGCTCCACCACTAGTTATAAATCAAGTGTGAGTCGCCCCATGAGATGAGACTAGTGAATAACATAATACATGAACGGTTAAGGTAAAGGCATGTAAGGAACTATGACAATAAACTCTTTAGGAGGTGAAATAATGACATGTTTAACCCCTTAAGGCCCAAACTTCTGAAATAAAATGGAATCATGACATGTCACACATGTCATGTGTCCTTAAGGGGTTAAACGCTTGCTACTTTATGATTAGTTAATGTGCAGAGAGCAGTTCATGTGATCAAAGGCATGGTGTGGAGGATCGGCTATAGTGGGACATACTTGACAGGCTGCTGTTTACTGCTTGTGCTCATCCGATCCCTTCTGGGTGCCAGGTGCAGACCCTGGGAGTCCCTGATACCTGGAACAACAAAGGCAAGTCTCTGGCTGAGTGCCGGGTTCGCGGCTTGAGGTGGTGGAAGCTTGTTTTGTCGGGTGGTCGGATCTGTCCCGGTGGTGCTTCACGTCCGGTGCGGGATTGTGGCGGCTTAAGGTGGAGGCGAGTGCTTGACGTGGGGCAGGCTCTGCATTTCTGTTTGTGCCTCCGGTCCTGTCTTCGACGCCTTCTACATTGGAGGATTTTAATGGGGACTGCTTCCCTTAGCTGTGGTGGAGCTTGTTGGGGCTGTGGTGGAGCTTGGCTTCCTGCTTGTTATTTGCTTCCAAAATTGATTCAAGAGTCTGTCCAGCTTAGACTCAATATCCTGCCATGCTTTGCTGGTACCAGGAGGACACGCGGCTGCCGCCATATTGGGAGAGTCGCAGATGAGTATGTCAGCCTGGGCGGCTGTGCTCTGTGCGTCCATTAGCTCCAGACAGCCTCTCAGGGGTGAACCGGGATAACCCCCACTGGTCCGAGGGGGGGGGGGGGTAACGGAGCTCCTGCCGGGAAGTAGCTGCTCCTGGGCATCCCAGGATCAGGAGATCGGCCGTCTCTCCCGCCCGGTGAGTACCAGGCCACACTTGCCACGTGGAGGTAGGTAAGACTCTGTCGAGTTGCTGACCGCTATTAAGCATGTCAGGTCGGTCAGGTAGGAGCAACATTGCTGGGTCATCCCCTTCTGGGGTGAAATTCGCTTGTTGATAGCTGCTTAAAGTGAGATATTGAGGGAGCTCACACAAAGTGCGTCTTTCCTCCATGACAGCTAGGCCCCGCCCCCTGGAAGCTGCATTCTTAGTGAGAGGAGGGACAGTGTAGCTGCTGCTGATTTAATAGGGAAATCGATAGCTACGCTAGTGTATTCAGTGTCCACTACAGTCCTGAAGGACTCATCTGATCTCTGCTGTAAGAACAGCACCCACAAAAAGCCCTTTTTATGGATAGAACATCAGTCTGCTTTGTTTTTTTTTCCTGTGTAATCTAATTGCAGCTGCCTGCCTGCCAGCGTGTGTGTCAGGCTCACAGCATATACTGTGCCCACTTGCCCAGTGCCGCCACTCATATCTGGTGTCACAATAGCTTGCATTTAAAAAAAAAAAAAAAAAAAACTTTTATGACTGTAATATAATAGCAGTCAGTTTCCTTCACACATGTGTGTTTCAGGGCCTGCCAGGGCACAGTGTCACACCAGTGCAACTCATATCTGGTGTAACAGTAGTGTACATTAAAAAAAAAAAAAAAAATACAGGGGGTTTGTTGTCACCTTTCGGGGACCCTTGGTGTTGTACGTGGCTGGGTGGAGGAAGAGGCCTTCAATGACATCAGTGAGGACAAGGAACGGGACATGGCTAGCTTGGTATCCAACCTTGTGCAAATGGGGAATTTGCGGTTGTGCAAATGGGGAATTTGCGGTTGTGCAAATGGACTGTTTGCGGTTGTTTGCGGTGCAATAAATGGGTGGTTTGGTCTGTCACTTTGAAGCGGGCGTAACCCTTACACTACCTGATCGATACAACATCATACCTGATGTTTTAAAGCACGTTATTCCAAACAATTTAGGAATGTTAGGTGATTTCTGCCCTTTATGGATTAAAACCAGACTCTGCATCAACTATGTAATTTTCCATGGGAGTTTTGCCATGGATCCCCCTCTGGCATGCCACAGTCCATGTGTTAGTCCCCTTGAAACAACTTTTCCATCACTATTGTGGCCAGAAAGAGTCCCTGTGGGTTTTAAAATTTGCCTGCCTATTGAAGTCTATGGCGGTTCGCCCGGTTCGCTCAGTTGGCGAACATTTGCGGAAGTTTGCGTTCGCCGTTTGCGAACGGAAAATTTTATGTCCCCGACATCACTATTCATTAGCAGTGACCACGCACATTTCCCTAGATTTTTGACGATTAATTGAGTTTAATATGATACCCTTTACTGCGAAAGGGGTTATAATATATGATGTTCTAAAAGGAGGAGTGTAGGATGTGGAATAGGAAGAGTAATTGTATACAGTACTGAAAAGTTCTTCACCCAGATGTCAGTGACTCTTATCCCACCCCGGGACATCGATGATCTCCTTTGGTTTATTTTGTTTTCTACACTTTACAGAAATTTACATACTGTGGACTAACCTGTGAAATGTTTTCACTGAATTTATTGTAAGGCGTTGCCATGTAAGTCCTTGTATTTTGATCATCTCAGACATACATACTGAGTTTTATACAGTCGTTCGTATTTGTTAATTTTACTTGGGATAATAGTGTAGCTTTTCTATTTTTTTCCAGTAATCTCTTTTACCCCATAGCCTTATTTTGACAGCAAACCTAAAGACCTATATTCTTTAATAAACTGTAAATATGAACAAGCTTATAAAGAAACGTGTGAATCTAATCTCTATTTTTCTCCTGTGTGTGGAAATATCTGAGTTATGTAGGACTAAGGTTGCAAACATTGTTTGCCGTGCAGAAATAGACCCACACGATGTTTCACAGTAATCCAGTTTCTCCAGGAAAGATTGATATAAATAAAATTTAAATAGAGAACACATTTCAGATGTCGGCTGTGAAAAATACTTTGTCAGCCTAATGAAAAGATATAAATTTTCTCTACTTTATTCAATAAATTGTGAGTCATTTTCTAAATGGATTAGATTAAAAAGGGAAGCATAGACTCCCAGGGTAGAAGTCTCTGTACTGATGGAAACGTCACACAAGGGAAACAGAAAAACCTTTTAAGACTCTTCAGATCTATAAAATTGATATAAAATACCGTAGGATTGTCTGTAAACCCAAGATCGCCAAGTGCTTTAAAAAAGAGGCGTTCGGACAGCTGTGTGAGATATATTGTTCTTTCTCAGAATTACTTTGGTTTACTGTGTCAATTATAAGTCTTACATTGTCTGAAAGTTGTTGAAAAATAAAGGTACACAGAATCCTATCGTTGAAATTATTTGGGATAGGACATTTTTTAAAAAACAGTCAAACTAGTAGGAATTTCAAAATAACTGTGCCCTGTGCAGGAATATTTTAGGAACCAAATTATTAGAGCAGTAATAATAATAATGGTATTAATTATGAGCTATAATGCCCTTTTGCAGGTGACAAACCAATGCAAGGCGGCAAACACAATAAATCACAACTACGATACAAGTTGCTTGAAAAATTAAATCTCAATGTTAGTTTTTTTGGTAAAATATTTCAATAACTAAAATAAATAATTAAAGATGCATTAGGAACAAGCTCATCCTACAAATAGACCTGAGATTAATATATCTGCTGGTTGCTGTAGCCCTTCTTGTCTCCAAGCAAAGCTGGTTCCTTTTAGTACATTCATAAATCATTCAAGATTCTTTGCCTATAAGTGAGTCTAATTATTATCTGTCTGTCCAGCCATCTAATTATAATGTTGCGTAATCATATTGCCTTATGCTGCTAATGTTATTTGTGCACACGCCTAATTACCATGTTCCAAAATACGAAAGGTGTATTATTGCACTTATCTTTTTTTTCTGGGTTCTTTCGTTCTTTTTTGGTTCAGAACCATTGTTTAGCTCCACAATAGATGAGGTCACAACTATTACGTGCATCTACCTGGTCTTTCTTACCCCTTTATATTAATATTCAAGTTGATATTCTTTTATCTTATTAAGAAATGTGATTCATGAGCTTTTTTTACTACTGTGTGGTCCTTTCTTTTCCTTCTCATTTCTGCTTCTTTGGATATCAGTACTTAACATGTTTTATCCATCATATTCAAAAGCACATGTGTTTCACATGTGTTGGGGACTGCACTTTTGATTACAAGGAGGCTAATATTTCACTATTTTTAAGTTATTTGCCACCACTATGGTAACTATAACTATTACAAAAGCAATGGTGTCATCCAGAACCTATTGACGTTTTGATTTCTGATCTAAGTCTTCTATGTAGACCTTCTCATTCCTGTACTCAACTTTGGCCATATGTCAACAAGGCTGAGTTCCTTTGTGGCAATCTATATCTCTTTAGACAACATACCAACATTCATGATCAGGAACATTAGTGTATCTTTGCTCTTGCCTGTTCAGTGATGCCCAGAAAGGAAGTGCAAATTCCTGATGTTGATATAAATATTATAAAACACCTTGAGGTTTTTTTCGGCTTTATTTTCTTTATTTTTGTGTATGTTAGTGTGTGTGTTAAAAATAATGTAAAAGAAAAGCAAAACAATATGTAACAAAGGCCAATAAAAAAAAAAAAAAAATAACCAAACCGATCAGTTAGTAAGGAAGAACAAGGGTCGCAAAAAATGAATGAAGGCATAAAGTTGACATATACTTTAGAAACTAAGAATTGAACCTGCGATCTAAGAAGAGTGTGGCTATCAAGATAGGTCTTCCAACTCAATCATGTAACTGTGCAACGCTAACGTATATCACGTGTCATCAATTAGAGGTGTTTGAAAGAACAAAGTTTTTCAATTTTTAAAACCTATGGAGTGTATGATGGTGATTGTTTCCGGGAAAAGGGAGATGTGAGATTTGCCTGTAAACTATACTTTCACAGAAAAAAATTGAGCAATAATAGGCATTTGTTGTAGCGGAATGGATGCTTTAGCTACACTTTTATTCCCTTTTATTAGGCTGTCCATACGCCCTGTTCGTGTACCGAACCAACTATGTGTGTGTCCCCAGATACCTTATGTACTTTGGCATGGCGCCATCAGGAGGTGACAACCATAACAGTTGTCACGGGCACTGGCGCCCGCATCGGGTGGCCCACGCACTTAGGCCACCCGTTGGGCCCCATATCTTCAGGGGCCCCGTCAGCACTGTGGCCGTGTAATAGCGTGACCGGGCTCCTTTAAAAAAAAAAAAGCAGCCGCAGCAAGTGCTGCTGGGAGGAAGTAGCCACTTCCTCCCAGCTCATTTCGCGCGGGAGGAGCACGCGCCCGGCAATGAAGAGGGAGAGCCAGCCGACTGCCAGTCCCATCAGCCCCAGCCAGCCACCCTCCTGCAAAGACAAGGTAAGAAACAGGAGGGTGGCTGGAAAATGAGCTGTGTGAATGTATGTCTGTCTGTTTGTCTGTATGTCTGTATGTCTGTCTGTCTGTATGTCTGTGTGTATGTCTGTATGTCTGTGTGTCTGTGTGTGTATGTATGTATGTCTGTGTGTGTATGTATGTATGTCTGTGTGTGTATGTATGTATGTCTGTGTGTGTGTGTGTATGCCTGTCTGTATGTCTGTGTGTATGTCTGTATGTCTGTGTGTGTGTGTGTATGTCTGTGTGTATGTCTGTATGTATGTCTGTATGTATGTCTGTATGTATGTCTGTATGTCTGTGCGTATGTCTGTATGTCTGTGTGTGTGTATGTCTGTATGTCTGTGTGTGTATGTCTGTGTGTATGTCTGTATGTCTGTGTGTGTGTGTGTGTATGTCTGTCTGTCTGTGTGTCTGTCTGTCTGTGCGTGTGTGTGTGTGTGTGTATATGTCTGTCTGTCTGTATAAATGTATGTCTCTATGTCTATCTGTATGCATGTCATTATGTTCAAGATGCCGCCCGAACCGGAGGTTCAGTAGCTGTATGGGTAACAGGGGGAGCAGTATCCCGGCTACCCACTGCAGGGGTCCGCTTGAATTGGGGTGCTGGGTCAGGTCTGATTAATGTGGGGTTGATACAGGAGCTCCACATTGATGTCTTACTGGGTAACAACCTAGGCTAGTTGACCTCAGCATTCTAACCATTCCAGATCCCAGGCCTACTTAGATTCTGAGGTCCAGATGCTTGAATGTTTGGAACTGGGCAGAATGTCTGACTGTGCTGTGAGCCCTAAAGAAATGCCAGCACTGATTGTACAGACAGCAGAACTCCCCAGACATCCCCAAGCCTATCCGTTGAGGATCAGACTGTGTATGCCGGCTTGTGTATAAGGGGGAGCAGTGTACCGGAATGGATGCTCTAGCTACACTTTCATTCCCTTTTATTAGGCTGCCCTTTGGCCCTGTTCGTTTACTGAACCAATTATGTGTGGGTCCCCAGATTTATTTTGTATTTTGGTCACCCTGTGCCCATTATTGGTGCAAGGTATGTTAAATGTATGGCTTGTCTGTGCCTCTACACCTCCCCCTTTTTCCTGCCCCATTGTTACCCCAGCAGGGCATTGTTCTATAGTACTCTATGCACCGTTTTATGCAAATGAGGCTGTTGGGGGTTTTAAACTATTGTAGATTTTTCTGTACCTGAGAGATAATGAAGTTATAGTTTTTCTCACACAATTATCTCTCAGGCACAGAGGTTCCTTGGATTGAAACTCCTGTATTGTTGTGTTGAAAACCCCTTGCATGGGACTGGGTATAAAAGCCGTGTGTGTGACAATAAACTGCAGTTGAACTGTGTGTCGTCCAGTTGCTGGGGCGGAGGTGGGATATTCCTTGGCTGTTTTATTGTTCCTGATTATATTTCGGTGGATCCAGCGAAGGACTAGGGCTCCACTACATTTGTATATATCCAAAAAGGATATCTCCAATAGGTTTTTTATGTGTATATAAAAGGATTCGACTGGAAAGAGTAATAAAGGGAAATGGGATGGGGAAGTAATTAGTTATGTTGGTTTTCTCAACAAAATTTTTATACACACTAACTTTGCTTTTATTTAAAAGAGACACACAACTAAATTTAGTATATAAGTTGCCATTTACCTTCCCCTTTGGCCCAGCACTGGTTTTTACCTTGTAGAAATCAAATGTATTTGTCAAATGTAACCTTTATTATGTCCTCCTCCACCTTTTTAGGGGGAATATAAATAGCTGCCTCCCCCCATTTTCTGCTGTAACCTTTTTAAGTAATAATTAATGAAGTGGAAGTGTAATGCACACTATTTGCATTACAATAATGCATTGCAGGTTGCAATATCAGCCTGCAATGCACTTCATAATAAAAATCCTCTGGGTGATATACTTTCTGTATGTTTATGTTATACTCACATTCTTGGGGCATTTTTAGAAAGCTGCATTCCCAGAAATACTATATATTCCTGACAAATATATATTATCTCTTCTATTCAAACATACTGCATGTTACAAAAAAAGTTATTTAATGTTACTATTAAAAACCCTTTCTGAAATATTAAAATCTAAGGATACTATACACTGAAATATTGTATCTCTACAATACTTTTTTAAAACAGTTTGAGAAAAAAATGTGTACATTTTGCATATCCATAAACAGCTATGTATACATTAAAATGTTATTTTACCTTATGATTACTGATGATTACTTTGCATTTCATGTTTCAATAAGTACAAAAATGTTATGCTATTATTTAAACAAGAAAAGTGGTAGTGAACGGTTTAAAATACCGCCTTACATTTATAACAAATATCTCTAAAAAAAAAAAAAAAGCAAACCAATTTCAAACATAAAAGTACAAGTTTTATTATTTTAATAAAAGCATTTAATAATGTTTGAAATACGTGTTATGCTATTATTTGAACATAAAAGTGGTACTGGAAGATTTAAAATAGTCCTTAACATTTATACTATATAGCTCTAAAACTGTCACACCAATTTCAAAACAAAAGGGAACTTTATGTGATTTTAATCAAGGTATTTAATGACGTTTAAAGATGCATTAACGACAGGTTCATTTTAAGACCTGCCATCTTGAGGACTTTGGTGGAAATTTAGATTTCTGCTCCGGGACAAAAAAGTAAAAATACTACAGTGGATCTGTGCATTATTACAGAGATGTCCTAATTCCAATTTACCTAGAACTCCAAAAATAACGGCCTGACCTCCTTTCCAATCCAAACTTCTGATATGCCTCATGGGATTTAAGGTAAGTTAATGCAGAAAGGAAACTTTCAGAAGAACTATTGTGGCAGATGTGGTAGACAGCATGCCCTAAATCATGGTCTGCTTAAGGCAAACTGTGCAGGAAATGTGGCAGAAATAATCATCTCATGAAAAGCTGTTGAAGCAAAATTCAATAAAGCGCAGTGCATGTTCTGCAGGATGTCTTAAAAATATTTTATGAACTGCCTGTAGAATTACACTGCCGTAACAAAACACAAAAACCAGGAGACAGAATGTGCCTATGGAACTGAATAGCTATACGTTATTTTTTCTTCCATTACATTTTATCCAAATTGAAGAATTTCACTAGTCTGGAAATCACCTACTGTTTCCAAATTATGTAACTTAAAAGTGCACCTTGATGCGAGTCCATGTTATATTGCTAGATTTGCCCGAGTCTCCATTAAACTGCATAAAGTTGTTGATTTTAAATTTAGGTCTCAAGCACCAGTCAATATAAAGTAAGCCATGCCAAACACAGACTATACTTACAATGACTTTCTAACTGCAAAGATGTGGTAAAATAAAACAAACACTACTTTATACATCAACGTTATGGGTGTTGTAAAGAGAGCAATATTGCCGGTTGTTAAGTGAGAGGCACAATGTTGATATTACCAACTGTAATGTGTTTCTTCATCAGCTGTTAGGCTCACCAATCATTATTTGGTAGAAATGATTATTTTTTTGTAAATATGTGTTTATTAGGAAATCATAAAGAAAATACCAGCACTGTCAAGGAAATGTCCTAGACAATAGAACAGTGTGGGACACGCAGGTCCCGATTGTTGGGGTTCACATAACTGTGAGACACATAGGTTTCGGAATAAATAAAACATATCTGTGTAATCACTGTATAAACAGCTTTCCATGTAAATTTTAAATTTGTATCCAAACACTAGCTACATCTAAGTGGTACATGCAGGTACCCACCATTATATCGGGTAGCCTCCAAACTACCAAAGGGGATACATTTTTCTTAATAAATTAGGTGAGGATGGGAATTCGAAGATCAGGCATGGATGGACTGGGGAGGGAGGGACGCCCATGGATTGTTGTTTGGGCAAAGGAGGGAAAGAGAAAACAAAAAAAACGTGAGTGAGTAAAGTAAGGGAACTGCTGCTGAGGTCTCCATTCAATACATCCCCTAGATCCCAGAAATGCTTAAACGGGTGGCTACTATGTCATTCTTCTTATTCCGAGGGGCAAACCGGGCATGAAATCCCATGCTGAATGTAATGGGAGGTAATGGGCATATAAGTGTGGGGTAGTTTCTAACAGTAACCTTCCAATGTCACCCTTTAGTCACTGAGGAAAACTATGAAGTCAGAAGGACATGGGGAGAACTGCCTCCTGTTTCCAAAAATGGGAATCAAGCTTTTGGCAACATTGAGCATCCTAATGGTGATAGATTTTTTTTGTATGGCGTAGTTTAGTATGGTGTAAGAGGAATGTTGCTCGTTTCATGGGTGAAGGGTCATATGAGAATGTCTGCATGATCTTATGGATAGAGGTCCAGTAGAAATTATTTTAACTTAAAGAGACACTTCCAGCTTGATCTTGGTCCATGTTTTCTTGCAAAAAAATTAAAAACAAAAATTGATTATCTTATGGTGGGAGGAATGGATGTAGAGTGAATTGTGTCTGTAACTGGATTACTGGTGAGTTTAATTGTGTTTTTTTAACCTTCTTGAGAGGTTAACCCCATAACGTTGTTACAGCGTACTATGCCACCATGGAAAAGCAGAGCTTTAATACTGTTAGGGTGGCATCGTACTCCCTAATGACCGTGGCCTGCTGGGAGCCGCCATACTAACTTTCTGCAGTGGTCCCTATCGGGGGGATATATAATTTCTATATAATTATGTGATGTTATTAATTATATTTTGTGGGATCTGCCTGGGTTGTAAACCCTATATTTGACCTTGTAACTTTCCAAAACCCCCAAAAACCTGTACATGATGAGTACCGTTGTACTCATGAGACTTTGTTGAACAGAAATAAGAGTGGTTTAAAACAGTAAAATGTATAATAACAATGATATCATCAATGAAAGTGCATTTTTTTGTGTGAGAAATAGGCAATAAAAAAAAAGGAGCAATAACTTGGGCTAGAGTTTGTGACTAAATGACTACTAAAATAGACTGAACATACTCCATTTAGAATACCCTGGACTGTCTACTTTTACAAATGGTATGGGGGTAATTTTCATTCTTGGACTGCCATATGGCCTTAAAGGCAATATAGGCCCAGGAAACCAAATCATTCAAATTTCAATGTGTAAAAACTAAAAAGGGGAAAACCCTATATTTGATCCTGTAAGTTTCCAAAACCCCATAAAACCTGTACATGGGGAGTACTGATGCACTTGTGAGACATCGTTTAACACAAGTATGTGTATTTTATTCCAGTAAGAGCTAACAGTATTATGACATTCACAATTAAAATGCCATGCAGAACTAAAAAAATAAAATTTCTTAATCTCCAACACTTTTATTTTATTTTATTTATATTACATTATGCTTCATTTATGCTTTATAAATATTTGAGGTGAAATGAAAGCTCAATTTTTCATGAACAAAATTATATATAATAAGTGTGGGTGCACTTAGTATGAAAGAGGCAAATTATGATTGAACAGACATATAGTCAAAGTCCAGGTTCTGTTTCGATTTTGTTTTGACGCCTACATCCTTAAGGGGTTAAGACAGGGGTTCTCAACCCAGTCCTCAGGACCCCCTACCAGTCCAGGATTTGGGGATTACCTGGGTGTGTCTAAGGTGTTTAGAAAAAGGGGGAAAAAACACCTTAGACTCTAAGGTTAAGAGGTTGCTCTGAATGTAAACATAATAAGGAGTGTATATATATACTATATATATATATATACCGTATATATATATATAAGCAAAATACATAAAAACTTGTAGCCATTAAGTAAATGCACCTAAGTAGTGCAAAGGGCAAGTCCTCAAAGTGTAATATATCTTTATTATAAAATGTGGAAAAAGCACCAAATTTAATCTGCCAATGATGGGTACTTAAGATCAGGCACTAAATTTAATTGCATGTAGTGATAAACTTGGAGATTTTAACAACTGTCAACTGTCAACACAAGTGTATATATAGGCCTGGAGCGTTTACTTGATAGCCACAACCCAAGTGTGTGGGGGCTATGTTTCCAGCATCTCCATGTGTCAGGGTTTCTTTGCTGTTTTAAACAGCAACCCTTTCTGTTTCAGTGACTGAGTTTTCAGCTGTAATTACTATCAGCTCCTTCAGTATGTTGCCACGGTTACTCACCTGAGAGTAGTAATCAACCCTGCTGCTAATCAGTTCAGCCTATTTAAGCAGCAAATCCCAGAACCTCCTTGCCCTTGCGTGGTTTCCTGTTTCCGAGAAGTCTCCTTGTTCCTGGTTCCTGACTCCGGCCTGAATTCCGTACCATGGCAGAAGAGGGTGGCTGGAACAACGAGACTCTCGTGGCTGCCTTTGCACAGGGGCTCTCCGATGTCATTAAAAATAAGATTGCAGCCAGAGAATTACTTAAAGATCTTGAGGAACTGATATCAGTTGTCACCCTCATTGACATCAGACTCCGAGAGAGATCCTCATCCAGGGAGCGCCTGCGGAGGCCTCCTGTATATTTGGCACCAAACTTTTCTTGCCCACCCAAACCTCCCTCACCTCCCATGCCTCCTGGTCCTGAGTCCTCTGTCGGTGTGGAGCCAAGGCGGTTAGGCTTCTCACGCCTCTCGGTCGAGCCTTTAGGTGGAGGGAGGGCCTGTGCCTATACTGCAGACACCACGGTCACATGCTAAAGTTTTGCCCGATTCGTCCGGCAAAGGGCCCACACCCAAGATACTGTCAGGGGCAGATCTTGGGTGGTCTTTCTGCAGACCCAGAGATATAAGAGGACAAACCCTTGGTGCCTATTATCCTCTCCTGGCCTGATTCCTCCATTAAAACCCGGGCATTGCTTGATTCTGGGGCCGCAGGCTTGTTTATAGATTGTGCATTTGCATCGAAGCACTCTATCCCCTTACAGCCTCGCAACTCTCCACTAGCTTTCGAAGCCATCGATGGCAGACCAATACAGCCAACCCACGTGACCCAGGAAACCGTGCCCATATCTCTGGCTGTAGGGGCTCTACATCATGAGACGATCCAATTCCAGGTCATTTCCTCTCCATATTACCAGGTTGTTTTGGGATACCCTTGGTTACAGAAGCATAACCCCACAATTGATTGGCGCAAAGCTGAGATATTATCTTGGTCCCAGCAATGCACATTTTCCTGTCTCCAGAAACCAGTCAAAGTTTTGGGCACATGTTCTGCCTCTTCCTTACCGGCTGAGTACCAAGAATTCCAAGATGTATTTGACAAAGGTTAAGCCAGCGTTCTGCCGCCACACCGTCCGTCTGACTGTGGTATCGAACTCCAACCTGGTGCCATTCCTCCCCGTAGCCGGATTTACCCGTTGTCTGTAGCAGAGAATCGAGCCATGGAGGAGTATGTTACCGATGCATTGTCTAGGGATTCATTCGGAAGTCATCTTTTCCTGCCGGGGCCGGCTTTTTCTTTGAAAAAGAAAAATGGCGAGTTGAGACCCTGCATCGACTATAGGGGTCTCAATCGCATTACTATTAAGAATGCCTACCCCATTCCGTTGATCACTGAGCTATTTGACCTCCTCAAGGGAGCAACGGTCTTCGCTAAACTTGATCTGAGAGGGGCATATAATCTCATCCGGATAAAAGAGGACCACGAATGGAAAACCGCATTTAACACCAGGAGCGGGCATTACGAATACCTAGTAATGCCCTTTGGTCTTTGCAATGCTCCGGCGGTTTTCCAGGAATTTATAAATGACGTCCTGCGAGATATGCTGCAGCAATGTGTGGTGGTTTATCTTGACGATATTCTTATCCATTCCACATCTCTCGAGAACCATCAAGCAGACATTTCTCATGTTCTACAGAGACTTAGAGAAAATAATCTGCTCTGTAAATTGGAGAAATTTGAGTTTAACTGCAAACAGGATTCAGAGAAACTTTCGGCTGTACTAAAATGGCCTCCACCTACGGGTCTTCGCTCTATACAACGTTTTCTGGGCTTTGCAAATTATTATCGGAAGTTCATATGCAACTTTTCTTCCTTGGTTAAACCTCTCACGGATATGACCAGGAGAGATGCTGATCCACAGCATTGGTCACAGGAAGCCATTACTGCCTTTGAGTCTCTCAAAGTCACCTTTGCTGCTGCTCCTATAATGGCACACCCTAACCCTGCCTTACCATTCATTCTTGAAGTCGATGCATCTGAGACAGGAGTAGGCGCCCTCCTGTCTCAACATCCTAACCCAGAGAGCTCCAGGCATCCGTGCGGGTATTTCTCGAAGAAATTAAACCCGGCGGAATGCAATTACCAGATTGGTGATAGAGAACTTCTAGCCATAATTTTAGCTCTCAAAGAATGGAGGCACCTTCTTGAGGATACTTCAGTGCCAATCCTCATCCCCACAGACCACAAGAATCTTACATATCTTTCCGAAGCTAAGTGGCTTTCCACCCGGCAAGCTAGATGGGCTCTCTTCCTATCAAGATTCAATTATGTGGTTTCTTACTTGCCCGGTACTAAAAACATTCGGGCTGATGCCTTGTCTCGACAGTTCTCTCCTCCATCTAGAGAGGAGATAACCCCAACTCCTGTGATTGCTCCGGACCATATACTGGCCACCATCCGTACTAACCTCACCTCACCACTAGGCGAGGAGATTCTGGCTGCACAAATGAATGCTCCTCCAGAGAAACCTAATGGCCGTTGTTTTGTACCTATTAATCTCCATACTAAACTATTAAGTACATACCACGACCCCAAAGCAGCTGGACATTCAGGCAAAAAACTGTTAATCTGGTCCGTCTCCCGGCAATTTTGGTGGTCTAGTCTCCGTTCGGATGTCACCGCTTTTGTAGCTGCCTGTCCTGTGTGCGCTCAAAATAAAACCCCATGACACCCTCCAGTGGGTCTCCTGCAAACCATACCTAATGGTGAAGACCCTGGACCCACTTGTCCATGGATTTTATCGTAGATCTTCCAGTCTCCCATGGCAATACAGTCGTTCTTATGGTTGTTGACCGATTCTTGAAGATGTCGCATTGCATTCCCTTGAAAAAACTACCAACTTCCCAAGAACTTGCAACAATTTTTGCTCGGCAGGTCTTTCGTTTGCATGGGTTACCCAAAGTGATAATCTTAGATAGGGGTAGCCAGTTCGTGTCCAGATTTTGGAGAGCTTTTTGTACACAAATGGGAATTCAGCTTTCCTTCTCCTCGGCCTACCACCTGCAATCCAATGGTGCAGCGGAACGAGCTAACTAAACACTGGAACAGTTTCTGCGTTGCTACATTTCTGACCACCAGAACAACTGGTCTGATCTGCTACCCTGGGCGGAGTTTGCCCACAATAGTGCGATTAATGCCTCTTCCTGGCTATCCCCGTTCTTGGCGAACTATGGGTTTCAACTGTTCATGTTGCCTGATACGTTCTTGCCACAGGGGATACCGGCATTGGAGGAACATCTTAGGGAACTCCGTTCCACTAAGGTTCAGAACAGGGTGCAGGTTCAGAACTCTTTGCAACACGCAAGTTAGAACTACAAACTCCAGGCCGACCACAGACGCCTTCCTGCACCTACCTATCAGGTCGGAGAGAGGGTCTGGCTGTCTTCTCGCAACCTACGGCTCCATGTTCCCTCACAAAAACTGGCACCCCGATAATTTGGGCCATTTTGTATACTTCGAAGGGTTAACCCTGTAGCTTACGCACTTGACCTTCCTGCTAACATGCGCATCTCAAATGTATTCCATGTTTCCCTCTTGAAACCATTGGTTTGTAATCGTTACACCACCTCAGTGCCACGTCCACGTCCTGTTCCGGTTGACAATCATGAGGAATATGAAATACGCAGCATCATTGACTCACGAGTCTTCAGAGGACAGATCCAATACTTGGTGCACTGGAAAGAGTACGGTCCAGAGGAACGCTCCTGGGTTCCAGCCTCTGATGTCCACGCACCATCCCTCCTTCGTTCCTATCACGCCCGCTTCCCCATGAAGCCCAGACCCACCAGAAGAGATGGGGGGAGTCGTTGAGGGGGAGGTACTGTCAGGGTTTCTTTGCTGTTTTAAACAACAACCCTTTCCGTTTCAGTGACTTCAGCTGTAATTACTATCAGCTGGGGGCGGAGCCTGACACGGACCGGAGCGGTCGCACATTACCGGAGCTCCGGTACAATCCACTGCAATCTGCAGCAATCGGGGATAACCCGCATCACTCACAGCAACAAAACCGAGCACTGACCTCGGAGAACCACACTGACACGCCGATGCCGTTCCTCCTGACACCCGGCTCCAAAACTAAACGCCGAGGCGGCAAGGCCTACAGGACGGGAGGGCAACATCAGACCCTTTCAGGAACGCACTGGCCCTGGAACATCCCAGACTTTGAAGACTGGTACCCCGACACACTGAGCTCAGGTGAGATGGGCCGCAAGACGCAAAAAACGCCCCAAAACACCACAAAACCACAGCGCGATATAGGCCAAATGCTACAGGCCTCAAACGCAGTGAAGGCCCAAACTCCCCGAGACACATCCCCACAGCCTTCAGAGGAGGGAGACACACAGGACAATCCACACCCCAGTCCCCAACACCCACATGGACATCAGAAGCTAGCACACCGGCCTCCAAACGAGACATACAGGCAATGCTAACAGGCCTACAGCAGAATCTCAGACAAATGTGGGAAGCAGATCTAGCAATACTTAAGCTGGACGTACACGCGGTGTCAACGCGCACACAGGCAATTGAAGAAGAGGTCAAGGGACTGAGGGAGAACTACCTAGCTCTAGGGGAGAAAGTGCGACACTTACACACCTCACAATTGATAATGGCCAGGCAAGTTAATCTCCTGGATGACAGAGGGCGCCGCAAAAATATTAAAATTCGAGGGGTGTCGAAATCAGTGCCACTGGAAGAATTGCCACACTTCGCTAGACGCCTTGTGGCCGCACTTTTACCAGCCAAACAGGCAGAAACATTCCAATTCGACGGGATCTATAGGATAGCTAAATCCCCACAAGCACCCACCTCAGCTCCACGGGATGTAATATTAAGATGCCAATCAATGGCGGACAAACTGGGGCTAATGGCAGCAATACAAAGGCAGACCCCATTCGACTTCGAAGCATGCAAAATTTCCTTCTTCCAGGACTTGAGCAGAGCCACATTACAATGGCGCAAGAGCATGCACCCAATCACCAAGCAACTCCAAGCGGCGGGTATAGCCTATAGGTGGGCAACCCCAGGAACTCTCTGGATCACTAAGGACGACAAGCACTTCAAGGCCACCGAACCCACGGAGGGCCCAGCACTGATGACTGCTTTGGGACTACCGATCCTCGCAGCGAACTTGGGGACACCACTAGACCCTCAGCCTGGGACATCCGAAGCTGATATAACCGCGACTCCTGGAAGAGGCAGGGGTGCCAAACCCAAGACCTGAGGGACATACTTAAGCCGACAGCCGACTAGGCTTCAGTTCGAACATTTCGTTTAAATGTTTTGTGTAGCTAACCCTGATTCTTAAACTACATGTAGTTCTATGTTTTTTCTCATTCTAACAATTATTGCAGTATGAACGAGGCTCACTAGAGCCAACCACCTCTGCTCCGACGACACCTCCCCCCCCTCTCCCTGGGGTTATAGGGAACCGACATCGAGGGCGACATAATAAACTGGACTGGCACCAGGCACGTCAAATAGGTTGATAACCATAACCTGGAACCACACGGGTTTGACCTGATCCTGTCATACTATAGCGACCTATAATCATCTAGACATACTAGTCATAGCTGTGAACTGATTTAGCGACTACACGCAGCCACCACTAGAATGAAGGGGCACCTTAAGACTCCTTGCACGCCATGCACACAGGTGCACCTAATGGCCTCAGTCAGGAACGAACATGAGAGCAGACTCAGACCTAGCAGGGAAACCCACAGAGGAACCCCACGACCACCATGATCCACTCCTGGCCTATGTGCAGATGGGTCGCATCATACACCCACATCCTCGGGACATAGGGCAAGACGTTAGACATAATACCCAGACTTAGTCATACCCACCCTATTCCCGCAGCTCATGACCCGAAAATACAAGGGGTGATATTAGCAGATAGGTACCCTCTACCCGCACGATTACACGACTTACATCACTCATTATAACATTGAGACCAACTGTAACTATAAAATGTATGTGAAACGATTCTAGCCATACCTGTGCATGATATTTACTGTTTTGATGTGTAGAGGCTGTTGTGGCCTTACACATATGTTTATCATTTTCCCATACGAAAAATAAAGATTTATAAAAAAAAAAAAAAATTACTATCAGCTCCTTCAGCAAGTTGCCACGGTTACTCACCTGAGAGTAGTAATCAACTCTGCTGCTAATCAGTTCAGCCTATTTAAGCAGCAAATCCAAGAACCTCCTTGCCCTTGCGTGGTTTCCTGTTCCCCAGAAGTCTCCTTGTTCCTGTGTTTCCTGTTTGTTCCTGGTTCCTGACTCCGGCCTTGTTCCTGACTCCGCTGCTCTCCGTGCTCCTGATCCTGGCTTGTCTGACTACCCACTCTGGTGACTGACCCCTGCTTGAGTCCTGGACTTTGCTTTTGGTTATTTATTTGTTATTTATTAATAAAGGTGTTTTTGCATCTAGTTCTGTCTCTGTCTGGTTCCTGGTCCCTGACACCATGTTACTCTTTCTCTGTGCCCTGCTCCTGATTGTCTTTTGAGTATTGAAAGGGGCATTTACCTGGTTGGCTAATTGATTTCCTGGTGGCCTGGAGGGTTTAGAAGCTGGTTTGCCCCTGCTGGGTTCACACACGTATCAGTGTTTCATTTCAGTCTGTTACCTGGAAGGAGAATCAGCAGTGATTCTCACCCGGCTGGAGGTGTAGATCTGCACGGTGAGCAGCGTAGGGTTGGGCACAGAAATCTATAGATCTCCCCACTGGCATGTTCAGCTACTGGGCGTCACAGCCGGGTCAGCACTATAATGCTAGCACCGACTTTGTTGTCAGGGACCCCAAAGGAGAGTAAATTGAGAATTAAATTCATTGGCAATATTAAAAATTCTGGAGTATGAGTGCATACATGGGAGTCCCGTAGTGAAGGGGTTAAACTGTGAAATTAAGCCAGCACACTAGGTGAAATAACCACTACTGTGAGTTGTATTGGTTATTTTCCTTAGGGTGTTTCTTTAAGAGAAAAAGGAATTCATCCATAGCAGCAAAAAGTTGTTTTTTTACAGTAAAAACAATAAAGATATTAAAATCGTTGCCTAGAGAGAACGCGCTGTCAATTTCTATAGATTGGAAGTTTGTAACCCAAAACGGCAGTTTGCAGCTTTTATTGACTGAGTCATTCATCTCATTATGTGTTAATAATATGCACATTTTCCCCTAGTGGCTTTAATCAATTTTGTTTAGAAATATATACTGGCTGTGGACAAATCTCATTTTGTTCTGCTTATACATTTTCAATGAATGAAAGAACAAATCATATTTTTTGTGCAACATATACTGCTATGTTCTGATACCAAGATACTCTTCCTAAATTTGATTTTGTTTTCAGATTATAGGTAATAGACAACATTAGATTGTTAAAACATCAGATATGTAGGATGAAATATGTATCGGAAATTGGTAATTTTAGAACATGGGAAGATTACATTTTTTATAGTACCATGATGGGCGCAGGTGGTGATCTGGTAAAATATTATTGCAGAAAGAAATGAGGATAGATCTGGTTTCAGGAGCATCTAAACTGATAATAATAGATACAAGTTCATTAAAATTGTATCATGTCACACATGGCAGATTGCTCCAAGCTGTATTACATCCGGAACACTTTGTTATAAGTGTATATGTAGGAGGCCAAAATGAAAAACTAAGGAATGAACAATTGAGTGAGATTACGGGAAATGTGACAGGTGTGGAATATGTGAAAATGGCAGAGGTAAAGTTGACAGCATGGAGACTACTAAACAAGCAAGAACAGGGTGCAATTATAATGGAAGGAAAGGCTGCAAGTGCATGTGTATTTACTAAACCGTGAATTGACAATTGGCACAATTCAGGCAACAAAAAGGTGAACTTGGAGGTTCGTACAAACTTTGCTAGTTTGCCTTTTATTTGCAAGTCAGTGGTTATTGTTTAGTGAATACAACCCATATTATAAACAGAATTGCTCTAAAGAAATATGTGACTTACAGGTTACATTTGGGGATGGCTTGATTATACCTCCCAACATTGCAAATGGACAAAGAGGGACACTATAAGTGTAGGGGTGTGGGTTGCACCAGGGGCATGGCTGTTCTGAGAATTTTTTGGTGACTTACTGATAACAAATTATCGAACTAAAATGTAATTTAGAAAAAGAACAATCTAACCTTTTTACACAAACAAATTTCTAAACACATTTATATTACTTCAAAGACAAATTACTGTGAGTATTATTGTTGTTGTACACCAACAATGTGAAGCTCCGGAAAAGAGGGACATTAGAATAAAAAAAGAGGGGCAGATGAATTGAGATACTAAAGATGGACAGTAGGATTGTATACATGATGAATGCATATATCTCTCACGGTGATAATGCTATTCTGTTGATTTTCTATAATTAAGTCAAATCGTTCCTTCCCTTTGTTGGCAATGTGTGAAGTGCAGTTCTGGGTTAAAGGTTTAGACGTGGAGCAGCTGAGGCTTTGAAGTCTCATAATTATAACAGTTGTACATTTTGTAATAAATGCTTTTGTAATATGTTGCACACTCCTCGTATAAAAGAAGTAAAAAAAAAAAAAAAAAATCATTTAATTTGGTAATAAGTGGAAGTGAGAATTTTAAACCCAGATGAGATAAGTACAAGTAAAAGGGAGAAGAAACTACTGATGCTTGGAAAAGAGAATGAATTACTCAGATCTGGCTATTAGTTAAACCTGAAGGAGAGAGATGTTAAGTCAACCTGCCAGGTTAATTCATATGCTGATTAGCTTCCACAAGCTGTAAGAATGAGTAAGTTGTGAATAAGTAGCCACTGCAGGCTACATCTGCCCTTTGTTTGACTCTAGTTAGCTGGACACTAATGCCTCCTAATTGATACCTTCGATGATAGAAAGGCCAGCAGTAAATTACATGTTGTCATGTCCTCTGGCACTGAACAAATTAAAATCAGTATTGGGTAATAGATAACTGTGTAACAGCCTCTCATTAAAGTGTGGAAACCCTAGAGAAACGTATAGGTCATGTAAAATAGGATTATTGGGCAACAAAATAAATTGTGCACTTTCTGCACAATGAACAGAGGTACCACTGACCATTCACATTTTCCTGCCTCTCCTGTTGCAAAAAGCCCCAGATGCGTGCCTACTATGCACAAGTGGTAGTCAGTAGTAATCTGTACATGTCATTTAGAGTTTTTGTTCTTGAGTGGTGCATTTTTCTTGCGAACATTCACCTTTACCATAAGTAAATGCCTAGAGGTGTTTTTTTTTTTTTTTTTTAAATCAAAACAGAGTGAATTTTGTTCTTCCCTGCAAAGTAGCACTGTTGCTATGCATTGTAAGATGCAGGTGCTAGGGCACACTTGGTAAGAACATTGGCATACCCCCCAACATTGGGAATTAATGGTCCAGGACAGTGTGCCCCAGTGATGCAACTTGTGTCAATGAGGATGCCCATTAGTTCCATCTAATCAAGTGCTTGTGCTGTGCTGCCCTAAGAAAGTTCCCTGTTGTAACTGGATGCACCGCACCATGCAACTAATTTAGGATGATTATACAGGGCCCTATACCACCTTTACCCGGCTTTGCAAGTAAAAACCTATTCACAGCAATCAGAACATCATTTACTCCAAGTTGTTTTTTTCCCAAGCAGTATATTTTGGTTCTGAGTCTGACCAGTACATCAAATGTCAAGCCCCCTCGTGTTTTTTACAGCAAGGGTAGAATTAAAATCTATAAGACATGCCTGAATTCCATAAATTGTACAGAGGCAAGTAAAATATGCAGGTTTGCTTCACAGCAACACAAGAGGTACATATTAATTTACAGAGAATCAATCTGTATTAAGTATATACCCAGCATATCTCACATTCTCTGAATTTAGGTATCCTTTTAGTATTGCTGCTATCAATGTCATTTTTCACTTCTCCCTGTTCGGTAATTGACCAATTGAAATGTATTATTAGGATAATCTTTGTTTTTCACACCTACCCAGCTTCCTACATTAAACTTTCACTATTGGGTACAAATTACCCATTCTACCCTTAAACAGCACTGTCACTGTCTGGGGAAATTCAAGCTCAGTCAATATGAGTAGTTCATAAACATTCTATCTTTATGAAATACTCATTTTTCGGGGGGTGGGGGGGTAACAGTGCTGGTATAATCTGTAACTTTTGTCATGTCTTAAACATTCATGAGATCACTAGGAAATTATTGAGAGTTACTCTGGCAGTTATTTGTAGCTTACTCCAGGTTAATTCAACTTGGAGACCTGCTTAGCCCCCACTAATTTAAGGTAACCCGGGCACGTACATCCTGGTGCTCCTTAAGATGAGAGACCCCATACTGCACTGTCTGTCCACTTACTCATAGAGCATCAATACTTATTTATCAATACTTAATATTCATATATTGTGTGGTGTCTTATAAGTCTTTAGGTTTTTACTGTTTTTGCACAGTTGGAAATAAATATGAACATTTTTTTATTTTTTTTTTATTTTTTTTATACTTATTTTATATAATTTCTTTAAGCCTTTTACAAAATCTTCCAAAGATGCAATAAAGATTAAACATGCAATAGAGTAAATGTCATAAGATGCCATTATTTAAAGATGTCATTATTTAAAGAAAACCATGTTTGACACAAAAAAACAATATAAATATAAAAATAGACCATATTAGTAAAGCTACATAGGAAACACATTGGATTTGATTAAAGTGTTCTGAAAAGTGGTGTATTAATTCAATCATTAATATCAATTGCATTTATCATAATGTTTTTTAATGTGATCTAAAAAAAAGATATGATTTTCTTCATAAGTTAGCCATATTTCTCAAAAATTGTCCCCTTCAAAAGTGAAGTGAAAGATTACACTTTTCTGTCAGAAAAGGGGGCAGAAAGCTTGATTAATCTGTTGGTTCAATGTAATAGACACATATACAAAAATTATGGTATTAACTCAAAAGATGCAACAGATGTAAAAACCTAACAAATTTAATAAATTGTGGCAAAAAAAATCACAAAAATAGAAAAAGTGACAATTATAAATCTACTTCAATGTATTCAGATAGATGATGTTTATAAATGCATAGATACAAGAACCAATTTGTAGAAATTCATTGTTTTATTGTTCATATTATAGCAATTCTCCACTAGAGATAGCTAGCTATATTTTGGAAATATTGAGTTTTCTTACAATCCCTTATAAGGGTATATGTTTTATTTTCAACCTGTCACCTCAATTGCCCAGTTGTAAAATCACTATTAGGTTTTATCGCAAATTGTATAGATAGAGATAAGACTGCAGGTAAAAATACAAATTAAGCTGTATTTACTCTTCAGTGACTTAGATGTAGTCAAACACTAATACACATACTATTTACAAGATTATAGCCGCAGGTTCGGTGTTCCCAGCCTTTGGCCTTTATAAGGCTCCTAATTACATCGACTTCCTTTCATTACTCTCTGTCAAACAGTATCAGTATCTCTAGCAATTCAGCCCACAGACTTTGAGCACTCACAATTCCACGTTAACTAGCCTTGAGAGCCAGGATGTCAAATACTCTCATTACTTAAGAGTTTCAAGGTACTTTAGAGTAGACGCAGGCTTCCCTAAACTCCGGCTCTCCAGATTTTGCTGAACTACAACTCCCATGATTCTCAGCCTATTTATTTCATTCATAGAATAACGGGAGGTGTAGGTCAGCAACATCTGGAGGGCCGGAGTTTAGGGAAGCCTGGAGTAGAGTATTACCAGTTTTCAAAGCATGGTACAGGTTCCTCAATAGAGGTTTATTGAAGATGTAATGTAGAATGTTGATGAAAGCCAAAGGGGTGGCAATCAATTTGTTTTCCATGTTTAGTCATATTAGGTGTTTGCATAAAATTTAGAAATACAGTGGGGATACAGAAAGGAAAAAAAAAAGGGAAGGGGTCAGTAAGTACAATTTTTCTTTGCAACACAATTCCATAGCTAGTCAACTTTGGTCAGTTTATACAATAAGTGAATAAATGAATAAATAAGACACACATCTTGTAGTATAGGTCGAGATAATAATGTGTTTAGTAGTTATGGTATTATTGCCCACATTTCAACTTTTGCCACTGATGATTAATGAATGGAGTATGTGTGGCTCATGAGCTTGTTTTTACCGCATATGGGAATCGTGGATTTATAGCTGAGATAGGGAAAGTGATGGGGGGGACGGAAAAACCGGGGGAACTAAAGGTATGGTCAGTTTGCAAGCTAGGATGTTCGTTTAACTGTAAAGATTAGGCTATGTTTGCCACGTCCCTTGACTTGTAGTTGTACTCAGGTGTGTGTACATTGTAGTACAGTACAGAATCTTATGATATTTTCTCAAATTTATTCTTTATTGTTTTCAAGAATACAATGGGGGGTACAGAAGGAAGGAGGGTACGGGGATACCATTAAAGTTACAATACAGAACACAAGTTCAACATTCTATGACATGTAGGCTTTCACATGGCTAATCTGTAGGTGAAGAGGGTCATATCAAATAGTTCCACAAGAATATCATCATTTTCATTAATTTGATATAGTCATTAAGCCAGTGGTTTTACCATTGTAGTAGCATAACATCGTCAGGCTACCCTCACTTAAGTCTCAGAGTCGGGTTGGACATTTGCCATGCTAGGCCGCTTTGTCATGGTAGATATAAGTAGTGCAGTTGTCTTGTCCCCAAGTAAATGAATGAATGGGATGGGTGGTAAAACTGGGGTGAGGGAGGGGGCTTGAGTGTAATTTAATAACCTGGTAACTCAGTAGCTTGACGGCATGTCGTGTCTCAAGTGATGGGGCGTGTTGGAGCAGAATACCCAGTGGATACCTGGTTTATATAGCAGGTCTTTTCCCAAATTCTCTGTCCCATATTTGCCATGTCTCTTTAAAGCGGGTCATTTTAGTTGCTTGGGTGATAGACATCTTTTCATATATATAGAACTGGTAGAATCTTATGATATTTTATGGTATGCCCACTCTCTAAGGTGAACGCTTGAGGTTTTTCACCGCTGTGCGGTGTGTATGCCAGGTAACCCATCTTTTAGTATATATCTCTGCTTGTCCTTTCATTCTGTAAGCCATACCTTCATATTCTGATATAGCTTCAATTCTATTCCAAACCTCCAGAAGGGAGGGGGTATGTTTATTTTTCCAATGGCTAGCTATACTGTTTTTTTGCTTCTGTTAGCAGATGTATAATGACATTACTATTGTAGTCTTAAAGTAGTTCTGGGGATAGATGGAGTAGATAGCATTACGGTGTGAATGGTATTTTGTGTTTCGTTAATAACCTAATGGCCTTACTTATCATCTGCCAGAGATCACTTAGGAGTGGACAATCCCAAAATATGTGACGCATACTTCCCTTGTGGAGATCGCATCTCCAGCATGTTGACGGGACCGATGGGTACATGGTTGCTAGCCTTGTCGGCACTAAGTACCACCTCATCAGAATCTTACAGTATGCCTCCCAGTGAGACAGGCTATGGGATGCCTTTC
This sequence comes from Pelobates fuscus, assembly GCF_036172605.1. Lineage (NCBI taxonomy): Eukaryota > Metazoa > Chordata > Amphibia > Anura > Pelobatidae > Pelobates > Pelobates fuscus. Next base: position 149,642,736 of record NC_086323.1, read on the forward strand.
TCATGGATTGTGGAGCCAAAGTGGAGTGGTGATATTGGTGTTTAGTTCTGATTCCCATAGTTCCATGTATTTGTGTTTGTGTAATGGGTCAGTATTGTTTTTTTTCTGTGTAACAGAGGGATAACAGATCTATTTGCGTACGTTTACCTATGCAGTAGAGCCCAAAGCTTGTAAGTTGTGATTCCTTGCATTGGCAAGTTTGTAATGTCTGGAGGATATGATTAGTTCTGATGTATGTGAAAACATCTCTGGGGGGGAGCGCGAACTCCTGTTGAAGAGCTGGGAATGGTTTTGGGCCCTCCTCTGTGTACAACTGTGTTACTGATATTATTCCCTTTTGACGCCATGGTTCCATTTTAATATTGTCTGAGAGTTCCGAGATTGTTTGTGTGGGGGCAAAATATATAATGTTATTCGTACCGATAAGAGATCTTTCCCCATTTCCTCCAGCTGTTTATTAAGAATCTCGTGCTGGCCATAGGTTTGTGTTTGTTCGTTTCCCATGTCGTGAATGACCTTAGCATGGAACCGGCAATCAATTTTTAAAGAGTAAATTTTATATTTTCAGAATTCCAAATTAAAACATTAAAAACATGTGGCTGAAAGAAGGCAACATTTGCTAATATTATATTCAATAAATAAATAAGGTAAAAGCAGAACATACATAATATTATATATATATATATACACACACACACACACACAGTTATAAGTCACAACATTAAAACCACCTGTCTCAGATTGTGCAGTTGCCTTTCATGCTGCCAAACAGCTGTGATGAGCAGTCATTAACTCGATTGGTCAGACCCGACATCTTTTTTCATTGCTCCAGTTCTAAAGCTCATGTCCCCACTAAACGAGCTTTCGGCAGTGGCAAGGGTCATCATGGGCACTCTGACCAGTCTGTGGCTACTCTGACTGGTTTGCAGGGCACTCTGACCAGCTACTCTGACATGGGCACTCTGACCGGTCTGCGACCACTATTTGGCCTTGTCTAAGTCACTCAGATCTTTTTGCTTGCTTAATTTTTCCTGCTTCCTACACATGAAATTCAAGAAGTGATTGTACACTTGCTGTCTTATATATTCCATATCTTGACAGGTGCCATTGTAACATTATAACCAATGTTATTCACTTAATCTCTCAGTGGATTAAATGTTGTGGCTGATCAGTGTACATATAGAGCATTCCCCTGACTTTTTAGGTTGACCCCCTTCCCATAAAACCAAACAAATACACAAGTATCTTACTTCCCAGTCTTATCCCAGTCTTATCATGGCTGCCACTCTGCCTTTCTTCTGTAGTCATTTGAATGACCAATCCAATGCTTCTTGTAGAGAAGGCACCTAAAGGCACATGAGTGGCACTTGCTGTGCTGGTCAATCGGAATGTACTCAATGTATTTAAATTATCTTCTAATTGAGGAGGTATAAAGTGTACATCAATATCATAGTACACACAACTTTGTATTATATTAAAAATACATGACATGTCAACTATATGCACTACTCTTACATATCCTCCCTTTCCATGACAGCCCTTTCTAAAGCATCCAATCATGCAATTACCCCATACATTTAAATCCTACTCCCGAGTCCCACCTACTTTATATCCTTCTGCTCATGGAGATGTCTCTCCAGGCCTTAGCCCCTCCTCCAAAGAACTACCTTTCACTAATACCAGTAACCCTAGGTAATCTATGTCCTCTTTTTGCAGTGCCCTTTAGAATGCATGAATTTAGTCCAACAAAAGCCACTAATGTCTATAACTTTTAATCTCACAGTCTCTAAACTTACTGATTTTAACTCATATCTGACTTTCTTCCTCTGATACTACTACTGCTTACTTATAATACTTTGGTGGTCTTTACTTAACTCATAGCCAAAGAGAATCTGATGGTAAATGAGGAGGAGTAGGGTTTTTACTTTTCCCAAACTGCTCCTTTAAACCACTGCCCACTCCTTTTCTCCTCATCTGACATTCATTCAATTTAACTATTCAAACCAATCTATGCAAACAGTTCACTTATTTACTGCCCCTCTGGCTCCCCTCCCTTCCCCTTACCTTGATAATGTTTCTGCCTGACCTTCCTAATTCTTTTCATGTAATATTCCATCCTTAATTCTTGAGGACTTCAACATCTTAATTAACCCTCATTTGATCTCAGTAGCCTAAAACAATGTTCCCCAACCCAGTCCTCATGGACCACCAACAGTCCAGGTTTTATCAGTATTTCCATTGGAATAAAACAGGGAAATACATCAATCCTTGACTGTTAGTGGTCCATGAGGACTGGGTTGGGGAACACTGGCCTAAAAAATGTCTATTAATTCCTCTAACTCTGATTACCACCTCTTACCTTTTGTTTTCAATACTCTTCTTATCTAACATCATCAGCCCAACCATCCTCAACACAATCCTTAATTCTTTAGATATTCAGCAACTGTCAGCTGACCTGCTTTCACAACTCTAGTCGGTCTCCACTTTCTCCTGTCCTTCTCTGGTTATCTTCTTCTACAACACACGCCTCATATCTGTCCTAGACAAAGAAGCCCAACAGAAAACATACACCCGAAGGTGGATACATCTCCAGCCATGACACACTAAGTCAACCTGCTACCTACAAAGATGTGATGGTTCTGTCAGGGTACCTGAGGCCTCTACCTCTAAGGGAGGTAGAGACTTGGTGGTTTATCCGTCCAGGCGAGCTGTTTCCTCCGTTCCTCGCGGTTCATCCAGCCACTTAAACACCGGCCGCGAGGAATCCACGTCCTTTTCTAGCAGGACGCTCAATACGTGACGTCATGACGCTATCACGAGCGACCTGCCACTCAAGTGTCCGATATCCAATCGGCACTTGTCAGAGGCGTGCTTACCATCCGGAGCCAGGGTATTTAAGCTTACTTCTCTCTTCAGCTCATTGCCCTGTCGTGGTTCTAGCTTGTCTAGTCACTCAGTGCTCTGGTATTCTAGTTTGCTCTATTTGGTTTTGACTCGGCTTGTTGTACTTCCCTGCTTCTCTGTTCTCCCTTGACCCGGCTTGTCTCTCGCTCATCTGTCTTCTCGTTCCCTCGACCTCGGCTTGTCTCTGACTATTCTCTATTACTCTCGGTACGTTAGTCCGGCCATTCTAAGGCCCGGTATACGTACCTTTCCACTCTTTGTACTCTGCGTGTTGGATCCCTGTCCCGATCCTGACATTACGACAGGGCCAATGGATCCTGCAGGTACAAACAGTCAGCTTGGTTCTTCTGATCCCAGGTTTGACGCCATGGAACATAGGATGGATCAGATGGCATTAGCACTACAGGCACTTTTGTCTCGTGCTAGTAACCCACCTGAGGAGACACGTACTCCTTCTATTTCTCCTGCAGTCTCAGGTCTAGAGGTAGCCACTGTAGGTGCTTCTTCCCGTATTACCCCACCAGTACGCTATGGCGGGTCACCGGAGAAGTGCCGTGGTTTTCTGAACCAGATTAGCATCCATTTCGAATTACAACCCCGCTCTTATCCTACAGATAGAGCGAAGGTTGGATTTGTTATTACTTTACTCATTGAGAAAGCTCTGAGATGGGCCAATCCTTTATGGGAGAATGATAATCCACTAGTCTATAATTATAATGCCTTTGTAGCTGCGTTTAGAAGAACTTTTGACCCTCCTGGTAGAAAGGTCAATGCAGCTAGATTACTGTTGCGCCTTAGACAGGACAATCGAACACTTGTGGACTATGCACTAGAGTTCAGGTCCTTGGCGGCAGAAGTTAAGTGGAACGAACAGGCTTATATAGATGTGTTTCTGAATGGGTTATCAGATGTAATTCTTGACGAGGTCGCTACTAGAGAACTCCCTGAGAATTTGGAGGATTTAATTTCTTTTATATCTCGTATTGATGAACGCATAAGAGAGAGGCAGAACACTCGAGATAGGAACCGTAGACCCTCCTTTAAACTAGCGCCTACCTTTCAAAATTCTGAGTTCGAGGACTTACGTATTTCTGAACCTATGCAGATAGGCAGTACTCATCTCACAGAGAGAGAGAGACAGTACAGAAGAAGGGAGGGTTTATGTATGTATTGTGGAGTCAGAGGACATTTACGCCTAAATTGTCCTAATCGTTCGGGAAACGCTCGCACCTAAGTTTCTCTAGAGGACAGGCCTTGGGTGTTTCTACTTTGTCCTCTATTCACAACTACAAAGAGTTCAGGCTTCTGTTACCCGTTTCTTTGAGGTGGGAGAAGGGAGTAGTAAAGACTATGGCACTAATCGATTCTGGAGCTGCTGAGAGCTTTATAGATCAGGGTTTTGTTGCCAAGCATGCTATCCCATCCCAGTTAAAAGAGACACCACTGGCTGTTGAGGCCATCGATGGTAGACCGTTACTTGAGCCTGTTATTTTCCATGAGACCATACCGATTAACTTAACTGTTGGCATCCTACATAAAGAGGATATATCCTTAATGCTCATTTCTTCTCCGTCTATTCCCATAGTCCTGGGGTACTCCTGGTTGAGGAGACACAACCCTATTATTAATTGGGAGTCTGGGGAGATAGTTTCGTGGGGAAAGAATTGTCAAGAAAAATGCTTGCGGAAGGTCTTACCTCTCGGATTAACTAACACATCGACTACCTCTGACAATCCTACAGAGACACAAATTCCGCCTCAGTATCTAGATTTAAAGGCAGTATTTGACAAAAAGAAAGCCGATACCTTACCCCCACACAGGTCCTTTGATTGCAAAATTAACCTACTCCCTGGTACCATGCCTCCCAGAGGTCATGTATACCCATTATCTACTAAAGAGAACTCAGTTCTAGAGGAGTATATTCACGAGAATTTAGACAAGGGATTCATCAGGAGGTCCTCCTCCCCTGCCGGGGCTGGATTTTTTTTTGTTAAAAAGAAAGATGGTTCTTTGAGACCTTGTATTGATTATCGAGGCTTGAATAAGATAACCATTAAAAATGCCTACCCGATTCCCTTGATCACCGAACTCTTCGATCGTTTGAAGGGCTCTACAATTTTCACCAAGTTAGACCTCAGAGGGGCATATAACTTGGTGAGAATCCAGCAGGGACATGAGTGGATGACGGCATTCAATACTCGATATGGTCACTATGAATATACTGTTATGCCTTTTGGGTTATGCAATGCGCCAGCTGTATTCCAGGATCTGATAAATGAGGTTCTTAGGGAATTTCAGCAAGATTGCGTCATTGTATACCTAGATGATATACTCATTCATTCTAGTGAGATTGAGACTCATCACAAGCAAGTCAGGAAGGTTTTGCACAAGCTTCTCCAGCATGGCTTGTACTGCAAGTTGGAGAAATGTAGCTTTGATCAAACCCAGGTAACCTTTCTCGGCTATGTGATCTCTGGGGAGGGATTTAAGATGGATCCGGATAAGCTCCAATCCATTCTAGAGTGGCCTTTACCCAAAGGTCTTAAAGCCGTACAGAGATTTATTGGTTTTTCTAATTATTATAGGCGCTTTATTAAGGGCTATTCTTCCATTATCGCACCTATCACTAATATGACCAAACAGGGGGCTGATACTAAGAATTGGACTACTGAAGCTCTCCTTGCGTTCAAGACCCTCAAGGAGCTTTTCGCTTCCGCTCCAATTTTAGTTCACCCCGACACTTCTCTGCCTTTTCTACTTGAGGTTGACGCATCAGAGACTGGTTTAGGTGCTGTTCTATCTCAAAGGTTGGGGGTTGATAAACCATTACATCCATGTGGATTTTTCTCTAAAAAATTGACCGGTACTGAAAGCAGATATGACATTGGTGACAGAGAATTACTAGCGGTTATCAAGGCTTTGAAAGAGTGGAGACATTTATTGGAAGGTACATTACATCCTGTTACCATTCTAACTGACCACAAAAATTTGTCTTATATCGGAGAGGCTAAGCGGTTGTCCTCCAGGCAGGCTCGTTGGTCGTTGTTTCTTACCCATTTCAATTACGTCCTGACTTACAGACCTGGGTCAAAGAATTCTAAAGCCGATGCGCTATCTCGCCAATATGAGCCCTCTGCTTCAGTTGAACCACTTATGTCCTCCATTGTACCCAAATGCAATATTATTGCTAATACCAGTCTCAAAATTCATTCTCCGCTACTTGACCAGATCTTGAAGTCACAACATCTAGCTCCCGGAAACACTCCTGAGGGAAGAAACTTTGTTCCTCCTGAACTTCAACTGGAGCTCTTACAATGTTTTCACGAAAGTAAAATAGCTGGTCATCCTGGTATTCGCAAGACCTACTCTTTGATATCCAAGGATTTCTGGTGGCCTTCACTGCGAAAAGATATTGAGGAGTTCGTCGCAGCTTGTGAAACTTGTGCCAAGACTAAACTACCTCATGCATCTCCATGTGGTCTGTTACACCCCTTGGACATTCCTGAGAAACCTTGGTCCTGTTTGTCCATAGACTTTATCGTTGATTTGCCTGCTTCCAAGAGACAGACTGTTATTCTCACGGTGGTGGATAGATTTACTAAGATGGCCCATTTCGTGCCATTACCTAAACTTCCGACTTCTCCTGAATTGGCGGAGATTTTTGCAAGAGAGGTTTTTCGCCTACATGGGATTCCTTCGGAGATTGTCTCTGATAGAGGCTCTCAATTTGTCTCACGTTTCTGGAGATCCTTTTGTTCTCAAATGGGCATCAAATTGAACTTCTCCTCGGCCTATCACCCTCAGTCTAACGGAGCTGCTGAACGTACCAATCAAAAGATCGAACAGTATCTGCGTTGCTTTGTTTCCGAACACCAGGACGATTGGGTCGGTCTGATTCCTTGGGCGGAGTTCGCACACAATAACCTTGTTTGCGATTCAACTCGCTCTAGCCCTTTCTTCATGAACTATGGCTTTCATCCTTCAATTTTTCCTTCGGTCTCCTCTTCTCAGGGGATACCGTCGGTTGATGATCATGTCGCCAACCTGAAGAAATTATGGGATCAGACTCGGCAAATTCTGTTACATAGTTCCTCGTTGTTCAAGAAACACGCTGACAAGCATAGAAGAGCGGCTCCTGTTTTTGTTCCTGGGGATAGGGTATGGTTAAGTACTAAGAACATTCGACTAAAAGTTCCATCTATGAAATTTGCTCCTCGCTACATAGGTCCTTACAGGGTTCTCACTCGTATCAATCCGGTTGCGTATCGCCTTGCTCTGCCACCTGCCTTACGCATTCCTAACTCTTTTCATGTCTCCTTGTTGAAACCTCTTATTTGCAACAAATTCTCCTCTAAGGTCTCCTCGCCTCGTCCTGTTCAGGTGGAGGGTCGGGAGGAGTACGAGGTCAGCTCCATCGTTGATTCCAGAATTTCAAGGGGAAAATTGCAATATCTGGTCAACTGGAGGGGATATGGTCCTGAGGAGAGGAGTTGGGTACCTCAGGAGGACGTTCATGCTTCTCGCCTTCGCAGAGCATTTCACCTCCACTTCCCATCTCGCCCCGGTTCCTTCCGCCCGGTGGGCGTATCTGAGAGGGGGGGTACTGTCAGGGTACCTGAGGCCTCTACCTCTAAGGGAGGTAGAGACTTGGTGGTTTATCCGTCCAGGCGAGCTGTTTCCTCCGTTCCTCGCGGTTCATCCAGCCACTTAAACACCGGCCGCGAGGAATCCACGTCCTTTTCTAGCAGGACGCTCAATACGTGACGTCATGACGCTATCACGAGCGACCTGCCACTCAAGTGTCCGATATCCAATCGGCACTTGTCAGAGGCGTGCTTACCATCCGGAGCCAGGGTATTTAAGCTTACTTCTCTCTTCAGCTCATTGCCCTGTCGTGGTTCTAGCTTGTCTAGTCACTCAGTGCTCTGGTATTCTAGTTTGCTCTATTTGGTTTTGACTCGGCTTGTTGTACTTCCCTGCTTCTCTGTTCTCCCTTGACCCGGCTTGTCTCTCGCTCATCTGTCTTCTCGTTCCCTCGACCTCGGCTTGTCTCTGACTATTCTCTATTACTCTCGGTACGTTAGTCCGGCCATTCTAAGGCCCGGTATACGTACCTTTCCACTCTTTGTACTCTGCGTGTTGGATCCCTGTCCCGATCCTGACAGGTTCAGCTGAATGCTGCTTGAGAAAGTCTGTCACCTTGTCAGACATTCTCCATTTGAACTTCATTCTTCATACTCATCAAGTACAGTTCTGTTACTTGCTAAAAATTCACACTTTTTTCTCTCATTATTACATACTCTCACAATCTCATGCATCTCTTTTATACCTTCAACTATCTACTTTGCCCCAAATATGTCTGCCCACTGTCTTAACTTTACCGCTGATAACCTTCAATGCCATTTTACTGACAAATTCAGTCAGTTAAGGGTCCCCAATGAAACCCACCCACTTTGGATCAGTACCTGGGAGTTTTGAGCTCTCTTTTGGTCAGAGGATTAATTGTAACTCCCCTTTTGTGGTATATTTGCTACCTTGTACTTGTCGTCTCCACTGTGTGGGACAGACCACAAGATCATTAAAAACAAGGTTCAGGGAACATAGATTATCCATTCTCCACAATGACAGAACATCTCCAGTAGCCAGACACTTCCATGCTTTCCATAATAAGGATCCTGTACACATAACAGTTATAGGGATATCACTAATACCTAATACAGGGGATTTGGCAGAAAGGAAAAGATCCCTGACATTAGCTGGAACTAAATGGATTTTCAACCTCCACACCCTTAACCCGCATAGTTTGAATGAGGAGTTGGATCAGGTTCCATAAGTTCATTTTCCAATCATATGCCTGTAGGTTCATCTCTACTCAATACTTTTTTCTTCCCCCCTAAATATTAATGCTTGCCCTATGTAGACCACCCTGCGGATTGGTACTATGTTTATCTGATTTTTAGGTTTTATGCATTATTCCTTCATTTGTTTTTAGATTGTATTTACTTATATATGTAAATATTGATAAGATGTTATGGTACTTTATCTATTAAAATCTATGGGGTAATTTGCCCCACATTTAGTATAGACCACCATGCTGAGTGGGATTGTTATTTTATTTTTATATTATTTTGTTGTTTTATACATCACTTGGTTCAATTCCCCTTTTCTCAGTGTGGTTAAAGTACTGGATAATACGTAGATTACACAAGTTTTATAAATATTCTTTGTTAAGATTTCATGATATATGATCTATTAAGATCTATGGGGTTATCTGCCCCACTTATATATCAATCTAGTGGGAAATGAAGTTTATCATTTCTAATGAATGTATTTATTTATTGTACACATATTTCATTTCACACAGAATCCATTTTGGATTTTATAGCTATTCCTCATGATTGTTGGATAGGTATTTAAACCAGCTATGTTGTGGATGGACTTCTATCTTGAGAAAGCCCCTTTATGGGACGAAAGTTCATAATTATTCAGCAAGAACTATCCCTTTAATTTTACCGCAGCCTTTTTTGAAGTTATCGGCTGTGGTTATGGAAGTGTGGTGAGTTCATTGGTGTGCAGATTGGCGTGGTCCCCCAGCCCGGCGAAGTTCGACACGAACAGGGTATAGTGTCTGTGCCATCACCCTCTCTCCCATATAGGGGGTGTAGCGGTGGTAGACTCCCTGGCAGTTCACACTCAGGAGCTGAGGGTTGAACTCTCTGCCCTCCTATCTTCACTTTACCTCCAGCGTTGTTCTCCCAAGACTTTGGACCGTAGTGACAGGATCGTGCATCACCCCGGAGTTTACCTTGTGAGGGCCCTCCCTCCTTCTCTCCTTTCTCTCAACCTGACTTGGACTTCGCCTCTTGTACTTTCAGGCTTTCTTACTGGTTAATGAACTGGAGGTATCCACATGTCTCCTTACTGTTTGCCTTGCAACTTATCCCCTTTATTTTATTCATACTCATGTTATCAGATAAATCTTTCCTTGCCTTAACATTGTCCATGTTCCCCTTCAACATGCTACTGTTGCATCTTTCTGAAAAAGCTATCTCTTGATGCATCTTCCCAATCTAAATACTTTTGCATATTGTTACTCCCTTTATTATTAACATTTTAGGAACAATTTGTCTGTAACAGTCTGACATGCTTTCTCGACTCTAGCTCCCTCCTCGACCATCTTCAATCTTGCTTCCGCCCCTCCATTCTATTGAGACTGCTCTTACTAAAAAACTAATGATCTAATACAGCTAAATCCAAAGGCCACTATTCCATACTTATTCTTGTAGGCCACGTTGCTGCCTTTGGCACAGTTTATCAAGCTCTTTTTCTCAAAACTCTTTACATCTTTGGCCTTTGTGACACTGTCCTTTCACGGTTCTCATAAAATTTCTCTTACTGATCCTTTAGTGTCTCCTTTTCTGGTACAATGCCCCCCTTATCCTGTCTCAGGGGCATCCTGCAAGGCTTCTCTTTTCTTTTTATTACTACCTCTCTTAATAAATATATTAATTCTTTTAGATTCCATTACTGCCAAATGACACCCAAATATATCGTTCCTCCCTTGAGTTATCGCCCGCTATCCTAGAGTGAATCACCAGTTGCTTCTCTTTCTACTCCTTCTTTCACTTTCTAAAACTAAGCTTGTTATCTTTCCTCCTTATAATACTAATCTCCATTGTCGCTCTCTCTACGAGTTGATAGTACACCCATCAACCCATAATGGCAAACTCGCAGCACTGGTGTTAATGTTGATTCCAGATTCGTGTTTACACTTCATATCCAGTTTGTTACCAAATCCTGACAATTCCAAATTAAAAACATTGCCTGCATAAGCCCCTTTCTTATACAAGATGCTAATAAGAAGCTTGTTCATGCTCTTTGCTTGTTCCTAATTGGTCTCTCCAGAAACCATATTGCCTCTCTATAGTCCATAATTAATGCTGCTGACACTCTGATTATTCTTTCCCGTCGCTTCTATCACACATCACCTGTCTGTCAATTGTTACAGTGGCTTCCTGTACCCTATATAATTCAATTCAACATATTAACTCTTACCTACAAAGCTCTCAACAACTCTACCTCCACTACATTCTTTACTAATTTATAGATACAACCGTTGCTCGGCCATTCTGGTATGTTCGTGACTTTCTCTTGTGCACTGTTCATACCCGTTCTACTTACTCGTGTTTACAAGGACGTCTTGCTTCAACTCCATTCTTATTGAACATCCTGCCTTTCTCTTTTAGACTTTCCCCCTCTCTTCAATCCTTCAAACAGGTTCTTAAAATTCAGTTCAGAATAGCCTATGGACTCCAAAGATAAATGTAATTCTTCAAGCCTATATCCTACTATCTCAATGTAATTAGTTGATCCACTCTTCAATTCACTCTCACCTTAAAATTCTGCTACTTTCCCACCCTGTCACTTGGGTATTATCCCCAATGCTGCCCTTCCTATTGTGTTTTTTTACTGCAATTTGTCTAGATTGTAAGTTAATTTCATCAGGGCCTTCATCAACCTAGCATTCCTAGCGTTTGTAAGCTTTTGGCTCATTTGTTGTTAAATTTCACTATTTACAACATTGTATAGCGCTGATTAATAATTTGATGCTATATAAATGCCAATAACAGTGACATACAATGTACTAGCAATACACAGATATGTATGGATATTCATGAGACACAAGAAGACCAAGAGAACAGTCCTGTCACGCTGATTCTCGTAGACATCATTCACACTTGCATTGAGAGTAAGGGACCACACTGACCCCGAATGAATGAAAATTCTTCTGATATTTTTTAAGACTAAAAAATAAATTGTTCTCGAGCACTGCTTCCAATGGTTCTGATTCTTTCTACAAGAAAATAATTTTGGCTTGTGTAAATACCTACACATAATATTTCATTCTATCTTCCAATTTTCATATTCTCTTATTGTTCTTTTCTGTTTCATATTTCTTTTTATTCTCGTTTTGCAAGCTTGGAGTTCCCCTGGGAAATGAACTGTGTAAGGTACTATTACTACCTTTATTAAAAGAATCCTTATTTATCTAAATCTGCTTTGGCAACTTCTATGGAATGCTCTACTATAGATTTATTTTTAATTATTTATATGTTTTCCTTCCGAGAATCTAATAACTAATGAATCTTATGCAAATATGTGGTTTATTAACAAAATAGTTCATTTCCTCAATCCTTGAATTTGTAATTCTCTATAGTATTAATTTTGTCCATCTATTCAGACAGGTAAATATGTATATTAGGCAGATTAGACGGAGACATAGACAGAGAGAGAGAGAGTACACAAACACACAGATTTATAAAGAAATATGCATATACATACATTCATATGTATGCATATACAGCACATTTCGACTAATATATATATATTTATATATATATATATATATATATATATATATATCATAAAATGTAAACACCAAAATGATTAGATAGTACTGCAGGGACTTTTTTTTTTTTTTTTTTAGATGACTGCCTCCTGCCCTATGAGGGAAAAAGGTAATTCCTTGAAAGTGAACATACCTTGTTTCCCACAATGTGCTGCTCTGCCCATGGCTGGCCTCACCTATTTGCTGAGGTAATCAATATCGATGATCTCAGCCAATCCAGTGCTTTCCATAGTAAAGCATTAGGAGGCTGGTGTGCATGTAAGGAAAAATGCTGCACTGCTCCATTCAGATGGTTGCATGGCACCCAGGCCACTTCATTGAGATAGTGCCTGTAGTGTATATAAATAAATATATTTATTGTATAGATTGAATAGATGCATTTACTTATTCCCTTTTTATTTGTAGTTTAATTTGAGTGTAGAATGTTAAATACAGTTTTAAATATCCATTTTAAAATTATTTTCGTAAAGCCAGGGGCCATTTTATATATAAATCGTTTCCTTTCTTTCGGTCCTGCTGGATATCTTCTTTCAAAGTCCTCTAATTTAAATTGACCTTTAAAATTCCTTTTTGCTCTTGGCATAACTTGAAAGCTCTATACGTGAACTCTAATTGAAACAAATGTGAGTCTGAACAGAGCAGGCAGGTTAAATGTAAACACCTAGCTATTAATGATAGAAAGAAATAATTTGATTTTGAACCTTATTGTTTTATTAACAATGCCCTAACATTAATCATGGAAAAATTGATGTACCAATCAATAAAAAAAAACAACAACATTTATCTAAACACCCCTGTCAGTGCTAATGTTTTTTGTTTTTTTTGGTTTGTTTGCTCGTTTTCAACATGTGTAAAACAACATCAGTACACACAGATTGACAGCCAATATACTGCCCATACTTATACGCAAGTACTAAGGGTAGAGGCTGTCTTTAGTACAAAAATAAGTCTTTTGTATGTATTAACAGTGATTTGTTTTAAATTAAATTGGAAGCTTTGCATCTGTGTTTTTGTCTGGTGCAGCATCCTACTATTACCATATTTTTTTAGAAGATCGACATTCTCTATCTATGAATCTACTGGAGTGGAAACTAATTGCAGACAGCCTATGGACAGAGTCAGTATGGATTACATTTACATGTGTAGTTTTTGTGTTATTGTATGATAGTGTCAGCAATTTCACAGACAGGAGACCTTCAGAGATGGATTAAGGTTTCACGCTGCACTAGGCAGGTTGCCAGTCCCCCTCCTATTCATTCTTCACATAGGAATGGTTCCGGGGCATCTTTCTAACCTCTAGGCCCTTGACTGCTGCCTATGGTCACCTTATTATTAATCTTGCTCTGGAGACATTCAATATTGGGCTATGGTTCCACAAGTGACACAAGCAGCTGTATATTCACTATTCATAACATCAGATTTTCCAGACTTACCCTTTCAGCTCCCAATCTTGCTTCTAAGCGAGTATATCTTAAAATATATTATACCTATTTTTTGGTAATTCCAGTAAATATCTCTATAGCAATGAATGGGCTGGTTACTAACAACAGGCAGCAAACAGTAACTATCAATTTACTTAATGTGCAACAATGGGGGGGTTCCTAAACGTCCCACAGCATTACATTATTTGACCCCATATAATCCCCCTAGTTACTAAACAAGTTTTGCGTGGTAACATCAGTAGATTTAACATAAGTACTCACCGGTATTCACATTGTGTGCTCTCCTCTGCTTATTGTTTGAAATTTGCATAATGTGTTGTTCGTTATTTTATGCTTTGAATGAATTGTAAAGTGCTGGGAGCATTTACTGGTAATAAAGGAGATTTTATACTTGCTTGGTATTTAAGTGTGCTGCCCTTGTTTTACTGATAATTTTCTAGCTAACTATTCCCAGCTGAGCTTAGCAGTCTAATCAATCTAATGATTCCCATTTATTATCACTTAACTATTGACTTAATGAAAAAAGTACTTTGGAAGAGTTTAGATACTGCTTGCCATAGATAGTAATGCATTTATCCCCAGGAGTGCATTATGTCCCATTATATCCATGCCTACGTGAGATATTATATTGTTAGGTCAGAAAAAAATATCAAAATTATCAGTAATATAAAAAAAATCAATGCAGTGAAAAAATGATATATGACTCATTGACGCATTGTGTAAAATACATCAGTTTGAAGCTAAAAATTCATCTTCACATGTTCGTGTAATGTAGATTAAGTAACTATTAGTTATGCAGAGTAGATCATTTTTTATTTGTTAACTTTATTACATTTGTGACGAAATCCACTCTGCTGCTCGTTTTTGGAGGGGCCTGTTTGCCAGCCACCTACCCTGGGACTATTGGCCCTGTGATAACCCATGTTCAAAAGTACTGTTTCTGCCCCTTGGACTTTTAACTGGAACAGATTCAAACATGTTGCATCTTAAATTGTCGAGCAGTGTTTTGTTGTCGAGTGTATGGAACTGTTTTGGGCATGGGACCATGTGCACGGTGGGGCAAAAATAAGACTTCCAGGAAATTCCTAAACCCCTGAACCGATCTGGGTGATTTTTGAATATGCTGTTCACCCAGATCGTGACTATCAGGGGATATGTTGTATTTTTTGTATTTTGAGGTTTGTATCACAGGGAGCAACCAGCGTCACTCGGAGTGGAGATGGTTGCCCCCACTACCCAGCACCAAGTTTTGTGGGGATATGTTGTATTTTGGGGTCCTTTTTTGGGGTTTGTAAAAATGTATGTTTTTTCTGCTTAGATTTAATTGAGTTAGCCCATGTCTTTGTTAATTGTATTACAGGCAGAGGGGAAGGATTGTGTACACTGTAGGGGGAGTGTCTGCATATAAGACTCTGGTTTTATTGGTTTGTTAATTCTGTGTCCTGTGCCCCACAAGGTCCACCTGGGCTTCAACCTTGTGGGGAAAAACTGTATAAAAACTCAAGCTGTTCAATAAACCTGGAGACTTGTTCTACCTTTCATGAAGTCTTGGATCATGTTTGGGGGATTGGAGAACCACACTCAGGGGATTGCTATAATCACTAGCTCTTGTAAGAGTTGTTCCTGTTCCTGCTCTCTGGATTACAAGAGAGGTCTACCTACTGGAAGCTGGATCCTGGTCTTGGGTCCAGAGTGGGTGGAAGACAGCGAGACCCCAAACAAGCTGCAGTGGTTCGTGGGGTCTGCAGTGGTTATGGTTTCTAGTGGAGGGCTTGGAGCTGTTTTCTTTTTTAATAATAATTTGGTTTCCTTAAGAGCACCCTTTCTGCCTTTCCACTACCACGGTTTCTTTTTTGCTCCATATATACTACTGTACACAAATTTCAGCTTCTGTTTCCAAGAGTCCTAATACATCTCTTAACTATCTGCAGTAGAAACCAGACACTTGATCCACATGCCTAGAAACTTCTACGGTGTCCATAAACAACTACTAATGGGATAACATCAGAAATGGTATGGAAAATTAAAAGGACACCTGATTGCACTCAGACCACTTCATGTCGTTGAAGTGATCTGTGTGAAAAGTCCCTGTCCCTTTTAGTCATACAATGTAAAACATTGTAGTTTTTAACCCCTTCAGGACCGGCCTGTTTTTGCGATGTTTGTACGTTAAGGACCAGAGCAGTTTTAACACTTTTGTGGTGTTTGTGTTTAGCTGTAATTTTCCGCTCTCTCATTTACGGTTCCCATACAAGTTATATATTGTTTTTTTCAAGACAAGAAGGGCTTTCTTTACATACCAGTATTTATATTATGTCATATATTGTATTTAAAAAAAATAATGAAATATGGTGAAAAATAAAAAAAAAAACATGTTTTTGGACTTTTACTTGAAAAATCTTTTACTTATCTACAAAAGCTAATGAAAAAAACTGCTAAATAGATTCAAAATTTTGTCCCGAGTTTAAAAACACCCAGTGTTTACATGCTTTATTGCTTTTTTTTGCAAGTTATAGGCCTATAAATACAAGTAGGAAATTGCTGTTTCAATATATATATATTTTAAATGTATCAATAGTGACATTGTAACACCTCTATCTGTCATAAATCCCCGAAACACACCTAACATGTACATATTTTTTAAAGTAGACAACCCAGGGTATTTAAAATGGGGTATGTCCAGTCTTTTTTAGTAGCCACCTAGTCACAAACACTGGCCAAAGTTAGCATTTATATTTGTTTGTGTGTTAAAAATGCAAAAACCGCTAACTTTGGCCGGTGTTTGTGACTAAGTGGCTACTAAAAAAGGCTGAACATACCCCATTTGCAATACCTTGGGTTGTCTTCTTTTGTAAATGGTATGCCATCATGGGGCTAATTCTCATTCCTTGGCTACCATACGCTGTCAAAGGCAACCTAACCAATCTGACAAATTTCAATAAAAAAAATCAAGCCTTATATTTGACCCTGTAACTTTCACAAACACTATAAAACCTCTACATGTGGGGTACTGTTATACTCAGGAGACTTCGCTGAACACAAATATTAGTGTATCAGAACAGTAAAATATATCACAGCAATAATATCCTCAGTGAAAGAGCTGTTTGTGTGTGAAAAATGCAAAAAACTTCACTTTCACTGACAATATCATCGCTGTGATATGTTTTACTATTTTGAAACACTAATATTTGTGTTCAGCGAAGTCTCCCGAGTAAAACAGTACCCCCATGTACAGGATTTAGGGTGTCATAGAAAGTTACAGGGTTAAGCACAGTGCTAGCAAATTAAATTATCTGGACTTTTGGCCTGGGTTGGCAGGCAGGTCCCTCAAATTGCAATCATTAAAATTACTTAATTAGGTAAAAATATTACATAAATATGCACGTAGAATTTTAATATATATACATATTTATATATTTGACGTCTACGTGTATATTTATGAAATTATTAATGTAATTTTGTATGTGGACATATGTATATTTCGTATTATTTTTATTTATTTATTTATACATAGATATATATATCATTACATTCTAAGTGTATTTTGATATAAATATATATATATCAATATCAAAATACTGTTAGAATAAAATTGAATATATATATATAATTTTTTTTTAATTATTAAAAATTATTTTTATTTTTTGTTATTTATTTTTATTAACATATTATTTGTATTTTATAATAATATATATATACCATATATATAGTTATTATATATATTGTATATATTCGTGTGTAATTTAAATATAAGTGTATTTTTATATTAATATACGTATATATAAATATAAAAATACACTTAGTGTGACATTATATATATGATACATATACATATATTATATATATAGATATAATACATGTATATATATCATATATATATACACATATTATAATTTTTTTTACACTGATTGTTTTTTTTTTTTACTTTATTTCTGATTTTTCACTTGCAGGGAGACTGCCTGTCAGCACAGACAGTCCCCCTGCAGGCAGATACACAGACCCCTATTGCGGTCATGTGATCGAGTGATCACATGGCCGTGGGGTCCTGATCTGCCGAGGGGGGACTGCCCGGGCAGACAGGCAGTCCCCCTGGACCGGGAGGAGAGCTGATCGCCGCCGTGGGACCGACGGCGATCAGGTAAGTAGCCCAAAACCGTTATGACGGTTCAGGACCGTCAGCGGTCCAAACGCACGTTTTACCGCTGACGGTCCTGAACCGTCAGCGGTCCTGAAGGGGTTAAGAAACTGCAATGTTTACATTGCAGTACTAAGACTGTCTCAAATTCCTGTCTACCAGACAGACATTAGAGACGCTTCCTGGAGTTTCACGTAGTTTGACTCAGAGAAACAACAACTGGACCTCCTAATGCAAAGTATAAGTACGCCCAGCATCAAGCCCTGAGGCAATGCTTAGGGAAAGCCTTATGCGCGTGCAGCGCTCACAATGCATGTGTATTAGGTCCTTCCATCGGATGACGTCAGAGGAGACGGAACATCACTCAGCACCAAGGAACATCAGCAATGGAATGGGTTAAATGGGCTTTTAAACCTATATGTGCTGATGGGCGGGGAGGAGCTAAGGGCACTATAATGTTAGGAATAACAGTAATGTATGGTTTGACAAAGGGAGAGTGTAAAAATGGGGAATTAGGGGAAAATGCATCCACCCTCTGTCAAACCATGCATTACAGAAAGTAATAGGCAAAGTGCATCACCCACCGTGAAGTGCAGGTTAGAAGACATAACTGTCCAGTCCACTTAAATATAGATTTTAAATATAAAGTACTGCTTTTAGACTGTTATAAAAATAAGCCAAGGAATTTTCTGATGACAATACAATGTTAAATGGGGATTTAAGCCATATTACAGTGACATACAGTAGATTGTACTGCAGATAATGAGTACATCTTCAAACTGCTTGTAAAAGTTTAACACATATGACATAAATATATGAGGAAAGAAGGAATGCTTGTTACTGATCATTTAATACGTTATTTAATGATATTCGTGGAAAATGCATCGCTCACATATTAATATGTAATTGCTTAATAAACAGGATTTGCATATCTCTTCCAAAACAAAGCATCATATTTTTATTACTCAATAATTGTCATTTATCATTGTGTTCTACTTGGTGCTTGGAATTTTCAAGATAACCTATACATAATATCAGTAACATTGTACTAGATAAAACAAAATATAAGTGGAGCTCTGGTTTACCTGTACAAACAGTAGTATAGTGTAAGTTGACACAATGCTTTTACAATATTCTGTAAATAATAAACAAGCAAATCTTAGTGCAGATGGTTTGTTACAAACTATAAATTAGTGAAAACAAATTGTAGATGGGTAACTCACAAGAGTAGAGCCAATAACACACTTGGCTCTAATGTTAAGCGCCTCAGGATCTTCTAGGGGAGATCCACCACCCTATTTTTGTCTCCTCCTGATCTCCTCCACCTTGAACCAATTGGGTAGGAATGGGAAACTCCAAAGAAGGTATAAACAAAATTTATTAGATTAAAAATGATCAATATGAAATAAAATATTAAAAATCAATAAGTAAAATGACAAATGAATGTACTAGAACCTCACTCTCTGAGGATGTCAGAGAGATCACAGGGAGAGAAGAATGAGAGTGGGAAAGAAGAGACAGAACTGATAGGAAGGAGTAAAAATAAATAAAAATAAAAGAGACTGTATATTAAAGACCGCAACAGGGACAAAACAACACAAACACTTAGAGACATACAATAGGAGGAAAATTGTACTAAAATGATGCAGGGAAAAATAATATTATGCTTACAATCATGCCAAAATAGATCAAAGGAACACTGAAGGCACTTAAACTTAATCTTATTGAAGTAGTTCTAGTGCATTCTGTTCCATCACCCCTCGCTTTCCGACAACCAAAACCCTTTATTGTAATAATTAGAAGGCTAGGAAGAACAGCTTCAAGTGACGCTTACAAGCCGTATAAGACAATTACTTCCCAGCTCTCAACCAAAACATACCATGACATCACACGTGCATGCTCAGTGCCATCACGATCTGCTGTGGAGAATAACTGAATTCAGTGATTATCTATGGCAGAATCATAGGAACGCATTGGGTTTGGATGCCATCCTTGAGGCATGCCTACACGATGACATCAGCCAAGGAGTAGGCCACGACTGTGCAGAGAGAGACTTCATGCTGGAGAAACATCAGGACTGTAGCATCCAAACCCAATGCGTTCCTATGATTCTGCCATAGATAATCACTGAATTCAGTTATTCTCCACGGCAGATCGTGATGGCACTGAGCATGCACGTGTGATGTCATGGTATGTTTTGGGTGAGAGCTGGGAAGTAATTGTCTTATACGGCTTGTAAGCGTCACTTGAAGCTGTTCTTCCTAGCCTTCTAATTATTACAATAAAGGGTTTTGGTTGTCGGTAAGCCACTGCAATAACAGACTTTTTTTTACCTGGTTTAACAAAAAAAAACAAAAAAAAATAATTGTCAAGTGATGCATGTCCCTTTTAAGAAAAAAGTGGCACATCGCTGCAGTCATGAAATCGTTTAAGTGTATTAATTAAAAGATATGCTTGCCTTATATTGCCATCTTGAGCCTTTTCTCCACTTACATTTCCTATGATTCTTATGTAATCTCAGGAAGGCTTCTTAATGTGGCAATGCCAGTTTTTCTTCACCTTTATTTCCTTTTAGCCCATGTCCCCAGTAGCTAATTTATTATACTCCTAACCCCCACCTTGCCCTTTTTTCCCTCATTTAATTCCTTTTTTTTGCCCTTCACTTGGAGTTTCCATATAATCTTGCAAGACACAGCCACGTACATTATACTTTCTTTCCTCCTTGCATCGATAATAAATCTCCGTTTGCCAGCCCTACAGTTCACCTGAGCCCCACGAGTTAGGGGAGACTTCATAGATTCTAGTCAAACACCGGGCCAACAAAACAAGTCGGTGTCCATGTCCGCTAAGGCATGCAGTCAGTTTAGCACAAGGAATACAGATATGGGAAGTATAAAAGGAACACTCCACATGGGCACCCATGTTGCATTTGGTCTTCTCCAGGAGAAGACAACATATGGTGCAGGCACCTGAAGGAACCCTTGTTTACCATCTTTCCATGATAACATGCCATGCACTCCTGGCACCATAACTACTACAGCAGTCTGGGGTGGTTTCAGTGCTTGGAGTGTTTAATATTCCATTTTGATGCAGAATATTGTTATCGTCTTCTGTTCCACTATATACAGCAAGTGTATTTTGTTTAATAATAGATTACAGAATAACTATGATTAAAGAGCTCATTAAATACCAAATACAATGTGCACCATTTGTCTAAACTTTTGGTTTGTGTAGCAGATTTTATACGGTTTGCCTATAATGGTTAACAAAACCTTTTGTTTCTAAAAAGAAAACGGAAAAAAAGCAACTTTCGAGTTTTAATGATAACAGCACAATCATGAACCCAGGAAAATGTATGCTTCAAAAAGACGTGATAAAGATGGGAAAAAGTGCCTTTCTGCAGATAGAACAGAATTTAGTAGTGCATATAAGATTAATGATGTGACTATCAAAATAAATGCAATTTTTAAGTCTGGGGAGGATTTTAAACAATTGAACTGGCAGACACTGCGGTAAAAGGGACCGTCTGGCAGGTTTTTAGTCTGGGAGGGCCAATTAATCTTACGGGCCATCAGTAAAGCTCTTACTTGCACTGCATATAAATACAAGGATACAAAGCTCAGTATGCAACGTAATGACACAGCAGGGATTGCTCAGTTTCCCAAGAGGTCCTGCAGCAGTTGCAAGTTGCATTAAAATTGGGACGTCTGAAGAAGAGTCATTTAAAAAAAACAAAAAAAAAACATATAATTGAAATCTCAAGCTTTGGCGAATAAGCTTCTTGCAAACATCAAAAGGCATCTTTGATTAGGAAACAAGACAGAATGACATAAAATACGCCTTATCGTTTGTTTGAACTCAGCAGGAGAAAGCGCTTCTGTCATCATACAGTACTTTTTGTGGGGAAGATTAGCAATACCTAATTTTATAACGGGAAAAAAATAAACAAAAGATAAATGACAGCTTAATATTAGCAGGATAATCAAATAGTATGATGAAAAGAGAAGTTAAGAAACAAACAGCCATCTACTGTAACATCTGTAATTGTAAGCTTCATGGAGAAGAGACAAATAATAGAAAATGACTGACCAGGTGGGTATGTGCCTTGGCCAACAAGGAATCCTAGGCTCACTGCCTAGCTGGGTAAAGAGGGGTGGTTATAGCTCTAGGAGCCAGAAACCATGTCTTCTGGCCAACATGCTACATGGAAGGCTGAAATGATGACCCACTCCCAGCTTGCTGGTCTGAGTGAGCCCCGAACTTGGCATACAGGGTGTGGTGTCAAAAGCACGGAAGAATGCAGCCATGTGTAGTTGTACTGTTTCTCGCCCTGTTGGGGAGCAGACATAGGTCCAGTGGCCATCTTGTTTTTCTGCTTCAGTACAGGAAAGCCCAGCTGGAGAAGGTAGAGGCTTCATAAAGGACTGGGATAACCCCAACCAGACCAATGTGGGGTGATGGGAGCCTGGAGGGCTAAAATAAAGGAGGGCCAGTGTGTCTCAGGGCAAGCTAAGGGAGTGGCCATCTCCCCTGCTCACTGGTTAGGCAAGGCCCCAGTTATAGGAGCTGGAGTCTCCACGCGGAGGACCCAAAACCCAGGTGAAATAGGCACAGATGAGGCACCGGCACATCAGTCAGCAGATAACACCACCTGGACAGTAAATTCCGAGGAAAATAGCACTAATACGTTGTTTGATATTTGAGCTTGTGTGTTATTGATATACAACACTGGCATATTTAAGATTAAAGTTATATGTTACTGTCCTGATACTAAGTGTCTGAACTACAGCAAGTGGCCATTATCCGCCCAAATTCAACTTCCCGTCAGCAAATCAATCATCTTTTTTTCCAAATCCATCATCTCTTGTTTGCAATTCCGAATAACAAATCAAAACAAACATGCTCGGCCATTGCACATTTTGTTTGGTTCATGATTCCGCTACATTTCAGCTCAGAGTTTGGGAATTTGAACGATCACCCGGTTTTTCATTAATATGGATTAATTGCAGTTCGAAAGTAAACAAATATCCAAGTATATATATATATGTCAGGTTCTCATTTTATTTTATCTTGCTCTTTTTTTTTTTTTTTTTTTTTGCGTGTTGTGACATTTATTAGTCAGGCACATTTTAGTTTTTAGTGGGGCTAACACGTAGAAGTATCATATCGAACATTCAAGTCTGCTGCTTGTTACTGGCAGCTACAAGCTGTAGTATCTGTCTTGTCGTTGTATATTCCAGGTGTGTCTGAGTATAGCGTTCCGACATTGTGTGTATATGGTCAGATTAAAGGCACGCGTAATGTGGTTGTTCCTACTGCTTTTTCAATGAGTTGCCCTTGTGAGTAAATCTATGTATAATACACGAGATCAAGCTATGTAATGATTCTTTGTGTCGTCTGGTGTACTGGCGAGGTCTCCGTACGTCGGGGGGGGGCTCTTTGTTTGCGTCATAAACTGCTGGCTCGAAGCCGTGTAGCTGGGTGGCCCAGCGATGTGTCTGTGTGTCAACCCGTTGTGCATGCTCTGTAGCGCTGAGCGCTCCGGTGGGCGAATGAGTGTGGGCCACAATTGTATTGTTCCCTAGACTATCCGTTTGGGGGGAGGGGGGTGGTATTTTACTGGTTTACTCGTCAGGTCTCCTGTTTGTTGCTGAGAGGTGTGTTACGTAAAGCCTATGTTATGTGCTCTAGAAAACAATTGAAACAATATGAACAATATAAACAATGAAATTATAATAACATGGCCTGTCGTGGCCCAATGCAAAAGTCCATGCATATAACATGACAGTTCAGCCAGTAGAGTCTCCGATAGGTGGAGCTAATCTGGACCTCGGTCTTAGCTCGGTTCTGTCTAGCCCAAGGAGCCCCTTGGCCAGAGATACGAGGGAAGAAGGGGGACCAAAGTGTGGGAGGGTATCTCCTCCGATGTGTAGCAAGCTCGGGTGTATGTATGTGGGGGAGTGAGTCAGGTCCCCGTCCGTGGAATGTGTGTTCCGAGTGTACAGGTCTAACCTGAGACAGGTGGCCCCTTTGGAAGTCAGATCCTGGCAGTGTCCTGCATGCCCTGTGGGGGCTGTCTGGGTATAAACTCCGCCGTTGCTCCCGGGTTCCATCCGTGCGGTGGGTGTTGCGATGGTTTCGGGGCGTCAGTGTTGAGGGAGTGATGAGGAATCCCTAGACGCTGCAGGATCACCGTGGCTTCTCGGGGGTCCCGTATGTTATGCGTTGTATTGCCTTGAAGGATCGAGAGGGTACGGGCCGGGCGCCAACGGTAGGTGAGTTTGTGCTGCTGTAAAAGGGTGGTGATTGGGCGCATTTCCCGGCGCCATGCCAGGGTGCCGCCGCTCAGGTCTGCGTAAAAAGTCAGTGTCATGCCTTCAAAGGCGTATGGTGAGTTGCCGCGCAGTGCGGTTAAGAAGGCTGCTTTATCTTTGCCCCTAACAAATTGTATGATCATATCCCTTGTTGCTGAGGCTGGTGCCTTGGCTGATTTGGGCACCCGGAAAATACCCTCCGTTTCAATCGCTCTGGACAGTTTGGGTGTGAGTAGGGCCGACAGTAACCTACTCACCACGTGTGGGAGCTCCTCGTCGGGGATATTGTCAGGGACCCCTCTAACCTTTACATTGTTCCGGCGGCGGGAATCTTCGAGGGTGGCAAATCGGCCCTCGTAAGAGCAGGTTAGTGTTTGCAGGTCTTTAACCTCTTGTTGGAGAGTAGTTAGCTGCTGCTTACAGGAGAGCGAAGTTGTTTCCAGCACTCCTATTCTGCCCGTCAGGCCTTTGAGGTCTTGTCGAATAGTGGCCATATCGGCCTGTAAATTCTTTTGTAGCTCCGCTAGTAGTTCCTTCAATAGGTTGGCTGTCACCGGGGCCGTGTCCTGCACCTTGGCCGGGGTCTGTGGTGGAGGTAGCGCCGCAGCCGGATTGTACCCCTCCTCTGTTCCGTAGGAGAAATCATCAGAGAGATCCGAGCAGTCCCCAGTCCCGGACGCCATTTTGGGCCCTTGTGCGCCATGAGCCTGCCGCCATAAGTCTCCGATGTTCATGCCCATTCGGGGTAAGTCTTGCCTCGGTTTTTTTGTTTTCTTCCCCATCGGGTTTTAGAGCTCCAGGGGTAGGTGCCTGGTACTATAATTCTGGTCTGGGTGTCAGATATCGTGGTGATTTTCGATCTTTTAGTCGGGAGCTCCAGAGACATGCGACCTTTCGTTCTGGCAGTCAGACCACGCCTATCTTGCTCTTTTTTATTTGTATTCTATTCTATTTTTTTGGGGGGTGGTGGAGGGGGTCATATAACTTGTAACTAAACTATTTTTGGTCAGTCTGTAAATAAGTGTATAGCACTTTATGCTGACGTTTTTTTAATTTTAAAGGAACAACATAGCAAATGTTATAGTGTTCCTTTATTCCCCTACCTATGTAGGACCACACCACCATCCTGCACAAGTCAAAATAAGTTTAACTTACCTTACATCTTTGCCCATGCTGCCTGAGATCATCAAGATTAAAGATATCAGCCAATCATATGATTCCCCGTTGGGAAGATAGTGTGCATGTGTTTCAATGCTCTGTGAGTCATTCGATATATACCGAGTTGAACTCGCTGTGGAAGTTTCTAGTGATTGTCACAATTACAGCTACTAAAGGTATGTTATCCCTGCAATGAAAACGACTGTATTTTCAGTTGCAGGATCATAAAGACAGGGGCACGGCATCCAGACTATTTCATAAAGAGGAAGGGGCCTGGGTGCATATAGAGTCACTTTTAAGTCCTGGAGAGGAATTTAGAATGTTTGCCTAAAAGTCTATACCTATTGCAACATGGATTGCTTTAGAGCAAAGATACACATAATATATTTCTATATACTTTTTACATATTTGCATGTCTATTACTTTTTCAAATGCCATCCCAAATTAATTTTTCTATTATATATTTTATGGTCTTGCATCAGTGTGAACTTATATGCTTCCTAATCTTTTGTTATTCGTATAGATAAATCATGGTCAGTTTATTTCTGTGCTTTAAGGTTCTTTTTTTCAAAACCCTATGCTACGTTTGCCACTATTACCTCTTTATCATGCCACAAAACATTATATTTACAAAGATTGCTTTTATATGATAGCAAGCTTATCCAGGAACTAAAATATCAGAATGGAGTTTATTGATTGGGGGGAAATGATCAAACAAAAAGAAAAAATGGAAAAGTATGGGTTTTGAAAACAAGGAACAAAAACCCCCCACAAACCTGTTTTGTATACCAGCTTTCAGAAACACAATCGTTTGTATGTTGTATTTTGCTTTGAAAATCCCCTTCATAGGAGCCTGCTTCTAAATAATCACTTTCTTTTGGAAAAGCTTTAGGCATCAACAAAAGCTATTGTCATATTGTATAATTTACAGAATGCAGTGTGCGCTGGGTGATTGAAAGATATGACGGTCACAAATCACTTACCAGCTTATATAATGTACACGCTTCCATTTATAATGTACTTCAAGGATATGTAAGAATCGCTTAGTATATTGTAGTATAAAAAAATAATAATCAGTCAGTGCCTTTTTTCTACATGCAATAATGATTGATAAATGAGGTCAGTGCATAAAATGTTTTTTTGTTCTATGATTTCACAAAATCAACTGATGATGTTATTATCTCTCATCTTAATAGAACTTGGTGAGTGGACCTCCGAAGGTCCTCATGCTAAGAATAGAATCTGCAACCCTGAAATTTGAAGAAGTCATATAACTGGTGCTGTTTATGGTACTATTTATGGACCAGCTAAGTAGTCTCTCTGTCTGCTTGTTTTTCATTGCATTTCTTACAATTGGCATTTACAATGGTTGGTGGACTAGGGAACATAGACTAAGGTGTCAAAATGAAGATGAGGGAAAAGATACAGAAGCAGTTTGAGGAAAGAGGCTTACTGCTCTAGAGTTCCAGTTAGATAGGCTAAGTTGGTGGAGCAAACAGAGACACCTCTGGCAATTCAGTAACCTTGACAAGTCATAACAAGCAAAGTCTGCATATGTTTGGCATATTTTGTTTCCAGTGTACTCCCTACCTACATAGGATCCCCTGATATATTGGGATTTCCTAAGGAAAAGGAACACTACAAATTAATGTAGCTTTTGCTGTAGTCCAAGGCGTGGGAAGGTCAGGGTGGGAAAGATATTATCCTAATGTAATCAGGTGTCATCAGCGTAGAACTAGCTTTCTTACGTTTCAGTTTGGATGGATATCCCAGACTACAGGTCAGAGAAGAGACTTTTTGAAAGAACAGGGACTACACAAATCAAAAGAAGAAAAGGGATACCTCAGGGGGCCAAAGAGAGGACAGAGACAGCGAGTGCTGACAGCACACGAGTATCCGTTCCCTAGAAGTCCCTCAAGGATGTATCCACATCTAGAGTGACAACTCAAAGGGCAAAATAAAATATAAGTATTAAAATCTCTTTATTCAGTACTGTATTGTACTGCACAAAACATGTGAACTCAACAGACAAAAAACATAAAAGGTGAACATAAAAGTGACGTGTGAAAAAATACAAGCATGCTGGGGACTTAAAAAGGAAAGGATCTATGTAGCCTATATGGTATATTTAGAAATGGCTGTTAGTATACTGTTCAAATATAGGGTAGGTCCTATAGCCATTTAAATAACCCCCTGAGGTATCCATTTTCTTCTTTTGATCTATCTGGGTTCAAGCCCATTTTTACCCACTCAGTCCTAATTTTGACTTTAGGGTCAAGCTTGTCTTGCCCCTTAGGTCTTTTTCTACTTTTTACTACACAAATCAAACTGTATCATTACTAATGTATTCTGCTGATTAATTGGTGACTCTATATCATCTGGTGTTGGTATGTACTTATAAAAAAGATAGGGAGCCTATGGGTAATCCAATGTATTCCATAACTTGAGTGTCGTATTAATTTAAAAAGTGGGGGGCGGAGCTAAGCCACGGAGCTGAATGGCCGCACGCTAACTGAGCTCCGGACAAAACAGCCACTCTCACCCTATTTACAGCGCCCAGACTCTGCACAACGATCGCAAAACAGCAGGGCTGGCTGTCGCGAACGAGATGGGGTGAAAAACTAAAAAATCCAAACCGGACAAGCCACGGCAGAACGCAAGCATCGGAGACCTTTTGGAGACAGGCCCGGACCGCAGTAAGTCCAAACATGGCCGCCTTCCATGATGATAGCTCCGACATGTCTGATGATTTTACGACCGGAACGGAGGTAGATCCCCTGCCCGCACCAAAGGCCCCTCTCCCCACTCCCTCACGACCCGACTCACCCCCGGTCACCATAGCGGTTATGAAGGACCTGCTGGCCGGGGTCCAACACGCTATTCAGATGGATATGGCCCAAATACGCACAGACCTGCAGGGCCTGACAGGCCGCATCAGTGCCCTGGAACATGGATCCCTGCACACCGGCAAGCACACCAAGCAGCTACAACAACTGGTAACCAAACTGCAACAACAGAATCTTAAATTTGAACACCAATTCGCGGTTCTGGAGGACCAGAGGCGCAGCAAAAACATTAAGATCTGAGGGATCGCAGAAGAGATACCGGAGGAGGAATTGCCTCACTTCACAAGAAGGCTCTTCACAGCCCTACTTACACCTAAACAGGTTAAACAGATAACCCCGGAGGGGATGTTTCGACTCCTAAGGCCTACCACAGCCCCAAACACACAACCCAGAGACCTACTGGTACACCTCCCTTATAATAGGGATAAAACAGCAGTGCTGAACGCAACACGAAACCACTCTCCCTACCTGTTCGAGAACATGTCGCTCTCATTCTATACAGACCTCTCACGGTCCACAATGGCCTGGCGCCGTTCCCTCCAGCCCTTCACAGCACTTCTCCGCGCGCAAAACATTAACTATAAGTGGAGGGGCTCACGCGCACTACAACTCTCTCACGGGGACTCCCAGTACACCATCCAGGATATGCAGGGTGCGAGGGACCTACTCCCCACACTGGGCCTAAGACAGGACTTCATACCTACGACGGGACAACTCACCATACCCGCTACACCCGGGCTAGGGGACCCAGCGACGACACTACCATTTGTCCCCCGACGGCTCGAATCACAGAGGAGCACAGCAGCCGCAACCTGACAGGACTCTGATGGCTAACTAGGCCACATCTCGTTCTCCACAGGTCCCCAGGCCCAAAGACTTGCCCCAAGGGCTTAAGTGGAGGAACTCTAAACGCACGACAGTTTAATGTGCACAAGTTACCTGTTCCCTTACATTTTGGTTCATGAGTTATTATCATTATTTTAGATACTTTATATTGACACGAGGCACACTTAATTTTACGGGCCAGAGGGTAGGGTACTACACGCAGTCCCACTGCAGCAGTCATACCCGCAACCACAAAACTGCCCGACAGAAACAGGGCCACCGAGAGAGCCCAACCTTCACTCTCTCTCTCCCCCCCGCCCCAGGGTAACAGGGGATAGTAAACCACACAGCGGGCCACAAGCCACTTGACACTACCATACATGCACTCCACGCATACAAGCCACAGGCGGACCACACGCATAGAACACAGGGGGTGTCATGTTCCTCAGGAACATAAGCTCTGGCACGCAACAGTGGCAAGATAAGCACACACGCTAGTCCTAAGCTAACTTATCCTCTATTTCATGACTTAAGTTTGTGAATATCTACGATTCTAATATTAACTAAATATAAAATGTGCAGTCTATATAAAGCCATGTAAATGTTTTATGCCGATTGTTTGTGATGCGCTTGATACAGCTATCGTGGCGTTTCAAGCTTGTTTGTCTCCCTTTGCACGTGAAAAATAAATAATTAAAAAAAAGTGAAAATATATTCTGAAATCTCATAATAAAAGATAATGATCAATACTTTATAAAACAAACATAATAAAATTAGTGCTTTGATTAATGGAATAGCTATATAAATTCCCTATTAGAAATACAAATATAGTGGTATTCCTTAGCATGGTGAAGCTAGTTTGACAACAAGCCAGTTAATTTTAATACAGGTTGGCAGGAGTACAGCTGGAGTACATCACCTTTTCTGAGCACAGTACGGAGTAGATGACGATTGTGACCTGACTAGAGATTGGTATTAACCCATGAACCCTCATCAGACCTTAGTACATATGGATCAGAGATATTACACAGTCTTTTGTCAAAGAAGGTAAGAATTGAGCCTTTATGAGTAACAGCTTAGATTGAGAAGTACTGCCACTAACATAGTGTCAAAATATTATATATTAAAAAAGATTCAAGAACATCATATTCCACCTTTCACACGTCCCTGCTGCTTTTGATAAGCCATAATAACGTAAAAAATTCTTATTATGCTCAAAACTATGTCAAAATCTTTTGCCATTGCAAAAAGAAAAGCTAATTTTCTACCTGATTCAACAAGCTGTTATTATTTATTATGTGTATTAATTCATATAACTGTATTCTTTGATTGAAATTAATCTTGCCTCTTTTTCATAAGCAAATACTAATGGCATCCAACTAATACTATTTCTTTATGAATTTGCTGTAAGTGAAATCTCATCTGTTCAAGTCACAGCAAGACACCTTACACTTTATTCACTCCTGTGAAAGAATAGGTCACCACAGAGTCATTTGTTTTGGTCCTGTACATAATTAATGTTATCATGTCCCTTTTTTCTTATGTAAACAAACACAATGTTTCTAGTCTGTTCTTAAATAAAAACATTCTATTCTCTTAATTACGTTATGACTTATGTAACATGCTGTATACTTTTTCAAGTTCTATGATATCCTTTCAAACTGGTGCCTTTAAATGTTCAGCGTTGTCAAGTGGTATATTTTTCATTAATTCATATAGAGACAAAATTAAATTTCCATTGTACAAGTTGTGTGTAATATATTATAACAACTCCAACAAGTCTTTGTGGCTGTTGCAAACGAATATATTGAAATTTTCTAGCCTTTCATCACAAATAACATTTTTCATTTTGAGTTTCTGGGCCTCCACCGTACTTTTTCCAGTTTATTTACAACCTTTTGAAATGCGTGGACAAAAAGTGCACTGCATATCCAGGTTGAGTGATTTAGAAAGTTATAAATTGATACGCACAGGGAGTTGTTGATACAATAAAAATAATGTGACAGATAACTTCAGTAAAAAGAAATACCCAAATTTAAAACACAAAAATGCACAAGTGACAGGGGAATGAATGAATGCCACCTGTTTCTGATCCATCCACCACTGAATTAATTTTAGGTACCATTGGATTTTTGGTAGAATTCACTATGTGAGCCTATGCATCAGTAGAATTCACTATACAAGCCAGGACCATACTATTCTTTTTGCAGTATTTAAACCATCAACAGCCTGTTAACCTGTTTAGATTAATTTAGGCGTCCAAACTCAGAACTCAGAACATGTTATGGCCAGCACATTTAAAAGATCAGTGACACTCTATTTCAATAACAAAATAAGATAAAGGAGTGTTTGCAATTGTCTGCTGAGAAACAGATGGCTAAATAACTCCTTTAACTTTCCACTGACACCTATTGATTGTCTTCAATAGAAATTAAGGGAAGAAGGCAATTAAGTTTAAAATGTAATGACATTCCACTGCTGTTAATTTACTGCCTGACCTAATCAATAGAAGTTGCTGGATAACAATCTATTGTGGCATTTTGTACCCCTCTGTATCTCTGTGTGAAAGAGATGGATATTTGTAGACAAGGAATCAAAGGCCAGACTTTGGAATTCAATGCCGTAAGTATTTTTTTTTTTAATCAATTTGTATGAACTCTGGAATATGAGAGATTCAAGATGTTGTTATGCCAAGATGCAGAATTACTGTTTTCAAAGATTTTTTGCACTTGCTCAATAATAAGCATTGTTTATTGAGTACTTTAATGTTACTACAGCATTTCTTACAGCGTTTAAAGACTGATATATAGAAAGTTTTCCTAAATTAAATATTGGTGTCAGAAATATATTTGTGGTCAGTTCATCTGTTTTGTCACACATATCTATCCAAAATATTTACATCTGGACATGTCGGTGCCTTTCTGCCCTTGTCTCCAACTTGATGGCTTGTTCATTTTACATCCTTCTGTTAGTGCCATTGCCCTCTAACATCCTATTTTTCTAAAACCCAGAATTGCCTATCTTTTTGTTTCATGTGGATCTCTGTATGGTCTATACTTTATGTTTCCCTTTGGATCTCCAAATGGCATGTACTTTCGGCTCCATTCGTACTTTCGGCTCCATTCGTTTTTTAATCCCCCCTCAACCCCCCCTCCTCCCCCCCATTATACCCATTATCTCCATTATCTTCCTCAGTTCAGTTCTTTTTTTCTAGACTCATTTAGTAAATCCAGTAATGTTCCCTACTCCCTTCTGGACCTCTCATGTCTTCAGTGTATAAGCCAAGAAAGGTTTTAGTGCACAAAAAAGCATGCATACAGTTCCAACTGTTCAACAAATGTGGAAGTATGAAGATGTTGTCATATTTCATTGCTATAGCGTGTTAAGAATGCAACTATGCTGAAGTACCACAATATAATTGGAATCCTAGATTAACATTAACATGGGAGATAGACGGTGTTACAAAAAACTAATATTCTTCTTTTAACCCCTTTTTAATAGCCACTGTATAGAGCAGATTCTTACACATCCCATGATGGCTACCATTAGCTAGGGTTAGTTAGAATTAGCTTGGACTCATTGAGTAATTGCAAAAAAAGCAGACACCCAGAGTCTCAAACCCATAAGGGCTGTGCAGAACCAAAATGCTGGCAAGTCCCCTCTGGATGAGAGATACAGAACCCTGAGACAATAATTTTGGCCTTATTTGCGTTTCATCAGCAAGGTGTAGCTGATACTCCTTCTAGGCACAGTCATCATGGGGTCCACATCCAGACTACCATTTTACCTAATGGAGAGCCTAAACAATTGCATTGCAAGAAAAACAGAGTGTATGAGAACTAACAAAAGCATAGAAAAAAACAGTAGCTTGCCCAGTTCCAGCTTAGGTCTCAAAATTTGTTTTGCTTACTTGTTCCATTACAAAGACAGTCTATACCATTTGCATATTATACTGATCCCAGTTTAACTTTCAATTACTAGTAGGTTAGCTAGGGTTAGGGTCAGTTAGCTTAATTGGCTTTAATGTCAGTTAGAGATAGCTAGTGTTAGTTTGGGTTGGCTTGGGTTAGTGTTATGGTTTACTGGGGTTAGGGGTTTAAACTTTAGTTTAGATTAGTAAGCATTAGCTAAGGTTAGGGTTAGTTCGAGTTGAATTGGTTTAGGATAAGCTCGATTTCAGATTAGTAATGGGTAGCTAGGATAAGCCAGAACTAGGGGTAGGTAGGACTACGGTTAGATAGGTTTAGGGTCAGCCAGAGATTAAAACAGAATCAAAGTTTGCTGCTGGTCATATGGTGACACATATAGTGTCATTTTATCAATTAGTGTCTTTGGTAAGCAAGCAAAGAGGAATGTCAAAATGTGTGCATGTTTATAATTTAATCCTATAAATTCCCCCTCAAACCTCGAAAAGGGATCTAAAAACATCTATTTTTTTTTACTTTTTTTTTTTTTTTTTTACTAAATCTCTCCTCAAGGACCTCTAACATATTCCTCCCAGTACTATGAATATTTCAAACAGGACAGGGAGGTAGTAGGGGCATTTAGTGACACCATGTTTGTCACTGAGGATGTTCTAATGGTGGACGCTCCAAAAAGGCGACATGGCAAATATATATATCCTGAGTGATGCTACCATCTTTATCCGATTGCATAACCCCACCTGTGAAAATGAGAAAAGGCACATTTTGAAGTTAACGTTAAAAATATTTGATTATACATGAGCTTTGGATGCCAAAAAAAGATGACCTTTCCAGGCTTGTCCACACTTTCCTAAATGTGTAAGCCTTGTTTTTAAAGTTTAGGACATTTGTTACTCCTTTTGAACTGAAAAAAATCAATTAAGTTTACCTTAATAATGTGTACAAATGTATACAATAAAGTATATAATAACTTTACACAAAGACTGTTGACAGCTCTGCATTATGTGAGTGATTTTATTGTGTTGGCATTGTGCTGCCTATTGATTACAGTTTTACATTATCTATGTTTAATTTTGCATTTTAAAGGTTGTTTAACACCAATCTCTACAAGATATTGTTGCAAAAGGTTTTTTTCCTTATGTACGGTTGTAAGGACAAGTGGCATAATGGTTTAGCATGCTGCTCAAGGTTTATTTAAATCATAAATATGATTATACATTAATAAGGCTAACCTGTAATAGACAATAACGGTTAGCATAATTGCTATATTTGGGGCAAATATCATCTATAATTATGAACAGAATTCTTAGAATGGAAGAAAAAGTCTTCAGAGACTTGACTTCCATTCTTTTTCAAGCCCATTGTGTCATTTTTGTATTTTGAACGATCCCATTCAATTTAAATAATTTCAATGAAGTGCCCACAGAATTTGCCATTATTATATTCAAAAGTATAATTCCCATCCCAACACAGTTATTACTTTTTTTTTTGTTATAAAGGAGCAAGTTGTTCTGTTCGGCATTGATCACAAACCTTTCTGCAGCCTTGGCAATTATATGTCACATACTTTGATGGCTTAATGACCCTTGAAGCAGGTCTAAACACCATTTGCAAAATGATCTAAGATGAATGAGAGAAAGCAGAGCAGATCCATAGAGTTGGGCAGAAATTATATACATAAATCATAGAGAAACAAGTTTCACTGTGAGTTTTACACAAAAGGCTAATAATAACGTATATCGTTGTAACATTACTTGATGTACAGCATTTTTCACAGCATATTTAAAAAAAAAAAAAGTATAAATGTATTTTTAAAGAGTCAGAGGTAAGAATATCTTTTTAAATATATATATATCATGTTTATTGAATTGTTGTCAATGTTTACATATCACATTAGTAGTAAGTGTCCCAGCTTGATCAAACCTTGGCAAATGTTGGACATGCAGTCAAATGGTGATCGAGGGAGCTTCTGTGGATTTCCAGTTTTTGCAACTAATGTCTTATCTGCGGTGAGGTGGTGTTAGTGTAAGGAGTATATCTAATAGATAGAGCAGTGGTTCTAAGTGCAATATTACTCCTGTTACTTTATGGAGTAAAGATTGGATCTGTGTCCAAAAGTTGTAGAGCTTTTGGCACTTCCAAAACATACAGATCATGGAGCATGTTTCTTCTTCACACCACCAACATTTGTCTGATGTATGTGTTGTAATTACTGGGGGTTCAGTACCATACTTTCCTATTAGTTTCCCAATGGGATATGCATGTTGACAGTGATGTCTCCCATACTGGTAGTAGGAATGATTGTTGCAGTTCTTCTTCCCAAATTTGTATGAATGTTGTTTTGTTTTTGTCGGAATTCATGGATAGCAGAGCTTGGTAACAAGTAGAAAAGGGTTTTCAGTATGCTGAGTCTGTGCAGTGGAGATCATCTGGAATCTTCTGGTAGCTGTAGTTTGTGGGTTTGCAGTATGTATTTGATACGGAGGTATGTAAAAATGTATTTGTTAGGTAGTTAGAATCGGGAGCTTAGGTCCTAAAATGGGAAAACGCTGCTGGTGTGTAGCAGATTTTGCATAGTTGTGACTCTGGCAGTCATCCATGCTTTCAAATTTAAGTTCGGTGTGATAAGTTGCAGGATTGTGAGTGATGCAAAGAGAATTGGAGAACACGGTAGTAGTTCCACATTTAGATTGTCGAAAGCGTAGCAGTGAGAGTTCCTGCCAATGGTGGGCTAAGAAGCTGGAGTGCCCACTTGACTTGGGCTATTTTATAGGGTGATACGAAGGCTTGCTCTATCTTGCACCACAATGGTAACTCATTTGGTTGAAGTAAGACTGATGGTTGAGCTAAAAGAGCTGCCTTATAGTAATACTCAATATCTGGCACACCTAATCCACCTGTGGTTGTGTGCCTGCAGAGAGTATTTTTTGTAATACATGGAGGGTGTTTTTTTTACAGATGTGAGAATTCAAGCTCTTATGAAAGCATGCTAAGAGCAATTGTGGCTGCCTGATGAACAGGGTGCAGAATAGGTACATCATTTTAATAGAGTGACAAACCCATGAGATTCCGTGTGTCAACCACGCTTCGAGGAGCTGAAGCTTGTTTAGTAGATGTTCACAGTTCTCTTTGATGAAGGAATGGATATGTAATCTTAACCCCTAAATATGTCAAATTATAAGTTTGCCAGTCAAAGAGGTAGGAAGACTGGAGTGTGGTCAGAGTGGTGTGGGGTATGTCCACTGGGAGAACTTGAGTTTTCACCA
The DNA here is from genome assembly GCF_036172605.1 of Pelobates fuscus. NCBI lineage: Eukaryota > Metazoa > Chordata > Amphibia > Anura > Pelobatidae > Pelobates > Pelobates fuscus. The sequence continues at coordinate 149,678,958 of NC_086323.1, forward strand.
AATTTTTTTGAAGTACGATATTGTGTTGTTTGTATTGAGTATGGGTAGGACTGCTGGGAGCTGCTCTGATGGGTTAGACAATGAAAGGAGGATGTCATCAATGAAGTGAGAGATAAGCTGCTTGACAATAGTGGTAGGAATTCATTGAAACTTGGGATTGTTTTTTATTGTCATTTCCAGCAGTTCTAGTGCCAAAATGAAGATTAATTGGAAGAGAAAGCTCCACTGTCTGGTTCAATTTGTTATTGGAAATGGTCTAGAAAGGAAGTCTGCATTAACATTTTTGCTGATGGTAAGGTATAAAGGGCCATACATGCTTGTAGAAAGGATGGTGGAGAACATATTTTAGACTGTGTGGAGATATCACCAATTTAAACTGTCTTATGCCTTTTTGGCATCTACGGCAACAAAAAGCTAGGAACAAACTTTGATTGTTGAGAGGAGATTAAGTTTGGCAACCATTTTTTTAAACTTATGGCTAGGAGTTTTGTGAACAATTTGCTGCCTGCAATGAACAGTGAAATCAGCCAGTAGCTGGCACAAGATGTGGACAGTTGACACGGTTTGGGTGAGGCTATTATGTGTGCAGCTAGAATCTACTCTGGTATGGTACCGGTTTCTTTGATCCTATTAAAGAAAGTTGTTAACTGTGGGGCTAAAAGGTCAGAAAATGTCTGGTACTATAAATTGGAGAAATCTTCAGTCTTTATGTCTGGGAACTTGGCATATGGCTGCTTGTACCTCTTTTAATGTAAATGGGACATCTAACATTTTGGCTTGGTCTGTGGTTATAGATAACAGTTAAATACCAGCTGGATTTGAGTATATATCTGCTTGGGAAAGGGCAGTCACTTTGTTGCTCTCCGAGAGGTTGTAGAAAGAGTGGTAGAACTAGAAAATGCATCTATTATGGTTGCTAGGTTGGTCTCCTTCTCTCCTGAGGAGATTATAATGCAGGGGATTGCGTTCTGGATTTTCCTATCTTTCAGTTCATAATCAAACAGTTTGCATGCTCTTTTGTGAATGAGGAATGTATTAGTCTTCACAGAGTGTGTGCTGTATCTTGCAGTTTAATTCCTATTTGGATTGCTTTCATTGGCATCTTTTGCATCTACAAGAGGATCAGGAGTGCATTTAAAATCGCTGCATATCACCACCACTAATCCTTTTTGTAGTTGCTCTATTTTGCAGAGGCAATTTGTTAGGAATTCGATTTGATGAGAATATTCCACATACAGTGACAGCATGTTAATGGCTTAATTATGAGCAGACCTTCCAAAAGTAACATTCGGCCTTCTGGTAATTCATATTTGTGGTTTGTGGTATAGTTTTAACTCTAGGTTATACCAAGCAAATTAATGTGAGCTGCTATGTCACCGTGCTTATCTTTCTATCAGAAAATAGTGGAAGAGGAAGAATTATCGGTGTAGCGCTCTATGGTGGTAAATATATAGAAAAAAATGAAGGGAAACCTTGCTGTACCTTAATGGATATATATACTTATGAATAGTCCCAATGTTTTCAGACTGACCTTAAACAGAGAACACAAATATACAAAACATAGTATGGCAACAGACAAAGTGTGTTGAAAAGTCTCTGTTCCATAATGTTGACATCCTCTATTGGCCTAGACAGGAGAAATGCCTATGGATCAAGGGTGAAGCCCCTTTGAAAGATTGTGGACACAATCAAACACATCTTTGTCCAAAAATTAAACACTCGAGGGCAGATCCACCACATGTGCACATAAGTACCTCTCTGTCCACACAATCGCTAGCAGACATCTGTGGCAGACCTATCCATGTGGTGCAACCTAACAGGAGTGGTACACTGGCAAAATAATGTTTTGAACAATTGCTCTTGGAGCATCAAACAAATGGAAGATTTGGGTCTAGTCTCTCAGATCTTCTCCTATCTACCACCCACTAGCACTGCCCACATGTTGGCTTCCCATTGAGCCACATATTTGAATTGTCCACAGGGCCGCCACCAGAAAATTTGGGGCCCCTGACAAAGCACACGGTCTGGGCCCCCCACACCCTCCCCTCCCGCTCGGCCGGCCTACCCCCCGCCATGAATGCAATGTGTGTTAGTGTAATTAATGCAGTGTGTGTGTCAGTGCAATGAATGCAGTATGTGTGTGTCAGTGTAGTGTATGCAGTGTGTGTGTCAGTTTAGTGTATGCAGTGTGTGTGTGTGTGTGTGTGTCAGTGTAATGGATGCAGTGTGTGTGTCAGTGTAGTGGATGCAGTGTGTGTGTGTCAGTGTAATGGATGCAGTGTGTGTGTGCCAGTGTAGTGGATGCAGTGTGTGTGTGTCAGTGTAATGGATGCAGTGTGTGTGTATGTCAGTGTAGTGGATGCAGTGTGTGTGTCAGTGTAGTGGATGCAGTGTGTGTGTGTCAGTGTAATGGATGCAGTGTGTGTGTCAGTGTAGTGGATGCAGTGTGTGTGTCAGTGTAGTGGATGCAGTGTGTGTGTCAGTGTAGTGGATGCAGTGTGTGTGTCAGTGTAATGGAGGCAGTGTGTGTGTCAGTGTAATGGAGGCAGTGTGTGTGTCAGTGTAATGGATGCAGTGTGTGTGTGTGTCAGTGTAATGGATGCAGTGTGTGTGTCAGTATAGTGGATGCAGTGTGTGTGTTTAGTAGTGTATGCATGTAAATGTAAAGTTATTCCCCCCTCCCTGTTTCTTACCTGGTTCAGGGAGAGGGGAAGATTCTTTGATCCCTGGTGGTCCGGTCCGGTGCCATTGTGGGGCCCCCTGGCTCCCTATACTTGCAGAGGGGGCCCAGCGGACTGTAGCTGTACTTTACAGCATTTCCTGCTCTCTAACTCCCGCGAGATGTGTTATGCGCGCCGCGTTGCCATGGCAACGCTTTAACGGCCGCACATCTCGTGGGAGTTAGAGAGCAGGAAATGCTGTAAAGTACAGCTACAGTCCGCTGGGCCCCCTCTGCAAATATAGGGAGCCGGGGGGGGGCCGCGGCTGCACCTAAATATAGCGATCATCGCTGTATATAGGTGCAGAGAGTAATTGTGGGGCCCTGGACTGTCACGGTTGTCACCCCCTGATGGCGGCCCTGATCAGGATGCCCAAACGTGGCACCACTGTTAGACTGGGAGCATCAGTTAATGCGTTCACTCAATCACAAGCTCCCCAATCAGAAAAGTGAATGAAAAAAAGTATGCGTCCTTTCCACTCACTTTCTCAATGAAGAGCTTCTGTCAGCTAATGCTCTCAGCCTATAAGCGGCACCCGGTCCAAGGCTTCAGACCTTTAGAGGAAGTGTTTGGGGTTAAACGCTTAATGGTTTAACATCTTATGGTGAGATGGTGCCATGGACCTCATCACACCATAACAACTTAATTGTGATGGTGTTATGGTGGTCAGAGTATCCCTTTAATGCCACAACCACAACATGGGAAATTAAATTGTTTCTGTTCTTGTCAATTAAACACCAATTTAATTTTCAATTGGATTACATTTCCATAGACATTATGCAGTCAGCCATTCTCTCTGCAACTAGAACAGAGCTGTCAATAAGCAGATCCCCAGATGTAAATGTTGTAGAACTACAACTCCCATGATGCTTTGTCATTCTAAAGGCACGCAGAGCATCATGGGAGTTGTAATTGTACAACATCTGGGATCTACCTATTGTGATCTACCCTGATCTAGAACATCAAGTTCTATTGTGATGTCACTAACCAGAGAATATATAACCCTATTCTTGCTGGTTGTACTAGCATTTCACAAGCATTTTCATTGCAGTGGGATGATTTATTAAGAGAATGGGTAACGCTATTTCTATATTTGAATATCCTCTGGTTTCATGGCTGTGGGGTAATCAACCCCCACCCAGATATTCTACTAAAAGAGAATTCAAAAAACAGCCAAAGATCCAGCCTTCTACGGACAGGTAAGTAAACATCTGCTACATGTATCATATTAGATAGAGCTATTAGAAGTTGGGGTTAGAGTTCAATAGAGATTAGAATAAAGGATGGTTTGTTAATGGGCATCATCTCTATAAATAACACAGCTTCCCTGTAGATTTAACAGTGTCATCTTGAAATGAAAAGTAATAGAAGGGTTACATTTCTTAAAATGTGAATTTAAGTTTCATCTTTTAGTTATTTTTGATGAGATAAAAAAATGAACAAAAAAATAAATAAAATGAAAGTGTTTATTTAGCCTAGCCCATTTATAGGTATTGAAATAAAGCAAGCAGGCAAGTTATACAGGGGTGCAAAAAAAAAAAACCCAAAGTAAAATATATAAGAATTATCAAAGCCATTTCTAACTGCTCGATTCTCTACCATTTAGGAGTCAAATCACTATAATTATGCAGCTCTAATCAAACCTCCCTGAACTTGACCTAAAGAGTCTCCCATACACATTTCCTGTGAAGAGAGATCTAATGTTGAAACTTCTTTTATTGCACAGTCTGCTTAAATTAGAATTTAATCTCCCATATTCTGTTAATAGCCTGCAGGAACCTCATGTGTGCTATGAATGGTCAATTAACAGTGCAGTACATAAAATCTGCAAAGTAAACACACAGTGCTGTTACATCTGATTGAAACAATTTTTTTTGTCAAGTTGGTTGTGTGAGTCACTGCCCGGGGAGGTTTGGCTAGAGTTGCATAAACAGAAGCAAAACTGATTTAACTCTTAGATGGCATAGAATGAGTTGCAGTGAATCATCTATACACCAACACTGCTTCATTAAGCTAAAGTTGTGTTGGTGCTTAGAGACGTTTTTTTAATATTGTCAAAGAACAAAGACAAAATTACAAAATCTTGATCTTGGCGTTATGGTGGCCAGAGTATCCCTTTAATGCCACAACAACAAATTGAAAAATTAAGTGGTTTCTGTACCTATCATTTAAATTCTATTTAAATTTTCAATTGGATTTAGTTCCCATAGACATTATGCAGTCGGTCATTGTTTCTGCATTTAGACAATCAGGTTCGATTGTGATGTCACAGACCAGAAGATAAAAAAACCCTACTCCTGCTGGTCCTACTACCATTTCATAGGCATTTTCATTGCAGTGAGATTATTTACAGAGACCATGAGTAACGCTATTTCTATATTTGAACATCCCCTGGTTTCCTGGCTGTGGGGTACTCAACCCCCGCCCAGGAATTCTACTAAAAAAGAATTCAAAAAACAGTCAAAGATCCAGCCTTCTACGGACAGGTAAGGGAATAGCTGCTACAGCTATCGTATTAGATAGGGTTATTAAAAGATGGTGATCAGAATAAGATAGAGATTAGAATAAAGGATGATTTGTTAATGGGCATCATCTCTATAAATAACACAGCTTCCCTGTAGATTTAACAGTGTCATCTTGAAATGAAAAGTAATAGAAGGGTTACATTTCTTAAAATGTGAATTTAAGTTTCATCTGTTAAGAAGAGTACCTAACAGATGAGCTAAAACAAACAAACCAATGAATGTGTGTGGCCTAGTTCATTTGTAGTGATACAATTTGAAATAAAATAAGCAGGCATGATAAACAGGGGTGTAAAAAAAAAAAAAGTTAAATATATAGGAATTAATAAAGGTGTTTTGAGACCCTGATCAGATAGCACAATCCTGGGATGAAATGCAGAATGACATTAATTTGAGAAATCAAAGTTAGTTAGTTAACCACAAAACTAATAATGCATAATATATAATGCCTTCTATTATCATCTCCTAAACACACTTGGTTATTCCAGAAATAGAATTTCAAATGTATGAAATATTAAAATTCATTAATCACTTTTTCATTCCTAAATAGGCTTAAAGCTGAGCCCCAGATATTACCCCAGATATCACCTAATCTGGATGTTTGTCCAGATCCTGAGAAGGGTAAGAAATGGGAGCCATGGAAGCAGAAAGGTGGGCTTGTGAAAGAAACTCGAAAAATGTACCAACACGGCAGAAAGAGTCTTCGCTTTCCCCCTTCTGTTACATCTAAATTTGCAGAGCTTGATGAAAGGTAAATAGTGTATGATCATATTAATCAATGGGGGGAAATCCTGTGCTTATTTTCTATTGTTGATATTTTGTTTTAACAAATTTACATTTTAACCTCTATACTGCTGTGAGAATTAGACTGACCATTTTGTTTGTGTTTTTCTTCCAAAGCTTTAGACATACCTTTGTCAGCTATGGAATAGAGCATAAGATTCCCAGCAAACTAAAGACGTGTGCTCGGCTACCTAGGTAAGTGTATCATTAGACACAGAATAACACAGAATAACTGACCACAATGCTATTAGGACATCCAAATAAAACTGCAGTGTCCTCAGTAAGCCAATACCCTGGTTCCCTCACTGGCTGTCTGTGTACACAGAAAACCAATGAGAGAAGAACCACAGATAGAGAAATATGTCACTGCTCTTTCTGAACCAACATCACAAATCACTGGGAAGTACTAGGGCAAATTAACTTACTAAGCATTACCTAATTTCCATAAGGAATGCATTTCAAAATATACAGAAGCTTTTATGGTACGAATAAACTAATGAAATTGCGGTAACCAGAATCCAATATATGAAAAATAAATGATCTGATAGTGTCTCTTTAAGCTGTCACAAGTCTAGAGGACATTCTTTGTCCTACGTCTACGGAGAGGTAAGTGGACAGCGGCTGCAAGTATCCTATTAGATAGGGTTATTAGAAGATGGAGGTCAGAGATGGGTCACAATACGACCCAAATAATAATGACTTATTTTATCATCTCCTAAACACACTCAGTTATTCCAGAAACAAAACATCCAATGTGGGAAATATGAAACTTCACAAATCACTTTTTCTTTCCTAAATAGGCTACCTCTTAAAGCTGAGCCCCAGATATTGCCCCAGATATCACCTAATCTGGATGTTTGTCTAGATCCTGAGAAGGGTAAGAAATGGGAGCCATCAAAACAGAATGGTGGGCTTGCGGAAGAAATTCTAAAAAGTTACCAACACGGCATAAAGAGACTTCGCCTTCCCCCTTCTGCTACATCTAAATTTGCAGAGTTTGATGAAAGGTAAATACTGTATTATCAAATTAATCAATGGGGGGAATCTTGTGCATTTTTCTATTGTTGATATTTTGTTTTAACAAATTTACATTTTAACCTCTATGATGGGTGATATAAGAAGTAGACTGACCATTTTATGTTTTGTGTTTTTCTTTAAAACCTTTAGACATACCTTTGTCAGTTTTGGAAAACAGGATAAGATTCCCGAAGTACCATACTATATTCGGGTGACTCCAACAAAAACCAACAAACTAAAGATGTCTGCTCGGCTACCTAGGTAAGTGTATCATGAGACACAGAATGATTGACCACAATGCTATTAGGACATCCAAATGAAACTGCAGTGTCCTCAGTAAGCCAATACCCTGGTTCCCTCACTGGCTGTCTGTGTACACAGAAAATCAATGAGAGAAAAAACACAGACAGAAAAACATGTCAATTCTCTTTCTGAACCAACATCACAAATCAGTGGGGAGTGCTACGGCAACGTAACTTACTAAGCATTACCTAAACTTCCATAAGGAATGCATTTATTAAAAAAAAAAACAATCTTTTATGGTACGAATAAACTACTGAAATTGCTGTAACCAGAATTGAATATATGAGACAAATGATATGATAGTGTCACTATAAGCTGTCACAAGTCTAGAGGATATTCTTTGTCATACGTCTACGGCAGGGGTGGGGAACCTTTGGCCCTCCAAATGTTTTGGACTACATCTCCATTGATGCTTTGCCAGTATTATGGTTGTAAGAAGATTATAGGAGATGCAGCCCAAAACATCTGGAGATCCGAAGGCTCCCCACCCCTGGTCTATGGAGAGGTAAGTGGACAGCGGCTGCAGGTATCATATCAGATAGGGTTATTAGAAGATGGAGGTCAGAGTTCAATAAAAATTAGAATAAAGGATGGTTTGCTCATGGGCATCACCTCTATAAATAACATAGCTTTCCTTAAGATGTAATAGTCTCATCTTAAAATGAATGGGAGTAATATACGGGTTAAAGTACTTAAAATATGAATATGAATTTCATCTTTTAGTTATTTTTCATAACAGACAAGATAAAAAATGAACTAAAAAAATGAATGTGTGTAGCCTAGCCCATTTGTAGTGATTGAAATTAAATAAGCAGCCATGGTATACAGGGGTGCAAAAAATAAAATATATAGGAATTAAGAAAGGTTTTTGAGGCCCTGATCGGACAGCACCAACAGGGATGAAATGCAGGATGAAATTAGTCCAGACATTTCATAGGATTTACAAATCATATTGAATTATTTAACCATTACAATACAACCCAAATAATAATAATGCATAATATATAATGGCTTCTTTTATCATCTCCTAAACACTCAGATATTCCAAAAATATACCATCCAATGTGTGAAATATGAAACTTCACTAATCACTTTCTCTTTCCTAAATAGGCTACCTCTTAAAGCTGAGCCCCAGATATTGTCCCTGATATCACCTAATCTGGATGTTTGTCCAGATCCTGTAAAGGGGAAGAAAGGGGAGCCATGGAAACAGAATGGTGGGTTTGTGGAAGAAATTCTGCACAATTTCCAACAAGTCACAAAAAGACTTTGCCTTCCCCCTTCTGTTACATCTAAATCTGCAGAGCTTGATGAAAGGTAAATACTATACGATCACATTAATCAAAGGGGGGGGTGGGGGGCAGGGGGGTAAGGTCTGGTGATTTTTTATCTATTGGTAATGTTTGTTTTAACAAAGTGAGATTTAACCTCAATGCTGGGTGCTGGAATAATTAGCCTGACCTTTGGTTTTTTTGTGTGTTTTTCTTCAAAAGCTTTAGACATAACATTAATGTCAGATATGGAAAAGAGGAGAAAATTCCCGAAGTACCATGCTATATTCGGGTGACTCCAACAAAAAACAACAAACTAATGACATATGGTCAGCCACCTAGGTAAGTGTATTATGAAACACAGAATGATTGACCTTATATATATACACATATACAAATAAAACTGCAGTGTCCCCATTAAGCCAATACCCTGGTTCTCTCACTGGCTGTCTGTGTACACAGAAAACCAATGAGAGAAAAAACACAGACAGAGAAACATGTCCATTCTCTTTCTGAACCAACATCACAAATCAATGGGGAGTGCTACGGCAACGTAACTTACTAAGCATTACCTAAACTTCCATAAGGAATGCATTTATAAATAAACAGAAGCTTTTATGGTGCGAATAAACTACTGAAATTGCTGTAACCAGAATCGAATATATGAGACAAATGATATGATAGTGTCACTATAAGCTGTCACAAGTCTAGAGGATATTCTTTGGCATACTTCTACGGCAGGGGTGAGGAACCTTTGGCCCTCCAGGTGTTTTGGACTACATCTCCATTGATGCTTTGCCAGTATTATGGCTGTAAGAAGATTATAGGAGATGGAGTCCAAAACATCTGGAGGTCCGAAGGCTCCCTGGTCTATGGAGAGGTAAGTGTACAGTGGCTGAAGGTATCATATCAGATAGGGTTATTAGAAGATGGAGGTCAGAGTTCAATAAGAATTAGAATAAAGGATGGTTTGCTCATGGGCATCACCTCTATAAATAACATAGCTTTCCTTTAGATGTAATAGTTTCATCTTAAAATGGATGGGAGTAATATACGGGTTAAAGTACTTAAAATATGAATATGAATTTCATCTTTTAGTTATTTTTCATAACAGACAAGATAAAAAATGAATGTGTGTAGCCTAGCCAATTTGTAGTGATTGAAATTAAATAAGCAGACATGGTATACAGGGGTGCAAAAAATAGATAAAATATATAGGAATTAAAACAGGTGTTTTGAGGCCCTGATCAGACCGCACCAACAGGGATGAAATGCAGGATGAAATTAGTCCAGACATTTTATAGGTTTTACAAATCAAATTGAATTATTTAACCATTACAATACAACCCAAATAATAATAATGCATAATATATAATGGCTTCTTTTATCATCTCCTAAACACACTCGGTTATTCCAAAAATATACCATCCAATGTGTGAAATATGAAACTTCACTAATCACTTTCTCTTTCCTAAGTAGGCTACCGCTTAAAGCTGAGCACCAGATATTGCCCCAGATATCATCAAATCTGGATGTTTGTCCAGATCATGTAAAGGGGAAGAAAGGGGAGCCATGGAAACAGAATGGTGGGTTTGTGGAAGAAATTCTACACAATTGCCAACAAGGCACAAAAAGATTTTGCCTTCCCCCTTCTGTTACATCTAAATTTGCAGAGCTTGATGAAAGGTAAATACTATACGATCACATTAATCAAAGGGGGGAGGGGGGTAAGGTCTGGTGATTTTTATCTATTGTTGATGTTTGTTTTAACAAAGTGAGATTTAACCTCTATGCTTGGTGCTGTAATAATTAGCCTGACCTTTATTTTTGACCTTTTTTGTGTGTTTTTCTTCAAAAGCTTTAGACATAACATCAATGTCAGATATGGAAAAGAGGAGAAGATTCCCGAAGTACCATGCTATTTTCGGGTGACTCCAACAAAAACCAACAAACTGATGACATATGGTCAGCTACCTAGGTAAGTGTATTATGAAACACAGAATGATTGACCATATACATACACATATACAAATAAAACTGCAGTGTCCTCAGTAAGCCAATACCCTGGTTCTCTCACTGGCTGTCTGTGTACACAGAAAACCAATGAGAGAAGAGCCACAGACAGAGAAACATGTCCATTCTCTTTCTGAACCAACATCACAAATCACTGGGAAGTACTAGGGCAAAGTAACTTACTAAGGATGACCTAATTTCCATAATGAATGCTTTTTAAAATAAACAGACGCCTTTATGGTACAACATAAACTACTGAAATTGCTGTAACCAGAATGTATTATATGAAATATAAATGATCTGATAGTGTCACTATAAGTTGTGCGATAACTGATAAATACAAAGTGATATGGTGGCTGACGGACCAAAGTAAGAAAATAGCTGAAGAGGAATAAGATAAATGACAAAATGGGCTGATGGATGGAGAGGGAGGAAAGGATAGAATTGTTACAATTGTATTTTAACTTTTCCTAATTAATTGCAGGGACCCATTCTGTTTTACTAAAGTAAAGCCTACATTACTTCCAAGACAAAACATAGCAACTGAAAAGGCTGCAAGTGTCCCAGAAAAGGAAGTGGTCAAAAAAGGACCAGAAAATGAAAAAGATTCTGCTGAGTATTATAAACAGGATACTATTCTACAGCCTGAACCTGTCACAAGTCTAGAAGATATTCCTTATCCTTTGCTGCAGTCTATGTCTCTAGAGCCTACAGCGATTTTCACATGTGTAGAAAACAACAATTCTCTAGAATGCCCTGTTTGCACTATCGAACCTCATACAAATAGATTGACAGAGGATATGCCAGTGAACCTTAGTCACCCACAGTCCACTTTCAGTTCATCTAACCCTACAAATCTAGATTCACAGAACCCAGTCACAGGTCATTGTAATTTGCTGCAGTCTATGTCTCTAGAACCTACAGAGGTTGTCATGTGTTTAGAAGACAACAATTCTCTCGAGTGCCCTTTTCGTACTATCGAACCTCATACAAGTGAATTGACAGATGAGTTGACAGTAAACCTTGATCAGCCACAGTCCACTTTGACTTGTCCATCTGAGCTTACACATATATATTCTCAAGACCCAGTCACAGTTGGTCCTTCACTGCAGTCTATGTCCATAAAGCCTACAGAGATTGTCACATGTTTAGAAGACAACATTTCTCTAGAGTGCCATGTTTGTGCAATCGAACCTCATACTCTGCCACAGTCCACTTCAAGTTGTCATCCTGAGCCTACTAATCTAGATTCTCTGGAGACTGCCACAGTTCAGGAACAGAGTATTCTTCTTGATGTCCCAGTTTGTCCTGCTAAACCACACACTAATGAAATGTTAGAGGAGCTGCCAGTAAACTCTGCCACTGTGATTTATCCCTCTGAGATGACTTTGGATTCCCCCACTGTTAAGCATGAGGAGTTGTTTTTAATTAAGAAAGAGGGCACCCCTGAGCAACAGCAAATTGGGATAAAGAATAATCAGCCTGCATCATATAGGAGCCTGAGCTGTGACCCTAAAGAGCAAGGATTGCCAGAAACAGAAGAAAAAGAACAACCTGGTAAGGCTGATGTGGTTTCAAAGCCAATTACAGAAAGCCAAGACCTTGCAGTACCTTCACTCCAAGATAAGTTGAATATCAAAGCAAAGGTAGAAAGGGTATGCTACGACAGGAATTTCTTACTCCAATTCAAATCGATCACGCAGGAACCAAAGGACTTCTCTGAAATTTGTAAAATCCACCAAGGCATGGTTATTAGACCTCACCTTCGGCCAGTAGATCCATCATGTTTGACTCGCAGGAATTGGACACTTCAATCTGGAAATTCCTGCCACGCTGCTAAGGGTAATCGCAGATTGCCACCTGGAATCCATCAAATGAAGTCTCAGCAAGCTCCTGTTAAAGAACGTCGACAAATCCTTGAACTAAATGAGAATGTGAAACTGCAAAAATGTGAAAAAGCTTGGAGACCTCCCATGAAAAGGGCAAACGAAGAACCCAGTAGAGTCAAGGCTGAAGAACTGTTTCGGAAAGTTCGCGGGATCCTGAATAAGATCACTCCTCAGACATTCGAGCACTTAATCCATCAGGTGAAGGACCTCTCCGTTGACACTGAGTATCAGCTTAAAGGAGTCGCAGAACTCATATTTGAAAAAGCAGTAGCAGAGACTCATTTTGCAGTTATATATGCAAACATGTGCAACTGGCTAATGATGCTTGAGGTCCCAACTGAAGAAAATCGTGAAGTGTGCATTACGTTCCGCAGGCTGCTAATAAGGCTCTGCCAGGTGGAGTTTGAGAGAGGTGAAAAGGGTGGTGAAAGAATTGAAGAACTGCAGAAGGAACTGGACGCTGCTATATCACCTAATGAAAAGGCTCGACTAAAGGAAGAATTAAGTGATGCCTGTAAAAGAGCACGCAGGCGATCCCTTGGAAACATCAAATTTATTGGGGAGCTATTCAAATTAAAGTTGATCTCAGAAGCCACCATTAAAGAGTGCCTTATTAAACTACTAAACAAGAACACCGAGGAGTCCATGGAGTGCATCTGTCAATTGTTGACATCAGTTGGAAAATACCTTGAAAATGGACAGCCTGGCATGGACAATTATTTCAATAAGATTAATATCTTTGTTAAAAACAAGACCTCTTCTAGGATTAGATTTTTGGTGCAAGATGTGCTGGATCTGAGGAGGAATAATTGGGTACCGCGACACAAACCCGAGGGGCCAAAAACAATTGATCAAATCCATAAAGAGGCAGAACAGGAATCCAAAGAAAAGTGCCTTGAACCAAAAGAAAAAAAAAACAAAAAGCACAGAGTATCTTAACATGTGTAGCTCGGAGGAAACTATAACTTGGACGAAAGACGAGACAGGAGAATATGATAAAAACATTTACATATATAAAGGAAATCAACACCATAAAGGAGAAGAGTAGTAGTGGATGCATGGAATAGCCTTCCGACTGAAGTGGTACCGTTTAACACAGTGAGGGAGTTTAAGAATGCGTGGGATAGGTATAAGGCTATTCTCGATACAAGAGACTAATGAAAGTATTCATAAAATTGGGCAGACTAAATGGGCCGAATGGCTCTTATCTGTCATCACATTCTAAGTTTCTATGTTTCTATTCCATGGACAAAAGGACATATGCAACATATGCACAAAGACAAGCCTGCATATTCATTTACTTAAAAAATAATTCAGACAATGACAACCAACTTTTATTTAGAAAGCAACACATACTCATATACAGGAAGAGACATACATATTTATGCACAAGCACAAACATTTATTCAAAGACAAATTCAGACAATTATGCAAAGACAAACATTCACATACACTCACACACGTCCTAATGACAACTTTAACAATATTTATTCAGATAAAAAGACACACACATGTTATGAAACAAACACATTAGTGGTAGCATAAAAACATGATTTAGTTATTTTCATTATTGCCAAATAAAATACAGAGTGAAACGCACATTAACAACATGCAAGGTTCACTGGCCTCCACCTGCAGAATTCACACTTGGCATGCCAGAACCACCATTGTTTTCCTAGACATATGTATTTTATATAGTGTTCATTTTATTACAACAATAAAGTCTGTTCTTCAAATTTACCTTGTTATACTGATGTTGGTTTGTTCTTTGAATGGGTTTTATTGCCAGGGCCGTTGCTAAGTTTAAAAAAATTCCTATAGATTCAGTCCATATTATATCTCACATACACCTTCCTAAGCACTACCGGGCAGTTGTAGTTATGGTGTCTGAATTTTCCTGCTCCCCTTACAGGGTAAGTAGTCAAACTTTTTGAGTTTGTGCCCAAAAGCTCCTGCACTGAACCAAACCAGTATTCCAGGGCTTAGGTCATTGGTTGAGAGTGCTCACCGTACCATCTCAGCCAGCGGGATTAAAAAAGTGGAGTTAATGGAAGTTCCTTCTATCACTATTTAAGCTGCAAGGGCACTACTAGCACCATAACTACTGCTGCGTACTGTTCTGGTGCTTCAAATATTCCTTTTACCCCTTAATGACGAGTGACGGACGAGGTCCGTCACTCAGGGGATTGCCATAACGACGAGTGACGGACCTCGTCCGTCACCCGTTAAAATTAACCCCAGATAGCTGCAATCGCGGCGATCGCGGGGTTAATGGTGCTCCGGTCTGCCTCTGTATTAGAGGCAGACCGGGAGCACCAACTCACGCTGTCCCAGCACATGTGCCCGCTCTGACAGCATGTCAGAGCAAGCACATGTGCTCTGTATACTCACCTTCCGCCTCCCTGCACTTCTGGGTTCACTGTGAAGTGCAGGGAGATGGATCTTCACTGATCCTGCCCCCTGTAAAAAAATAAATAAAGTTAAATTAAAATCCCACCCCCCTTTAACCAGTTTAATAAAAAATTTACCCCTTCCCTGCCAATTGATCACTGACTACAGTGATAAATTGGCAGGGATTGTATTTTACTATGATCTGACTTTCCCCTGAGGGTTAATTCTTTTTTTTTTTTAACCATCAGAGGTTAAATTTATTTTATTAATTAATTTAAATATTTTAAAATTATAAATTTAGCTAGCTGGGGAAGGTGGAAGTTAGTGGGGAATTGGGGGATTTAGTGTCATGCTAACTAGGGGTTAACGTTAAAAAAAGTTTTAAAATAAGCTTTAAAAAGTTAAAAAATTAAGTTTAAAAAAGTTTTAATAACGTTTAAGTAAAAAATAAAAAACACCCGCCTTTACCCAGTCCAAATAAAAATTAACCCCTTCCCTGCCAGTCGATCACTGCTTACAGTGATCAAAATACAGATCACAGTATTATACTGTGATCTAATTTTTTTTTTAACCCCTGACGATTAACTTTTATTCATTTTTTAACCCTCAGGGGTTAAATTTATTTAATTAACTAAGTTAAATATTGTATAATTAAATATTTTGATAGCTGGGGTGGGTGGGAGTTATGGGAAAATGGGGAATTTACTGTTAGTGCTGCTTACTGCTAGTTAGGGGTTAACGGTAAAAAAAAAAGCTTAGAAAAATGTTAAATCTGTAAAAAAAAGTTTTAAGAAAGTTTAGGAAACTTTTAAAAAATTAATAAGCAAAACAAAAGTTTAAAAAATAGTTTTAAAAAGTAAAAAAAGTTTTAAAAAGTTAAAAAATACATTTAAAAATGCTCATTACCACTACACCTGGAACAAACTAGAGAAAAAATGATCCCACGCCAAGGTTCAAAATATGCCTTTTGAATTACCCCAGGGTGTATTCTTTAATAAATAGTATGTGTTTGTGGGGAAGTTTCAATAACCAACCATCTAAACTACTCCAAATTGGAACGTGGACACAGCATAAAACCTCAAAGTTAGAACAAAACTGAATGGCTGCGTCTCAAATGTGCCCCTTCAACATCCACATATACCTGGCAAAGGTACATACGGGGGTATTTTTGTACTCAGCAGACATAGCTGAGCAACATATGAAGTATTATACAGTGGTAGTACACATAAGGTTTGCAAAATATACTGTGCAAACTCACTATGTGTGCCAAAAAGGCAGAAAAAACACTTATTACCGCTACACCTGGTACAAGCTAGCGGGAAAAATGATCCCACGCTAAGGTTCAAAATATGCCTTTTGAAATACCCTGGGATGTCTTCTTTAAGATATGGTATGGCTTTATGGGGTATTTGGATTATATAGCCTGGTAAAATACTCTAAAATGGGACATGGGCACAGCGTAAAAATGTAAAGTTTGAAAAAATTGGAATGGCTGTGTCCCAAATGTGCCCCTCCGATGTCCACATATATCTGGCAAAGGTACATACGGGGGTATTTTTGTACTCAGCAGACATAGCTGAGCAACATAAGAAGTATTATACAGTGGTAGTACACATAAGGTTTGCAAAATATACCGTGCAAACTCACTTTGTGTGTCAAAAAGGCAGAAAAAACGCTTATTACCACTACACTTGGTACAAGCTAGCGGAAAAATGATCCCACGCTAAGGTTCAAAATATGCCTTTTTAAATACCCTGGGGTGTCTACTTTAAGAAATGGTAGGTCTTTGTGGGGTAGTTTGAATTTAAAACCTGCAAAGATGCTTGGAAATTGCACATAGGCCTAGCGTCAAAATTCAAAGTTTGGTAAAAACTGATATGGCTTGGTCTCCTATATGGCACTGTAGAAGGAGACTCAATTTGAAGGTTAGAGGGGTGCCTGACGATATAGGGCTACCAGACCTCCCACACTATATGAGGTGCCTGCTAGCAACACTACTGCAACCCAAACAGGCAAAACTGCTTAAGATAGATGGACTGTTCCATCTGCCCAAGCCGACTAATGCACCCCCCACCGCCACGGCTGATATAATCGTACGATTTCAATCCCACCAAGACAAGGCCGCGGTTCTAACAGCGACCCGAGGGAAAACCCCTCTAATATTCAAGGACTCTCAACTACTACTGTTTCCAGACCTAACGAGAAGCACCCTAAATTGGCGCAAATCACTGCAACCAAGCCTTCAACAGCTGAGATCCAACAATATTCAGTATCGCTGGGGCACACCAAGGCTCCTCACCTTCACATTCCGAGGGTCTATCTTCCGGGCGAGAAGCCCACAAGAACTGGTCACTCATCTGAGCCAACTAGGCCTGTCGGTCACACGACCAGAACCCACAACTTCCTTGTCCAGACTGGACCCCACCGCAACAAAATAATTTATACCCAGAGCATCTCGACGCACCACGCAAGCTGGGGACACAACCTGAATACTACCAAATGACCATCTCTCCATCCTTTTAGGATGCCATAGACTCCGCCACTAAGACCCGTGACTATACTCACCTATATTCACCAAGTTATATTGTTGTAATGTTGCTCGTTTTCATTTTTTCTTTCATCCTTTTCATATTTATTTTATGCTAGCTAGATATTTCTCTGGCGTACTGTCACCAAGAGTGTAACCCTAATTCATTTGCGTGCCCAGGCATACCAGAGAGAATTGATGCTCCATAATGTTTAGTTCAGGGATTATCACGCATCTACAGTGAATGCTCGTTTTCAGTTTTTCTTTCATCCTTTTCATGTTTATTTTATGCTTACTAGATACTTCTCTGGCGTACTGTCACCAAGAGTGTAACCCTAATTTATTTACGTACCCAGGCATACCAGAGAGAGTTGGTGCCCCATAATGTTTAGTTCAGGGATTATCAAGCAGCTACAGTGAATATGCCCGCATACAAAGAGGCCCCAAGTCAGAACGACATGTTGAGACACAAGCTCTGATACACCCCCCCTCCTCTTACCCCTTATGTCAAAATATGGGATAACTCAATGTCACAAATCCCCGGAGGGGGTCCCCTTTCCCCTTGCGCACTTAAATGCTCGAAACTTATAAATGCCTGTATGTTACCTTTACCTTACTTCGGTGCTCAAGGGATGATCATTACACTGTACTACAAATGTTGTCCTACTTGTTTTTGAAAAACAACCAAAACCCTCTTAGCATGGGACAGTGATCCCACTACTACTTACATATGTATTGTTAACTGTGATTTATCAGGGCGATAGCCCACATATTGTACCGTATTGCCTTATTAACATGCTGAGAGATAAAAAAAAAGAATAAAAAAAATAAAAAAATAAAGCATTTTCTGTCCTTTAAAAAACGGTATATAGTATGCATCGGTGCAATAAATTAGTAAAATGCAAATTGCAGTTGAACGCAAACAGCAAAAAATGCAGTTGTCATTAAGTGAATGGATGTAATGGATGCAGTGTGTGTGTGTCAGTGTAGTGGATGCAGTGTGTGTGTGTCAGTGTAATGGATGCAGTGTGTGTGTCAGTGTAATGGATGCAGTGTGTGTGTGTGTCAGTGTAGTGGATGCAGTGTGTGTGTATCAGTGTAATGGATGCAGTGTGTGTGTGTGTCAGTGTAGTGGATGCAGTGTGTGTGTCAGTGTAGTGGATGCAGTGTGTGTGTCAGTGTAGTGGATGCAGTGTGTATGTGTCAGTGTAATGGATGCAGTGTGTGTGTCAGTGTAATGGATGCAGTGGGTGTGTCAGTGTAGTGGATGCAGTGTGTGTGTGTGTCAGTGTAATGGATGCAGTGTGTGTGTGTCAGTGTAGTGGATGCAGTGTGTGTGTGTGTCAGTGTAATGGATGCAGTGTGTGTGTCAGTGTAGTGGATGCAGTGTGTATGTCAGTGTAGTGGATGCAGTGTGTGTGTGTGTATGTCAGTGTAGTGGATGCAGTGTGTGTGTGTGTCAGTGTAATGGATGCAGTGTGTGTGTCAGTGTAGTGGATGCAGTGTGTGTGTCAGTGTAGTGGATGCAGTGTGTGTGTGTGTGTGTCATTGTAATGGATGCAGTGTGTGTCAGTGTAGTGGATGCAGTGTGTGTGTGTGTCAGTGTAGTGTATGCAGTGTGTGTGTGTCAGTGTAGTGGATGCAGTGTGTGTGTGTGTCAGTGTAATGTATGCAGTGTGTGTGTCAGTGTAGTGGATGCAGTGTGTGTGTGTCAGTGTAATGGATGCAGTGTGTCTTAGTGTAATTAATGCAGTGTGTGTGTCAGTGCAATGAATGCAGTGTGTGTGTCAGTGTCGTGTATGCAGTGTGTGTGTCAGTGTAGTGTATGCAGTGTGTGTGTGTGTCAGTGTAATGGATGCAGTGTGTGTGTCAGTGTAGTGGATGCAGTGTGTGTGTGTCAGTGTAATGTATGCAGTGTGTGTGTCAGTGTAGTGGATGCAGTGTGTGTGTCAGTGTAGTGGATGCAGTGTGTGTGTGTGTCAGTGTAGTGGATTCAGTGTGTGTGTGTCAGTGTAATGGATGCAGTGTGTGTGTCAATGTAGTGGATGCAGTGTGTGTGTGTCAGTGTAGTGGATGCAGTGTGTGTGTGTCAGTGTAATGGATGCAGTGTGTGTGTCAATGTAGTGGATGCAGTGTGTGTGTGTGTCAGTGTAGTGGATGCAGTGTGTGTGTGTCAGTGTAATGGATGCAGTGTGTGTGTCAGTGTAGTAGATGAAGTGTGTGTGTCAGTGTAATGGATGCAGTGTGTGTGTGTGTGTGTGTGTGTCAGTGTAGTGGATGCAGTGTGTGTCAGTGTAGTGGATGCAGTGTGTGTGTCAGTGCAGTGAATGCAGTGTGTGTGTCAGTGTAGTGGATGCAGTGTGTGTGTCAGTGCAGTGAATGCAGTGTGTGTCAGTGTAGTGGATACAGTGTGTGTGTCAGTGTAATGGATGCAGTGTGTGTGTGTGTCAGTGTAGTGCATGCAGTGTGTGTGTCAGTGTAGTGGATGCAGTGTGTGTGTTTAGTAGTGTATGCATGTAAATGTAAAGTTATTCCCCCCTCCCTGTTTCTTACCTGGTTCAGGGAGAGGGGGCAATTCTTTGATCCCTGGTGGTCCGGTCCGGTCCGGTGCCATTGTGCCACCCCCCCCCCCGCTCCCTATACTTGCAGAGGGGGCCCAGCGGACTGTAGCTGTACTTTACAGCATTTCTTTACAACGCTCTAACGGACGCACATCTCGCGGCTGCACCTAAATATAGCGATCATCGGCGGACTGTAGCTGTACTTTACAGCATTTCTTTACAACGCTCTAACGGACGCACATCTCGCGGCTGCACCTAAATATAGCGATCATCGCTGTATATAGGTGCAGAGAGTAATTGTGGGGCCCTGGACTGCCAAAGCAGTCCGGGCCCCCCAGGACCGCCGGGCCCTTGACAACCGTCACGGTTGTCACCCCCTGATGGCGGCCCTGATTGTCCATATTCAGTAGAAGAAGAGAAACTATATTGGTATAATGACATCTGTGTGGTTACTTCTAGGCACAGCTTCTTAAATAAGTAACGGGAGTAATTTGTGATGGAAAATTTCTCTAATTTGCAGGTAGCAGAAGTAATCTCCGGTTGACAAATGAGCTATCTGTTGAAGTTGCGTGGGTTTTGTATAAGTGAAGATATTGCTGCAGCCTGTGCAATCAGTATCCCCAAAGTCTCTGGCCCACATGCCAGGTAAAAATGCTCGGTTTCTCAGGATAGGGGCGAGGGAGAGCACACCAGTGAGTATTCCATACTTTGAGATCTGGGAACCCAAGTATAGAATTGACATCACCTCTCATAAGGAAATACTCTATATATATTACATCTCTCCTGTCATGGGGATAGTGACAATGCATCACCTGTGCCAGCTGGGCTGCCAGAAAATAAAAATACAGGTGAGACAGGATAAGACCTCCTGCTGATTTAGGGTTGTATAATAAATTTGGAGCTAGTTGGTGGCATTTACACTATTACAGTCTGTTGACCAGCTAGATCTCCTCAGGTGGCCTTAACTGGGAAGGCTTGAAACAAGAAGAGGGTCCTGACAGAACATTAATTTTAATGGAGTGTATATGACCTATCCATGAGATTGTCTTTTTTATCCAGTGATCCAAATCTTTGATTAGGGATATGATTACATTTTAGGAGTTTAGTTTAACTGGTTCTGCCGTGATCTGTATACCTAGGTAGGTTAAAGCATTCCTCTCTATTCTAATATGGTAGGTAGACTCAAACAGTGTCGTGTCCACAGCAGAGAGGCTCAGGGGCATCACAAGCAACTTTGCTAAGTTAGAAGCCAGGGATAGTGAGGTTTTTTTTTTTTTTTCAAATTTGAATTTTATTGAAAGATTTTTCATTTGTCTCAACAAGTAAGGGGGAAGGGGTACAGAAAGGAAAAAAAGGGGCAGGGGGACATAAAGGGGGTGATCACGGATCCATAAGATTTTATACAATTACACATTTCACACTATACACATTGCCACATATTATTATACACATACACTATACACATATGCCACATATTATTATACAACCTAGGAGCAGCATTTTGTGGTGTATCATATGGAAATTCCTACGGTGTAGCCCACCGAAAGGTAGACCTCATCCCTATCGCCTGTTTACTCGGCTTGTGTGGTGATCCATTGCTGCCAGCTATAATGAGCATTCCTGATTTGTTTGGTTGTTTGTGCTGACATTAGTTCATATTTCAAAAACTTTCGAATACTTTGATGCAACAGTGGTAATGGTGGGCATGTGTTTTGTTTCCAGTGAGTGGCAATGAGGCTACGTGCGGCCATTATTATTATTGCTAATAATTGTCTGTCAGGTTGGGAGATATCGTCAGGCATTAAGAGAAAGAGGCATACCTTCGGTGTTAGTTTTAGTGTCTGAGAGTGAATTTTGTTCCATAGTGCCTTAATCTCTTCCCAAAGGGGGATAATAAGAGTGCAATCCCACCAAATGTGGGACATGGTGCCATTGCCCTGGGCACATCTCCAACACCGATCCGAGGTGCCCGGGTAAATTTTATGAAGCCTATCCGGTGTCAGATACCACCTAAATATTAACTTCTTATGGGCTTCTATGTGGGAGTAGCAGGAAGTAATTCCTTTTAACGCTAGTAACGATTTTAGCCATTGGTCATCCGTAAAATTTAAGCGAAGTTCTTTTTCCCATTGGGATTTGAATTTAAAGTCTTGGGTAGGGAGTTGTTCGTGGAGTGCTGAATAACCTATAGATAAAGTCTTGGCTTTAATTGGAGTTCCCTGGCATCTATCATACAGTATGAGTAGGTGTTTACTGGGGGCCTGCGCCCTTTCCACATACTTTATTACTTTATCTTCTACTATGCTTTTTAATTGCAGATAGGGGAAGATATAGGAGTGAGGTAGTTTATGGGTGGATTGTAATTCCGGGAATGGCATGATGCTATCTCGTCTGCATAGGTCAATAATACGTAGGGCTCCCAAATCTCTCCATTTATTCAGCGATAGCCAGGGTGAGATCGATTTGAGCGCTGTTAGTGGAGCCCAGGGTAAAAATGTATGTTCTGTCTTGCTATTCCGGTGTAGGTAATCCCATGCTTGGACTGAAAATTTAGATAATGGCAATATGGGGCGTGTGTTGTCTCTGAGACACTTGGGAGTCCACATATGGTCTGTTACAAAACCGTTCGGGTTATATTCATTTTCTAAATCTACCCATTGTATCGTAAGTTTGGGGGCATGGAGTTTAACTGCTGTCTCCAGTATAGCCGCCCTCTGGTAGTGCAAAATATTGGGGACTCCAAGTCCACCGTCTTTCACTGGGGTCTGGAGCAGGGACATCGGCAATCTTGGTTTTTTCTGTTCCCATATATACATAGTGATTATGCGTTGTATATGTTTGCTCAGAGTGGGTGAAAGCGGAATCGGCAACATCCTAAACACATATAACAGTTTCGGGAGTACTACCATTTTAACCGCGTTTATTCTCCCTAACCATGAAAGCATAACTCCTTTCCATTTATGAAGTAGTTGTTTACACATTAGCGGCAGGGTAGATAGGTTATCCGTGATTATTCCCCTAAGGGTAGATGCTATTTTAATGCCCAAGTATGTAATGTGTGTGTGCCTCCAATCAAAGGAGAATCTCTCTTTTAGTGTGTGCACCGTGTGCGATGTAAGTCGTATTGGTAATGCCTGTGTCTTAGTCTGATTTAATCTATAGTACGAGATCGCACTGTATTCATCTAAGATGCGCATGAGGTGGGAGAGCGATTGTGTCGGATTGGACAGGGAGATCAGGACGTCGTCTGCAAACATAGATAGTTTGTATTCTTTCTGAGATACATGTATCCCTGTAATTTCTTTGCTGTTTCGTATTTTGTATGCTAAAGGTTCCAATGATAGGGGCGATAAGGGGCATCCTTGGCGGGTGCCATTCGTTATTGGAAAGGGTGTTGATAAAAAACCTGCGTTCGACACTCTAGCTGTGGGGCTGGAGTATAAATTTAAGATGCCTTGTATAAAAGCAGTAGGGAATCCAAATTTTTCTAGAACTTGTGTCATGTAGCACCAGTTCAGTCTGTCGAAGGCCTTCTCCGCGTCCAGCGCTAAAAGAAGGCCTTCCATGTGTCTTGATTCCATATGGGAAAGAACATTCAGGATTTTTCTCGTATTGTCCGAACCCTGCCTACTTTTAACAAATCCTGATTGGTCGTTGTGTACAATACGCGTCAAGATATGTTTCATTCTTTCAGCTAGGATTTTAGCATAAATTTTCGTGTCACAATTTAGAAGCGATATGGGTCTAAAGTTTTGACATAGTGTGGGTGGTTTACCCGGTTTCGGCAGTGTGGAGACGTGGGCCTGTAACATCTCAGGTGGCATGGTGCCCGTGAGAAAACAATGATTCAGGAGCTTTGTGAGATAGGGGGTGAGATTTTTAGAGAAAGTTTGGTAATAAATATTAGGGAGGCCGTCTGGGCCTGGTGATTTATGTGCTGGCAACTGGCCGATCACTGTTGACAGTTCTGTCTCGGTGATCGGTTGTATGAGAAGATCAATTTCTGTCTGTGTTAATGTAGGAATGTGGATCGAGGCTAAGAATTTTTGTATCTGGGTCGCAAATGGGGTATGTGTGTTAGCGTCTTCTCGGAGATTGTATAGTTTTTTATAGTATTGTGCAAATTCGTCTACAATATGTTGGGGATTAGTCACTTTGCAGTTGTTTGAGGATAGTAGCCATGCTACTCGGGAGTTGGCCATGCGTGTTTTTAGCTTGGACGCCAGTACGGAACCGGATTTGTTCCCATGGGCAAAAAATTTATATTTACATCTCTGCAGTATATAATTGGTTTTGTCTAAGTCAATTTCATGTAGTTTATGTTGGAGTTCCCTCAGTTCACTCTGTTGTTTCAGTGTAGGGCTTGTTTTGTTGGCATGTGTGAGGGTTGTTATGTCTTTGATAAGGTTATTATATGTTTCTTCCCTTTTCTTTTTTGCGCGGCTTGCATGTTTAATAAATAACCCTCTGACTACTGCCTTATGAGCCTGCCAAATCATATCTATGGAGGAGTGTTGAGTGTTGTTTATTTCGAAATAGGAGTCAAGATCTTCCTTAATTTGGGCTAGTATATGGGGATCTTTCAGGAGCGTTTCATTAAGACGCCATGTACCCTGACCTATATTAGAAAATTTCTCTTGTATTGATATAGTGATAGGAGCATGGTCAGACCATGTTATAATTCCTATGTGTGCTGCTTGTATGTTCGGTGTTGTGGATGCGTGAATCAGGAATCGATCAATACGTGAATATGAGTTATGAACCTGGGAATGAAACGTGTAGTCTTTGTCCGAGGGATGTAAGACCCTCCATATATCTAATAGGCCCGCTGTATGTATTGCTGTCCTGAGTTGTGCTGCTATGTTAGAGCGCTTTTGAGCTGATGCTCTTGCGACCGAGTTCTCGGAGGTTGTATCTAATCCACTGTCTAGGACAAAATTTGTGTCCCCTCCCACAATTAGCGTCCCGAACGAGTGGGATTGAGCTAATGAAATTATCTTGTTTGCATAGTCCACTTGATTATCGTGGGGACCATATACATTTAAAAGCGTGTATGGTGCATTGTTTATGAGACATTGTACGAGGAGGAATCTACCTTCTTTATCCCGTACTATTTTATGGGTCGAATAGGCCACATCTTTAGGTATCAATATTGACACCCCTCTTTTCTTCTTAATATATGCTGTGTGAAATCCCAGCGGGAACGATTTGGAACAAAATTTAGGCATACTAGATTTCAAAAAATGGGTTTCTTGAAAGAAGGCAATACTCGCTTTCAATTTAACTGCTTCTGCTAAGGCGAGCCTCCTCTTGTGGGGGGAGTTCAAGCCTTTGGCGTTAAGGGATAATATGGTTAAAGCCATGGCCAGTCCCGGGTTGGGGTTAGTGTGTCAAGTGCCCATATAGGTATCTCGACCCGTTTACTGTCCCTGTCTACTTGTACTATATACATCGTCACCTTTAAACATTGTTGATGAAATGGAATACCATAGTTTGACCTATTATAAATTACATGTCGCCTCATATATGGCATCTGTGAGTACTTGCATAAGACAATTGGAATAATTAGGCGTAAACCTGCTTGCGGACCTCTGGGGCTAATGATATTCAATAAGAGTTGCTTTTCATTGGTACATGAAAATGGAGTCCGTGATGGGGGGGTAGGGTATGGAGGAAATAGGTAAAAAACTTTCAGCCCTAAGGCAACTATGTACAGAAAGACAGACCAGGACATAGTGTCCAGTGTCAAAATAGAAAATATCGGCCCTATGGAGCCAGAGTGGGGGAGGGCAATTGTAGACAATATGGTTAACCTCTTATACTTTTAGAGTGTGTTTGGAAAATAATAATTCCAGCCACCTCTGGGTGGTTATCGGTCTACCTCATGAGACCCTCATGTCATGGGTACAATTAAAATGAGAAACCATGTCACCGCTTTGTTACCTAGCAATCAAAGGTGCGTCATAAAGGGGAAAACATAAACATATGACGCATATTAAAACATTCTAAACAGAGCATAGCATATGTTAAATAACCAAATTAGTGCATATGATCAATCTCACGTGTCTCCGTGCGGCCTCATTTAAGAGGGTAAGGATTACACTGCGCCAGCCGGCAACTAGTGTGTTACAGTCTCATTTATGTCTTGTCAGGTGAGACCAGTCCTTAGAGATTTTCGTGGGCGATTTGCGTATATCACTCGTGTGGGTATTATCTTCCGCGTGTTCAATAGCAATGTCCCAGTCTTTCAGTAATTTCAGCCCATCCGGTACTGACTTTATCTGGTGCTCCGAACCGTTCTTCTTGAGAAGAAGACACGTGGGGTAGCCCCATTTATATGTGATTTCGGCATTCCTCAGTGCCTTGGTAATCGGCATAAATTCTTTACGTTTCATAAGGGTGGCGGCTGATAAATCCACAAATAATTTGATTCCTACATATTGCGCCGGTATATTATTGGCTATCCGCGCCGTACGCATTATCTGTTCTTTGGCAGTAAAATGGTGCACCCGGGTGATCACATCCCTGGGTATAGATGGCGCCAGGAATCTTGGTTTCGGCAGCCTGTGTATGCGATCTAGGCAGAGATCCCGATCTGTAAGTTCCGGGCAAAGGGTTTTGAAGAATGTTATGGTGTATTCCCGTAACATAGACGGTCCAATGTCTTCAGGTATCCCCCTTAGACGAATATTGTTGCGCCTGTCTCGGTCCTCATGATCTGCTATTTTAGCTGTGAGGAAGGCGACTTTCTCCTCTAAGGAATCATAGGCCCCTGCCAGGGTGTTATGGGCCTCAATGATCTCCTCAGACTTGTCTTCTAATAAAGAAGTTCTCTCACCAATTGCTTGGATATCTGCCCTTACATCACGGGCCAATTTAGAGAAGTCTGCTTGTAGAGATTGTTGCAGCTCTTGCAGCATTCTGTGGAGAGTTTTTTCCGACGCTGGGAGAGCCGTTCCCAGTGAGATGGAAGTGCTGTCGCTCCTGTCAGAGCACGCTGTGGGTGAGGAAGGGCCGCCGGCGCCATTTTGTGGAGACCGTCGCGGAGATGTTAGTGCCGCGATCTGCAGTGTAGCCGGGCGCAGTTTATTCTTTTTCGCTGTTCTCTGTGCCATGGCGGTTCAGGTAACGTGTGGTTATGTTTGGTGGCTGGTAAAGGTCGGTAATGCTTTTCTAATTGCTGTAGATTTGATACCCTCGTTGGAGCTGACGGCTCACACAACCATTTCCTCGAGCTGCCAGGCCACGCCCCCAGGGATAGTGAATTTTATTAGATGAATTTTTTTTAAATGTCAGAATTTTTTGTAAAAACTGATTATTCAAAGACACAACAATTAATATGTGGGGTAATATCTATTTATATTCCCCCAATTTGTGAAAAAAATTCAAATTGACACACGTGGTAAAAGGCTGAACGTGATGCATTTGTTTAGTCAATATTATGATGTAATGAGGTAAATATATAAATATTGCAATATAGCAACCTATGTTAATACATAGATTTCTGTTAGCTTTCTACAATAAAAAAACAGGCAAGTGAATACACAGAAACCTTTACAGGGTCCAGAAAGGGTTCATCAAGGTTACTGAATGGCATCCTGGTGGGATGAAAGCTCACTACAGAAAGCACGAAGTTAGGGCATTTGCAACAAATGGAGAACCTTCAAATGTGAGTATCCTTTTTGTGTTTTACTATTTACATATAGTTATTTAAAGGATTACTCAAAACACCATAATACTTTGGTCATTAAGTCAAATCAGCCATACCTCCAGCAGTACCATGAGCTAGTCCGTAACGAAAATTCCAGGCTGGCTAATGTTACATCTGCATATTTGGCATCTGTCATCAGTACGCACAGCATACTGGCAGCAGATGACAAATGGTGGCACTGTCCTTCCCTCCATGCTGGCTAAGTTCTCTCCTCAGTCTTCCTCCTACAGTGAGGGGGGAATGGCATCCTCAGAGGAAGATCAGTCTGCAGCAAGAATGGCCATTGCACTGGATCAAAAGAGTTTTCTTATTTCATAGTTTGCTGGCATGGTTCCCCTTAAAAGAAATACAAAGGTTACTATAACCAAAAACAGTGTATTATTAAACACCTTTTTGAGGTTGAAGTAACCATATATTATTATTGATTATTTTGCATATATTTCAATGCATTACAAAAAAAAAGAATGGGTCAGTTTTATCCTATAGTCACGGGAGGGCTGGCATGGGGAGCCGAAAGGTAAATGCCCACTTTGGCGCTAGCATACATGAATTATTGTTTGAAGTCTAACTCCATTATTCAATGGATTAAACAGTGGGACATTTTGAGTGTATATTGGCACAGTGAGACATGAGTGAGGAAGCATGGTTTTTGTATGGACTTAATCTAAATATTTTCTAGGAATGAACTAGCCAGCTGTACATATGATGTCCCCGTGCTTACAAGTGACTGCAGGGTGAGTTAAAGCCATGCTCATGATGTTCATAATACATGCCAATTGTAATTTGTGGCATTGGAGTTACAGGTAGGCACATATCTTTGTGAATCTGCAGGTTGTGAATGAGTGAAAAAGTATTTTGTCCCCGGGCCAAAAGTTGTCAGCTATTTTCTGCCTGGAGTTTCGCTTCAAAATGGCTGCTCCAGTTGATAGACAAGTTAACTTTTAAGCTGGCAGCAACTCCCAATGTTTGTACAATACTTATCACTTATTTTATTCTGTATCTGTTTAATAAGATGGAGATTTGTATTTGTATTCAAGCCTATCTGTATTTTGTTTAACGTCAATAAAACTCACTATTTAGTAACTTAAACCCACAGAGTGTTATTGGTCTGAGCAAAACCAGAACAGATCAATTATTTTCATTTGGCAAGAACAACCCTTTTCCTTTAAGTCTCCTTTAAGTCTACCACCAAAAAATCTGAATTTCCTGCTTGGTTTGCAAAGTCATTACAACGTCCATAGATTTTCCTCATAGAATAAAATGTTTCACATTGTTCATACAGACAGCACATTAATAACTTGGGAATCTAAAATCTCTCTTTTTTTTTTTTATCTGAGTTGGACGCCAGCTATAGGGACAAAGTAGCTGAAGCCTTGCTTTTAATACAACATTATTTTTCTAGCCTATGAAATGAAAATTGATTGCCGGTACTTTTTTTAAGAGTGTTTCATTTTTTATTTTTTTTCTATGCCACTGGAAGTATGTGTGATATAAATATAAAGCATATTGATTTTCTGACAAGGAGCTGTTTTAACTTAATTTATTGAGGACATACTTATAAAATTCCACGTTGTTAGCGTTTCTCAGCTATATGTATTCAAACTAGTATTAAGAATTACTTAAAGTGGCCATGTCACCTAAGCAGTGTGTAACAGTAATACAGTTTTCCCATAGATCACTAAAAAGATATATAAATACACACACAGATATTTACATGCACACATAAATGTCATGTGTCTGTCTGAAGCAAAAACACAAATATGAGAACAAGAAAAAGCTTAGAGAAACCCAATAGCTTGCCCTTTGGCTAATCCCTGCTAAGTTCTCAAATAGTTTTTGCGCAATTGTATAACTACAAAAAGAGCCTATACCATTTGCATATCAGACTGTTCCTGTCCATAAGGGCCTTATATAGGCCTCGCCAGCAAGGTGTAGCTGATGGCATCTCTCAAGGCACAGTGAGCACAGGGTCCATCTGCTCATATTTCTGTATCTCTGGCATTATCTGATTGTAATAGTGGAGTTTTACTCTGATATTTCGCAGAAGCTCCTCTCATGGCTGTCAGTATGGCCGTCACTAGAGACAGGTTAATCCTGCAAAGAGCATTGCCATACCTGCAGAACAGCAATGATTTCAGCTGTGGGGCTAAAACAAAAAAAGGGGGCAGGCTGCATGCCATTCAGACCACCTGTGTGTCACAACTGCTAGTGTAGTCCAGCACGCTGAACTATCCAACATCTACATAGAACAGAACGGAAAGGACAGAATGTAAACCGGTCCTTAGAATGGCTGGACTAATACGTTAAAGACAGAGAATGGTCAAGGGATTGCCGAGGTCAAGAAAGCCAGAAATAAACAAAACCGTAAAACAAGCCAAGTCAGGGAAGCCAGAAATCAGGAATAGCCAAGGTCAAAATACCGGTAATAGCAATAACAGGAATAGAAAACGTATTCTCAGGAACCAGGACAGGAAACCATGACAGGGCAAAGAACTGGAAAGCTTCAGGGATTTAAATATCCCTCCTTAGACTGTAATTGGGCAGAGGGTGACCTCTGACCCCAGAATGTGCGTCTGCGTCGGTGTCGTGACGTCACACGCACGTTCGTGTGACCCAGGGGGACGGAGTCATCGATGGCGGCGACCGCATGGTCAGCGCCATCTTTATTTCGGGCAGGCTACCAGGAGGACCCGGTGTAGTGGCCCCTGACTCACCGCTGAGCAGGTAAGCTCAGTCTGTCGGCACGGTCGCACCACGCGGTGAGCCGTGACACTGTGGTATTGGTGTCTATAGAGTCTCAATAATGAAAATACATTCTAATGGTTCAATATGATTACTGAAGAGCAATTTATCCATAGAAAAGTACTATTCTGCAGGCAGAGCAAGCCTTTACTCTGCTAAGAAAATCCAGACCATTGGGCCTGGTGTGGTCAGTCTTCAAAAAGTTCAACATTATGGATAGATGCTCACCAAACTCCTTTCAGTTAATTGAATACACTCTTTCTAGAGAACATATTCACAAAGCAGGGAAAATACAGTTTTTCAGTACGGCTTGCTTCCCATTTTTTTTTCTACTTAATCTGTTGGCAATTAATTTCCATTTGTAATATTTTCCTTGTAGAGAACTGAGAAATATGATGGGTGTATCTATATTAGGTACTGTTGGTTGTATATATATTAGGCACTGCAAATGTTTCTGAACTACATTACCCATGATGCTCAGAAAGCTTAGTGATCTGATAAAGAAGAGTTCAGAAGCATCTGCAATGGCAAGTACACCAGATCAATAGTGTAAGAAGTTTCCTGAGGGATCCAATTATGCTCGTTAAATAATGACATTCTTA
This sequence comes from Pelobates fuscus, assembly GCF_036172605.1. Lineage (NCBI taxonomy): Eukaryota > Metazoa > Chordata > Amphibia > Anura > Pelobatidae > Pelobates > Pelobates fuscus. The sequence continues at coordinate 149,710,010 of NC_086323.1, forward strand.
ACTAGAACTAATCCAGTGCTAGGGATTAAAAATCCTTTCACAATGTCCCGTAAATTTCTAAACTTGACACTTTAACTTGAACGAATACTCCAAGCAATATAACCACTATAGTATGCTGCGAGCAGGTGCCGTACCCCGCTTCCTCTCAGCAGGAAGTGACCAACTTGTTATCAAACAGTTTAGCTACTTAGATTGGGTACCAGGGCAGTCTTGACACCAGGATAACTACAGTGCACTCTATAGAATATGGTGCTTGGAGTGTTCATTTAACAGTATAAAAATCTAATAATCTGTTTATTAAAAAGAGCTGCATGATTCCAAGATAGAAGCTTCTTTTTAGCTCAGCTATTTGCATTTTGGTTAAAAATCATCAAAACATGTATTTTTTTTAATAATAAGCTCTACTCTAAAAATATCTACTGCCTTATGTAAAACATGTGCAAAGCATAAAAATAAATAAATACAAAAAAAAAATAGCAGATAATCTCAAGTTATTCAAAATAGCCTTTTCTATAAATAATATAATGTACATAATCAACCAACACAGACATTGTAAACTACAATAGAATCATCTGGACGTTTCAAGAACAATGACATTAAACTGTGTCTAAGTGGTTGTTGTACTACAGATGATTGTCACTTAGCACTAACCCACATAAGTACTTATAGAGAAGTGATAAATAATCCAGAATGAGCATTTGGCGATGTTCACAGCACAAACAAACCTGTCATACGACAATTGAGTCTTTTCAGAATATAAACAACCTGTCTGATCAGAAAACGAACTTCGTAAATTCCATAGTGCTTTCACATATTTTCATAGCTAACGTTTGTATCTCAATGAGGTTTCCTTATCTCCAGTGTTTTCAGAAAATCATCTAACATGACAAATGTAAGACCCTTCATAAAATGGCAAGAGGCACATCTTGTGTAAACTAGAGTCTTGGTGGCCCACCTACCACACAGTAAAATGCTTCCCCAACTGCTCATATTTTACACTTATAGTGTAACATCAGTAAGGGGGTTTAAAAAAGTAATTTCTTAAGTAGAAATGTGAGCAACTAAGCTGGGAAATATTTTTATTGGAGGCTACAGATGGGGAGTTAGTACAGTTAAGAGTTTGCACACTCATTTCCTTTTGAGGTATACCCATAAATAATAGCAATTTCTTACTTCAGCAATACAATACAATCAAATACTAAACATTGTTATAATAAGATTTCTATCTCCAAGAAAGCATTTATTATTAATCGACTACAACATTTTTAGTAGGGGAGTTATGCGACCAATTAAGAAAAATAGAATTCACTAGCTAACTGCTGGTATAAAGAAGCTAAAATAATTTGAGATGATAGCCTTTAACATCAAAACAAAATCTAGTGTTAAAAGAGAGCATATAGTAGAGTACCTCCATATTTTTGTGTTATGTCTATCAAATATATATATTTATTATGCCATGATGTTTACCCTCATCTCCCCCTAAACTTATCTGGGGTTGTCCCACCAACCCCCAATTATTAAACTAAGTAGTAGGGGAGCATTTAAAATAGAAGACAAATGCTGATGTTGTCGCATACAAACAGTCTTATATTCTCACTGTGCAGTGCTTCAGAATATATTGGAGTTTTATAAATAAAATAAATATTAATTTAGAAAAACATGACGCACACTATTGTTTTACATATAACATTGTTCGTCAAGAATAAAATAAGTCTGTTTGTTTTTTGCTGTTTTATTTTAATTCTTCCATGCAAAGTTCAATGTATTATCCTTTGAGTTTTCTCAGTGTAGACATTTTTTTTCTAAGACTATTTAACAGTAGAATTAATTTGAAGTATATACTTGCCATCAACACAAGAGGGTCGGTTTCTGGTTGTACCTGCGACCTTCCCAGGGAGACAAGAACATTTCACTGTTTGTGATCTCTCCTCAATTCGATTCTTATTACAGCATCTGTGTGCTGCTATAACCTCACAAGTTCCTCCTTCTGTTAAGACACAAAGAACATTAGCAAAGGGTTAGTGCGAGTGCCTAGACATTTCTACAAAATACCAAGAAGTCAAACAGCAAAAAGAATATTTACACTGGTGGCAGGGGCCGTTTTGTTACATCCAGCTCTTACTCAAGGAAAATGCAAAACAACTCATCATGCAATATTTCAGCTGTCAGTGTTTTGGGGATTGCAGAATTGCTGAATAATAGAGTACACAAAAATGTGTTGTCCGATGCAGAATTTTGTGCACACTGTACTTTTTCTTCTCTTCATTTTATTTTTTTGGTTTCTTTATTCCTTAGTGTCCAGCCATACAGAGGTAACAATAACTCAATCCAAAATAATGAAAACCGCGCTTTGCTTAAAATGGGTACTGAGTTTGTTTTACAAATGAAATATGATGTTATCAAGATTTTAGAATTTCAATAACTTAAAATTACATTGAAAGCTGGAAAAAGGAATGCATAAAAGCATAAAATACACACACACACACACACACACATTTATTACAATACACATATATTGCAATCATACATATATGCACATATTACACCAACATATCCATACGATAGACACATTATATACACTGATAGGTCTCACACAATATACACATTATATTTTATAAATTACATGCCTTAACACTGCATATACATCATACACACTAAACAACCAATTGTTGTTTAGACAAGACATAAGTAGTCAAGCTGTGATTGCAACAGAGTTGGAGAATTTCTCTGTATCAGCTATCGTTGCCTTAATTTTATCATTTAAATGTAATTGTATATAGGAGGAAGAAGAGTGAATAAACCTGGCTAGACCTAGGGAAAAACCCCTACTAAAGACATAATGTGTGTGTAGTTTTATAAATATGTGTATATATCCAGTGTGCATATATGAATGCACTTATGGGTTCATATAAGTCCACAATTGATCATTTATATGGGCACTTGGGTATAGTTTTAGATAGGTCTGCAACATACAGTTAAAGGAACATTCCAAACACCAAAACCACTACCTCAGACAGAGAGCCAGAAGATCTCAGTATGATTTAACTCTGCAGTACAAGCCTTAGCTCAGGAGACCTATAGGAAGCCACTAAGTAATAGCTTCCAGCTTTAAGGCTAAGGTAGTGAAGTATTCTGATGGACCCCAGGTAAGATGTCAGTTAGGTTCATCACAACGTTTAGGTCCAGGCACATAAGGCCTTTAATGCAGCTTTAGGCCCAATAGTGCATTCCCGTCAATAAATATTTCTGATATTTTGGGTCCCTTTGACTTGTTTTCTAACTACAGTTTTCTTTTCCTCTCTATGGAGGTACCGTGAATTATGCTTGATAATCCTAAGGATTGGATTATACTACTATATTTTTTTTCTCCTCTAGTATTGGTCCATATCTTATGTGTAGGATGCCTTGGTTCTCTTGACAAAACCTAGCTTTTCATTACAACTCTGGCATCTATCTGTGGACACTAGAAAAGATAGCTTGTGAGCCATGGACACATCAAGATAGTAATTTAAAAAAAATGCTTCCTATGTCCTGTTATGTGCTGGAATATGAATGTTCAGGTCACTATCCCATAGATTTCTGAAGCAAGGTAGTCTGTCGTCATTCAGAGAATTGTAACCAAGTTTCTGTGGGGCATATTGGACATGCACATATTTTACAATACAGTTGAAATTTGGAGCATTCTGCAGATTTTAAATAATGTTTAAGCTGAAGATAATTCCAAAGTCAAAGAAAAAATTATGGGACTGCTTTCAGTAAGAATACGAAGTACAGAATAATTTATATATCTAAAAAATAGTTACTATATCTGTACTGTTGTGAAACAAGGGGAGCAGAGACATAAATAAAGTTAAAACGTAAAGAAAGGATAAATTGTGTTCTAGGGCAGCAAGGGAACAAAATAACGAGGTATTCCTCTTACTACGGCAGCAATGTCAATTTTCGAATGTGCCTGAGACCAGTGGGGTAAAATTATTTTGATCAAATGTGATCAAATATGGATTTAATTAAACTTATATAGAGAAGTGGTGGTTTCATTGAGGAATGGTCTGAATTTGGTAGTTCAGAGAAAGTTCAACTTTAATTTTACCGAAAACAAAATGATATCAGCCTGATGGACAATTACAAGCTCTTTCATTGCTACTATACAGTACTACTGATTTTTTTTAATAAGCAGATATTCTCTAGGGATGTGCATGGGAAAAAATTTGGTTCGGTTCGGAAATTCAGGTGAGTAAAAAAAATGTGTCTGTTTCGGCAATTCGGACCAATGGCATTCGGTTCGGCACTTCGGAACTGCTGAACAGCATTCAGTTCGGACATTCGGCAACGCAGCATTCGGTCATTCATTTCGGAGATTCGGCATTCGTTTCAGGCATTTGGCAGTTCGGAATGTCGTTAGTTTTGAAAAATAAGCATTTGTGTGTTTTTTTCTTAAACAGCAATGTTTTACATTGCACAGTGGACCACAGCAGCACCAAGACCACTTAATCTTAAATAAGTGGCCTGGGTTTAGTTAATAATTACTAGTGTTAGTTTAGTATATATACAATTTACAAAATGATATTTTCACTGCACAGATAGTGTAGCCAATCAGGTAGCACTACCAGCATGTAACACTTCTGCACACTATATAGTCCCACCACTGTGACGCCATCTTTGTGGAGAGCTTAGGAGCAGAGAGTGAGCAGAGTGTGAGAGGTTTAGCAGAGAGAAAGTGATTTGTTTGTGAACAAGCAAGTAAGAGTGTGTTGAGAGGGGAGAATGTGAGGAGGACGTGGATGATCCATTATGGTTTCTTTGTTTTATTAAATTCTTATTTAAATTAAATAACAGAAAACTAAAAAACACACAATTAATCACTATAGCAAAGTCACAATGTAGCAGAGAGACACCCTGTCAATCAGGTTACCTGGCAACAGCTAAAAAACACAAAATTAATCACTGCAGTAAAGTCACAGTGCAGCAGAGACAAACCCTGGCAATCAGATTACCTGGCTTGCACAGCCACTCACCCACCCTCCCCTCTTCAAAAAAAAAAGAAACAAAACACAGAAAAAAAAAGGCAAAACTTACTCTCTCTCTCTCTCTCTCTCTATGGAATACACACTTAAAAGCAATGTGGCTCCCCAAGTTTGCAACAAGTAAAGTACAATAAATGTAATGTAATGTATCTCTCTCAGTCTCTTGTGCTATCACAACTAGTCTGGTCACATGAATGCAAGCCAACACCCTGAGAGCCTAATTTATATACCATCCCACCTCAATGACTCTGTGTGCCTTCATTGGCCAAGTGTCAGTGACAAAATCACCATTATTTGGCTGTCCTCTAACATCAATCACTGGACAGGGAATAGTCAAACTGTATTGGGCAAGCAAGCATTACATCGCACAAAAGGAATTAGCTTATTGGTCAAGATTCCGGTCATCATTCGCGTAATTTTCCCTCCCTCTTGTTTTGCCACTTTTCAGAAATCCGGATCATTTTGGAGTTTCGGCACTTCCGAACTTCTGCACTTCGGCGCTTTGGAACCTCGGCACCTCGGACATTTGTAAGCATCCGAATGGTATGAAAATTGTACAAATGTACAATCGGAACTAAACGAATATTCTCCTACTCCATTAAATAACTGTAGAGATATGGGGCTAAAGAACCCCACATTCCAACCCCCCTCTCAAACAATGCCTAAGCTAAAGACTGCCAATTTTGATTCATGTACAATAAAAAAAAAGCACACAAATCGATACTTTAGTGTAAATTTCATCTACCATTAATAGGATAACTGAACAAATTACTAATCATTATAATCTTAATAATTCACATTAAAATTAATAATTTAACCGTGATTTAAAATCCCACATAACGCATACAGCTACATCTGAGTCTTATTTAGAAAATCAATTTATGTTAACAGTCTATTGGAGTAATAATCTCCTCTATAATTACCCAGTATCTTTAACCCAGATGTACCTATTTGTATTTTGTGTAAAGTTATTAGCCTTTGGAATCCTCAAATACAAACATAACAGCTCCTTAGACCTGTTTAAATAATGATGGTATCCATAATTACTTTGTGAACTAAGAACAGAACAATAAGAGGAATTTACCTGGGAATTTGAAGACTGGAAAACACGTTTATCATTGTGAGACAAAAATCAAGATGAAAATTCCAAAATAGTCTGTTCCCAGGTTTAAAGTACATCAGAGGTCATCATTTAATAAGGTATCCCTCTGCATAAAGTTCCACCAAGCATTTTAATTTGAAATGAGTAAGAGCAAATATTATAAATGACCTCTTGATTTTCCGTACACTAATTAAGAAGCCTCGGCTTAAAATAATTATTTACTGAACTGGGGCATCCAACTTTCCCACTCTAACTGTTGCCATTTCCCATAATGCACTTCCAGTGTTGAGTTGGCAGATAACTATGGCAGATCTATTCCAAATACAGCTGGAGAGCCAAGGCTTGGTCATTCTGTAGATCAGAAACATTTGTAGCAAGATTATTTTTCAGTCAGTTAAATAAAGGTAGATGCTATTTGTACAGTTTATAATGTTTTAAAATACTGAGTTATTTATATTTTATATATTTATATATATTTTATATATTTTATATATTTATATATTATATATATTTTATATATAATGCCATTTAAAGTAGAGTTGGTGCCTCTTGGTTTAAAAAAATTAACATTTTAAACAGAATGTCAAAAGAATCTGCAGTGACATAACTGGATTTGATTATTACTATGGGGGTCCACCTACACTGATCAGACACGACATTAAAACCACTGAAGGGTGAAGTGAATAACAGTGATTATATTGTTACACTGGCAACTGCCAAGGGGTGGGATATATTAGGCAGCCAGAGAACAATTTGTTCTTGAATTTCATGTGTTTGAAGCATTGGAAATTGGCAAGCAAAAATATCTGAGTGGCCTTGACAAATAGTGGTGGCTAGATGACTGGGTCAGAGTATTTTCAAAACAGAAAGTCTTGTGGGGTATTCCTTGTATGCAATAGTTACTACCTACCAAAAGTGGTGCAAGGAATGACAACCTGTAAACCAGTGTCAAGGTCATGCTCGCCCAAGGCTCATTGATGCACATGGGGGAACATGGCCCCACCAATGCTTCTAATGTCACCCTCACCTATATTAAAAGGAAGCTGCAGGTAATCTCAAGTGCTCAGTGAATTTGTTTTATTTTGTTACCAAGTTCCGTCTAAGCTCCCTGTGTTATTAAGCTGTGAACCGAACCTCTGGACTTCCAAAGCAACCTTGCCAAACTCTTTACTCCCTGGACACGGAACTGACTTTGACTAATCTCACCTCTTTATTCCAAACTGATATTGCTGAACTACAGACTTCTTACGCACGAAAAGGACTCTCTCTAATCACCAACCTCCACAAACAAGCTAAGTTCCAATGTTATACTGGGAATTGCTGTATTGTTCAAGTCATTCAGTTTAATCCTCTCAAAGGGTGAATCCAGTCAATACTAAAGTCAGTTCACTGTGCTTCAAAATATTCCTGTATTTAAATTGCAACCTGAATATTTACTGCACAACTCCTGCATATATACTTCTTGTTTATACTCTGCATATAATTCTATTGGATATTGTTTAAGTATTCAAATAAGGATCTACATACTAATTGCTACTAAGGGTTATTTCGTGATATCAAGACCTAAGCAACAAAACACTTACTTTAAATATTCTTAAAGTGACAGAATATCTTTATTTCTAAATATGCTATTGAGTTCCAACCAACTTTTATTCCTAAGTATTACACCACGTTGGTTTTGCTCACACAGAAGAAGTACTGTAGCTCACATTCATGAAAAATGTAATGCGAACTAGGATAGAATGGTGTCAGAACACACAGTACTTTGTAGTCTGTTGCATATGGGGCTGTGTATCTATAGAGCAGTCAGAGTGCCCTGTCCACCTCCTTCAATGGGGACGTGAGCAACAGAACAGGGCCATGAAGCAATGGAAGAAGGTTGACAGGTCTGATGGTTCATGGCATGTTTTCTTTTAGATCAGGTGGATGGCTGTGGGGAAGAGATGGCAGCAGGATTCACTCTGGGAAGAAGACAGGCTGGCGGAGGCAATTTTGTATTGGGAAACCTTGGGTCCTGGCACTCATGTGGATGGTTTTTTTTATATGAACCACCCACCTAACGATTGTTTCAGACCACATACTCCCCTTTATGACAATGGTGTTCCCTGATGGCAGTTCCATCTCATAGTACATATAAAGCTGTGTGAAGCAAGTGGATATGACAGAATCTGTGTCCCAGACTTCACAACAGGATTTCGGGTCCTGATCAATTTTCCTGATTTTGGGACTCCAGAGAACTGTCCCCAAAAGCACAGCATGAATACATCATTAGACACGCTCATGTTGTGCTGAGAGTAATCCACCATGTAGTGCGTGCTTAAGCAAGGCTCCCGGTATGGTCTGCTATGAGTGGTCCTAACCTCTTAGTCAGTCTGTCAGTCAAACTGATATGCATTCCTGTTGACACTCCCCTTCTGTCATTGACCACTTCCCCTTTCCAGGCGAGCCCACCCATGTTGAACATGGCCATTGACATACAGTTTATCACTAACATGCCCCTCAAGGCCGCTCACTCCCTGTCCTGATTTCATACATCCCAAAATTAACATGCGTGGGATTCTATGATATTTTTAAAACGTAGCATCCTATTAAACAGCTGTAACACCTATTGCTAAATAAGAATGCATGTGAGATGAGAATTAGAGGGGAATTGAGTAGTATGTCTCAAAAACGAACCATCATTCTAATAATCTAAATGCATTTAAAGACTACATAGGTGTATTCTTGTACTCTGTCATTCTTGCATTCTGTCATTCACACACACTGCATCCATGCATGTTTTTATACAATCAGTCAAATATAAATGTGATAATAACAACACGCTATAAACAGAAAAACACATGTACATTCATCTGGTATGAACATATGCATGTTGAGCCTATTTATTTTTATTTTTTTTAAAGCATATGAGAGGGTTTTATAAATGCCTGCAATATGCTGCTCATGGAAGAATCAGAAAAAAGTTTCATAAATGCCTGTATATCCAGAGAAGGATGATTTTAAATATCTTGTAAGTCTCTACTAGTTTTATTATCACATGTATATCTGTTAACCCCATGGTGACCAGACCATTTTTCAATTTTCTTACCATTAAGGACCAGGGCTGTTTTTACATTTCTACGGTGTGTGTTTAGCTTTAATTTTCCTTTTACTCATTTACTGTACCCACACATATTATATACCATTTTTTTCTCGCCATTAAATGGTCTTTCTAAAGATACACTTATTTTCATCATATCTTATAATTTACTATAAAAAAAATTATAAAATATGATTAAGTGTTTTTTTAAAAACACACTTTTTCTTGTTTTTTTAAAAACACAACTTTATCCCCCAAAATCTGTTACATATCTACAACCGCCAAAAAACACCCATACTAAATAATTTCTAAAATTTTGTCCTGTGTTTAGAAATACCGAATGTTAACATGTTCTTAGCTTTTTTTTTTTTTTTGCAAGTTATAAGGCAATAAGTACAAGTGGCACTTTGCTTTTTGCAAACCATTTTTTTTTTCAAAATGAACTTACATTGTAACACTGATATATGTCAAGAATGCCTGAATAACCATTCACATGCATATATTTTGTAAAATAAGACAACCTAAGGTATTAAACTTGGGGTGTTTTGACTCTTTTCAGGCAACCATTTTACCACCAATCTATGCCAAATAAAAAAGAAATACAAAAATTGGTAATTTTTTTGACACACATAGCAATTATGCTAATACATGTACTGAGAACTTTAAGGGTTACTGCCAAAGAACACCCCATTATGTGTCCAGCAACATCTCCTGAGTACAGTGATACCACTCATGTATAGGTGTGTCAGGTTCTCTGGGGGCTAAAAAACTGTATTTGGAGGGTGCGCATTCAAGTACCATGTCCAATTTGGGACTATTTGGGACCCATGTCCTATTTGGGACATTTTTGAAGCTGGCCAATGTAATTTACCCCTATCAAACCATATATTTTTGAAAAGTAGATGCCCTAGGGTATTTCAAATGGTGGTACTTTAATACTTTCCATGCACTAATTCTACCACCAGTCTTTGTCAAACTTTTGGGTAGTCATTGTTTATGTTATTTTTCTCTCACATTGTACTTTAGGCATGGATTCTCGGTTCCTGTTATGTGTTACTGACAAAGAACACCCCTATATGTGTTCAGCAACATCTCCCAAGTACAACAGTACCACCAATGTACAGGTTTTATTGTTTTTTGCAAACTTACAAGGGTCAAATGTAGGGCTTTCCCCTTTTTAAATGTTTGCACATTGAAATTTTCCAGATTAGTTTGCTGGGACTATGTTGTCTTTGAGATCGTATGGCAGCCCAGGAATGGAAAATTAACCCCATCATGGCATACCATTTGTAAAAGTAGAAAACCCACTGTATTCAAAATGGGGTATGTCCAGTCTTTTTAGTAGCCACTTAGTCACAAATCCTGGCCAAAATTAGTGTTTATATTAGTTTGTTTGGCATTTTTCACACATAAACTGCAATTTCACAGATGATATTATCAGTAAAATACATTTTACTGCTCTAAAACACTCATATTTGCGTAGAGTAATGTCTCATGAGTACAACAGTATCCCTTGAGTACAGGTTTTATGGTGATTTGGAAAGTTACAGGGTCCAAAATAAGATTTACCAATGCCTGTTTTTGTAAATTGCTATTTGCCAGATTGGCTATGTTGTCTTTGATGGGTTAAAAATTAGGTATGTCCAGTCTTTTGTAGTTGCCACGTAGCCACAAACGCTTGCCAAAGTTGGCATTCATATTTGTTTTTTGCATTTTTTTTTTACACAAAAACTGCACTTTTACTGGTGATATCATCGTCGTGATAAGTTTTACTTTTTAAAACACTCATATGTGTGTTCAGCAAATTCTCCCCAGTATAACAATACTCCGCCATGTAAAGGTGTTTTGCAAAGTTACGGGGTTAAATATAGGGCTTGCTAATTAAATTCTCTGGACTGTCTGCCTGGGTTGTCAGGCAGGTCCCTCAAATTATAATTAATAAAATCAAATAATTATGTAATTAATAGTTAAATATATATGTAGAATGTGTGGGCATACAGTGGAACCTTGGTTCTGGAATGCTTCAGTACTCAAACAATTCATATTCAAACAAAATATTTGAGAAAAAATTGCCTCGGTATTAGAACAAAACCCGGTATTAGAACAAAATCACACAGCAGTAACCTAGATGGCACCACTTTGAAACCTTGTTGGTATGATGCATCAACCTCCTAGCACTAGACAAAGCAAACAGAGATCCATTCTGTTTGCGAACAGAGCTCCACTCTGTTGGCAAACAGTTCCATTTTGTCAACAAACAGAGTAAAGTGAACATGTAAAGTGAAGTTACATTTTAATTTAATTTACATTATGTTGCATTTAACCCCTTAAGGACACATGACGTGTGTGACATGTCATGATTCCCTTTTATTCCAGAAGTTTGGTCCTTAAGGGGTTAAGGTATTATCAAACTGTAAAATGTGTGTTAAAATGCTGTACTTTTGAGGGTCAGGAACGGATTAATCTAATTTACATTAATTCTTATGGAAAATTTTGATTTGGTTTTCGAACAACTCGTTACTCAAACAGCCTTCTGGAACAGATTAAGTTTGAATTCCGAGGTTCCACTGTATATATAAATATAAAAATAAATAAAATGTTTTGCAACCGGCAATAACCTCAATATATTTGCACATGATACGTTATTAACTTTATTATTATTAAAGCTGTGGATGTTTTTGCCCATTGGAGTGGTCTGGGTGCCAACTCCCACTACTCTTAACCCTGCAACTGTAATTATTGCAGTTTTTAATAAACTGCAATAATTACCTTAATTACCCAACTGCAATAATTACCTTGCAGGGTTAACTCCACCTCTAGTGGCTCTCTACTAGACAGCCACTAGAGGGCACTTCCTGGATCTAGCCTGTGCTAGAGCGTCGCTGGACATCCTTATGCTGTGTGAGGACCTCCAGCGTCGCTCATTTACCCATAGGAAAGCATTGAAATGTATTTTCAATGCTTTCCTATGGGGAGCGCTAATGCGCATGCGCATTAGGTCTCCCCGGCCGGTGGGCGGGATCAGTCTCGCCCACCGACCGACGCAATGCAGAGGAGAATCGGTGGTGGAGGAAGAAGCAGCGACGTGGGACATGTCGCTGCCTCTGGTAAGTTACTGAAGGGGTTTTCACCCCTTCAGCAACCGGGGATTGGGGGGTGGGAGGGAGAGAGGACCTGCAGTGCCAGAAAAACTGATTGTTTTCCTGGCACTGGAGTTTCCTTTAAGAGTGTCACTGCTTGACTTTCTTCCATCTCTGACTGGATGTCCTCCCACTTCCTGAAATTCAATCTCTCTAAAACAGAGCTCCTTGTCTTTCCTCCTTCTAATACCGATCCTCCTCTTTCGCTCTCCCTTCAAGTTAGTGATATCCATCCTTGCAAGCATGCTGTCTTGGCGTCTTACTTGATTCTGGCCTCACCTTTGAGCCTCACATCCAGTATGTTGCCCAGGGCCGGACTGGGGATACACAGCAGCCCTGGAAAAAATCTATGCCAGCCCCATGTCATTGAGCCTTGTGTGTGAGTGTATATATATATATATATATATAGATATAGATATATATATATATATATATATATATATATATTTATTATGTGTATAAATTAGCAACTGGAGCAGGATAGTGGAGTGCAGGGGAATGTTGGTGTGTGAATGCAGATTAGAAGGGGTTGAGTTGCCAGCCAGATGTGAAACGTTATGAGCCACCTCAAATGCTTGTGCACAGTATTTTTTTTTTAAAATTACATTTTATTTATTCAAGTATGTACACAACTTCAATTTGTGTGTATGCAGAGGCATATTTGGATTGATAGTTTTATGTCTGTGTGTAAATGCAGGGCCATATTTGTATGTACTTTGTGTGGATACAGGTGCATATATATGGAGCAGGTCAATGTGTTTAAATGTAGGGACGTGTGTGTGTGTGGAGAGTCTGTGTGTGTGTGTGTGAATGCAGGGATGTGTCTGGAGGTTTGATGAGCGTAAAGGTGCAGAAGTGTGTAGTGGGTCAAACTGTTCTTGTGTATGGTAGGCACTGAATGTCTGCGTGAATGAAGTGGTCAATTTGTATCCCTCATTGTCTGTAGTCCATTTCCATCTCCCATAGCTTGTAGCCCATTACTGCTCCATAGTCTGTTTTTCCCCTCCTATTTCCCATAGGTAGAAGAAGCCTAGTCTTTGCCCTCTGTAGTTAGTAGCCCATTCCCTTCCCCCCGTAGTTAATAGCCTATGTTCCTCCTCTTCCCCCATAGATAGTACCCAGTCTCTCCCATAGAAGTAACCTACTCACCTCTTCTCCCCCGTATATGGTACTATATTCTCCTCCAAGTACTCAATTTCCTCCTAACCCCATAGATAGTATACATTCTACCCCCCAGTCCACCTCCCCATAGATAGTACCCCAATCCCTCCCCCATAGATATTGCCCCAATCACTCAACTTATAGACAGTGCCCCAATCCCCCTCCTCATAGATAGTGCCCCATTCCCCTCCTCATAGATAGTGCCCCAATTCCCCTCCTCATAGATAGTGTCCCAATCACTCAACTTATTGAGAGTGCCCCAATCCCCCTCCTCATATATAGTACCCCAAACCATCTCCTCATAGACAGTGCCCCAATCCCCCTCCTCATAGATAGTGCCCCAATCCCCTCCTCATATATAGTGCCCCAATTCCCCTCCTCATATATAGTGCCCCAATTCCCCTCCTCATAGATAGTGCCCCAAACCCTCTCCTCATAGATAGTGACCCAAACCCTCTCCTCATAGATAGTGACCCAAACCCTCTCCTCATAGATAGTGACCCAAACCCTCTCCTCATAGATAGTGACCCAAACCCTCTCCTCATAGATAGTGCCCCAAACCATCTCCTCATAGATAGTGCCCCAAACCATAACCTCATAGATAGTGCCCCAAACCATCTCCTCATAGATAGTGCCCGAAACCATCTCCTCATAGATAGTGCCCCAAACCATCTCCTCATAGATAGTGCCCCAAACCATCTCCTCATAGATAGTGCCCCAAACCCTCTCCTCATAGATAGTGCCCCAAACCCTCTCCTCATAGATAGTTGTCAGGGTACCTGAGGCCTCTACCTCTAAGGGAGGTAGAGACTTGATGGTTTATCCGTCCAGGCGAGCTGTTTCCTCCGTTCCTCGCGGTTCATCCAGCCACTTAAACACCGGCCGCGAGGAATCCACGTCCTTTTCTAGCAGGACGCTCAATACGTGACGTCATGACGCTATCACGAGCGACCTGTCACTCAAGTGTCCGATATCCAATCGGCACTTGTCAGAGGCGTGCTTACCATCCGGAGCCAGGGTATTTAAGCTTACTTCTCTCTTCAGCTCATTGCCCTGTCGTGGTTCTAGCTTGTCTAGTCACTCAGTGCTCTGGTATTCTAGTTTGCTCTATTTGGTTTTGACTCGGCTTGTTGTACTTCCCTGCTTCTCTGTTCTCCCTTGACCCGGCTTGTCTCTCGCTTATCTGTCTTCCCGTTCCCTCGACCTCGGCTTGTCTCTGACTATTCTCTATTACTCTCGGTACGTTAGTCCGGCCATTCTAAGGCCCGGTATACGTACCTTTCCACTCTTTGTACTCTGCGTGTTGGATCCCTGTCCCGATCCTGACATTACGACAGGGCCAATGGATCCTGCAGGTACAAACAGTCAGCTTGGTTCTTCTGATCCCAGGTTTGACGCCATGGAGCATAGGATGGATCAGATGGCTCTAGCACTACAGGCACTTTTGTCTCGTGCTAGTAACCCACCTGAGGAGACACGTACTCCTTCTATTTCTCCTGCAGTCTCAGGTCTAGAGGTAGCCACTGTAGGTGCTTCTTCCCGTATTACCCCACCAGTACGTTATGGCGGGTCACCGGAGAAGTGCCGTGGTTTTCTGAACCAGATTAGCATCCATTTCGAATTACAACCCCGATCTTATCCTACAGATAGAGCGAAGGTTGGATTTGTTATTACTTTACTCATTGAGAAAGCTCTGAGATGGGCCAATCCTTTATGGGAGAATGATAATCCACTAGTCTATAATTATAATGCCTTTGTAGCTGCGTTTAGAAGAACTTTTGACCCTCCTGGTAGAAAGGTCAATGCAGCTAGATTACTGTTGCGCCTTAGACAGGACAATCGAACACTTGTGGACTATGCACTAGAGTTCAGGTCCTTGGCGGCAGAAGTTAAGTGGAACGAACAGGCTTATATAGATGTGTTTCTGAATGGGTTATCAGATGTAATTCTTGACGAGGTCGCTACTAGAGAACTCCCTGAGAATTTGGAGGATTTAATTTCTTTTATATCTCGTATTGATGAACGCATAAGAGAGAGGCAGAACACTCGAGATAGGACCCGTAGACCCTCCTTTAAACTAGCACCTACCTTTCAAAATTCTGAGTTCGAGGACTTACGTATTTCTGAACCTATGCAGATAGGCAGTACTCATCTCACAGAGAGAGAGAGACAGTACAGAAGAAGGGAGGGTTTATGTATGTATTGTGGAGTCAGAGGACATTTACGCCTAAATTGTCCTAATCGTTCGGGAAACGCTCGCACCTAAGTTTCTCTAGAGGACAGGCCTTGGGTGTTTCTACTTTGTCCTCTATTCACAACTACAAAGAGTTCAGGCTTCTGTTACCCGTTTCTTTGAGGTGGGAGAAGGGAGTAGTAAAGACTATGGCACTAATCGATTCTGGAGCTGCTGAGAGCTTTATAGATCAGGGTTTTGTTGCCAAGCATGCTATCCCATCCCAGTTAAAAGAGACACCACTGGCTGTTGAGGCCATCGATGGTAGACCGTTACTTGAGCCTGTTATTTTCCATGAGACCATACCGATTAACTTAACTGTTGGCATCCTACATAAAGAGGATATATCCTTAATGCTCATTTCTTCTCCGTCTATTCCCATAGTCCTGGGGTACTCCTGGTTGAGGAGACACAACCCTATTATTAATTGGGAGTCAGGGGAGATAGTTTCGTGGGGAGAGAATTGTCAAGAAAAATGCTTGCGGAAGGTCTTACCTCTCGGATTAACTAACACATCGACTACCTCTGACAATCCTACAGAGACACAAATTCCGCCTCAGTATCTAGATTTAAAGGCAGTATTTGACAAAAAGAAAGCCGATACCTTACCTCCTCACAGGTCCTTTGATTGCAAAATTAACCTACTCCCTGGTACCATGCCTCCCAGAGGTCATGTATACCCATTATCTACTAAAGAGAACTCAGTTCTAGAGGAGTATATTCACGAGAATTTAGACAAGGGATTCATCAGGAGGTCCTCCTCCCCTGCCGGGGCTGGATTTTTTTTTGTTAAAAAGAAAGATGGTTCTTTGAGACCTTGTATTGATTATCGAGGCTTGAATAAGATAACCATTAAAAATGCCTACCCGATTCCCTTGATCACCGAACTCTTCGATCGTTTGAAGGGCTCTACAATTTTCACCAAGTTAGACCTCAGAGGGGCATATAACTTGGTGAGAATCCAGCAGGGACATGAGTGGATGACGGCATTCAATACTCGATATGGTCACTATGAATATACTGTTATGCCTTTTGGGTTATGCAATGCGCCAGCTGTATTCCAGGATCTGATAAATGAGGTTCTTAGGGAATTTCAGCAAGAGTGCGTCATTGTATACCTAGATGATATACTCATTCATTCTAGTGAGATTGAGACTCATCACAAGCAAGTCAGGAGGGTTTTGCACAAGCTTCTCCAGCATGGCTTGTACTGCAAGTTGGAGAAATGTAGCTTTGATCAAACCCAGGTGACCTTTCTCGGCTATGTGATCTCTGGGGAGGGATTTAAGATGGATCCGGATAAGCTCCAATCCATTCTAGAGTGGCCTTTACCCAAAGGTCTTAAAGCCGTACAGAGATTTATTGGTTTTTCTAATTATTATAGGCGCTTTATTAAGGGCTATTCTTCCATTATCGCACCTATCACTAATATGACCAAACAGGGGGCTGATACTAAGAATTGGACTACTGAAGCTCTCCTTGCGTTCAAAACTCTCAAGGGGCTTTTCGCTTCCGCTCCAATTTTAGTTCACCCCGACACTTCTCTGCCTTTTCTACTTGAGGTAGACGCATCAGAGACTGGTTTAGGTGCTGTCCTATCTCAAAGGTTGGGGGTTGATAAACCATTACATCCATGTGGATTTTTCTCTAAAAAATTGACCGGTACTGAAAGCAGATATGACATTGGTGACAGAGAATTACTAGCGGTTATCAAGGCTTTGAAAGAGTGGAGACATTTATTGGAAGGTACATTACATCCTGTTACCATTCTAACTGACCACAAAAATTTGTCTTATATCGGAGAGGCTAAGCGGTTGTCCTCCAGGCAGGCTCGTTGGTCGTTGTTTCTTACCCATTTCAATTACGTTCTGACTTACAGACCTGGGTCAAAGAATTCTAAAGCCGATGCGCTATCTCGCCAATATGAGCCCTCTGCTTCAGTTGAACCACTTATGTCCTCCATTGTACCCAAATGCAATATTATTGCTAATACCAGTCTCAAAATTCATTCTCCGCTACTTGACCAGATCTTGAAGTCACAACATCTAGCTCCCGGAAACACTCCTGAGGGAAGAAACTTTGTTCCTCCTGAACTTCAACTGGAGCTCTTACAATGTTTTCACGAAAGTAAAATAGCTGGTCATCCTGGTATTCGCAAGACATACTCTTTGATATCCAAGGATTTCTGGTGGTCTTCACTTCGAAAAGATATTGAGGAGTTCGTCGCAGCTTGTGAAACTTGTGCCAAGACTAAACTACCTCATGCATCCCCATGTGGCCTCTTACACCCCTTGGACATTCCTGAGAAACCTTGGTCCTGTTTGTCCATAGACTTTATCGTTGATTTGCCTGCTTCCAAGAGACAGACTGTTATTCTCACGGTGGTGGATAGATTTACTAAGATGGCCCATTTCGTGCCATTACCTAAACTTCCGACTTCTCCTGAATTGGCGGAGATTTTTGCAAGAGAGGTTTTTCGCCTACATGGGATTCCTTCGGAGATTGTTTCTGATAGAGGCTCTCAATTTGTCTCACGTTTCTGGAGATCCTTTTGTTCTCAAATGGGCATCAAATTGAACTTCTCCTCGGCCTATCACCCTCAGTCTAACGGAGCTGCTGAACGTACCAATCAAAAGATCGAACAGTATCTGCGTTGCTTTGTTTCCGAACACCAGGACGATTGGGTCGGTCTGATTCCTTGGGCGGAGTTCGCACACAATAACCTTGTTTGCGATTCAACTCGCTCTAGCCCTTTCTTCATGAACTATGGCTTTCATCCTTCGATTTTTCCTTCGGTTTCCTCTTCTCAGGGGATACCGTCGGTTGATGATCATGTCGCCAACCTGAAGAAATTATGGGATCAGACTCGGCAAATTCTGTTACATAGTTCCTCGTTGTTCAAAAAACACGCTGACAAGCATAGAAGAGCGGCTCCTGTTTTTGTTCCTGGGGATAGGGTATGGTTAAGTACTAAGAATATTCGACTAAAAGTTCCATCTATGAAATTTGCTCCTCGCTACATAGGCCCTTACAGGGTTCTCACTCGTATCAATCCGGTTGCGTATCGCCTTGCTCTGCCACCTGCCTTACGCATTCCTAACTCTTTTCATGTCTCCTTGTTGAAACCTCTTATTTGCAACAAATTCTCCTCTAAGGTCTCCTCGCCTCGTCCTGTTCAGGTGGAGGGTCGGGAGGAGTACGAGGTCAGCTCCATCGTTGATTCCAGAATTTCAAGGGGTAAATTGCAATATCTGGTCAACTGGAGGGGATATGGTCCTGAGGAGAGGAGTTGGGTACCTCAGGAGGACGTTCATGCTTCTCGCCTTCGCAGAGCATTTCACCTCCGCTTCCCATCTCGCCCCGGTTCCTTCCGCCCGGTGGGCGTATCTGAGAGGGGGGGTACTGTCAGGGTACCTGAGGCCTCTACCTCTAAGGGAGGTAGAGACTTGATGGTTTATCCGTCCAGGCGAGCTGTTTCCTCCGTTCCTCGCGGTTCATCCAGCCACTTAAACACCGGCCGCGAGGAATCCACGTCCTTTTCTAGCAGGACGCTCAATACGTGACGTCATGACGCTATCACGAGCGACCTGTCACTCAAGTGTCCGATATCCAATCGGCACTTGTCAGAGGCGTGCTTACCATCCGGAGCCAGGGTATTTAAGCTTACTTCTCTCTTCAGCTCATTGCCCTGTCGTGGTTCTAGCTTGTCTAGTCACTCAGTGCTCTGGTATTCTAGTTTGCTCTATTTGGTTTTGACTCGGCTTGTTGTACTTCCCTGCTTCTCTGTTCTCCCTTGACCCGGCTTGTCTCTCGCTTATCTGTCTTCCCGTTCCCTCGACCTCGGCTTGTCTCTGACTATTCTCTATTACTCTCGGTACGTTAGTCCGGCCATTCTAAGGCCCGGTATACGTACCTTTCCACTCTTTGTACTCTGCGTGTTGGATCCCTGTCCCGATCCTGACAATAGTGCCCCAAACCCTCTCCTCATAGATAGTGCCCCAAACCCTCTCCTCATAGATAGTGCCCCAATCCCACTCCTTATAAGTATTGCTCCAATTCCCCCCCATAGATAGTGCCCCAATCCCCCTCCTCATATATAGTACCCCAATCCCTCCCCCATAGATAGTGCCCAATCACTCAACTTATAGAGAGTGCCTGTTGCGGTCACCGGCCCGCCGAGCCTCACGGTCGTGCCCGACCGGCACGACCGCTCCGACTACACGAGCTTACCTGCTCGTCGGCGAGCCGGGAACCGCGCACGTAGTTCTTCCGGGCATCGCGCCCAGATCCAAGATGGCGCCGACCGCGTGGTCGCGTCTATTGCTAGCCCCGCCCCCGAGAATTATACCAACGTGTGCGTGACGTCAACGCACACGCACGTTTTGGGGTCAGAGGTCGCCCTCTGACCAATCATAGCCTAGAGAGGGGTATTTAAACCCCTAGCTTTCCCCATTACTTTGCCATGTCGTGGTTTCAGTTTCCTGGTTTCCTGAAAGTGCTATTCTCGTGTTTCTGATTTCCTGGTATCCTGATCCTTGGCGTTTCCCTGGTTATTCTGATCTCTGGTTTCCCTGACTTGGCTTGTTTTATCGGTATTGAGTATTTTCTGGCTTCCTTGACCTCGGCTTTCCCTTTGACCATTCTCTGTCTCTAGCGTATTAGTCCGGCCATTCTAAGGACCGGTTTACGCTCTTTCCTATTATTTTCCTTTTCTTACTTATGTATATGTTTACATAGTTTCTGCGTGCTGGACCACATTACTAGTCGTGACAGTGCCCCAATCCTCCTCCTCATTTATAGTACCCCAAACCATCTCCTCATAGATAGTGCCCCAATCCCACTCCTCATAGATAGTGCCCCAATCCCTCCCCCCATAGATAGTGCCCCAATCCCTCCCCCCCATAGATAGTGCCCCAATCCCTCCCCCCCATAGATAGTGCCCCAATCACTCCCCCCCATAGATAGTGCCCCAATCCCTCCCCCCCATAGATAGTGCCCCAATCCCTCCCCCCCCATAGATAGTGCCCCAATTCCCCTCCTCTTTTCCCTGAGGGGGGCCAGCAGTGTATTAAATAGGCTCTCCCCTAATGCACTCCCCAAATGTAATAAACAATAGGTCCCCCAAGCCCCTTTACTCCTACCTGTACTTCAAGTCAGGATGCCGACAGGGCAGCTCAGCTCAATAGTGATGGTCCTGGATGGTCTACACAGGCAGGGCAGGGAAGGGATGCGCCGGCCGCCGCTATGCTGTGCAGTGTAGACCCGCCGCCGCGCAGCCGCCGGATATGACGTCATATGCCGCTCACATCCGGCGGCTGGTGAAGGAAAATCTTTGCGCTCGCGGCTCTAATTTTTTAATGAGCTGCAGAAGCGCAGCCGCGGAAGGACAAACAGGAAATATTTTCCTGTCTTTTGGGTGCAGCCACATGTCAAAGCGGCCCCAGGGTCGGCGGCCTACCGGGAAATTTCCCGGTATCCCGGTAGTCCAGTCCGGCCCTGATGTTGCCAAATCCTGTAGATTCCATCTTAAAAACATAGACCACATTTGCCCCTTTCTTACGCAAGATGCTACCAAGGAGTTTGTACATGCTCTAGTAATTTCCTGCATGGATTATTGTAACCCTCTTCTAATTGGTCTTCCCAAAAGCCGTATTGCCCCAACTACAGACTGTAATGAATGCTGCCGCCAGACTTATTTTCGTCTCTAGTCGGTCCTCTCACACCTCACCCCTCTGTTAGTCATTACATTGGCATCCTGTATCCTATAGGTTTCAATTTAAAGTGCTAACCCATACCTATAAAGCACTAAACAATTCTAGCCCCTCTTATATCTCTTCACAGATCCATAGGTATGCCCCTACTCTGTCTCTCAGCTCTGCCTGTGACCTTCTCCTGTCCACTGCTTGCACCCGTACGGCCAACTCATGCTTGCAGGACTTCTCGCGGACGGCTCCCTTCCTATGGAATAGCCTGCCTACCACCATCAGACTCTCCCCTAGTCTTCAATCATTAAAAAAGTGCCTTAAAACACATCTCTTTAGAAAAGCTCATGGCCTCCCAGAGTATATAACCAGAAATAGTGATAAGGAAGTGCAAATACTGAATTCCTACACATGTATTAAAATTAAACACATTTGTCTTGGTTACACATGAAGGTAATAAAGAAATATAAATACTAATTCATCACTAGAATACAATATTTGAAGTAAGTAATATCTAATAATAAAATACAATAAAATTATAACTTTGCGCACTTCTATTTATATTGAAAAAATATATTTGATTGATAAATGAGAAAAAATATAAACAAAAAAACAGCACTAGATTTAAAATAGAAAACAAAATTGGCAACAAGAAAAAAATATATAAAACAGAATGGAAGTCCAACCTGATGATGAAGAGAGATATATATATATTCTCTGGTTCCATCAGTCTCAGATGTTGTTATATGTGTATGAGTAGAAAAGACCTGGAGAATATATTGAAGCAATCCTCTGTATCTAAGTCACTATGATATACTTTGGCTTCAACTTAATCTATACAGATACAGATGGTAGTACCTGTGTGTAGAATCCCTCCATGGGAGCTGATGGAATAGGTTTTGAAGTTGAAGATTTGACGGTCTGTAGTGAGCGGGAGTCTCCCTTCACTCCCGCTCACTACAGACCGGCACATACTTGTAAAGTAATTAATTCATATTTATATTTCTTTATTACCTTCATGTCTAAGCAAGACAAATCAATGTGTTTATTTTTAATACATGCGTAGGAATTCAGTATTTGCGCTTCCTTATCACTATTTCTAGTTATGTACTTTATAGAAAGTGTAGGGATACTTTCTTCAAAGGTAGCTGCATATTTTGAACCAAAAACCTTTACGCATCACTTTAGACACACCTTATATTAAGTACTTTTCCATTTCTCTATCTTAATCACTTAATACTTATAAATAGCTACACAAAAGGAATGATCTATTTCCCTTCCTCTGAATATATTTATTTGCACAGTTTATATATTAACTAGAGAGGTTTTCTCTCCAGTTATCTATTTTTTACATATGGCCTCCCAGAGTAACCTCTACCTAATATACCGGTCTCTTGCTCTCTCCTAAAGGGCAGCACTCTACTCACTCCTCCAGCTCTGCTTCTCTCCCACCTTATTTGATTGTTATTTCCTGTCCTAACGTGTTTTATACCCCACCTGTAAGTTTGTTTGAGCAGGGTCCTCTTCAGCCCATCGTTCCTGTAAGTTTTCTTGCAATTGTCCTGATTTTAGTTAAATCCCGCCTCTCATTAAATTGTAAAGCGCTACGGAATCTGTTGGCGCTATATTGATGGCAATAATAATAGCTATTGAACAGGAATCTGTATTTCATTTTATTGTAAATTCTAACCCATTTTATTTTATAAAAATAGTGGGATCTTATTTAGTGGTTTTTAAACTTTTTTGCATTAAACTTTTTTCACTATTTTCTTTTTAACTTTTAGGTTTTATTCGTCCTGCATTTGAAGTCCTTTATTTATGACTTCTTGTAGTCTTTTATTGCACTGATCTCATTAATTAAAGGGACATATGATTATTTTTACAATTTATATTAATGTTAAAAATAGTACTGGACCTATATACGACGAATCAACAATGATATGTCAGAAGTAGGAATAGATCCACGCTGTCCGAATATTTATATAGTGTGCTAATTGAAGACTTATGACAAGTAAAATGCCATATGCTGTTTATATTTAACTTATTTTATTGTGTTTACATGTAAATTTGTCACCATGATATACCTTTATACAATTATACGAACGTTGACATTTGCAAAAACTTTTATGCGCAAAAACCTTTATGGACTATGCTTTAAAGAGTACCGATAATTTCTCCCATGAGAAAGGGGATATATGTACTTCAGATCCGCCACGGCAACCTATCTTAAGAAAGACCAATTTTACGGGCGAAACGCATAGATCGTGCTTGGCGGCATTTTAAGTTTGGAGGCATTGGAGCAAGCCAGCAATACTATAAGTCGGCGTCCTTCCGAAGTGTAAGAGGTCTGTGCCAGCTCAAGTGCACATGACTGGCTCGTAGCAATGCACCAGAGGAGTGGTAACCCTCTAAAGATTATTATACTGTACTGCACCAAATGCTTCTTGTGGTCCTTAGAAATACGCACCACCATTATCTGTGTATGAATTCAACAAAGGGATCTTATAGGGGGGTAATTAATAAATCAGTGCACATTATATTTGTGTTTTTCCTATTTCCAAGGTGGATACATAGTTTCCATCGGATTTGATACAGGAATTACGAATGAACCATTATCATACCCCCTCCCCTCTATTTGGATATATTATTTTTTTTATAATTACAACTGACTTTGGGACTTTCACCATTTGATTATTTTATTTGCTTTGCATATTTTCCCCTAATATATGAAGGGGCATATCTCCTAAGCACTGATACAATTTGTGTGTGTTTGCTTTTTTAAGCAGAACAGAACACTACACATACTTACTCCTTCTACTATGACCACTTCTGAAAGCAGAAATGGTCAGGATGATTGGAGTAAACACTTATTACAAACTAAATTGTAAAATTTAGGCTAAAATTCACTATTTGCTGTTTAAATAACAGAATCTTCCTTATGAGCTGTGCAATGTCTAGAATGCTCAGAAATCCATAGGGGGATCTAGTGAGATCTAGAGAGATCTTTGCATATGATACAGATTTACAGTGTCAACATAATAATGTGTATGAGAAACAACAGCATAAAAACATAAGCTCATTAACTGACGTAATGACAGCTACCTCTAACTGTATTTTCTTAGGGCCCGAAAATATAGAGAAACTTGGGCAGTTCAATTTCCAAAACTTTATTCCTTGATGCCTTAGAGATATTTTCATATGTTGAATCAATATACAAATGGTAGAGAAGGAAGAAAAAAAATAATATCTGCTATTTTTCATTGTTTATTTAACTATATTATACATGTTACCTTTTACAGTCATATATATGACTAATATATGAAGTATAAAATTGGAAACATACTCAATTTTTTTACATCGATATGAAAGGTACTTAGATATTTATGTTAGTAATAACGAGTATTGCGTTGTTTTTCCCACTCGTAAGGAATGACTGCAAAATAATGAAAATGTATGGGTTTGTGCTTATGTATTGCCGCCATTAATTAATTTACCACAATAAGGATTCATCGATGACATGCCTTTCTAGCAAAATGAAAACTGTGTATGGATAGAATTTCTTGTAGCGTAATTACTTACAGAGACAGTAATGCAATTTGTGTTGAATAGTCACCTCCAGTGATACCTTTTTTATTAATATAAAATATGCAATGTAGAGTAACAAACCAAACTAAATTCAGAGTAAATATTCTTGTGAAAAGACAACATTCTTTATAGACTATTATGGGAGCAGTTCATTTTAATCATTTTCTTTTACATTTATTTTCTGTTATTCCCAGGATTATATATATCATACTATATATTCATACTCTTTACATTTTCCATGATGGTTACAAATGTTTATTTGACATGTTGTATGCATAGTTAGTTTGCCATGAGCTTAGTGTTTTGCATTGGCACTTGCTTTTGGATTGTTGTAATATTTATATTTATAATAAACATGGTTAAGTAAATTTTTCAGGAAGAAAAAAAATTTAGACCCAAAGTTTGTTGAGTATAGTTAGTATTACAGACAATTATATTCAGAGTCTTATGTGTGGCTTATATGTTCGATGGACACTATACAGATGTCATTGTAATATGTAACTTTTCAGTTACAGAGATGCCCTCATATGAAGACAGGAGGGGAAGCCCTGGGCAAAAAAAAGTCTGCTTCTATTGCAAATATTGGATAGAACAACAAATAAAGTGGTTTGCAATCCATAAAGGAGTTTTCTGTTTTAGGTAAAGCCAACATGCAATGAGTGGAGTTGCAAAACTTCCAGGCCTTAGGCTCCAGTTGAAAATCGGAAATCTTGATATATGGTTGCCAAATAGTTAAAATATTGGAATACCCCCGGTCTGTTCAGGTACCAGGGAAAATGTCCCAATTTGTGATTCCCAAAGTTAGCCTTGCTTTGATCCATTTCTCTGGGGTGTGAAACAAAACAGTGTATTGATTTAAAAATGTACATGTGGGTAGTAAAACACACCAATGTGCGTACAAGACCAAATTAGAATGTTTTAGTATTACCATACTTTTTGAAACCATGATCTCCAGCATCTTTACATTTAAAAAGGATTTTTATTAATGTGTCCGAAGAAATACTTATCCATAATGACAATGTGCAATTAAAGGCAATTCATCAATGAGTAAATAGAAAAATACCAATGAAGCCTCAATCTAAGCACCATAAATATTTAATTTATGGGAGTTATGAGTCACCCATCATAACCCCATTAAATCATTTAGAGCAACAAGTGGTTCTCAGTTTGCCAAAAACTGGTGCTCTCCCCATCACCCATAGTTGAACTATTCTACAGCTACATGGATGGCTGCTGGACTTTGTTTAACTGCTCCAACATGATTACAGAAAACCATGGGGAAATGGTGTCCATAGATTCATAAAATTAGTTAGAATTCCTCTTTAATAATATCACGGTAAAATAAACACATATTAGGTTGTATTTTTCATTTGAAAATTCCACAATATGAAAAAATATATTAAATATATAATAGTATATAACAAGGTATATAAAAATATATTGCTAACTTATTGCAGAGTATTTCAGTAGTTATCCCTTTACCTAAAGAAAATTTACAGGAAAATGCTTTGTTCGAGGAGCAGAACACTCATCGCTTTTCAAATTATAATCCTTTTTATACCCATTTTACTGAACATAAAGCTACATACTGTCATGACCGTGGCTAACCCAACTGCATTTTTTGCAAAATAAAATGTAAAAAACAAAACAAAAAAAAAACCACCTCATAAAATAACAGAAAATTGTGACTATTAAATATAATTACCTTAGGGTACAGAATCTCTATTTTACAAAACAATGATTACACCATTATGAAAAAAATTACAGGTAAATAAGCATTAATGTGAAAAGTTACAGAAGAATTATCCATTCTAAGCACTGGAAAAATTGCAGGTTGTTGTAACCTGTTAAATACCATTGACAATGCTTTCCTAACAATGTGTTCTGATGAAGAATGCCCCTACTAATTTAGTAGTAGTAGAGCTCTATGTAACAGTCATTGATAAATAAACAGGACATTCAATGTTGACAGAGGGTCTGCATGGACACAAATCTAATGATGGCATGGTATTTCATATGTTCTTTTGGGGTTAAATCTATAGAAAGCAAATAGGCGAATATTTTCTGGTTTTAGCCTGCATATACATTTGCTAATCTGACAACACTGTCCCCCCAAAAAGAACAACGAAAATGGATATGTTTTTCTTATAGAAATAACCATGTAAAGTAAGCCTTCATCTGTGCACAACATATAAAAAAGTGTTTTTATACACTGGGGTTCATAAATATTTGGACAGTGCAAGTTTAATTGGTTTGTCTCGGTAATGTACCACATTGGATTTAAAATTAACCAGTAACAAGAGTTTCAGCTATAATGTGTGTAAACTAAAATATTACCAACACATACAACAGTTTGTCATTATTTATTAATTGTTTAGTTTAAAATGCATTATTCTTTCAATGAACATTTTGTGACCGAAGACATATGTATTGCTTCAAAAAAAATCAGTGGAGGATTCTGATGTATTCACTAACCTCAAGATTCTAATCAATAAAAAAAATCTGGAAAGTGAAATATAAGCCAATATATCTCATCTGGAAAAATGCTCTTTTTTTACCATTTGGGTTTTAATTAAATTAAATAATATTTGTTGTTCAGCTAAAATTAGCAGCTTTTTTTTCCAAATTGGTCAATGGTAAATTGACTGAGCTTACATTGATTTGTTATTGCAAACTTATTCTAGGATCTATCTATCTATCTATCTATCTATCTATCTATCTATCTATCTATCCAACCAACCACCTATCCAACCAACCACCTATCCAACCAACCACCTATCCAACCAACCATCTATCCAACTAACCAACCACCTATCCATCCAACCACCTATCCATCCAACCACCTATCCATCCAACCACCTATCCATCCAACCACCTATCCATCCAACCACCTATCCATTCAACCATCTATCCATCCAACCACCTATCCATCCAACCATCTATCCATCCAACCATCCAGCCAACCATCCACCCAGCCAACCATCCATCCAGCCAACCATCCATCCAACCATCCATCTATCCATCTCTAACAGCAGAAAATGTATAATTTAAGATTAATTCTTCCTTTATTACTATATGGCAATTATTATAACGTGAGATCAAAGAAAGTAAAAGTAATTTGAGAAAGAGAAGAGAAGAGTGGAACTTTATTTTGCTTTAAAGTCTCTTCCAGAAAGTACTGACACAGTAAATTGTTCTTATGAAAGTAATGCGTTATTGCGCAGATCATGTTCATATTGTGGCAATATAAAATAATAACATTAAGCTTAACATAGATAGGCAATGTACATAATTCTAACAGTGAGGGAGAAAATGCAACTCTGAAGACTGTTTAATTTAATTGAACAATATTGTATCCTTGAAAAATGGCTCAATTATAAGTGTTTATTAATACCAGTATGTGTACTGCATCGTGTAGAGCTCAATACTATTCTTTAAACAAGCCCCCGTAATGAGATTTATAATAGCTCACCGCTGCTGTATGTGCAATACTTTGATAAAGAAAAAAAAATGAAAAAGGGAAAAAAAAATCATTACCGTAGTCCATTCTATCGTTCTATGTCATGCTGAGCGATAATAAAGAATATTTACTTTGTGCTTCAAAAATATAACAAGCTTTGTACAATGTATCAAAATCATGATTACAGTTAAACAAATTGTTAGGAAGCAAATCTAATTTGTTTGTAGCTTTTCGGCACTGAAATGAAAAAATATTTAATCCTGAAACTTTATTTCAGTTTTTTTTTTTTTTTTTAATCCAAAGGTTACTTTTAAACAGGTTTTAAGACTGTAAATAAATTTCTACTGTAAAAACAGAATTGTATTTATGATACCAGGGTCAATGTATTTACTTATTTTGGCCACTGATCAAAAATGAAGAGATTTATTCACTACACAGTTTAAAACAAACAAAGAAAACTATTGAAAAACTTAAGCTAAACTGGCTAAGCTAAAAAAAATAATAATCTTAAAACACAGCAGAGTTGGAGAACTTGATAGAACTATACTTTTGCATACATTTTTCAATACATAAGGGATACTCTGTGACACATGCTTCAAATTCAAGTTGGCTAACCACACAAGGATGGAGGTAATCATATATGTTTTGCCCAAAACCAGACCAAAACAAAGCCTAGAATTTTCACATCAAATATTTATATATGGAACACAATTTCATATTAATAAAATCTAAAACATTGTAAAAATTTAAAAATGCTTTTTTCCCAAGATTTGTATGGCATTTTAACTGTGAATGTCATAATACTGTTAGATTTTACTGCAATAAAACATACTTGTTTGTATGATGTGATGTCCTATGAGTACATTGATAACCCCCATTGTACAGGTTTCATGGTGTGTTCTAAAATACTCATATTTGTGTTCAGTGATGTCTCATGAGTACAAAAGTACCCTCCATGCACAGGTTTTATGGGGTTTTGGAAAGTTAGTGTCACATATAGGGCTTGCAAATTAAATCATTTGGATTTTTGGCCATGGTTGCCAGGCAGGTCCCTCATAATAATTATGTTAAAATATTATTAGAAAAATCGTGGGTGCGTGTTATACGCCGATATCCCATAATTACTTACCTGTCCTGAAGCGTGGACCGGCTTCACAGCTTGCACCGCGGTACAGGAACTTTAATTTCATGTTCCGGTTTCCGGCGGGACTGAAAGGAAGTGTGCACAATAGTGTGCACACTTCCTTTCAGTCCCGCCGGAAACCGGAACATGAAATTAAAGTTCCTGTACCGCGGTGCAAGCTGTGAAGCCGGCCCACGCTTCAGGACAGGTAAGTAATTATGGGAGGGGAAGTACACTATGGGATGGGAGGGGGGGGGAAGTACACTATGGGAGGGGAGGGGGGGAAGTACACTATGGGAGGGGAGGGGGGGAAGTACACTATGGGAGGGGAGGGGGGGGAAGTACACTATGGGAGGGGAGGGGGGGAAGTACACTATGGGAGGGGAGGGGAGGGGAGAGGGGGAAGTACACTATGGGAGGGGAGGGGGGAGAATACTATGGGGGGGGAGAATACTAGGGGAGGGGGAGAATACTATGGGAGGGGAGGGGGAGAATACTATGGGAGGGGAGGGGGAGAATACTATGGGAGGGGAGGGGGGGAGAATACTATGGGAGGGGAGGGGGAGAATACTATGGGAGGGGAGGGGGAGAATACTATGGGAGGGGAGGGGGGAGAATACTATGGGAGGGGAGGGGGATAATACTATGGGAGGGGAGGGGGGGGAGAATACTATGGGAGGGGGGGAGAATACTATGGGAGGGGAGGGGGAGAGAATACTATGGGAGGGGGGGAATACTATGGAAAGGGGGGGGACACTATGGGATGAGGGGGGAACACTATGGGATGAGGGGGGGGGGGAATACTATGGGAGGGGGGACATTTCCTGGAATTTCTTTCTAAAAATGAGGTGCGTGTTATACGCCGGTGCGTGTTATACGCCGATAAATACGGTATGTAAAAATAATACATGAGCATACACATGATGTACACTTGGAATGAAATGATGTACACGGTGGTTGTCCTGATGAAAGTTCCTGAATGGAACTGAAACATTGACTGTTACACTTTTTAGTAAAATAAGTTCCTAAGAAAGCTACCTGGGAGTGCTGATTTTTTTCATTCATACATTTAGTGCAATCAAGCACTGGGTTAAATAACTGTAAGTAGAAGTGCAAGGCCTTTTTTTCTCCATATATATATATATATATATATATATATATATTTAAAAATTACAGGAAAATGCTTTGTTGTATCTACACTTGGAATTAAATTATTTATTTATATATATATATATATATATAATCATGTCATTCCAAGTGAACATCATGTGCATGCTCATGTATTTCGATTTTATATATCGAAATACACTAACAATGTATACACACACAAAATGTAATTCTTAGTCTATATTTATATAGTATTTTTTCATAATTATGTTGCAGTCAATTTGTCAATAATACCGATCCGAGTCATGTGATTGTGGTATCATTTTGTAGGACGACACAACATGCCCTAACTTAAATGAATGACTAGACAAATTTGTCTTTAATTTTATTTGTTTATGTCCATTTTTCAGTAACAAACAAAAGCTGTTTTGGTTTTATGAAGCTGAAATTGTGCTTGTTTAATATATATTTAGGTATGTTATCTTCATACTCCTTTTCAGAGTCGTTTATGATAGCCCTATGCTAATTCAACTCCATGCAGATTCTTGGAATTGAAAAAGGAACAAAGAAATACAATGTCATGAATGAAGAATTGAATTGCGTTGGTTGAAAGGAAACCTAATTTTTATTTTGTAAAATATAACTGACTTATATGGAATCTGATTGACAAAAAGCAGAACTGGCACTTTTGAGAATTTGGAACAATTCAATAGCTAACAAAAAGTTTGTTATTGCTTGTGCTATTTATTTATTTGTTTATTTTTTAAATCTCATGGGTTCCTATTTTAATTCTATACATGCCATGCCAGACACACTTGACACATCAGGTAGATTAGGTTAACCCTTGCAATGTTCTATACACAGCACAGTACCACTTTAAAAGGATGTGACATCTAAGCATCAGGAAAGAGAAGCAAGCAATGAAGAGTCATACCGCCGGCAAATTCTTTTTTATGTAAATCAGATGCTAAATCCTTACATCTCTAATGTGTAACATTTATTTCAGTGTTCACACTAGGATGTATGTACCTTTGAGCCCACTAGGCAAGTCAGAAGGGTTTTCAGGATGTTGTTTCTGTAGACGGACCTTCCAAGCCGTTGTTGAGTCAATTTTAAAACATTATATTTAATGCATTAAAATATTTGCAGAAACAAGAAGTTAAAAATTATATAGATGATATAGATATAGAAAATAGCACATAATACATAATGCTCATGCCTTCACACATACATATACCCAGGCATATGTATCTATACATTCATCTATCCATCTCTATTAGCAAAAAAAAAATTAATTTAATATAAATTCTTCCTTTTTTTTATAATATGGCAATTATTATAACATGAGATCAAAGAAAGTAAAAGTAATTTGAGAACATATATATATGATATATATATGGAGATGTAGGGGTTCCCCTCTTCTCTCCAGCCGTTGTGTTCTGTTTGAAGTCTTACATATCACCACGTAACAGCTTAGAAACCTCTCTCAAACTTCCTGTTCGCAGGATGCGTTTTCAACCTGGTTTGAGGTTAGTGCTCATTTCAGACCAGGTTGCGGCTGACTAAGATGCACAGGCAAAACATATCCCCCCTATTCCCTGCACATTCCAACAAGTTGTGTGCAGCACACATTCGGACCCGGACAATTTTATTTTTAACAAAAACATAAAGATGAAAATCGTACAGGTAGGCTCCCCTGGTTATGCTTCAACAAAGTTCACAATATATATAACTAATTTTATGCTATTATTGGGGCCATTTTTATATTATTAAATATGTATACCTGTATTATTATTTACACATTTTTTTGGAGTACAGTCAAAGCTATGTCATACCTTGAGTACTGTTATTTGTTGGAGTTTTAAGAGGTTATTTAATAATTTAGCTAAACAGCTACTGTTATTAATATTCTGATAGACTATTATTTGTGGCTTCAATATAACCTGGGTATGTTTAATTTAGGTAGGATGGTTTGCACACTTACGCTTCAGTGTTTCTTACGTTACCACACACATCCTTCACATTCACTAGTTTCTCATTTTTTTTGGACATGCAGGGATTTTTCATAAGAAACATAGAAACATAGACATAGAAACATAGAATGTGACGGCAGATAAGAACCATTCGGCCCATCTAGTATGCCCAATTTTCTAAATACTTTCATTAGTCCCTGGCCCTATCTTATAGGTAGGATAGCCTTATGCCTATTCCTTGCATGCTTAAACTCCAAGAACCAGTTTAGTATCCCTTCTCTTAACTCTCTCCAAAGTATTAATATCCTTCTGGAGATACAGTCTCCAGTACTATGTACAATACTCCAAGTGAGGTCTCACCAGTGTTCTGTACAATGGCATGAGCACTTCCCTCTTTCTACTGCTAATACTCTCTATATAACCAAGCATTCTGCTAGCATTTCCTGCTGCTCGATTACATTGTCTGCCTACCTTGAAGTCATCAGAAATAATCACCCCTAAATCACTTTCCTTAGATGTTGAGGTTAGGACTCTATCAAATATTCTGTACTCTGTCCTTGGATTTTTACATCCAAGATGCACTATCTTGCAGAAAATTACCACCAATATATTATCATTCTTCTTGGAAGTACAAACAAACAAATCCCTAGTTAAGTCTTTAATTACAAAACACCTAGAGAAAACAAAAAAGACACACAGATTAAGTGACACAGATCTTCTATTTAATACTGACAATCGTTTTATGCTTATCTATGCCAGAATAGGTGCTCCAGTTAACTCACTTAGTTACGTTTCCTGTACTCATTAGGTTCTCACTCGTTATGTTCTCCCTATAAGGGCTAGCGGGTTCATTCAAAGCCTGTTCAACTGTCTAATGAGGAACGTATGTTTTTCTTCTCTTTAGCACATTTTATTATGCATAGTTTAAATGCACCTTTATTTAACCTTTTTTTTTCTAATAGGCCTGTGTCATAATTATCTTGCATTACTTCACTCTCAGTCCTTTTAATTCATTAGTCAGAGATACGTGTCTAATCCTTTTGTTTCACAATCTTCTCAGTTACATCATAAAACATTCCTGGGCATCTTTCACGTCGTTGAGTGGCCTTATGTCTCTTTGGCCAAAAAATAGATTGAGCCTCTCTAGTCACTAGGAAACCAACAGGGCCTCACCAGTCTCCTGCTTAGTGATTTTTTTCTCATTAAACATCAGTTGCGAAAGTCAGTACACAGTTTACAAAATGAATCTATGTTTATCTAATGCTTGTTCCATATTTAAGTATGTCTCAAGCATCTGAACTGGGAGAACATTTTTCTCTTCCTAGCAACCCAGCTAGGCCTTGGTTCCCCATCATGACAACAGGAATCAGCAAGCCAGAACAAGACAGAATGTTATAAGATCTTGGGCTATTCCGAGGATGACTGTGGATTTTTATAGTTGGAATATCCCATTCCCGGCTACTGCCAGAAAGGCTAAACTCTATAGACAAAGAAAACAGAAAAAATAAGACCGTGGGTATATTCCCGTACACTCAACCCCAAAGGGGGACAGTATCTGGTCTAACCCAATGTCTTAAGTACTGCAAAGAGACTCCAGGGATCTCAAGGGGCTTAACCCCAATGTAGACAAAGTACAAAAAACAAAAAGTAGATGATGCTAGTCTTAGTGCATGCACAGCTCTGAGATCAGCTGCATCTCCTGGATATACAGTTGCAAGAAAAAGTATGTGAACCCTTTGGAATGATATGGATTTCAGCACAAATTGGTCATAAAATGTGATCTGATCATCATCTAAGTCACAACAATAGACAATCACAGTCTGCTTAAACTAAAAACACACAAAGAATGAAATGTTGGCATGTTTTTATTGAACACACCATGTAAACATTCACAGTGCAGGTGGAAAAAGTATGTGAACCCTTGGGTTTAATAACTGGTTGAACCTCCTTTGGTAGCAATAACTTCAACCAAAACGTTAACTGTAGTTGCAGATCAGACATGCACAATGGTCAGGAGTAATTCTTGACCATTCCTCTTTACAGAACTGTTTCAGTTCAGCAATATTCTTGGAATGTCTGGTGTGAATCGCTTTCTTGAGGTCATGCCACAGCATCTCAATCGGGTTGAGGTCAGGACTCTGACTGGGCCACTTCAGAAGGCATATTTTCTTCTGTTTAAGCCATTCTGTTGTTGATTTACTTATATGCTTTGGGTCATTGTCCTGTTGCAACACCCATCTTCTGTTGAGCTTCAGCTGGTAGACAGATGGCCTTAAGTTCTCCTGCAAAATGTCTTGATAAACTTGGGAATTCATTTTTCCTTCGATGATAGCAATCCGTCCAGGCCCTGATGCAGCAAAGCAGCCCCAAACCAAATTGTCTATAAATGGAGAAAGTTCAGCACTGCTGCTACTCTCCCTAGGAGTGGCTGTCCTGTAAAGATGACTGCAAGAGCACAGCGCAGCACCATACTTCACAGTTGGGATGAGGTTTTGATGTTGGTGTGATGTGCCTCTTTTTCACCACACATAGTGTTGTGTGTTTATTCCAAACAACTCAACTTTGGTTTCATCTGTCCACAGAATATTTTTCCAGTACTGCTGTGGAACATCCAGGTGCTCTTGTGCAAACTGTAAACGTGCAGCAATGTTTTGTTTGGACAGCAGTGGCTTCCTCTGTGGTATCCTCCCATGAAATCCATTCTTGTTTAGTGTTTTACGTATTGTAGATTCGCTAACAGGGATGTTAGCATTTGCCAGTGACTTCTGTAAGTCTTTAGCTGACACTCTAGAATTCTTCTTCACCTCTTTGAGCAGTCTGCGCTGTGCTCTTGCAGTCATCTTTACAGGACAGCCACTCCTAGGGAGAGTAGCAGCAGTGCTGAACTTTCTCCATTTATAGACAATTTGTCTTACTGTGGACTGATGAACAGCAAGGCTTTTGGAGATACTTTTATAACCCTTTCCAGCTTTATGCAAGTCAACAATTCTTAATCGTAGGTCTTCTGAGAGCTCTTTTGTGCGAGGCATCATTCACATCAGGCAATGCTTCTTGTGAAAAGCAAACCCAGAACTGGTGTGTTTTTTATAGGACAGGGCAGCTGTAACCAACACCTCCAATCTCATCTCATTGATTGGACTCCAGTTGGCTAACATCTCACTCCAATTAGCTCTTGAAGATGTCATTAGTCTAGGGGTTCACATACATTTTCCACCTGCACTGTGAATGTTTACATGAGGTGTTCAATAAAAACATGGCAACATTTCATTCTTTGTGTGTTTTTAGTTTAAGGAGACTGATTGTCTATTGTTGTGACTTAGATGATGATCAGATCACATT
The DNA here is from genome assembly GCF_036172605.1 of Pelobates fuscus. Lineage (NCBI taxonomy): Eukaryota > Metazoa > Chordata > Amphibia > Anura > Pelobatidae > Pelobates > Pelobates fuscus. The sequence continues at coordinate 149,746,038 of NC_086323.1, forward strand.
GTATGACCAATTTGTGCAGAAATCCATATCATTCCAAAGGGTTCACATACTTTTTCTTGCAACTGTATTATAGCTGTACAGCTAAACATATATCCAGGAGACGCAGCTGATTTCAGAGCTTTGCATGCACTGAGACTAGCAGCATCTACTTTTTGTTTTTTGTACTTAAAGCGGCACTGTCATGCCGAATCCTGTTTTTTTTTTAACCCCCCTCCCGCCTCCACTACATCCAATTGACCCCCTAGTCACCCCCAAATGCCCTTAAGCCCCCCAGATTACCTATTTTTAATTCTTTATCTTCTGCCCCGATCTTTATTCAGGGCGCCGCCATCTTTGTGTGGGTAGGTGAAGTCCCTGTGGGACACGTCATCTACCCACACTAGACAGACTGTGAGATTCCCGCACATGCCCAGTGAAACACCTGGACATGCGAACGGGAATTTCATCTATTCATTCATTCATCAGACAGACGAATGAATGAATAGAAAAAATCAGACGAACAAACTAACACTGAGTATCACTGAGTATCAGTGTTCGTTTGTTCGATCAGTTTATTACAAGGAGGGAGCTACCGGCGTGCAGCTCCCTCCTTGTAATATGTAAAGACAGAAGCGGTGGGGAGCTGTGCTCCCCACCACTTCATAAGCCCCCCAGGTCCCCCCTCACTCTATGGGGGTCAATATGACCCCCATAATAGCACAAGGGAGATTCAAATCTCCCCAATGCCCCTACTCGCTATACCGCGAGTAGGGGCATGTCCACTAAACAGTGAGCAGCCTGTGGCTGCTCACTGTAAAAACATAAATGGTAATAAGGGGGGGGGGGACCTACTGTCCTCCCCCCTGGCCCCCACCCCTGCGCGGTGGGTGGGGGCACTAATAAAATAATAAGGGGGGGGACCTACTGTCCTCCCCCCCGGCCCCCACCCCTGCGCGGTGGGTGGGGGCCCTAATAAAACAATAAGGGGGGGGACCTATTGTCCTCCCCCCCCCCGGCCCCCACCCCTGCGCGGTGGGTGGGGGCCCTAATAAAACAATAAGGGGGGGGACCTACTGTCCTCCCCCCTGGCCCCCACCCCTGCGCGGTGGGTGGGGGCCCTAATAAAACCTACACCTACAGTCCTCCCCCCGGCCCCCACCCCTGCGCGGTGGGTGGGGGCCCTAATAAAATAATAAGGGGGGGGGGGACCTACTGTCCTCCCCCCTGGCCCCCACCCCTGAGCGCTGGGTGGGGGCCCTAAATAAAGATAGGGGGGGGGGACCTACTGTCCTCCCCCCTGGCCCCCACCCCTGCGCGGTGGGTGGGGGCCCTAATAAAATAATAAGGGGGGGGGACCTACTGTCCTCCCCCCCTGGCCCCCACCCCTGCGCTGTGGGTGGGGGCCCTAATAAAATAATAAGGGGGGGGGACCTACTGTCCTCCCCCCCTGGCCCCCACCCCTGAGCGGTGGGTGGGGGCCCTAAATGAACCCCCCCCCCCATCAAGGTGACTAGGGGTCCCAAGCCCCTAGTCACCCCCCCCCACCCAAAACATTCTATCCCCTACCTACCCCCCTCACCCTAAAAATAGTGAGGGGGGAATAAAATAACTAACCTGTAAAAAAAATAATTAAACTTACCATTTGACGTCTTCTTTTTTCTAAATTCTTCTTTCTTCAGCCCCCAAAAAGGCCAAATAAAAATCCATCATACCCGTCGCACTTTAAAAAAAAAAAAAAAAAAAAAAAACGAGCGCAAAAAAAAATTAATCCATGTTCACCCATGGAGGGCACGCTGCGTACTGAGCTCCGCAGGGCGGGTCAAGGCTTATATAGCCTTGCCCCGCCCTGCAATTAGGCTTAGAACACACTGATTGGTTGGTTTAAGCCAATCAGAGTGCTCTGTGTCATTTTACAAGCGTGGGAAAATTCCAAAGAACTTTCCCACGCTTGTAAAATGACACAGAGCACTGTGATAGGATGGATTTCAAGCCATCCAATCACAGTGCTCTGTGCCATTTTACAAGCGTGGGAAAATTCCAAAGAACTTTCCCAAGCTTGTAAAATTACACAGAGCACTGTGATTGGATGGCTTGAAAACCATCCTATCACAGTGCTCTGTGTCATTTTACAAGCGTGGGAAAGTTCTTTGGAATTTTCCCACGCTTGTAAAATGACACAGAGCACTGTGATTGGATGGCTTGAAAACCATCCAATCACAGTGATCTGTCATTTTACAAGCGTGGGAAAGTTCTTTTGAATTTTCCCACGCTGTGTAAAATGACACAGAGCACTCTGATTGGCTTAAACCAACCAATCAGTGTGTTCTAAGCCTAATTGCAGGGCGGGGCAAGGCTATATAAGCCTTGATCCGCCCTGCGGAGCTCAGTACGCGGCGTGCCCTCCATGGGTGAACATGGATTAATTTTTTTTTGCGCTCGTTTTTTTTTTTTTTTTTTTAAAGTGCGACGGGTATGATGGATTTTTATTTGGCTTTTTTGGGGGCTGAAGAAAGATGAATTTAGAAAAAAGAAGACGTCAAATGGTAAGTTTAATTTTTTTTTTTTTACAGGTTAGTTATTTTATTCCCCCCTCACTATTTTTAGGGTGAGGGGGGTAGGTAGGGGATATAATGTTTTGGGTGGGGGGGGGGTGACTAGGGGCTTGGGACCCCTAGTCACCTTGATGGGGGGGGGTTCATTTAGGGCCCCCACCCACCGCTCAGGGGTGGGGGCCAGGGGGGGGAGGACAGTAGGTCCCCCCCCTTATTATTTTATTAGGGCCCCCACCCACCGCGCAGGGGTGGGGGCCGGGGGGGAGGACAGTAGGTCCCCCCCCCTTATTATTTTATTAGGGCCCCCACCCACAGCGCAGGGGTGGGGGCCAGGGGGGGAGGACAGTAGGTCCCCCCCTTATTATTTTACTAGGGCCCCCACCCACCGCGCAGGGGTGGGGGCCAGGGGGGGAGGACAGTAGGTCCCCCCCCCCTTATTATTTTATTAGGGCCCCCACCCACAGCGCAGGGATGGGGGCCAGGGGGGGAGGACAGTAGGTCCCCCCCTTATTATTTTATTAGGGCCCCTACCCACAGTGCAGGGGTGGGGGCCAGGGGTGGAGGACAGTAGGTCCCCCCCCTTATTATTTTATTAGGGCCCCCACCCACAGCGCAGGGGTGGGGGCCAGGGGTGGAGGACAGTAGGTCCCCCCCCTTATTATTTTATTAGGGCCCCCACCCACCGCGCAGGGGTGGGGGCCAGGGGGGAGGACAGTAGGTCCCCCCCATCTTTAACCCCCGCGCAGGGGGGGGGTTATTAGGTGTTTTTTTGTTTGTTTTTTACAGTGAGCAGCCACAGGTCACTGCTCACTGCTTACTAGACATGCCCCTACTCGCGGTATAGCGAGTAGGGGCATATTATTTACTAATACTAAGTAATTTTTACTTAGTATTAGTAAAGTTGGCTGAAAGACCAGTTTAGGTCTTTCAGCCTTTTAGTAGATAGCTCCCTGATACCGTGGGAATTAGGGAGTTATCTACTAAGCGGCTGCAAGATGCAGCCACAGCAATGAATAGGATCGGAGTTTCATTCATTAGAATGAAATTCCGATCCGAACAAAGTACCGAATTGCATCCTAACACCAATGGAGAATTGTTAGGATGCAATTCGGCAGTTTTGCCGGCGTTCTGTCTAAGTGACAGGACTTTCGGCAATACTGACAGGAAGCATTGTGGGAACTGGGAGGAAAGCTAGGGATCATGGGAAAATTGCTCTGACCAGCGGAAATGAAGCACACTTTGCTCCTCCGCTGGTCAGAGCTGGTCAAGCGGAGGAATCCCATAAGACAAAGAGTCCCTACTTTGTCTTATGGTTTTAAAGAAAACTAAAGAAGAATGGAAGAAAAGAATAACAGATCCTGAGAGAGGGGGAGAAGAGGAAGAGATTGAGGAAAGGTAAGTTCGGCATGACAGTGCCGCTTTAAGCTCTATAGACTCATGAAATCCAATCCAAAGAATTTTGCCAAGTGAAAGATCCAGATGTAACAGTTCGGCTGAATTACATGCTATGATGACATCAGTAGTGTCACCCATTGCAGAAATTAATTACAGATGGTAAAGACTGGAATCAGCCTTTTTGGCTATGACTCTAACAGTTCTTTCTACCCCTGGTCCATCCAGTCTTCCCAACCTTCAATTTACCCTACTTCTTAATCCCTTATTCTTATCTGCAGCTGATTACCCCTGGGCACTTTGTTCCACCTAATATTAGAAATAATATCCTGGAGGCTAAACATGTTAATGTGGTTTCCCCACTTAGAGCTTTCCAGGATATAATGATTTGTCTGTAGTATTGAAATCCTAGATTTAGTAAAAAAAAAAAAAAAACTCTCCATACCAGTGTTTGTATTGGCATTGGTATATACAATCACATAGTTTTTTCAAATGTTCTTTATTGGGGGGGAAATCTGACCTATACTTGCACAAATCTGTGATTTAAGACCCAAATACAGATAATCTGCATGCTATGATGGTTATTGTTCCTTCCTTTTCAGCTAAGGCTGCGGCAGCCTTGGCTCAGTTTAACATCAAACCTAACTGAAGCCAATTAGATACTGAGCTCTTCTGAAGGTATTATACAGGTACTAAAGCTCCAAATTGTGCAGTCTGCTCCCATTCATCTCATACTACCAAGCAGTGCTCTATAGATGTCAGCATGCCTAATACTAGCCAATAGAGATGTCGCGAACATAAAATTTTCCGTTCACGAACGGCGATAGCGAATTTCCGCAAATATTCGCGAATGGGCGAACCGGGCGAACCGCCATAGACTTCAATAGGCAGGCGAATTTTAAAACCCACAGGGACTCTTTCTGGCCACAATAGTGATGGAAAAGTTGTTTCAAGGGGACTAACACCTGGACTGTGGCATGCCGGAGGGGGATCCATGGCAAAATTCCCATGGAAAATTACATAGTTGATGCAGAGTCTGGTTTTAATCCATAAAGGGCATAGATCACCTAACATTCCTAAATTGTTTGGAATAACCTGCTTTAAAACATCAGGTATGATGTTGTATCGATCAGGTAGTGTAAGGTTTACGCCCGTTTCACAGTGACAGACCAAACTCCCCGTTTAACGCACCGCAAACAACCGCAAACAGTCCATTTGCACAACCGAAAACTCCCCATTTGCACAAGGTTGGATACCAAGCTAGCCATGTCCTGTTCCTTGTCCTCACTGATGACATTGAAGGTTTCTTCTTCCACCCATCCACGTACAACACCAAGAGTCCCCGAAAGGTGACAACAAGCCCCCTGGGACGCCTGCTGTGTTTGGTCTTCCACCTCCTCAAAGCCACCTTCCTCCTCTGACTCCTTTTCTTCAGACTCCTCTCTCTGCATTGCCTCTCTCTGCGTTATTATAAGGTGTGTTAAGTAGTACTATTCATATCAGTTTAATCCCTGTTACGTCCCCTATCAGGGGACGTGTACATGGCATCGATTTTAGGAACCGGGAGATGGAAAAAGATGCTTGGTCGGTCCTCCTACTTCAAATTTGGGGCACTGCGCGTGCAATCTAATGTGGCAACAGCATGCGTTGATTTGGGTGATGTCTGGCTGACCCCGGGTGCCGATGCATGCTTTCTGACTGTGCCACTAGCTCATTGCGACGACCTCCCCCTGCTTCCAACTAGTCTCCTCCTCCTCTCTGTCTCCCCATCTGAACTTTCCCCCTGTTCTTCTTCTCTTCTAGCGGGCACCCACGTGACATCCACGGACGCATCGTCATCATCAACCGCTTCACTTGTATCTGACAACTCAGCAAAGGAAGCAGCAGCGGGTACAACATCATCATCATCACACCGTACGTCCATGTGTGTAATGCTGCCTGACTGAGACATATCCCTGTTATCTACATCCTCTGGCAATAATGGTTGCGCATCACTCATTTCTTCCAACTGATGTGTAAATAACTCATCTGACAGATCAAGTGAAGCGGCTGTGGTGTTAGTGTTTGTGGTGGCGGCAGGCGGGCGAGTGGTAACTTGAGAGGTGCCCGTAGCTAAGCTGGAGGAGGATGGTGCGTCAAGGTTCCGAGTGGAAGCTGTAGAAGATTTAGTGTCCTGTGTTAGCCAGTCAACTATGACCTAAGAACTTTTCGAGTTCAGGGTACGTGGCCTCTGAACACTGGGCATTATTCTAGGGCCAAATGGAATCACAGCACCACGACCACGATGGCCCCTGCGGTCTGGCCTGCCTCTGCCTGTCATTTTTTTTTCGATTAGTGGTACTATGCGTGCAAGCTACTGTGACAACAGATATGAGTGCCACTGTGCACTGGCAGAAGTTGGCAGAGTAGACGCTGTAGGCCTGACACACACGCTTGCAGACAACTAACTGCTATTCAATCTATTACAGTCAAAATTGTATTTTTTTTTTTTTTTAAATGTACACTACTGTTACACCAGATATGAGTTGCACTGGTGTGACACTGTGCCCTGGCAGGCCCTGAAACGCACACGTGTGAAGGAAACTGACTGCTATTATTTCACAGTCAAAAAAGTTTTTTTTTTTAAATGTACACTACTGTTACACCAGAAATGAGTTGCACTGGTGTGACACTGTGCCCTGGCAGGCCCCAAAACGCACACGTGTAAAGGAAACTGACTGCTATTATTTCACAGTCAAATTTCTAGTTTTTTTTTAATGTACACTACTGTTACACCAGATATGAGTTGCACTGGTGTGACACTGTCCCCAGCAGGCCCTGAAACGCACACGTGTGAAGGAAACTGACTGCTATTATTTCACAGTCAAATTTCTAGTTTTTGTTTTAATGTACACTACTGTTACACCAGATATGAGTTGCACTGGTGTGACACTGTGCCCTGGCAGGCCCTGAAATGCACACGTGTGAAGGAAACTGACTGCTATTATATTACAGTCAAAAAAGTTTTTTTGTTTTTTTAAATGCAAGCTATTGTGACACCAGATATGAGTGGTGGCACTGGGCAAGTGGACACAGTATACGCTGTGAGCCTGACACACGCTGGCAGCTGCAATTGCAATTAGATTACACAAAAAAAAGCAGACTGATGTTCTAGCCCTAAAAAGGGCTTTTTAGGGTGCTGTCCTTACAGCAGAGATCAGATGAGTCCTTCAGGACTGTAGTGGACACTCTATACAGTAGCCTAGCTATCGATTTCCCTATTAAATCAGCAGCAGCTACACTGTACCTCCTCTCACTAAGAATGCAGCTTCCGAATGAATCTAAAATGGATGCTGTCCAGGAAGTGGGAGGGTCTGGGAGGGAGGGTCTGCTGCTGATTGGCTGGAATGTGTCTGCTGACTGTGAGGTACAGGGTCAACATTTACTCAATGATGATGAATAGGGGGCAGACCGAACATTGCATATGTTCGCCCGCCGTGGCGAACGCGAACAAGCTATGTTCGCCAGGAACTATTCGCCAACATTTGAGAATTCTTCAACATTACGTGAGGTGTACCCTCTTGTAGCTGCAGCTCAAGCCTAGGGCCACTTGTGTTATACGGTTATATGGTTTTCTGACAATCAGGCGGTTTGTTTCACTTCCTAGACCATCATGAGGTTCATTAGGAGGTTAACTTGGTTAGCCACTACTTGCCAATTTTTCCTTGTGTGTGAGCATGTCCCAGGTAACCAAAATATAGCAGCTCATTATTAAGGCATGTCCAATTGCCATACGAAAGCAACAGAAATTCTGGATTTGTAGGACCCAATCATTGACTAAAGATTTCCATGTAACACTGTAGGAAATTAGTGCACTTTTTGAAAATACTGTCAAACAGTCCTATGATAGAGCTTTCTGCATTTTCAGGAAAATTGTATCTAAATTTCAAATCCCAGACGTGTTTTCTATGGAGTTTATAGCTGCTTTTACAGTCTTTTGCCACCTTATGCTTAAATTATCTCACAACACCATTACATTATACCTTACAGGAGTTCAACACCATATGGTAACTATGTTCCCCTATAAAAAAGCTTCCCTGTCTACATACTATATTAGTCCCTGCTTCCCCAACAAACAGTATCCAGGAGCTGCACTGCCTCCACAATGAACAGAGGTAACTATGTGTGATTTTCAGTGTGAGTGTGTCTGTCTGCCTGTGTGTGTGACTGTCTGCCTGTGTAATTGTCAGTGTGAGTGTGTCTGTCTGCCTGTGTGTGTGTGTGACTGTCTGCCTGTGTGTATGACTCTCTGCCTGTGTGTGTGTGTGTGTATGTCTGTATGTGTGTGTGACTGTCTGTATGTGTGTGTGACTGTCTGTATGTGTGTATGACTGTCTGTGTGTGTGTGTGACTGTCTGTGTGTGTGTGTGTGACTGTCTGTGTGTGTGTGTGTGACTGTCTGCGTGTGTGTGTGTGTGACTGCATGTGTGTGTGTGTGTGTGTGTGTGCGTGTGTGTGACTGTCTGTGTGTGTGACTGTCTGCCTGTGTGTGTGTGTATGACTGTCTGTGTTTGTGATTGTCTGCCTGTGTGTGTGTGTGTGTGTGTGTGTGTGTGTGTGACTGTATGTGTGTGTGTGTGTGTGTGTGTGTGACTGTCTGCCTCTGTGTGTGTCTCTGTCTGTCTGTCTGCCGGTGTGTGTGTGTGTGTGAGTGACTGTATGTCTGTGTGCCTGTACACCTTGAAAGTTGTCATTTTTGAGCAGGGCCGCATTGCGGATACGAAGCAGCCCTGGAAAAAAATCTATGCCAGCCCCATAAGTCATTGTGCTATGTAGGGTGTATGTATATATATATATATATATATATATATATATATATATATATATATATATGCAATTGTAATAGTTTGCTGCACTCTCGGATTTCCTTAAAACGTAACTTTTATTGAAATATTTAAGAGAATATCAATGTTTCATCCCCTCTTGTGGACTTTCATCAGGATCATGATGAAAGTCCACAAGAGGGACTGAAACGTTAATCTCACACATACAGTCACACACAGACAGTCACACACACATACACACAGACACACAGGCAGACAGTCACACACACACAGGCAGTCACATACTGACACACTGACCTGCTTCTTACCTCCTGCTTGGAGCTCCTGGAGGCTGGTTGTTGGGGAAGCAGGGACTCCTTCCTGCTTCCCATGCTGCAGTCAGCCAGGCCCCCGCTGCATGCTAAGCCCCGCCCCCGTTGCACAGCGAGCTCCGCCCCTGCCGCACGCTAGCTCCGCCCCCGCCACAAATTTTAATTATTTTTTTAAATGATCCCAGCCGGCCATGTGTGAGCTGTGCCGGCCGCCTGGCTCCCCCTGCTCCCATGGGGCCCTGTGCTGCCGCACAACTTGCACATGGCCGGCTGGGATCACAGGAGCCTGATCACTGATAAGAGCGGTCAGCCCAGCCCCAGGTGCCGCGGCCCACCGGGAAATTTCCCGGTATCCCGGTGGGCCAGTCCGGCCCTGTTTTTGAGTATTTCATAAAAAGGAGGTCTTGAAAAAAAATCACACTGCCTGCAGTGACTACTTTGTCTCACCTAGGGCTAAAAAAAATGTTTTAACATGCAACAATTGGCAGATCTCTTGCTGTCATATAAAAGCCTATGGCATCTGACTTTACATGCATGAGCAGACCTGTGGAAAATACCAGAGTTTCGTATTGCACTCTCACACATGGAGAATAGTGCATTATTGATTTGGCTCCTGACATTTTAAGCAGCTGTGTGACAAATGGTGGAGAACAAGACGTGGCAGGTGATCTCACACTTTGTGTATGGCCAAACGGCCAAATAGAGTGTTACTAAAAACCTCCAGTTATATAAAGATGCATAGGGATTTGGAATAGTGCACAAGTAACTTTTTTCCTTTGGTTTTTTCTTGTATGTATTGGGGCTGAATTGTACTACAGTCATTGTTGCTGCCCAGAAGTAGTGGGAGTCTGACCGCAGGACTTATTTCTGTGTATGTGTATTTGCTTTTGTATTACACAGCCATGTTACACTGCTGCTACCCATCCCATGTGTACCTTATTAAGAATTATTAAGTGTGTAGCGGTTTAGAAAAATACCTATCGCTGTCTCAGACATTTTACCTTATAGTTGAAGACAGGACTATGAGTTGCTAGTGTAGGACTCACCTAAGAGGTTTGCCTTGACATGGCAGGTGAGCTTACACTTAAATGACAACTGAAATGATACTAAAAAAACTCGTTATTTTGATTTGCATAGGTATTTGGGATAGTGCACAAGTAACGTTTTACTTTGGTTTTTATTGTATGTATTGGTGCGGATGTATACTATAGTCATTGCTGCAGCCCAGGAATAGTGGGAGTTTGAGCAGAGAGCTTAATTTTGTATGTTTATAACTCCCTAATTCCTTACTCGCAGGTGCCATCATACAAACAGACATGCCACAAACACAACAAACACACTTTAAAGATGTTATTCCAAAATGGAATGTTTCAGTCGGGCAATGACAGGAGACCTAAAGAGAAAGCCACTAATCTTAATAAACTGTATATTCTATGCCTGCATAGGGTCTGCACACATCAGATTGTGAAGTTAGCACAAACAATGTGACATTTATTTGTTCCCCATGAAATATGTTCTGATATTTATTTAAATAAAATAACATTTGTTTATCTTTTTCTTTATTTTTTTTATGCCAGTGGTTTCTGAGGGCAATATTTTCTTGTCCTCTAACGGTATCGACTTTGAGTTTCTTGCAGTCCCAGTTTGTCTAAAGAAATACTATTCTGTCATATTTTCTGGCACTACATGTTCCCTTCCAATCCTTCACATTCTCATTTTTTTTTATTATTAAATATGTTTGGTATAACATGTCATTCTTTCACTCTGGTATATACAAATAATAGAGAAAAGATGCTATGCACTACAGTTATTATAAAAATCTACAAAATATGTCTGAGAAAGCTACTGAGCAGAATTTGGTTGGATATAGGGCACACATGCAAATTTACATATCAAATAAGTGCGCACACTGGGGAACTGGTCTTTTTACCATAAAAAGGCTTGCAAATTGATCTCATGAGGAATTTGTACTGAGCCTCATTCATATGAATATAAAACATATCAAAGATAAATCAAAGAAAAATGATATCTAGTGGAGAGAAATAGGCTTCTGGCAACCTGTATCTAAAAAATACAGTAATTCATATAGGCACCATTTGAGTCAAGAATGAATTAGTTCAGGATAGGCATCAAGGTACCATCATGATGAGACTAGAGATAGCTTATGTTCAACAACCCTTTTATCTCTGGTCTTGCATCTTGTACTTACGGTAATATTGATTATTTTATGAGTGCTTCATTGTAAAAAAAAAAAAAAAAAAAGATAAAAAAAAAAAGGGATACTGTCACTAAAATATGCATAAGCCATAAAAGAAACACTACTGATCCCTTTTAATGTTATTAAAACATTGAACAGAAAAATCTACAGAAATATCTCCTGCTGTTTGGAAAAGAAAAACACAATGTTGATATATTTAATCAATTTCAGGAAACTGCTAAATCGATTGGATGTTCACAACAAAGTGAAAAACTCACTGAGATTTAAAAAGAGAAGAAAAAAAAAATACAAGCCCGGTTGGTTAGCTGTCTTTGGTTGTATTACAGAAACACACGTTCTCTCTCTTTTAGTAGCTTCAATAAAAAAGGGAAAAGTTTGCTTATAGTTTTTTTTTCTGTAGGAAAAGTTTGAGGAAAACTGAGGATTTAAACACCATACCATGCACGTTTGTGTATTTAATATCTATATAATGTACCTATTAAACTGTCTATAACTATCTATCTACATCCATCCATCATTTCTTTTCTATGTTATATTTCTGTGAACTTGTAAGAAAGTCAAAATATTTTTTTATTTTTGTCTAACTTCACATGCACATTCACATTACAACAAATTTGAATTTTATGCCACATCTGATTAGATTACCATTTCCAGGAAAGCATATGTGGTATTTTTCTTAAGCTGCATACCACAATGTAAAATGCCATGGACTGCGCTCAGCCCTTTAACCTAATGGTCGCCATTTATTCCCCACATTCTAAATGTTGGTAACCAAAGCATTAAATTCCTTATAGAATGAATTTAAATCCTGACATACCCAGTCATTCCATGTTTTAAATGTATGGGAGAATGAAGCAATACATTTTATAATACCTGTAAAATATCATAATGCATAGAGTGACCCAATAAATTCATATATATATATATATATATATATATATATATATATATATATATATATACAACTAAACCATCATATACCATGATATATCCATGATGTGCATTAAAAAAACTCACATTTCCTAATGTAAAGTATAAAAAAAAGTCCAGTACATTTAGAATATTTATGTACATATTTGAAACAGGATAGGAGCTATTTCCTGCTTCTTCTACATTTTACCTTTCCTTATTAGAGTTTGTAACTATGACCTGCTAACTGAGAGAAAAAAATATATACAGAATCTAAAAAGTTATTTGATAAAGAACATTTGTCCCTGTCTTATATTGACCATTTCACTTTCACACGGTTATTGTGTTTTTCAGTATTTAATTTAGGTGTAACCAACAAGCAATTGCCCAACATATGCCCAACATATTGGAACTGTTTATCAGTAGTACCCAAACTACCATCTTCAGGCTAAATGTGCCATAAACTCCAAGAGTCACATTTATTAATAATTGATTATTACAAAGTTAAGATTATGGGGAAAATGTATGTTTTAGACCAAATAGGGAAATATTAAAGGGATTCTCTAGTGCCAGGTAAACAAACCTATTTTTCTGGCACTAGAGAATCCTGGAGTGCTCCACTCCCTCCTGCCCCCATCCCACATAGCACCGTCCACGCTCCTCCCCACCGATGTGGAGACCTAATGTGCATGCGTGCCAATGGCCACGCGCGCATTAGAGCTCATTATTCAATACTTTCCAATGGGCATTCAGGCGACACTGGAGGTTCTCATGCATAGATAGTCCAGCCAGTTTAGATGACCAAACGTCTTATAAGAAGCTGGTAGACAGCCTCTAAAGGAGGACTCAACCCTGCTAGGTAATTATTGCAGTTCATAGAACAGCAATAATTCTGCTGGCAGGGTTAAGGGTTATGGGAGTTGGCACCCAGACCATTTCAATGGGCTAAAGTGATCTGGGTGCCTACAGTTTCCCCTTAAGATTCCACACAATAATAATATTTGTGTTTCCCTGGATTTTTTACTCTTTATATATTTAATTCAGAGTAAACCTAACAGTTATCAAGTTCTCCACCACTTTATGTATAAACCCTTTTCTGTTCAATATGAATCTTATTGAATATTTGTTAAAACTAGAGTAATTTATTATCATTAAGTAGTCTCTAAAATTATAAACATCAGTAAGTTTTTTTTTACGTAACAATACTCACAGTAAGATGAAAACTTTGCAATGTTTACAGAAATGGCAAGTTGCCTTTAACAGCAAAGTCCCTTATTTGACGTTATCAGAAAAAAAAATCTCTAGTAGACAAAGGAACTAACTGACTTATCTCCTGAAAATGTACCATCCCATTTCCATGCTTATATCTCTGAATTCCAGCCTCCTCTATATTAGACAAGTCATGAGCACATATCCTTGGGCAAGGTCTCAGGTTTGTAGAATTGTGGACATCAGAGAAGGTATCACTGAAAGGGAAAACATTAGGTAAATAAGCTCCCAAATACTTTAAGAATTAAGTATTGAGCAATCAATTCTCAATAATGCTCTCTGAGGTTTGGCTACGCACATGTAGAACTGAGGGAGATGAGAAGCCATAAGAGGCATACCTAATACCTCTCCTTCAGGGGTGTGTTCCAAACCACTATCTATGCCAAATGCACAGAAAAAAGTACATACTTAAAGAAGACATAGCCACACCCAACTAACCTTTGTTTGGGTCAATAAAGAGGTTTACAAGCAATTATGTGCCTCTTATTGACCCATGGTCCTTTTTAAAGTCAAGAACCTCCCATGACACTTGCAAACATTATAGAATATAAAACTCTTGCTGCTAGGAGAGCATTAGCAACATATTGGATTAAACTGCTGGTTCCAACCCAAAGGAGAATCTACATGAAAATTGAGGATGTGTCTAATGGACCAATTTATGGCTTTGGTTAATAACACTAAGAGCTCCTATCATAAGACATGGCCTCTCTAGTTAGATTTTGTGAATAGATGGATGTTTTTCAATAATGAGAGGATTACATCCCACAATGGTACCACCCCCTACCCCCACCTTTTTCCTCTCTCCATGGTTTCTTATTATTCCTAATCTTTCCTATATTTGTAATGCAAAAATTCCATATGGGTTTGTCCATTTGTATCATTGTATCAGTTGGCTGTAATGCTGTTTCTTATACCTGTTTTTAAATAAAGAATTTAAAAAAAAAGACGGACACTTAATTCCACTGCACTTCCGTGCTCTGGCCAGCATGAATGTTTATTAGATAATAGACAGTCCAGAAGTCACAGAATTTTCAAGAGGGTGTCAACGGGCCTCCAGTCTCATCCAACGACCAGTCAAGGATCCAAATAGAAATAGAAATCTGGCTTGGTAAACCTGGCTTGAAAAAGACCCTACCAACATGAAATGATAAACACTGAAGAGTGCTGGACCATTTTATTTCTATTTGGATCCAGGTCAACATCAATGCCCTATAAAGTTTTTGCAGTAGGGCTATACATGCATACACAAGCTTGAAGCCATACGGTCACCTATTTCATATATACTATTCATAACTAGATGCCAAGTAAGGCAAGTTTGAATCTCCTGCCTTCAGTTCTCTCTAATAATTTGGATAGTTAACCCAGCATAGTTAACAACATTTCTGTAAACAAGTAAATATGACCCAACTTTTATAGATCAGGAAGCCACATCTGATACCTCTGAATTCACACATGGTGTTTTCTTGTAAGATAATAGACATTCTTGACACAGTGTTTGTAAAATATAGGTTATAGTGCAAGGAGCCCTAGTGTCTCTGTCTTTTGTTAAAAATGACTGTAATTATAATACAATACCCCCTTAAATATGCACTGGATGGTGTTCTTCCCCATACTTGTGCTTCTCTATATGAGTGTCAAGCTGTCTGAAAGATTTCTACTGCATAGTAGATTAAGTCGTGTATTTTCATGGGTGAAGATACTTGGGAATGTTTAACAACATCCCCAACAAATCCCTTTTGGACAGTGGATTATAGGATATGCTCTGTGTGTTCACAGAGAATATAAAAATAGCCAGGATCAATGGAGAGGTTCCAGGCACTTCCTGCCCTGCTGAGTGCTCTGTGAAGCTGCAAATCCTGGAGATGTAGATAAAACCCAGGATTCTCAAAGGGCCAAAATCAAATTTAAAGATGATGTGTGGAGAAAGGATAGAGAAGTATTTCCTGACATTTAGGGCTGGACAGGCTTAAAACTGCAACCAGAACCTGCAAACAGGTAAGCAAATGATCCAAGATCAAGGGGAAAAAATGTATCCTTATAAGTACGACCGGAATTACATGAAGTACAATGTTCTAAGCCACCCTAAAAAACTATATATTCAAAATTAACAACTGCATATTTAAAAGCCACCTGCCAAACGCCCTAGCAGATGCCTTGTCAGCCTCTTGTCCTGCGGGGCCAAGGAGCTGGGCCACCTTAGGGTCCCCTGAGGCTAGCATCTTATTGTGATGGAGGTGGGTGGCGAGGGAGCACTCTCCCCTGAGCTCCCCCCGTTCAGCTCCCTTGCATGTACCGCAGTGATGCCAGAGCCAGAATATGATGTCACTCAGGGCACGGCATCACTAAGAGGTGCGCAAAGGAGCTGAACAGGGAGATCAGAGCTCCCTTGCATGCCTGCATTGACTGTATGCTCAGCACAGCAGCCCCAGGGACCGCATGCCCAGCCGCTCAGCCCAGAAGCTTCAGGGAAATAGACTCCTTGCCAGCACTCACAAAGGTAGGGAGGCTGAGTGGAGTGAAATTTTACCAAAATTATAAATTGCGTGTGTGTCTGTGAGTTTGAATGTGTGTTAGTCAGTGAGTGTGTATGTATGTTTGTCAGTAAGTGTATGTGTGTTTGTCAGTGAGTGTACATGTGTTTGTTTGTCAGTGTGTGTGTTTGTCAGTAAGTGTGTATGTGTGTTTGTCTGTAAGAGTATGTTCGTTTGTCAGTGAGTGTATGTGTGTTGGTCAGTGAGTACATGTGCGTTTGTCAGTGACTGTGTGTGCATTTGTCAGTAAGAGTATATGTTTGTCAGTGTGTCTGTGTTTGTCAGTGAGTGTGTATGTGCATTTGTCAGTGAGTAAGTGTGTTTGTCAGTGAGTGTGTAAGTGTTTGTCAGTGTGTATATGTATTTGTCAGTGAGTTTCTATATGTATTTGTCAGTGAGTTTGTATGTATGTCTGTCAAAGAATGTATGTGTGTTTATCAGTAAGAGTGTATATGGGTTTGTCTGTGTCTGTGTTTGTATTTGTGTGTGTGTCTGTCAGTGAGTGTGTGTGTGTGTGTGTCTGTCAGTGAATGTCTGTCACTAAGTGGGTGTGTCTGTAATTGAGTGTGTATGTGTGTGTCAGTGTGTGTCTGTCAGTGAGTATATGTGTGTATCAGTGTTTGTGTGTTTGATTCTGATTTGGTTTGTTTCAGACACTGAGTGAGTGTGCGTCTGTCAGTGAATGTGCATGTGTGTCTGAGTGTGTGTGTGTGTGTGTGTGTATGTGTGTCTGTTGGTGGTTGTGTGTGATCATCAGTGAACGTGAGTGTGTGTCTGTCAGTGAGTGAATGAATGAGTGAGTGTGTATGTCTGTCAGTGAGTGTGTGTGTGTGATTCAGTGAAAGTGTGTATGCCAATGACTGTATCTGTCAGTGAGTGTATGTAGTGTATGCATCAGTGAGGGTGTATGTATGTTTGACAAAGAGCATGTTTGTTTTAAATATGAAGAGACATTTGGATTGGGTAGGGTGGGAGAGGGGTGCCAAAGTTTTTTCATGTCTAGGGTAGCACAGAACCAAAATACACCCATGGGCTATGATTGTGGTGTAATGGGTGTTTAGAATTATTGGGTTTAAGTTTTGAGTGGGGTTAAAATTTGTATTGGGGTACATGGTATGTTTAAAGGATCAATAAAGTGCCAGGAAAACACTAATTTTTCTGGCACTATAGGGTCTCTAGGTCCCCCCCATCTTTAGGGCCCTCTTCCCGCCGGGTCTAGAGAAGCGGGGAACTTTCTTCCTCCTTTTCGCTGTCATCAGCTGAATGCGCACGCGCGACAAGAGCCACGCGCGCATTCAGCCAGTCCATAGGAAAGCATTCTCAACGCTTTCCTATGGGCGCTGGCATCTTCTCACTGTGAAAATCACAGTGAGAAGCACGGAAGCGCCTCTAGCGGCTGTCAATGAGACAGCCACTAGAGGCTGTATTAACCCATAGGTAAACATAGCAGTTTCTCGGAAGAAAAGGGTTAATCCTAGATGGAACTGGCACCCAGACCACTTCATTAAGCTGAAGTGGTCTGGGTGCCTATAGTGGTCCTTTAATTTTTTAAGAGTAGTTAAAGGGACACTTTAGTCACCAAAACAACATTGGCTTTTAATGAAGCAGTTATTGTGCATAAATTATGCCTTAGAAGTCTCACTTCTCAATTAACTGCTATTTAGGAGTTAAAAAAATAGATGACTTTACAGGACGTGTTTAGGAAGGCTGTGTAAGTCACATACAGGGAGGTATGACTAGGGCTGCATGAACAAAGTGATTTAACTCCAAAATGGCAGAGAATTGAGAAGTGAGAGTACAGTAGCATGAACTATACACCAAAATTGCTTCATTAGCTTCGCTTAAAGCTAAATCATGTT
Source organism: Pelobates fuscus (assembly GCF_036172605.1). NCBI lineage: Eukaryota > Metazoa > Chordata > Amphibia > Anura > Pelobatidae > Pelobates > Pelobates fuscus. The sequence continues at coordinate 149,763,881 of NC_086323.1, forward strand.
GTTTCATGTTTAGGCATTGAGTACTTAAATTTGGGACTAAAGTATTTGTTTTGGTTTTGGCAGGGGTTCAATTTAGAGTTAGAGAAAAAGTGATGTTTAGGGTACAGGTATGTGAAGTTTGAAGGATTATTTGCAAAGTACTCAACCTGCTTTGCTTAATTGTAGAGATGCAGGATCGGTTATACAATGTGCATCACACACTGATGGCATTGTTCTTCCTGCAAAGAATTTCCTGTATGAGAGACTGCTAGTGGACCGATGGGAAATGATCCCTTCCACGTCCTGTCCAGCACACAGACCCTGGAGGAACTGGGACTAGGATTTTACACTGGGTTTTACTGTTCCTGTGCCTCTACTATTAGGTGTAGGAGACTAACTGTACTGCAGAGGACACTGACCAAGGGTCCTAGTACTTATTTTCCTTCACTAGCCCACTTAAGCTAAAAAAAAAATAAAAAAAAAAATGACAAGTTTTGGAACTAGTCACACCATACAGGACAGGTACCTAGTGTCATAGGAAATCCAGCCTTCCTTCCGCAGGTGAATTTAGTTAAAATAGGGCTCATGCATGATTTCATCACCTTGAACGTGTGGTTGTGCCTGCTCAGAAAATACACAAACATGTGGACTTAGAATGATGTAAGTCAGAGGCAAAAAGCATCACAGCTTCCAGGCCTTAAATAAATCAGAAATGGGAAGACTGTTTCAATAGCAAACAGTAACTTGATACAAAGGTATAATCGATTTTCATTCTTTACATCTTAATTTTTCATATTTACTTTTATGCGTGAACTCCATCTTGGAGTACACGTTCAACACCATTCAGTCATTGTGAGAACCAGAACAAGCCGTTTGAGAAATCATGAATCTAATAAAGATCTAATGCTTATGAGAGCATATTCTAATACACGGCCATTTGCCAAGGAAAGATGAATGGACTTCTTCAAAGCATAAAAATCCCAATGGATGTGAATCACGACACGTCAGATAGGCTCAAAAAAAGATCTTGATCTCTACCCACCTGAAAAATGTATAACATGTTAATGATTAAACTGAGCTGACCCCAGGAAAAGACAGAATTAAACTATTGCCAGTATCTAAATATGTCGGTTAGCCAGACTTTATGAAATCCAATGAGTCCAATGAGAAATAAACCGCCAAGTTCAGATTTAAACACTTTATGTGATTATCTACTCCGTAGAAACAAACCACTAGGGACTGGATCTTCACTTCCGTTTGATTGAGTGTCTGTAGGCATAAGAGGTTTCTTTGTTTTACCTCTAGAATGTTCTGGTTGTCTCTGTTTTGTCTTACTGTACCCTTCTGATTTGTTTCTAAAGCGAAATATAATCCACATTGATAAAATCACTAAGTCTTGTGTAATGCTGAGAAACCACATTTCAATAAAATATACACCTTACATGATGTAAGTCTGAACTTCATACTATTTGATCATTATGTATAAAGCACGTAATTTCCTCAAGTGGTTCATGTTATGAACAAGTTTACTAAGGGTGTGCATGTGACTTCATTCATTCATTCAGTAGGTGCAAGGGTTAACAGTCACTTTTCATCTGCACAAAACCAAAAAGAATGATAATTATCCCCAAGTCAACACCAATCATACCTGCCATTACCAGGACAATATAAGAATAAGGAGTCCTAGGTTACCCCAGGTAAGTTAGATTAAAAATCCCACAACATAATTTTGCAATATACTACAGAAAAACACACATATCTCTCTTTATTAAGGATATTCTTATACTAGACAGAGAAGCATTTATCATGAGCAAAATAGTCATAGGGCACACAAATAAAAATATATTACAAAACTGCATAAAGCAGATAAAAAAACAATTGCAAAAATAGTAAGTTCTAAGAGTGTCATTTACCAAAGTGAGAAGTCAAATTGAATTTTTAAATTAAAGACACTAAAGTCACAAGAACAACTACAGCTTATTGAATTTGTTCTGGTGAGTAGGATCATTATCTTCAGGATTTTTGCTGTAAACACTGTCTTTTCAGAGAAAATGCAGTGTTTACATTACAGCCTAGTGAAAACTTCACTGGCCACTCCTCAGATGGCTGCTAGCAGGGGCGGACTGAGAACCCTCAGGGCCCCCGGGCAAAATAAATCAAGGGCCCCCTTACAGGCCCCACCCATACTCCGCAGCAAGCGCCACCCATGTCCCGCCTCCATGCACCGCCTCCAGCCACACCCTACACAATCTTTAGACACAAGGAACAAAAGTGCAATAATCCCTTCAAGGCCCCAGTAGAGACTACAATTGAGGGCTAATGGGCCATGGAGGGGGGTCTTTCTAGCAGAGGCTATCTCAGTGTCCTTTAGAGAGTGTGTTAGAAAGAATCCCCTCCAGGCCCTATTAGAGACTACAATGGAGTCTAACAGGCTTGGAAGGGGGTCTTTCTAACAGAGGCCATCTCAGTGTCCCTGCTGGAAACAGTCGCCTCCAGGCCCCAGTAGAGACTACAATTGAGGGCTAATGGGCCATGGAGAGGGGGAGCATTCTAGCAGAGGCTATCTCAGTGTCCTTTAGAGAGTGTGTTAGAAAGAATTTCCTCCAGGTCCCATTAGAGACTACAATGGAGTTTAATGGGGCCTGGAGGGGGGTCTCTCCAACACTCTGGTTCCTATTCACAATATAGCAACACAACATAGCTGATACCTAGGCCAAGTTGGCTCCTCTTACCTTAATTACTGTTGCTGGCTGGCAGTCTGTGGGCTTGCTGGAAGGCTGTGGGTGTCATGCCTTAACTATGGTATCCTCTTACTTCCTGGTTCCACGGAGCCTAGCCACACCCCTTTATGACACGGTCTGCCTATTTAATCTGACTGCACCAGCTGATCTAGGCTGGATTATTGAACTACGTTCCGTACTCACGAACCGGCTACAACTTCGTTGTGAAAACCTCTGTTACCAGACCGGACTGAAAGACTCTGCAAGTTCCCTTCACCTCTCCTCATCAACAACTAAAAGCTTAACACTCTCCATCCAGGATAAACGCCTCTGAGGAGATCTCGGGAACCAGTGTTCTATGTGCCGGAAGCTAAGTAAAACCTCTGTGATAAGCATTGCATCTCAAGCTGTTATTTCCTGTCTCCAAAATCCTTCGATAATACAAAACCGTTACAGCTAACTTCAACTCATACTTTATCTCAGTTAGCTGCATCTGTCTTGCTTCGGTTAAAGTCTATGGAACAGCTATTGTGACTGCTTATCACCTAAACCGTTGATTCTACTAAGAGACTCTTTATTGATTCAGTGTCTGCAATTTACTATCGTTTACTACTTAAAGCTACAGTGCCTGTAACTGTGGACTTCAGTTATCATTTACTACTTAAAGCTACAGTGCCTGTAATTGTGGACTTCAGTTATCATTTACTACTTAAAGCTACAGTGCCTGTAATTGTGGACTTCAGTTATCATTTACTACTTAAAGCTACAGTGCTTATAATTGTGGACTTCAGTTATCGTTTATTACTTAAAACAACAGTACCTGTAAATTGGAATTAAAGTCATTACCTTTTACTTTTTATAATAAATATTCAAACTATACGAAATCTGCAGTTGTGTTCCTTCATAACAAATGTTTAGACGTGACAGTGGGCTTACTGGCTGCGGCTGGCAGGCTGTGGGCTTGCTGGCAGGCTGTGGGCTTGCTGGCTACTGCCGGCAGGCTGTGGGCTTGCTGGCTGCGGCTGGCAGGCTGTGGGCTTGCTGGAAGGCTGTGGGCTTACTGGCTGCGGCTGGCAGGCTGTGGGCTTGCTGGCAGGCTGTGGGCTTACTGACTACTGCCGGCAGGCTGTGGGCTTGCTGGCTGCGGCTGGCAGGCTGTGGGCTTGCTGGCTGCGGCTGGCAGGCTGTGGCTTGCTGGCTGGCAGGCTGTGGCTTGCTGGCTGCGGTTGGCAGGCTGTGGGGTTGCTGGCTTTAAGCCTAACTGGTGGCCTGTAGGCTGGCTGGCTGTCTACTGGCCAGCCTGTGGGCTGGCTGGCCTGTGGGTTGGCTGGCTTGCTGGCTACTGGGGCACTCGTAGATTATTTAAAGAAATAATCCATGCACAATAACCACTACTACTCTGTGTAGTCGTTATGGTGCCAGGAGGGCCGGGCCCCCCTCCCAGAGTAAGTAGTCAAACCGTTTAAGAACAGTTTGACAACTTACCTGGGGTCTGCTGGGATATGAGGCTGTAGTAGGGTATAGGAGCAGTGGTGCAATGTGTAAGGGGTGCAGTCTGTGTGAAAGGTTCAGTGTGTGTGAGGGGGTGTAGTGTGTGAATGTGTAGGGTGTGTGGGGCAATGTGTGTACGAGGGGGCTGTGTATGTGTGTGGCAATGTTAGTATGGGGGGCTGTGTGTGTATGGGTGGGCAGTGTGTGTGTGTGTGTGTGAGGCAATGTGTGTAAATGTGTATGGTGTGTGTGGGGGCAGTGTGTGTGTGGGGGCAGTGTGTGTGTATGGGGGGCAGTGTGTGAATGTGTATGGTGTGGGGGCAGTGTGTTTATGGGGCTAAAGTTCACTCTCACCACTGCGACCACCAGGAATACCTGGTGGTCACAGTGTTGAGAGTGAACTCTAGCCCGTAGCTCCAGGGCTAGAGTTTACTCTTGCAAGAGCCGTAACGTTGCCGTGGTAACCGCGGCAACGATCTGTGCTCGCGCAAGAAGGACCCAGAGGAGCTGCAGGCTGAGCTCCCGGGTCCTCTCTTCCTCCCTCCCCTGCCGGCTGCCCGCACGGTGCCTGCGGACAGGGGAGGGGGCAATTGCCCTCCTCTTACTCCCCCCTCCCCCTCTTCTTACCCCCTCCCCCTCTTCTTACCCCCTTCTTACTCCCACTCTCTTCTTACCCCCATTCTTACTCTCCCCTTTTCTTACTCCCCCCTCCCCCTCTCCTTACTCCCCCTTCTTACTCTCCCCATCTTCTTACTCCCCCTCCCCCTCTTCTTACTCCCACCTCTTCTTACTCCT